>NW_027202826.1:16769506-17969506 GCF_024711535.1 Dipodomys merriami
TGTGTCCTGGGTACTTTAGGCCCCATTTTAAGACCAGTGAACTCTTATTCTGTACATGAAATATCTTCTCTCAAAACCAATCACAGCTTTCTCCCTCACTGACAGAGCTGTTATCTAGCAGTGTACTAATGGGGGGAAGAGGGAAATCTTTACAAGAAATAAGAAATTATTTCTTATAATGGGAATGCTAATGCATATGCTAAGTAGGTAATCATATATTGTATATTCATTTATATATCATTATTGCAAAGGTGATGTACATAGGGGTTACAGTTGTAAAAGTAAAGTCATGAATATATTTCTTTTTGAACAGTATCACCTCTACCCTTGCTCTCCCCCAGTTTTAATACCTGATTTTGGCTCAAACTTTAGGAGAATACCTTTTTGAAATAGTGTTGGAAAGTTTAAACTATTAGGGTCATTGAAGTAAAAGCTTAATTAACTTGGAGATGTTTTTACGTATTTACCCAAAGTTGCTTTCACAAGCATTACTGGCCATGTAGTTAATATCTGACTTTAAAACTGAAATCAAACTTTGCATCAGTGTCTCAGACCTATAACCCTAGTTACTCAGAGGCTGAGATATGATGATAGTGGATTGAAGCTATCCTGGGCAGAAAAGTCTGTGAGACTCATCTCCAACTAAGCACAAAAACCCACCCAGAAACACCACCAACACCACCAACATACAGCAAAAATTGGCTCAATTGGTTCAAATGGCTCAAGTGGTAGAGTACTAGCCTTGAGCACAAAACTTGCAGATAGCACCTATGCCCAGACTAACACAAATATACAAAAAAGTGGGGGGGGGGTTGGGAAGGTGGCTCAGTGGTAGAGTGCTTGCCTTGCATGCATGAGGCCCTGGGTTTGATTCCTCAATGCCACATAAGCAGAAAAGGCTGGAAGTGGCACTATGGCTCAAGTTATAGAGTGGTAACCTTGAGCTGAGGAGCTGAGGGTTCAGGCCCAGAGTTCAGGCCCTACAACCAACAAAAGAAGAAAAAAAATCCCCAAAACTGAAATCTTTAATGGTGAGGTTGTATTGAAAAGAGAATATTCTTTTCTTTCTTGATAGCTTAACTTTTGGATTACATTTACATAACATACAATAAAACAATTTTGACGATCCCTATCTATGTATATATATTATATTTTTAATCACACACATACTATATGTGATTTTAAAACTAATTTCAAGAAAATGCTTTGAATATGTGAAAACAGTACAGATTACTACACACAACATACAAATAGCTAGTATTTACATCTTATATACAGTCCAAACTATCTGATGGTTTGGTTGCTATTTATAAATTACATATGTTTAAAGAAAAACTTCCATGAATTTTGTATGTGGCTTTCTCCTTATAAGCATGCTGGGTTTTAGTGCCACCGATCCAATTCTCTTCATGTAGATACACTGAAGCCAACTGTGCAGAATTACAAGGCTACATGCCGAGGGAAGATCCAATTGTGAAATGCCCATGTTGCTTTCCTCAGCTCTTTTGTGGCGAGTACTATCATATAAGAGAATGTGCTGAGTCTACTTAGCATGAGAAATCTCTTAGGGTTCTTTCAGAGATTTAAAGGGAAATCTTAGTGTAAACAATAGTTACAGCAGAAATGCAAGCAATTTTTTTTATAGCTTATATTAGAAACTGAAGAAATTCTTTCAATGGACGCATGTTTATTTTAGCGCCATCTTTGCGGCGATGCCTGTGAAATCAGCCAACTGCACACCATCTTCCAGTGGCCTGATTGGACAATGGATACTTTGAGCCACCTGCTGCTCCCACCACTGTGCCCATAAAACCTAGTTGATTGTAAACCCAGAAGTGCTGTCAGAGCACTTTCACAATGTCTGTTTTTGCTAGCTCAGTTGATACCAGGCACTTATGTAGTGCTTCTAATTCACAGAAGCCTGAGTACATACAATGAAAGCACAAAGTCAAAACCCAAAGTCTGCTGTATGTTTCATACATACTACAATTCTGTGGGAATCGGGCCGGGTTAAAGCAAGTCATTCAATACAGTTAGCTTAAATCCAAATGCAGTTAGCTTAAATCCAATGGATGAATCAATACATTTGCCCATTTGCTCAGCCAGCCTTCCTTTCTTCCTTCCTTCCTTCCTTCTGTTCCTTTCTTCTTTCCTTCCTTCTGTTCCTTTCTTCTTTCCTTCCTTCCTAACTTCCTAACTTCCTTCCTTTCTTCCTTCTTTCCTTCCTTCCTTCCTTCCTTCCTTCCTTCCTTCCTTTCTTTTTTCATTCTTTCCTTCCCTTCTTTTTTTGAGCACCTACTATCTGCCAGGCTATATGGGTTAACAAAACTGAGAAGGCTCTGCCACCTAGTGGGAAGACAGATAATGCACAAGTAAAAATATAAATAAATTATGTTAGGTGATAACTTTTTGGTGGGGGAAGAATTCAATCTGAAATCTTTGAGGATCACATTCCAGAAAAGCAAGGTTTTCCTTTTTATCCTTTGTAGAGACCTGAATATCAATGAGTGTTCTTTCAATGCTTCATCCAGAATATGGTATTTTTCTTCACAAATGAATAAGTTTCTGAAACTGAACCTTTCATATGACGTGAGAATGTCAATATTTGAGAGAAAAATAAGCTAATGAATTAATTTAGAAAAAAATGAAATAGAAATACATATTCCCCTTTTAAGAAGAATGATTCAACCAATTCAAGATGGATCTTGCATCTACAGGGTAAGAGGCAGTGAGACTTGAAACACCTTTATTGAAGACTTAACTGAGGTCTACATTTTATCAAAACAGATGGACCTTATACTTAGTACATCAATGGTAATTTAAAAATAAATAATATTTGGTCACCGTGGCTTGAAAGTATGTATGATTTATATTTAAGATTATATAAATTAAGAGGTTTTTTCTTGAGAATATAATTATATACAGCTCAATAAGTTATTTCAGCTCAGAGAATTATCCACAAGTACAAAAACCACTCAGTTCACATATTTACTTTTAACACAAATTCCTTATGATAACATAATAACACCATGTTTAGCTTTTGAATTCACATTCAAGATACATATATTTGGTTCAATTCATGTGAAAAAATGCAAAACTGACTAACATTGTATATAACGTAAATTACATTTCTCCAATATTTGTTATAATGTGCCCAATAATTAATGTTTACTGCTTACATTATTCATTTTGAAGAGCATCAAGAATGATAGAAAGCATTGATATCAACTGTGGTGGTAAGAGATCCAGACATCCTACAGACAAAGAAAAGAACAGCACTTTATCTGGTTATGAGGATTGTATTTTTTCCAAAGTCTCTTCCATGAGGTTTAAGGGGATCAGTTGATACAGATGAGTGGTCATTTTATTCTTAAAGGACATCTAGCATTCCCTGTATTTGGTAGGGAATAAAGGACAGGCACATTTCAGACAGTGTTGTGAAAAGAAAGGAAAAAAACCTTCATGGTCAATAATTTTAGAGTTTAAAGATGTGAGAAGTTCATGGTTTCTTGTAGCAAGAAACATGGTAAGAATCAGAATTATATCCAGGCACCAATGGTTCACTCCTGTAATCCTAGCTACTCAGGAGGCTGAGATCTGAGGATCAAGGTTCAAAGCCAGCCTGGGCAGGAAATTCTGTGAGACCCTTATCCCCAATTAACCACCATACCCCCAGAAGTGGTGCTGTGGCTCAAGTGGTATAGCGCTCTCCTTGAGATGAAGAGTGCAGGGACAGCACCCAGACTCAGAGTTCAAGCCCTACAACTAACAACAAATAAAAGAAAAAAGAAAAAAAGAAAGGAAGGAAAGAAGGAAGGAAGGAAGGAAGGAAGGAAGGAAGGAAGGAAGGAAGGAAGGAAGGAAGGAAGGAAGGAAGGAAAGAAGGAAGGAAGGAAGGAAGGAAGGAAGGAAGGAAGGAAGGAAGGAAGGAAGGAAGGAAGGAAGGAAGGGAGGGAGGGAGGGAGGGAGGGAGGGAGGGAGGGAAGGAGGGAGGAATGGACGGAGAAAGGGAGGGAGGGAGAAAAAATCAGAATTATAGAAAATGTAAAAATTTGTGTCAGAGATGAATTTGTGGAAGATTTTTACTTTTAGAGAAGAGAGTAAGTTTTGTATGTATAGTTCTTTCATTTGAAGATACTAGGGTGCAAACTCTACGTATCTGTCTTACCAGTGGAGCCATGCTTCAACATCTAGTTCCCTATTTCTTTTATTCATTTGTGCTTCAGATATATTTCACCAGTTAGGGTCTATATACAGATTTGGAGAGCAGAAGTGGCATGATTTCAGCAAAAGCTAATTAGTGGAAGTCTGTTAGGTTTAATTATTCAGCTATTTTAGTCTTCCTGATTTGCTTAGCTGTTTAGACCACCTTATAAGGGAAAAAGACATAACGCTTTAAGGAGGCAACTTTTATCTTTCTCTTCAAACCTGGGGAAAATATTCCCTTATTTTCAATCCACTCCTCATACTAGTGGTAGCCTGGGCTTGGATAAAGACATAAAAGAGATTCTATAAAAAGATTAAGTCAGTGGTGCTATGGAGTAGAGCTGGTAAACTTTTATGTTCAAGGGAGAAATGGGGCTCTTCTACTTTAGTGATATAGCCAACCAGGACATGTTAGAGTACTAAGCTAATGCTCAAGTTTTGCCACATTCTGATTCCAGTGATTGGATCTTGTTTTTTCTATTTTTGATTGTCCCTATCTTCAAACAAGATCCCCCCCAAGTCCCCCCCCTCCCGTTTTCTTTTTTTGGTTTTGTGAGATTGGCATGCAATGCAATTTCAGGGTCTAGCCTTACATGCACTGACAATGTAAATCTTCATGATTCTTTAGAAAGGTTCACATTGAATCCAGCTTTCACATAGGTGGAGGTAGCTTTGCAAGTCAAGAGCAATAAAAATGGAAGAGAAGAGAAATGGGAGGTTTTGAACTGAGTCAGGCAACAATGCCTGATAAGAAATGTACTTATTACTTTGCTCATGTCATTGTAACCCTCTGTACAGTCTTTTCACAATAAAAAATTTTTTAAAAAACATAAAAAACAAAAATAAAAATAAAAATAAAGAAATTTAACTTCATCCTGTTGATTATTCTCTGAGGAACTCAGAGATGTCAGAAGCCAATTGATTGCAAACTATTTGAAAAATCACCTTAACGTTGGGTATTCTGATCAATTTCCTTACTTACAGATATAGATGGATTGCAATAGCTTTTGTTTTGTGATAATAGGAAAATAAGTAACATTTACAATGAAGTTCTAAAAATGTGTTTTGGCTCTTTTATCAACTATTATGTGGCTATAGGGCTGTGGGTTCATTTCTGGGTCTTCAATTCTGTTCCATTAGTCCTCAGGTCTACTCTTGTGCCAGTAGCAAGCTATTTTTATTCCCATGGCTTTCTATTAGAGTCTGAGTTTGGTATTGATCTTCCTCCAGCACTATTCTTCCTGCTAAGGATTGTATTTGCTATATGGAATCTTTTCTTTTTCCATATGAATATTTGGATTGCTTCTTGTATATCATTAAAGAAGATTGTTGGGATTTTGGTGGGTATTACATTGAATTTGTGGATAGCACTGGGCAGTATTTTAATTTTCGTGATGTTAATCTTCCCAATCCAGGAGCATGGAAGATTTCTCAAATTCCTTAAACCTGATTTAGTTTTCTTTTTAAGGTTTTAAATTTTTTCATCATAAAGATCCTTCATATCTTTGGTTAATTCCTGGATATTTTAGTTATTTATTTATTGAGGTTATTACAAATAGAGTTGCCTTCCTGATTTGAGTCTCACTCTTCTTGTTGTTGGCATACAGATGAAGTTACTGAATTTTGTGGGTTAATTTTATACTCTGCTACTTTGCCAAATTTTGGATCAGCTCAAAAAACTGGGGGAAGAATCTATAAGGTTCTTTAAGTACAGGATCTTTTACTTCTTTTCCTATTAGAATCTGCTTAATGCATCTCTCTTGCTTTATTGCACTTGCTAGGGATTCCAGTACTATACTGAAGGGGAGTGAATACATATCTTTGTCTCGATCCTGATTTTAGAGGAAATGGTTTTAACTTTTCGCCATTAAGTATAATGCTGGCTATAGGTTTCTCCTATTCAGCCTTTATTATAGTGAGGAATGTTCCATGGATTCCTAGCTTCTCCAGAGCATTTTATCATAAAGGGGTGCTAAATCTTCTCAAATGCTGTTTCCACACCTACGACTTAAGGAGAGACTGCTTAGAAGAAGTAAGAATGGCCAATAGACATAACAAGAAATGTTCAACATCTCTGGCCATAAAGGAAAAGCAAATCAAACCAACATTGAGGCTGCCAATGTGGCTTAGGGGGAGGGCTTACCTAGAATGAAGGAAGCCCTGGGGTCAATTCCTTAGCATTACATAAACAGAAAAGGCCAGAATTGGCGCTGTGGCTCAAGTGCTTCAGTATTAACCTTAAACAAAAGAAGCTCAGAGACAGCACCCTGGCCATGAGTTCAAGCCCTAGTACTGGCACAAACAAACAAACAACAAAAAAAAAAAACCATTGAGATTCTACCTCCCTCACTTAGAATGGCCATTATCTAGAAAACAAACAATAACAGATGATGGCAGGGATGTGGCCAAAAGGCAATGCTACTACATGGTTGGTAGACAAGCAACCTTATTCAATTACACTAGAAAGCAGAATGAAGGCTCTTAAAAGACTAAACATAGAGCTTATCTATGACCCACCAGTTCTACTCCTGAACATTTATCCAGCGGGACACAACAAGGCCACATTAAAGCCACCAGCACAATCATGTTTACTGCAGCATTGTTTACCATAGCCAAGATATGGAATCAATCCAGATGCCTCCAAGTGGATGAACAGATCAAGAAAAAGTGGTATATATACACCATGGAATTCTATGATTCCATCAGAAAGAATGTTGGACTATTTGTAAGGAAATGGAAGGATTTAGGGAAAAATGTATTAAGTGAAGTAAACCAGACCTAAAGAAACATAGTTTGCGTGGTTTCCCTCGTTTATTGTAGTTAGAATGTATCTATAAATCTATAAGTAAACACAATGGATGGTAAGAGACAAAAAATTTCACTATATTTGGATATGATCAATTCAACAGGACTCTAAACATTCACACAGTGAGACCAAAAGAGAAAGTTCCTAGGAGAGGATTACCAAAGCTGAATATCTATGGACATATGACCATGTAAAATGATGTTTATTGAAATGAACTCCAAGAAATGGAAACAAGAGTGCTTTTTGTTGTTTTGCTTTTGTTTTTGTTTTCACCATTGCTGCTGTTTTTGGTTTCTGTATCTTTCATCTTGTAAGTTAAGTTTACCTGTTTGGGGAGGGTATGGATAGCACAGAAATGCTGGACCAATGGGTGAATAAATGCACCAGTGATACTAGACAGTAGGTTAAAATGAGCTATAAAATTTGTGAAGTAAGAGGATGGAGGGAAAAGCTAGGCAAAAATGAGGGAAGAGATGACAGTATTCAAAAAGAAATATACTCATTACCTGACTTATGCAACTGTAACTTCTCTGTACATCACCTTTACAGTATCACTAAATAAAAATAAATGAATAAATAAATGAATAAATAAAAGGTAATTTGTTTCCACAGGAAAGATTACAGTTTGTGGAATAACTAGATCAAAGGATAGAAAGCTTATATATGGTCATTATATATCATATGGTTTTTATATAGGATTATATACATACACATATATGTATATATGCTGTGAATTTAACTTACATTGTTCTCATTTTCAGCAAACACTTCTTTATTCCTCACCAAGAAAATTCTAGAATGATTTTTAAGAAGTGTATCATTATACCTCATAGCTTTGAGGCAAATTTTAAATTATAATACACTTTTTCATAACAAATATGAATGTTTTAAGTTTAATAAAAAATAATGCACATAGAAGAGCTATTCAAGTACTGTTTCATTAGTTTCTTTTTATTTTTTATTAATAAGGTTTTTTATTGTGAAAATACTGTACAGATGGGTTACAATTACATGAGCTAGGTAATGAGTATATTTCTTATCAAGCATTTTTTCCTCCTCCTTTGTTTCCCCTACCATCCCTGCCCTCCCATCTCCCCCCCATCCTCCCTACCAAAGTTGTAAAGTTTATTTTTTGACATTACATCTTGTACATCTCATTGCTGCAATGGGTCCACCTGTATCCCTATTTAATCAATTTGTTTTTTCCCTTCTTCTCCCCTAATTATACCAACATCAAATACAGTGAAAACAGAAGTTATACCGTGGGGGAGGGACATACAAAACAAGAAAGAAATCATCTTATAAATATGTTAGAAACAATAGCAAGAAAGAAAAACCATTAGAGTCATTTGTTTCTATTTGGGCTGTTTTCAGTGCTAAATGGTGCTGTCCATTGGACACAATGTGAGCTTTCTCTATTGTAGGAGAAACTAAACAGAAAGGAAAAAGTTTTACTTTGCCATAAAAATAGCTGACTTCATTTCACAATTGTAACAATTTGGAATTTGCTGGCTATGAATGATAAGTACTGGTAAGCTACATTTCCCATGATAAGTTATCTGCAGTGACATTCCCTTTCTTGCCTCAAGCTCTCAAGCTATTGTTAGCTCACATTTACCCTTTACCACTGCCTTAGAAACACTCCCATAAAAATAAGAAAAAGAATGTAATTAAAAAGATTGAATTATAGGCTTTAATTCAAGGGAAAGAACTCTCATGGTAAAGAAACAAAAATGGCAAAAGCTCATGAAAACTTACATTTTGTAATTACTATGATGAATAATGTACAACTTCTGTTATTCTTTACAAGGAAAGTTCATTCATAAGAAAAGGGATGGGAAGTTGGAGATAAGTAGAGATGAATAGAATTTTTTTAGGAAAGAATTGTTTTAGGAAATAATTGTTAAACATAACTGATTATTAATTTTGGTACTTTTTAATTAAAGTTATCATTAGACAAAAGAAAACTGCTAGTAACTACACTAATTAGAGTTAGCTTACATACTCAGCATAAAATAGGTCACAGCATTGAATGCGCAACTTTATAATAACATCCCTTTAATTTTCGTATGGCAAAGATACAATTTTGCTCAGTAAATATAGTTGAAGCAAGAAGTTGCTGATGCTATTTGTTTTTATCATAATTGCATCTCAACCAAGATTTTGTTTTGTATCATGTGATATATTTTTCAAAAGCCTCCATCTGATAGATTTAACAAAAGAATTGTTCTATGTTCTATTTTTTTGGAAAAGGCGGACATAAATACTATAAAGAAAGATAAAAAAGCTTATGTTCTTGTCTAAAACCCATTAATAATTTTTAAATATTATCTCAATATTTGATTAGTCTACCAATTTGAGAAAAGTTTGCTTGTGCCATCTCCAAGAATTAGACATGATCACAAATATCTGATGATAGAAAATCTGAAATGCAAGTCTTCAAAAGATCTATTCAAGCCCTTACAGCATTCAAAAACCAGCCTCTACCAACTAGGCCAAAAAATATTTATTAGAAAAAGCACTAAAAATCTCAAAAAAGGTTCATAACTATGAGTAACCCTGGGGTAGCCTGCAGCATTCTGCCAATAACTCTTGTATTTAAGATGGTCATTTATTGCCTCGTAGGATTTGAGTAAATATTTCAGGACAGAAGTCTGTGGATTACATAAAAAATCCATCTATTCTGTATATATGAAATCTACTTTTGCAATTTGTATTAAAATATATTTTTTTCATTAAATATATATCTGCAGCCCTGGCTTCTTAGGAGTCTAGATTTAATTCTACCTATCCTGGACATTTCATGCAAATGCAGTCATACAATGTATATTCTTTTATGTTTGGCTGTCAATACTGTTTTAAGTTGCATCTAGGTTGTAGTCATTGTATCAGTTTTCCATCCCTGATGCATTGAAGTTTGAGTAGTATTCCACTGAATGGATTCACCACAATTCATCATTCTGTCATCTGTGTTTGGACTGTGTCCATTTTATGACTAATGTTACTGATGCTGATATTAATAGTCGTACACAAGGTTTTCCAGGAATGTATGTCTTTAAGTTTCTTGGTATGGAAATGTGAGTTTAATTGCTTGGTGATATAGAAACTTTGTGCAAAATTTGAGGAACGTTTGAGCTACCTGGAAGTATCATTTTACATTCTCATCAGTAACTTATGAGAGTTTCAATTTCTTCTTTCATTAGCACTGTCTTTTTTATTGACACATCTAGCTATTAGGCAATATCTGTGAAATGACACATTTCCCTTATGTTACAGATATATCTGACTTTATTCTAATTCAGAATACATTCACAGAAAAAAGCAAACAATGAGCTGTCAGAGACACTTTTTATAAACAGTTTCAAACATTCTTAATAATTCAAACTCATAAAATCAGTGAGTATTTTGTGGTATTTGACAGACCAATAAATGACTCTTTCAAGAAAAAAAAATTGACAAATCCAAAAAAAAATCTAAGTGTGATTTAACCTGAAGATATATCTGTATAAATATGAATGATTAAGGTGGTAGGGAATTTATACTTGAATGTTGATTATTCAAAATCTAAAAATATCATGTATTCTGGCAGAAAATCATGTGCTTGAAATAAAGCCCATAATTAATGAGTTAAAATTAAAATATCAATACATTTTGTTACTAAAAGTTGAAAAAACTGTTTTAGCTGAAGTGTGTAAAAATCATATAAGCAAAGAAAAAATAAAATGTGTAGATGATATCCAAATATCTTATCTACTATAAAAATGTCTACTCAACTGCTATGAAGCATGAGAATAATGGCTACTAGAAAGTGGGTTTGTTCTTTCGATGGTCTAATTGACTTTCTTCCATTCCCCAGTTAATGTTAGCTATTCAGGATTTTTTTTCCACTTCCTTCTTTCCCCACTTGTTAAACCATCTCTCTATCCCAAGTATACAATTCATCTCTACAATCCCAATTATAAGTTTGTGATCATATTATTCCCCCTGCACAATTGTATTAGTGACATGAATATATTTACACGGTTATAAAACTTCATAGCCATCCAAAGGGAACTTTTAAAGCACTTGTGAGTGCATCATGGAATCATGTCTACATATTTACTGAATTCTATTCCTCTTCATCTGTTGCCCTGGTCCATCTCAACGCAATTACTTTGAACAGTAAGTAATATGAAGTGAAGGCAGATATTCAACTAATGAGGGAAGCCTGTGGATTATGTTCGCATTACTTGTGTCACTGTTGTTTTTGTTAATAGGCAAAAAGCCTGCAAAAGGAATCAATTGTAAAGAAATTGTTGAGCTATTTTTTTTATTTAAACAGCTGCATGTCACATTGTGTAACACAAAATGTAAAAGAAATGAATAAGACGTTTATGGATAAAATTGCTATTCACAAAGCAAATACAAGATGATAGCCGCTTAGTCATCATAGAAATATTCACGATTTTACTCTTCATTTATACTTGTTAAGTCATTTTGGCTGAAAGCTCTGTTACCACTATTGTTTTCCTCATTGATTAAAAACACTCATTTTTACCCACTTACAGACCTGTACCAACTCCTGAGCCAGCAGGTGCATTATTAGTTTAAAAGATTCATTAAACATAATCAATATGACTCCAAGTATTTATTATCTGTGGAGTCTGAATAGTCAATGTCTCTAAAAGAATCAACATGATGAATTTTATCATATTTACTAATGGAATCATTCTATCATGAGACAGAGGCTAATTTTGTTTTATTTATTTCACCCATATTTAAGGCATCATTCTTAACTGGTTGATTTTTGCAACTTATTTAACAATTTATATTATGCAGTTGAATATGGGATACAGAACTAAATATATATTAATTTTATAATTTAAGAATACATTCCAATGAAGAAAAATGAGTAGTGACTAATGAAATAACTTCTTCTAATATCCTCTGACTATTTATGTGTGCCCAAACAACAAACAAAAATCCTTGGCTTTCAGCAAATAAAAACCAAATGTATTTAATCAAGTAAATACATGTGTAAATTTTACTTTAAATTACTAACCTAAAAGCGACAGACTGAAGGCAAAATGAAGAGAATGGTTGAAGTGATACTTTAGGTGCACTAATAGAGAAAGCAAACCATTAGCTTCATTAAATATGTGTTTCAGAAATCTTTAACTGGTTACAGTTTACAAAAGATTATGATAACAATTTCAGAGTGAGATTACATAGCTACTTAAACTTCC
Source organism: Dipodomys merriami (assembly GCF_024711535.1). Classification (NCBI taxonomy): domain Eukaryota; kingdom Metazoa; phylum Chordata; class Mammalia; order Rodentia; family Heteromyidae; genus Dipodomys; species Dipodomys merriami. The sequence goes on from NW_027202826.1 coordinate 16,781,744, forward strand.
AATTAAAAAGTAATTGATAATAAGGAATAAGACAAAGATAATTTACCAAAAAGATATCTAAAGCATAATCATCTGTAAAGCAATTTCCACAGAAGAATAATGTGCAGTACTGCACTGGCATTGAAGTAGTTCATCCCTCTCCAAGAAACAGAGTGAAAAACCACTACCTGTCTTTGAACATTCTACATTTTCAAATAGTGTCACTTTCATTCTTTATCAGTTGCTATTTTTTTCCGAAATCTCACTCCTTACAAGTTTAGCAGCTGATTTGTGTGTGGGTATATGGGTGTATTAGAAAATTTATGTGCATTTTTTACATAAAATTTTACATAAGAACCAAAGTCCCTGAGTTTCCAATCCTATCAGACATTAAGAGTTTTCATAAAGTAGGGAAGATAAGAAGAGCTTTACTCTTCCCGCAACCTGAAATGATCCTTTTGTAGTGAAATAACTGATGCCTGCTTATCTTCTTACCTTCAAAGAAACTACAGCTGTCTTTGGTATTTCAGATTGCTCAAACCTGAAAACCTTGTAGGGAAATCCTTGCTGAAAATGCATATTTTCCCATTGTCATCTTTTTCAATATATTTTTCTTCATGGTAGAGAAATTCTGAAGGCCAATCTTCATGATTACTTGGGCTATTTTCATATTCACTATGCATCTTGCCAATAATCTCTCTTGTTCCTTCAGGTGATGATGTATGGATCGTAGTAGCCTCGTGAAAAATGTTATAAATTTTTACATTTTTCATTATTTGAACTAATTTCAATGACAATGGCTTTATCATTCTGCTAACAATTTTAAATAGAGCTCAAAACTTAAACAACAGGAGACGTTTACAACTTTGCCTTTTAGGCCTTTAAATGTTTTCTGATCGTTCAATGATTTTGATGTCCTCCACTTCTTTGGGGAATTATTTTGATCCAATAATTCTCAAGATTTTCTCCCTTCCTTTTGAAATCCCTTCAACATTTTGATAATCATTTTGATATTTGATTCTATCTTTGTTTCATCCCAAGTACATTTCTACTCTTCTCATTGTTTTCTATCTGGATAGAAAGATTTGCTCCTCTTCTTGTTCTTTTCAAAAAGCCATCTGTTGATAGATGTGTAATTTTAATTCATTTTCATTCATTAGTTTCCTTATTATTAATTTCAGTGGAGACAATGCAAACCAATGATAAGTTAGTCGTTATTTAGAATATTGAATGAGATGCCTAATGGGTGAGCCAAAAGAAATTCACAGTGTCTTCTTCATTAACCAAAGTTAACCTCCTACTGTATGACATTTGTCCCAGTGAGGAAGGTTTGATTCCAAAGGACAAAGAGCAATAAAGAGAAAGAGCCAGATGTACATGCCTTGTCAGAACCAGAGGCTGTCATAAGCCAAAGCTCCAGAATAAGTAGATAAATCAGAGAAAGCTGGAAAAGTGACAAGGTGGGACCTCCATGCAACCAGCTACAGCAATGACCAACCTGCGAATTTCAAGGCCAACTGTCCTCATGGTGGTGTGAATGTGTCACTCTATTGAGGTGCATGGCTCAAAACCTTCTAATTACACTTTCAAGTCTCTCTTTTGGCTTTCTCACTGAATATAAAGTCTTTCCCTCAATAAGGCCAAGTTCTTGCAATCATCCAAAGCTCATACCTCTGTTACAATTTTCATAATATTCAGTCTATTCTTATTATGAATTGCAACAAAAGATTAACTATATCAACTACTACAAAATAATATTTTCTTCTTTATTGTTTCTTATATCTCTGTTTTATCTCCCTTATGAACTGTCAGGTTGGGCAATGGTTATAATTTTGTATAATCTTCAATAAGCCACATTGCTGTACAAATCATGTTAGGGAGGAAACATTTATGTAGCTAGAACAAAACATTCAGTGTACACTCATGATATCTGTGGGAAGATATTTACAGGATACCCTATGGAAACCAAGTATTGTGGGAGGCTTAAATCCTTTATAGTAAGTATCATAGTGTGTGCATGTAAACTGTCCTCCTTCTATATAACTAAAACTATGTCTAGATTATTTGTGATACCAAACATAATATAAGTGGCTGTAAATAACTGTTACATTATATTGTATAGGAAATAATGCTAGGAGAAAAGGACGTATTTATTACAGATGTTGATTTTCTTCCCAGATATTTGTGGTCTCTGATTGAATCCACAAATGTAGAATCCATGGACATGCAAGGTCTACTGTCTACTGTATAATTACCACCACAGTAAGCCTACCCACAAGTGCAAAATGAGGCCAAAGACGTTACATATGTTGATTCCAACCAAGAGTCCATATTTATAACCCATACTTTCTGAAACATTCTGCTCCATTGAGTAGATTCAGTGATGTTATGTGCAATAAGTTTGCCCCAAGAAGGCAGATAAATAGAGGAATGTCAAATCTGATAGGCATTAGTAGTGTAATAATGCCCCCTCTGCACACTGCCTGGTGATCTGCCACTTCCTTTTACTGGAGACATGAAATACTACTGAGAAAGCATGCTCATAAAATTTTTAGCATGGCACAAAACTGCAGTTTCTTGTCTTCTTGCCTCTCTGCTTGCTATTCATCCTGTCTAGAATGTCATTCTTCTCCTTCTGTGTTTGATAAATACTTATTCATTATTCAAAGTCTGATTCTGAATCAATCTTCTCAAGACTATCCTCATATGCCTTTCCTGCACTAATTATAAAAACAATAACAACCCATCAAGTTTCACATTTGTATCTCTAATGAACAACCAAAAAATGGAGCTGTGGCTTAAGTGGTAGAGCACTTTTCTTGAGCACAAAAATTTCACAAGTTGCACAAGTCCTGAGTTTAAGCACCAGAAGTCATACCAAAAATTTTTTTAAGTGATGAAATTTTAGGTAATTAGGATACTGTTCTCACACTGTTCAAATGTGGCCTTTTGCCACATTCTAAACTAATAAATTAATGGAGAGGTTAAAAAATATTGAATTTAAAAAATAATTAAAAAGAGGACTTTAAAAACTCATTTGGAGCCAGGTACTGGTGGCTCAGAACTGTAATCCTAGCTACTCAGGAAGCTGAGATCTAAGATCTCAATTCTAACCCAGCCCAGTGAGGAAAGCCCGTGAGAATCTTATCTCCAATTAACCACCAGAAAACCAGAGGTGATACTGGCTCAAAGTGATAGAGTTTTAGCTTTGAGCACAAAGGGGCTCAGCTATAGTCCAGGCCCTGAGATCAAGCCCCAAGACAGGAAAAAAATGTGAGTTGAACATACCAAATTTGTTTGACTGTAAATAAATCAATAACAATTATTTCAAAATTTTAACTAGTTATGTTTAAGCTGAAAGTACATATGGGTCCATATATTTGGAGCAGTATCAGCAAGTCATTGTCACTAGATTTAACTTTATATCCCTTACAGACAGGAAGACTTTCTATACCACAAAGAATCTGGAAATGCCATGCAAAACTCTCCTAACTACATAATTACCTGAAAATCTGACAATAGTGTTATCAATGTTGACTTGTTAGTAGATGTTTTGGCCACTCACATGTCTTCCCTCATTGGGTGTGTGAGTGTGTATGTGCTCACACATGCATGTGCTATGTGAAAAAGACAATCTAAATAGCAAATTGTATTTTAAAGTGTATGAAAGTCAGATACACATTGATGGTGCCAGCTGCTTCTGTAAGGAGCACTAAACCCCACTTCAGTCCTTAACCACACATGGATACACATACATATACACAGAAGTACCCACACATACATAGAGAAATACAATCATGCACACACCCAACTTCTTCATGAGCATCTTCATTGACTGAAACGCTCCAGTGTTTGCACACTAGAAGCTTACTTCTGTGAAGCCCCCTTATTTCCTCTTCAAATAGCTAAGAGGTATGCTGGGACCACAAGAGAGAGAGGCATGCTGGGAAACAATGTTTGATTCCAGTGCTATAAATAGATTTGAAAGGCTGGTATCATGATTGACTAATGTCTATTGATTTTATCTATTGTGCTAGGCACTGACCTAACAGCTTTTTTGTGTATTAACATATTTAAACTTCTTAACAGTTCTGTAAGCTCTATTATGATGCTTAGGTTATAGATGAGGAAGCAAGGATATAAACTATTTACATACCTTGACCAAAGTTACCCAGCGGGTAAATGGTAAAAATGGAAATTAACCAAGTCAATCTGGCTTCAGGCAGTTGGTGTTCTTAATGATACTACCTGTTAATTATCAAAATAATTAAGTTATCATTTCTGGCTGGTTCTTGCATCCTAGCCTAATGCTATTTGTAGTGAATGGTTAAACCAAATTCAAGTTAGTTGTGAGGCTGACCATCAATCTTTTTCACTCTTTTAAAAAATTATTCCTAATAAATGACATCATTTTAAAATTCAGTGTAAGAATGGCCTATATGGTGATGCCTACTGCTCCTGTGCATTTTAACAGTAGATTATCATGAAGAATACATTACTTACAAATCACTATATATTATTTATATATTACTGTATATATTGTTTATATATTTCTATAGATTATTTAAATACCACCATACAAACTTCGCCATTCAGACAGCATAATTTCTCACCCAACTTACAAAAATCAAGAATCCATGTTTACTTGGGCTTTTCTTGACTCAGGGTTTCCCATCAGCTCACATAGTAATTTTGATTAGAACGGCAGTCTCAAAATACCTGATTGGAGGTATAAAATTTTCTTCCATGCTTACTCACTGGCTGTGGACAGAAAGTAATAGTATCCTTCAACTCGACTATTCCATAGACCTGTTCATAAGTGGCTTTCTATAGAGCAATCAGTCAAAGAAAGGCAAAGATGGAAACCAGGAATTTGTAACCTAGTCTTACACGTGGCCTGTCATCACTTTTTCAATACTGTACTTGTTGCACAAACACTCCATAGAGCAGGGAAGGAACCACACCAGAGTGTGAACTCTAGTAGATAGCTATCATTGGGTGTTATCATGAATGCTAATGATGACATGTACTTAAGTATACAAATATGAGCTTTTGCATTGTTTATAGCAAATCATAGGAAGCTTTATCCTTATATGTAATTCTATATTCTATAAAAATCAGAGCAAACTACCTTTAAATGGCACTGGAGGGGTTTTAGTGCAGGCTAAAGGTACAATTCTGTCTTAGTATCTTCTTCCAAGACCTGTTCTCAGGCCATGGCTTGTCTTTACTGTCTGTTTTTCTGCTGTCTATCAAAGCAAAAGGGCTCACTTCTCTGAAAAATACCACGTGCTGGTTTAGTGAAAGTATCACTTCTCTTTATGGATGCTAATGATGACATGTACTTAAGTACTGTCCAAATGGAATGTTTCTATTTCCCAATATCTGAAAAGCAACCTTCATCATAAACAATTTTTCTATGAAACAAATGTAACATTTTTATAAATATTTTATTAGATCAAATTAATTTATCTACTCATTAAGTCTAGTGAACTTACTTCTTTCTTAATTACTAAGTATGGGAATTCTTTCTGAAAATAATAAGCTTGATTCTAGTTGGACACTAGCAAAAAACTGTTTATGTGTACTGTGTGTGTATTGTTTATATATATTGAAATACCTCAAACAGCTTACAAAGTGAAGAAGTTTATTTAGCAAATGATTTTCAAATACCCAGTCCATGACTGGATGAATGCTTTATTTTGGACGTCTGGGTAGCGTGTCAGCTGATACCAGCTAGACGCACATGCACATAGTGGACAGGTGTTCCCAGGATGCAGTAGAATCAGAAGTGAACCAGAGTCTGAGAATCCTTGCTTAAGTCATATTCCAAATGGCATAAGGACTTCTGTTACATTGTAGTAAAGGTCTTGCTTTCTAAAGGTTCTATCGTCTTTAAATAGCACCATCCCATGAACCAAGCCTCTCACATATAAAGTTCCATTTATACTTCACAACCAAATCATAACATTTAAATTATTTTTGCAACAGGAAGAAGAAAAATATGGCCACATGTGTTTCATGACTATAATCCTCATGGGATCTGAAAATTGTTGTTTGAATCTAACCCAGGCAGAAAAGTCTGTAGAAATCCTTTTCTACTATAGCCAGCACAAAGCAGGATGAGAATCATGGCTCAAGTGGTAAAACACCAGCCTGAAAAGCTCAAACCTCAGTACTGCCAGAACAAAGCATAAAAATAATATTGTGCCTGATCTAGTTCTAACACATAAAGCCCATAACAATGTCTACTAAACCCTCCAAAGTAAAAGATGGATGAGGACGAACATTTTCATTTTTTTTTGTTCTTTTAGTTATTAAAAGCTGAGTTTTCTATTACTAAACTATTATTCATTGACTTTAGTTAAGCTTGCAGTTATATTAAACTTGAAAAGACATAAACACTAGCAAGACTAAAAGCAGTGTCTTGTCTAAATATTACAGAATCATAATTTCTACTTTATTTGCAGTTTGGGGCATAAAATGTATAATATATTTGGTAGCTATGGGGGGAAATAATAGCTTTTTCAATATTATATGAGAAACAAAGATAATGGCAAACTATTGCCTTGGATTTTCATTGTGAGTTAAAATATCTGTTATCACAAAAATTTTCCTTTAAATTTATAGTAGATATGTTTTCTATATTCTCTAAGGTAATACATTTTTGTATTCTTTTTCAACCTTTGGAAAAGTTAGCGGGAAGTTGATTGAGTTTAAGAACTGACATTGTGAAATTATATTTTATTGTTAGTATTGAAATGGGTGGTTTCTCGACTATCGAACCATGTGTAAATTGCCCTCCCCTTTTTAAGCCTGTGGTGTATTTGGGGCTTTGAAATTACAAGGTAAGGCACATTGTAGGCAAGGAGGGCATTTCTGACCCAGTCATGGATTTATCAAGTTTTGTTCTTATACAAGATGCATTGCTTATTGGTTATAATTTTTCAAATCATGGATTTAGCTACTGAAATTGGTTATAAGTTGGCATTCTCACCAAAGGAAAATTAGAAAGAGTCGGTATCTTTCACAAATGTAGTAATGTTAAATAAGGAATCTTGATATAGCATTAAGTGGAAATTCGGATACTGTGAATAATACACTTATATCTGTGATAAGAATGCAGGTAAACAAGCATTACAATGAAGTCCTTTGACACCCTGTCCTCCCTCTCTTCCTTCCTTCCTTCCTTCCTTCCTTCCTTCCTTCCTTCCTTCCTTCCTTCCTTCCTTCCTTCCTTCCTTCCTTCCTTCCTTCCTTTCTTCCTTCCTTCCTTCTCTCCTTCTTTCCTTCCTCCCTCCCTCCCTTTTCTCTTCCTCTATCTCTTGCTTCTCCCTTTTATCCCTCTCACCCTTCCTTCCTCTCAGTGTAGTTTTTCTCAAATGGGTTATGGAATCTTCATTACCATTTAAGTGACTAATGAAAAAATGCTATTTAAGAACATTTTTTATATTTTTCCTAGTCTTTGTTCATGTGAACTACTGTTACAATATCAGTGCACTACTGTCATCATTGCTGCCATTTGGTGAAGAAATAAAGCTGAGAAAAATCATTATCTCAGCAGATAACAGTCCATAGATGATGAACTTCAAAGTAGCTCAATTTGTCCATGCCTGAGCAAGTACGAAAACTGAACTTACCTTTTGTTAAAAATATAAATAAATAAATGGATCCTATCATTCTTGAAAGTGCTGGCTAACCATTGTATTACAAATGCTTTCTTGTTCTCAGCACAAAAGTTGAGTAGAAGTGGAAGCTCATTCAAGTGAATTCAAATGTGCATATTCCAATGCACTGAAGCAATTTCTGCATGACTAAAACTGAAAAACCACTCTCTCTTTATTTTCTAAAAGTGAATCTTACATTATATACACAATATTACTGTCATAATATTGTACAATATACAATAGGATGCCATTCACAATAACACATTAAGTTCCTTTATGCTAATCATTTATAGGGGAGGACATCACATTACCCAGTGGTCACTGTTTTAAAGCCCATAATAGAAAACCATGCAGATGTTTTAAAATATAAGCAAAAAAGTAATGGGACTATAGCTCAGCATGATAGCTTTTATCTGGAGTCTCTTAGTGTTTGTGTGTAGAATATTATCCAGAGAATGGATAGCCATTTATTTATATGCAACCTCAGTTTTCTAGCCATATTGCATTTCTAACCATGCTTGTAATTGACATTGTGACTGTGCCTAAATTGAATATTTTCAATGTCGGTAATGGCATCAGATTCATTCTTGCATGAGCACTAGGTCGGTCTAAGTGCTGAAAGCCATATACATGAGAATGAAATTGCAAATGAAAATGATCTAAAATTTCTATGGAAAGGATTATTGAGTATTACATCACTTCAAAAGTAAAAGAAAGTTTCTGGAAGCCTCCAGAGAACAGAGGAAGAATGAGGTGCTACAGCCCGGATAGGCAGTGGTAATTATTATAGCGGTGATTGAATAAGGTTCTGAAACAATATTTTAGAACAGAGCAAAATAAAAAATAAAGCTATTGTTTTATGAAGGCCATTCCTTTCATTGACTTCTTAGAGTGAGTTTAAATGTGGTAGTTGTCGATTTTTCTGGAAAACGTAATATGGAGATGAATTTTGCTCTATCATTTCAGACTCAGTTCCAGTTGAAGTGCAATATATAAGGCCCTGTAGATTTCCCTGTTGCTTTAGAGAGTTTGTTCACAAGTGAGAATTTCTAATTCTTGATATGATAGTCATTTTTTCTAATCTCAATTTTGACACAAAAGTTATTATTTCCATATAATAGGCTATAAGTAAAAATATTACTTATAAGTGTTTTATTGATGTTTTGTATCTTGCTTTGCTATCCAACTAACACCATTATTTTAGGCTATTCTTACATCAATTTAATGAAAACACTAAAAGTTTTCAGAGTGAAATGATACTGAAGTAATTCCTATTTCTTTAAGTATTAATTCACTTTGTTACCCAGTAATGTAAATTCTAATGGAGCATACATTATGTACAAATGCATATGTGCAAAGGGTATGTATATATATATATATATATATATATATATATGTAATGACTTTCTGTGTGAATTATCAGTGAGGTCAAAAGATAAAGAAATGCAAAACTTATTATTAATAAGTAGCAATTATGGTGCCGAAACACTGAAATGAACATCCTGTATTTATTGCTTTACTATCCTCCTACTAAATTTTGCCAATTAGATGTAGAAGGTCAGAGGAAGACTCAAAGCACATTTACAGGGGTAATTGTACTGAGAGCAATCCAATTATGTTTAAATGCTTCCGCAATGTTATCATTCTTTATGGAAACCTCTGCCACCCCAGCTTCATTTAGAAGACAGAGCAGATGCTGCTTCCATTTGCCTGCTTCCCCTCAGCCCAGTCAGTCTTGAACGTGGTCCAGTCAGGATGTTATTCAGCATGCCTGGCTCCTTAAGCTAAACTCAGGGTTTCTAAGTTGATGCCCAGGATGAATGTACAAGGACTGGACAATGATGAACTACTACCAATATCTCCTAAATAATCAGCATATGATGAATGATGTATACCTGGTAAGGTGATTTGGTTGAAGTAGTCTAGATCACTTTTCCGTTCTTTTTTTTCTATTCCAAGTTACAAAAGGGTGTAGCTGTATGATAGAATTTGTATTTGACTGGAAGATGTTCACTGGCAATTCTTGAGTTTAAATCCTCACTGTAAAGTATTATGAATATGGAAGGTTAATACAAGTATGGGGTCTGAAGGTGAAAATTAGGATTAGATACGCCAATCAATGGGGACTACAGAATTGTATCTTAGAGACTGTATATGAAGAGGGGACCAGACTACAAGGGAGTACACACACACACACACACACACACACACACACACACACACACACACACACACACACACACACACACACACACACACACACACACACACACACACACACACACACACACACACACACACACACACACACACACACACACACACACACACACACACACACACACACACACACAGAGTCCTTGTTTTGAACCTTGTGATGTCCTGTATTGCCTTGGTTTTCAGACTGCAAGAAGACACCAACAAATGTATATTCCTGGATCTCCAGAACTATGAGATTAATAAAAAGCCTACTGAGTGAGGTCCCAAAGATTGATTCTGTAATCACAGCTACTCAGGAACCTAAGATCTGAGAATTGCATTTCAAAGCCAGCCTGGTCAGTAAAGTCCACAAGACTTTCATTCCATTTAACCACCAAACAAGAAAGAAATGACACTGTGGCTCAAGCTGAAGTGATAAAGCACTAGCCTTGAGAAAAAATGCTTGTTGACAGTGCCCACGCTCTGAGTTCAAGCACATACACATACACACAAAATCAAACAAAAATATAAAAGACCTCTTGTTAAATTCATGCAGCTGTAGCTATTTTCACTATAATACTAAAAACAGATGAAAACCTTGTAATGTTTAGAAAATAATCTCATTATTCTCTACCATCAAAAATCTTCAGTAGTGGGCTGGGAAGGTGGCTCAGTGATAGAGTGCTTGCCTTGCATGCATGAAGCCCTAGGTTCAATTCTTCAGCACCACATAAGCAAAAAAGCTGGAAGTGGAGCTGTGGCTCAACTGGTAGAGTGCTAGCCTTGAGCTGAAGAGCTAAGGGGCAGCACCCCCAGGCCCAGAGTTCAGGCCCTATGACTGACAATATATATACATACATATATATATATATATATATATATATATATATATATATATATATCCAATGGTAAGAACACAGATTTTATTTCACAACAATAAAAATATTATTCTGCAATTGAACAATTTATTTCTTCTTTAAATTAAAAGAAAAATTTTGTCTCTTTTTCCTGTTGACAATTGTCAAAATATGTATGCCAACTAAGGATGGAAGTGGTAGAAATAGATCAAATACAGATTATGTTCCTTTATATCTGAAATTATAGGCTTTAAATGATTGTCAGTATGACAGCTTTGCATATGTGAATTTTATTTTGAAAGAATACATTGAGTAATACATTAATATAATCTAAATCAGTATATTAGAGACATAATTTCATTACCTGTGACACTGCTGGAGACATAGCAAAGCTTATGTCTCAAAATTAAGCTTTTTTGACATTTTTTAAACTTAGGTATCATGAACTAACCTAGCTCATAAATAAATATTTAATATTATTGCAAAAATAAGTTAGACATATTCTGTATTATGCTCATTGCATACTTAATAAAATATTGTTATCAAAGTACTATAGTTCAATTGTTAGCAATTTCTGTAGGATTCAAAGACTTAGGACCATCTACTCTAAAACTGAAACCACTTTTTGACACCTGTTCTCTGATGTCTAATTGGTTTATATTCAACAACTCTTTCCAGCATGCTAGGATGTTTAGGTACTTCAGGCTAGATTGTACAACTAATTTAGCTTTTAATGGTTCACCAGGAAGGCAAATTGCTTAAAGTGCAATGTTTTATAGGACTTGGTGAGTGATTGATAATCTGAGCCATGGAAATTATGCAGGCTAAAATTATTGATATATGGTCTTAAAGATCTAAATCATGTTTTAAAATTATGCTCACAGTGAAGTGGCTGCAGAATTATTTATAAGGAATGTCCAGACCCTGAGAACTATTTTTTTTTCTTTTTACCTATTTGATGTTACTTACATTTAAACTAAGGGCCTCACATTTACTAAGCAGGTGCTCTATCACTTGAGCCCATGATCCTTTGTGCTTTAGTTATTCTTTCTTTTCAGTTAAGGTCTTGAGTTTTGGCCGGTGGCTGGCATTGGACCATGATTTTCTTCCTTTCAATGATAGGCCTCCTGTGTAACTAGGATCACAGTTAAATACCACCAGGCCCCGCTTATTGATGTCTTGGTAACAATATTTTAAGATTGGCTTCAAGCTAAGATCCTCTTAATACTAAATCCAAAATAGCTGGGATTACAGATTTGTACCAACAATACTAGCTAAGACTTTCTCCTCTATCCTTACGTAAACTGTGTGTTGGCCACTTCTTCAAGAAAAGGTCCTTATTTGAGATCCATTTCTCTTATGAGATATCAATGAAACACAGAATGACTGAGTCTCTAGATGATCCACCGATCATGATCTTTATTCCTCAATATTATGAAAATGAAAGCAAAAAAGAAATCATGGTTATTATTAAGGATGCTGATATTACATAAGGGATGTGTTGAATCATAAGTTGCCTCAGTGCTGATCAAGTCAGGTTCTCGGAGGAGGACCTACAGACCTTGCTACTTTGACCTGATTATGATGACAGATCCACAGCTTGCACTGAGCAAAACTGTAAAATTCATTATAGGAAATTGCCTTCCTAATGATTTCCTGGATTTGTAAAGGACTGTAATGGTTTTGTACTGTTCAATAATACCTTCACAAAGCATTGGAGAAATCTTACTAGGATCTTAGTTTAGGATATCCAAAAGAACATCTTGGATTTATAATTACTTTGATTTTAAAAGTACATATCCTGCTGTACTTTCTGAGAGTTTAGATATTTTGTACACAAATGATGTTATAATAGGTTCTGTTATCTTATCTGAGTATCAACATGAGTTATGTTCCTCTTCAAATTAGAATGTCTTTGATCATAATGTATTTCTGTATCAATGACTTTCCTTATTTAAAGTGACCAATATGATGTACAAATGGAATATTAACTTACAATGAACAATACTATGAACAATTTTTACAGCTTTTTCTATAGTTTTGTCTGCTTGTTATTCAATTTTCCTTCAGAATGATCAGTTTGATAAACCTTTATTTCCCTGTGAATATGTCAACCATCTTTTATTTAAAAAATAGGAACACATTTACACTCCCACCAACAAGGCAGTAGGGTTCCCTTCTGTCCACAATCCCTCCAGCATCTGTTGTTATTAGAGTTCTTGATTATAGCCATTGTGACTGGGGTGAGGTGGTATCTCAATGTTGTTTTGATTTGCATTTCTTTTATGGCTAGGGAGGTTAAGCATTTCTTCATGTGTCTATTGCCATCCTTCTTTCTTCTTCAGAGAAGTTTCTTTTTAAGTCTTTAGCCCACTTATTTATTGGGCAGTTGTTTCTTTGAGGATTTGTTGTTGGGGGATTTAATATTTTGAGTTCCAGGTATATTTTGGATATGAGACCCTTGTCCGTTGTATGGCTAGTAAAGATCTTCTCCCAACCTGTGGGCTTTCTATTGATCTTGCTAGCTATGTCCTTTGAAGTAGTATGGAGGTTCCTCAAAAGACTCCACATAGAGCTCCCTTATGACCCAGAAATCCCACCTTTGGGCATTTAACCAAATGAACACCAACAAAACCATACTAAAGCTACAAGCACAACTATGTTTATTGCAGCATTATTACCATAGCTAAGATATGGAACCAACCCAGATGCCCCTCAGTAGATGAATGGATCAAGAAAATGTGGTATATGTACACAATGGAATTCTATGCCTCCATCAGAAAGAATGACATTGCCCCATTTGTTAGGAAATGGAAAGATTTGGAAAAATTCTATTAAGTGGAGTAAGCCAGGCCCAAAGAAACATTTGCAATAACCAAGGTAAGTATTCAAGTGTTTTGCTTTCATGCAATTGTTTCTAACATATTTATAAGATGATTTCTTTGTTGATTTGTATGTCCCTCCCCCAAAGTATAACCCCTGTTTTCACTGTATTTGATGTTGGTACAATTTGTGGAAGGGAAGGGAGAAAACAAATCATTTAAATAGGGATACGGGTGGACCTATTGCAACAATGAGATGTACAAATTATTATGTTGAAAAATGAACTTTAAAACTTTGGCGGGGGGTTGGAGGGGAGAGAGGAACAGATGGGAAGGGGAAACAAACGAGGAGGCAACAATGCTTGATAAGAAATATACTCATTATCTTGCCCATGTAATTGTAACCCCTCTATATGTTATTTTCACAATAAAAAAAGAATAGGAAGTGACCATATAAAATATTCCATCTAAAGCAAGATTCTCATTCACTAACTGTATAGATACATAGCACACACTTTCTCAAGCACAGTTATGGGTTTGTGTTAAGATGACAAATGTCTGCTGTATGCATCTAAGAAGTTCATAATTTGAAGAAGGATGAGGAGGAAATGAGCATTGTTGGTAACAAGAAGGACGGTAGGTCATAGATGAATCATGAACTGGGTGCTATAAGGAATAGAGGAGGGATGTGTATTTTCTACTCTTATCCCAATTGATTGCATCAAAGAAAACTTCCTGCAGGTAGGAACATAGATGAATCTGTTTTTCTTTCTGTCACTGAAGTTGGAACTCAGTGTATTTTGCTTATTAGGTAAACATTATATCACATAAACCACACCTCCAAGTTTTTAGCTTTATTTTTTTTTCAGATAAGGTCCATGGTTTTTGCCTGGGCTGGCTTTGGACTTTCATTTCCTCTCTATACATTCTGCCATGGATGAAAGTAGCTAGTTCTGACCTTGCCATAGGCACCTGAGATGAAGTCTTTCCAAATTTTCCTAGGCTGGCCTTAAACTACCAAGGGGCTAGGATTGTAAGTGGGGGTCATCACAAATGGCCAGAAACTCATTGCTAGAATTTTAATAATTTGTAGCTTTCACTGCCTATTTCAAGAGTCTAACATTAAAATTAATCATAGCTTTCCAATTTACCATGTTATTTCACCCCAATTGAATCAGGTTATGTTTATACTTTTTAAAAAGATAATTAAATTAGAATCAGAAGATCTGCATTTATTTGTTCAGCATCCTTTCAATAGTTTTGCAACAACAGAAAGCAGAAATTAACACTTAATTCTTTCACTTTGCTCTTAGACCAGCGTTCTATAAGCCAAGCTATGTCTGATAAGCATTGGGGTGCATTCACTCAAAGTTGCTCTTTATGATTTAAAAAAACAAAAAAATTGTAATTTCTGTAAATGCAGGCATCTAAAATGTCAAGCTAAAGAATTTTGATTCTTCTTAGCCTGGAGAAAACATGTAAGATTAGCTGTTTTTATATGCATTCAAAGGTCATTCCTTACGTTACTTGAAAATTATATGATTTTTGCATTGTATTGCTAGAGCTTTGAGGGAAAATAATGAATCATTTATTGACACGGGCAACTTTATGTTTAAAATTTCTCTATTAGTAATCATTCATCATTTTATTAATATTATAACATTTAAAGTAAGTACTATTCTAAAATTATTACCATATCGATTTTCACCTATTTCCATCTATATCATTTTATTATAGTGAAAACAGTCAGAGTGACTTCCTATAGTATTACATTTTATGTGGTGCTTAGTTTTACTAGTATTAATATACTTCAACCTAATCCTAAAATTAAACATTTAGGTAGCTAGAACAAAATATTTGCAATTATGAGTTATTAGTCACTGAATTACTTTCCTGAAGTTCCTAATATTGTGGCATGATGCATTGAAAATATATGTAACTCAAAAAACTTACTCTTGTGCCATTTTTCCATCCTATACTAAACAGCATATTATCCATTGATTTTTTTCTTGTTGTTGACATAACATTTTACTTAGCTTACTTTTTTGTATTATGTCTTTTGTTTCTTTTTCTTTCTTACTGCTTCTAATTATAGTAATCACTTTTGGCTATTTTGTCTTAGAGAAAATCTCCTGAACTTGCTGTTATACAGAATATCCTGAACTTTCTGTTATATAGAATATGATTTTATAAGCATTAACAATTATAGAGGAAAAGAGAAGGTATAGAGGTTTATAGTTTTGGCTATAAAACTAGCACTTGTTGATTTTATGCCACAATTGACCATTTTTATCATGATAAATTCAGTATCATCCCTGCATAATAATAGCCTCTTTACCATTCCTATAGGTCATTAAGAATTGTTATAGGAAATGTATTATTTACAGCAGCAATTACTTCTTCAGCAGTTCAGTGGTCAAGTTGTTTTGCATGACAGATACAAACATCAGGATTGTCATTTCTGACACTAAATGGAGAATCTTAATGACAGTGTTTCCCAAAATTTAATCCTAGGAGGGGAGCATCATCTTCCTCTGAAGAATTCTTCCATATGCAAAGATCAAGGGTCGAGAATCCACTGATCTTGGTCTTACCAGTCCTGTAGATTGCATAGCACATGACAGCTCAAAACCACTGTGGCCTGAAATGCTTTCACAGATCACTGCATTCCATACAAAAATACTTATTAGAGTCTAGATGAAATTATATATTTCTTAGTTCATGGAGCTTCTGTCTGACCTTTACACAACCAGACTGCAAGTTACATAGGAGCAAGTACTTCCTTGGGGCTTGCTCTTCCTGTATCCCCAAGGTCCTGTCCACTGTGTGTTGGCTAGTTTAACATTGCTCTAGTAATTGTCAGTGGGCTTTGGAACTTAACTCTAAAGTACTAGATTACATATATGTATACAAAAAACTTATGGAAATATGAAAACATGAATGTGAGAGATAGATTTGATCTTATGGTTTCTGTGCCTGATAGCTCCTGGTAGTACTCATCATCATCTGATCAAAATCAATGCTAGTAATGCAACATTTACCTCAAGGACATTTCCATAAGCACTCAACCAGTTCATGAATTTGGAGGATATGAAGGATTCAAAGTGTTTCCCCCAAATGGCTCATGTATGTCAAGGCTTACTACTCAATGGGAGAAGTGTTCAGAAGTAAGACTTTAAGGAAGTAATTGGATTATGAGAGCACTGACTCATGAAATGATTGATGCACTGATGGATTCATAATCTGATGGGTTATTAGGAGGTAGTAAAAATGGTAAGAAGAATGGGCTTGTTGGAAGAAAGTTAGAGGGTAAGATACCCGAGACCTCTTGTAAGGATATATCTCGAGATTGCTTCAGGACTCTTTTGACATTGCTTTGTCTGCCATGAGTTGAACAGTTCCTTCCACAAAAGACGTCTGCCATGATATTCTGTCTTACAAAAAGCGTAGGGACCTGGAAGCTGTGCACCATGGACTAATGCCCCTTAAGTTGTGAAAAACAGATCCTTCCTTCCTTAAGTCATTTCCTTAGGTGTTTTGCCACAGTGATGAGTCCAACTAACATAAATACCATGTATAAAATGTCTGAGGAGTTTAAAGCACTTTCATAATCATTGTTTATTTGTTTAAATCATAGGGCAAATTTAAAAAAAAATTAAGAGCAATTATTTATAGAAAGAAAAAGAATATTACCAACAAAAGACCTGTGTGTTTATGTGTGTGTGTTTGTGTGTATCTGTGTGTGTGTGTGTCTGTCTCTCTGTGTCTATGGGTATCTATGTATGTATGCCAGCGCTGGGCCTTGAACTATGGGTCTGGATGCTGCCCCTCAGCTTCTTTTACTCAAGGCTAGTAATCTACCATGTGTGCCATACCACTACTTTTGGCTTTTTCTGAGTATGTATTGGAGATAAGAGTCTTATGGACTTTCCTGCCCAGGCTGGTTTGAAATGATGATCCTCAGATCTCAGCCTCCTGAGTAGCCAGGATTACAGGGATGAGTCACCAGTGCCTAGAAAGAACATATTTTTGACATTTGTCCTTTACCTCATTTTTACCCTTAATACAAACTTTATTCTTTAACCTCTTTAAAACCTCACATGGTTAAATTTGAAAATACTTCCTCTTTGGTTCCTGCTCCACTTGTGTTTCCTATATGTGTTTCACATATACATAAAAATAAGATGAATCATCTTAATTCTGTGCTTATGGATTTTCTAAATCAAACTCTAATATGATTCAGGACACAGTGGCCAAAAACTAAAACAATGCTCAAGACAAAATTAAATGCAATTGTATACACCATGCAACATCAGTTCTAACATTTTCAAGTTTAGAATATAGGAGAAAAAGATATGCTTAGTTTTATTACACGTATGGTTGGAAATATTCAAATGATGTCTAAAACTCAAAAGAATGAAAAGGAAATTTGGGGTAGAGTGTGGTTTTTGACCTTCAATACTTCAAAAAATATGAAGCAACGTAATAAAGATTTAAATGTGCTCAAATCCTTTAGTTTTGAAAAGGCATTCATCTCTACCCAAAAGAACAGAGTTCAGAGCCCAATGTGGATTTGCAGCACCTGCATACTTCTTCACACATGGCTCAATTCAACACTGTGAGACTAAAACTCCAAGCCTGACTTTCTACAGCTGTCCAGCATCTCCACAGACACCCTTCTCTAGCTTCCTAGAAATATTTACCGCTGTGGCCCAATCTATTTTGAAAAGGACTCACACAGGCCCTGAATACAGAATTGGAGTAGTTTGGATATGGTTTTCAGCATAAAAGACTCCACTCCCTGACGTGGATGGCGATGTACTGGTTCTGTGAAACATCTCCATGTGCCAACCAAGGCCGCCCTTTGTTTGGAAAGGTACAGCTGAAGGACATAAGAAGGTGTCCCTTTCAAGGGCATGGCCAGCCCAATGGGGTTTCTATTAGTCCTGGCCGTAGGTAGGACTTTGAGGCATACATATCAAGGAAAACAGTTAAAGGTGGTTCATGTTACTTGTCTTTGCTCACTTCAGCGAACTTCCTTGTGAGTTCATACTTTTAAGGAACAAATGGCTTTCAAATTCATCCCCAGAGCATTTTCCAAGGTGGATTGAGACCTGCCCTCCAATCGCTTTGAATATCACTTTTGTTCATTTTTTGCCTTTCTTATTATAATGGTGTTATTGAAAAAAAAAAGAAAGAAATCAGGTTGCCAAGGTAACAAGAGTGGAACGCATTGCCATCTTCATAGCAAACTCTAGCTGAATAAATCTCACCTAGACTGGTGAACTACTAAAACCACTCAGGATCCTATGACTGGTTCCCAGTGTCTCTCTTTGTTTGATTCCCTGTCCCATAAAGTACAACTATGACTGTATGACTGATATTCTCTTGAATGGCTTATTTTTGTTCCTGCTCTTTAATGAGGGTATTTCCCCTTGATTCAGTACATTTCCTCTTTTCTTTTTCTGCACACTCGATATTCTACCAAATGCTAGCTTTGGAAGCTAGCATTGACTCCTTGACTCCAACTGAGTCAGAAGATCTTATTCTCCTGCTTCCTGTTGGCCTTGAATTACAGTCTATTTGAATTATTTATCTGTCCTGGAGGATAGAGTTGGTTGTGCTCCCTAAAAAAGGTAGGGAGAATAAAGAAGAAATTCAAAACAATGCTATTCTCAAAGGTACTTTACACTTTCATGTAATGTTCTTATATACCCTCGTCTATAGTTATACATCTATTAACAATCTCATGGAAAGAAAAAGCATATTTAGGCATCATAAAGCCCTCACCAACAGAGGTGGAGAGTAATCATCAAAATTTATGAGATCTCAGTCATTGCCTCTTCATATAACAAACAGGATATAAAGGAAGCTGTTTTGCAAGCAATTACTATGTTCTCATAGTAGAGATTTGCTCCCATTCTTATTTATTTTATATGCTTTTACTCGATTCTTTGAATCACACAAGTTTATTGTGAATGAGAAACACTCACAATTAGTATTTTCTTGGCCTATTTCTCCTTGGGATTTTGACCTTACTAGGAAACAAATCCTGCTGTTCTACCAGGCTGAATTTTCTGCAAGTCCTCTGTAATTTTATATAAGTGCAATTTTCATGGACCTGTGCTAACTAAATTGCAAACAGGTGTCTTTTCAAAGCAGCCTCCCACCCTGGTGATTTCCAAAAAGGATCATGGTTATTTCTACCTCATTTTGAGGGAAATAATTTCAAGCCGTTGGACTGGTAATTTTTCTTTGATTCTACAACATTGCTTGTTTTGTCACTGAGAGGAAAAAGAAACAGATACTGAATTTAGAAGCTACATTGCCCGAAGAAACATTTGCAAATAGAAAATGCTGTCTGTGCAAGGCAGAAAATAGAAGAGTGAAAAAAAATACTAGTAATGGTGAAGAACTTGAACAGGTAAATAGGGAAGTAAATACACACACACCTGGGAAATGAAGCAAACAAATGTATACTGGAGTGATTACAATGACCAAGCCTGCCTTAGAGTGCTGTCACAAACACATTTAATCCATTACCTGCCTGTCCCTTTAATTTTGTCAGCAGAGATAACTTCTCGCCTGAAGCTGAATGAAAACTTAAGCAGCCCATAGGTATCATGCTCGTGTTTAGCTCATTCAAGTTGCCTTCACATTAAGTCACAAGTCATAGTCTTCTTCATTCAATATAATGGAATATGGCACTGTATATTAAAAGTCTAAGTATCCCAAATCAGCCAGAATGGCAGTTCCTCTGACGGTGGGGGGTGGGGAATGATCTACTGGTGTTGGAAACACTGGCAGCCTGGCTTCACACATTCACAAAGGATGCCAATCAAGTTGTCTACTTTGATCCGGGCTGAGGTTTAAAGCAAGTTCTCTATAATGGCAGGCACTTGAATCGTTTCTTTGTTGACTCCTGGATTCTTCTCATCTGCCCATCAGTGAGTCTCTTTCAGTTTTGAGTAATGAACACTTTTCCTCATATAGTTTCTACTATCTAATTTTGATGAGAGGAGGAAAAACTCTTGGAGAGATGGGGATGCATAGGCATCCCATAATTGCAAGCTCTGGTAGAATAGTCAGTTGCTCTGAATCTGAAGAAGCTGAAGCAGCTATGTATCAGTAAGGCTCACCGTTAGAGAGGAAACTAGTATGAGGAAGAGACCAGAGACATGGTAGACCTTGCACACACCCATTAGAACACTCAGGGCAAGCTCCAACCCATGGAAGAATCTTATCATTTGCAGCATTGATGCTATTAGTAATCTAGCACCCCCCTTCCAGGGACTGACCTTGCTTGTGGACAGGGAACTGAAGTGGCTAAAGAAGATCTGGTGGCTCTGGAGGAATTATGGGTCCAGTCATGTAAAATGCTAACTATACTGAGCCAATAAACGAGCAACTATCGGTGCAAGCTGCTTGCTCCTCTCACCAAATAGCAGAATGCAGTGGTTGAACTTGATTTTTGCCTTCCACAACCAAGCAAACTCCTCCAGAACCAAAGTATCCTAAAATCACAGACAGAAAATACCAGGAAATACAGTTCCAGCTTAACTAAGATGATACAGAATCTGGTCTCCATTAATAAGAATAGTTCATATATCTTATATATATAATATATTTACACAACTATATATGCCTATATAATTATATATAATGCATACATATGTGGAATAGTTCATATATCTTACATATAATATATTAATATATTTATATACAATGTATACATATGTGTATATATAAATTCAGGCCAATTTCACCTTATCTATCTGAAAATATACTCAGCCCAAATGGCAAACTTATTAGATAGCAATGTTAAACAATCTCTTTCTCCCTCTCCCTCTGTCCCCCTCTCCTCCCCTCTCTCCTCTTTGTCTCCTCCTCTCTCCTCCTCGCCTCTCCTCCCCTTACTTCTCTTCACTTCTTCCTTCCCCTTCTCTCCCCTCTTGAAGCAAAAGTCAGGTCCTTGGGATAGACTCCCTCCTGCCACAAACTCTGGAAGTAGTTTCCATCCCTGCTCTTCTTATCTCCTTTACTTCTTCTTACACCCTGGTCACCATATTCACATGCTCCAGAGCTCAAATTCCCTTCATAAATCCACAGTGACAACTGGGTCTACGCTTGAGTGTGGGCAGTGCAGATATCCTGTTCCTGGGTGAAGAGTGGGTGCTCAAAGCACTGCCTACTTATTTCTAGAGAAATGTTCATTCCAAATCCTCATCCCTAATACACCTGATTGGGCTAGGGAGATGAATTTTCAGAGTCCAAGAACCAGATTTATAACATTTTCCAAGTAAATTATTTCCTGTCTTGGCACTAAGGTACAAACCAGTCAATCTTTCATATCTTGGGACTTCATGTATCGCTTCAACTTAACCTCTTCTTTAGAGGTAAGAAAATAATATATACATAAGAAATAACCTATAGCTCAGGTTTATATTTCTTTAGGAATAACATCATTACTTGTGTAAGTTTAGAGAAATGTGATGTGATGGTTTTGGGCAGCTTTAAGTTCCCAGTCAATATATTGTCTACTGTCCATAATTTATGTTTCCTTTCTATAAGAGCAATGTTGATGATAAGATTTTAAATATTAACTGCCATTCCTCTTAGGAATCTAAAACACTTCATGCTCCCAACTTCCTGTTTGATTTGTAAGTTTACAGCAAATTTTATAGCAGTTGTGAATTCTGCATCATCCTTTCCTGGTAATATCATTCTACAATTGTTCAATAAAACTAATTGCAAGTTCAACTCTGGCATTAGTGTCATAAAAATAGCCTGCTGTATCTTCAATACCGATGATCTGATAATTAAAATGAAACCTACTACTAAGCACATTTACATTGGCCTCCGTGGAGAGAACAGTACTTATCTAGTCTTCATATTATGTCTTCATGTAATTGATAACTGGAAACAAGATGGGAAAGATTAGCCATTAGGAGCAATATCAGACCTTTAGGGAAGAAGGCACAGGGAAGGCAGTGAGCTTGCTTTGACATGAGGTCATCTAAAAGTGACAGAGGTGTGTGGCCATATTATGTGAGTTATTTCAGCCTATTATTAGCCACTAAAAACTGCCATATAAGAGAATATTTAGAAAATACCAAAAAGGGAAAAAAATATGTATAACATAAAGCCTAACCTAATTTCCAACAGTGAGTCTCAATAAGACTTCAATAACGAGTCAATTAATTCTTTTTTTGATAGGACACAGGAGTCATAGGGATAAGTCAGCGAGAATAGAAAAGTATTTTTTGCCTTTGAGAGAGCTCAAAAGCTCAAGGATAGTGCCCGGGCCCAGAGTTCATGACCCATGACCAACAAAACAAACAAACAAACAAAAAGACTCCTTCCAAAAAAAAAAAAAAAGACTCCTTCCTCAAACCTTGATTTACAAAGACAAGACTTTCACCATAGAGTATCTTTAGGATTTTTTAAAATTTTGTCTGTCAGTTGCGAGGTCTGAACTCTGGCCTGGGCGCTGTCCCTCAGCTCTTCAGCTCAAGGCTAGCGCTCTACCACTTGAGCCACAGTGCCACTTCCGGCATCTTCTGCTTATGTGATGCTGAGGAATCGAACCCAGGGCTTCATACATGCAAGGCAAGCACTCTCCCACTGAGCCACCTTAATTAATGCAGTTACTTTCCAGGCATATAACAAAGCAAACTTACTTATTTAAACTAATTATCACAATACTCACAATTACCACATGAAAATCATTTTTAACACATTTGAGGACTATCACTTATTACACATGCACCAGTAGTCAGCTGGGTTTTTAATTATTTGCAATTAATTACATATGTAAAAGCCTGATTAACAAAAACTATTAAATTACATTTCAGAATTAGTTTAGAGTCAAAAGTAATACAAAAAATATGACATATGTTTGATGAGGTCTGAATGTCACTGTCACGTTTCTCTAGTGCAATCTTTCTAATGATAGTCAAGCTACTTGGTGACCCACATCATTTGACGGTTTAAAACAGCTAGATAATATGCTTCATGGACTCACAATATGTTTGGAAGCTGTAGAAATACTATAAGCTAGAAATATTAGCTATTGATTATACATGTATCAATATCTAAATGTGAATATACCTTTAAAACTTGTAAAGAAAAATAGGACATAGTACTTATGGCTTCTGGATTTGAAAAGATTTTTTTTTTGTTGGTGGTGAGGCTTAAACTCTGGGACTAGGCACTGTCCCTCAATTCTTCAGCTCAAGACGAGTGCTCAACTACTTGAGACACAGCGCCACTTCTGGTTTTCTGGTGATTAATTGGAGATTAAGAGTCTCACAGACTTTTCTTCCAGGGCTGACTTTGAACCGTGATCCTCAGACCTCAGCTCCTGAGGAGCTAGGATTACAGGGGTGAGCTACCAGCGCCCAGGCTTGAAAAAATTTCTTAGTTATAAAAGAAAAAGAATATGTATCCATGGAAAAAAGAAAACATAGGTAATTATATGAAACTCTGAAATGTGTTTGTAAATATAGTGATCACATATGAAATTAAAATAAGGTTCAGATGAAAAAAGGCAATGTGATAATATAAAAGATGCTGTTCGTATTAATATAATACCAAGTCCAATGAAAGACAACTTAAATTACAATAAAAATTCAAAAACTAGATCCATCTCATTACAGCAACTTAGACTCGGGCAAATGCAAATTAAAATGAGATAATACTTCTTTATTCGATTGAAAAATTTAAGAGGGTAACAATATTAAGAGAGAGTGTAAAAATCAGATAACTTTCTTCCATAGCTAAATTGATGAATTGTGCAATACAGCACACTCCACAGCAATACACTTGTAGGTTAACTTTAAAGAGCTTTCTTGCCTGTGCTCAGGAAGAAAATTATGAGTATTGATTCCAGTATGTTTGTAATTAGGTATACTTGGAAACACTTTATATATCCATTAGTAAGACAAGGGACAAATAAATAGAGGGATAATAAGTCAGTGTATTCTACTGAATTTAAATTTAATTAGTTGTAGCCATAGATCAAAATGATATGATACATATAAAATGAAATACTGTAAAAAATGACCCATATTGTTTAGGAATGCATAAGTATGCAGTACAAACATACACATAAAATGGGGGGAGGGAAGAAAAGGGTTGCATTCATCAGGATGTATGTTGAATTGAAATACCTTTTTACAACTATTTGAAGATGCCAAAATAATTCTTCTTAAAATGTTCAAGAAGAAAGAAAATGATGACAGAAATTTAAGAAACAGTTATCAGTTTGGATAAGGGTCCATACATGGTATTACTATCATTAGTGTTACTTTGTTTAAAAAAATCACAAATAGTACATCTATACTTAACAAAGCCCTGAAATTATCACACCTGTTCATTATATCAAATTCTCCTTAGTTTCTGAATATTTAAATTATTTTTACAAATCAATTTAAAATTAATATAAATAGAACATTTACCTATTATATAATGAAGGATTTCACTATTAACAACAATGGAGAGGAAAATGTCCCTTACAAAGTAGATTGTTGGGATCTGTGCTTTCTAGTTCAAATGTCTGCCAGAATATTGAGTGTCCAAGTATTTCTTCCAATACTCAAATATATTTTCTTGGTTCTTTCTCTGTCAGCTAAAAAACTTCACTGTCCATGGTGCTTGTGGGGCTCTTTATGTCTCTTCTAGAATCTTATGCTGCCCACTTATAACAAACAAATGTTCTTGTCGAACATTTTTACCCCGTACCTTGTTTTCTCCCTTTCCCTCCCGCATCTCTGTCTCCCCTAATTTGTAAATTTCATTTCCATAGTATCTTGTGAGTTGCATTGGTTCACCCTTTGTTCTTTGTCTCACCATTTTGTTAATTCCCTTCCCTTCCCCAAATTGGATAAATATATATACAAGATACAGGGTACTAAAATTAAAAGTTTCAACAGGAGATAAACAAAAGGGGGAAAAAAAGGAAAAAGTAATAACTTCACACAGTACATTAAAAACAACAACAAAACTTCTATTAAGCTATTGTAATCCTCTGTTAGGAATATTCTAGACATATGAATTATTGCAAATAAGGGAAAACATGGAACCTATGTTTCTTTGGGTCTGGCTTACATTACATAGTATGATTTATTTTCCCAAGTCTTTCCATTTCCTTATGAATAGGGTGATTTCATTTTTTCTGATGGAAGCAACCACTCTGGAAACAGTATAGAGGTTCTTCAAAAGCTAAACATAGGCCGGGGCTGGTGGCTCACTCCTATAATCCTAGCTATTCAGGAGGCTGAGATCTGAGGATCATGGTTCAAAGACAGCCCGGGCAGGAAAGCCCTTGAGACTCTTTTTTTTTTTTTTTTTTTTGTCGGTCGTGGGGCTTGAACTCTGGGCCTGGGAGCTGTCCTTGTGCTCTTCAGCTCAAGGCGAGCACTCTACCACTTGAGCTACAGTGCCACTTCCGGTTTTCTGGTGGTTTATTGGAGATAGGAGTCTCACGGTCTCTCCTGCCCGGGCTGGCTTTGAACCGCGATCCTCAGATCTCAGCCTCCTGAGTAGCTAGGATTACAGGCGTGAGCCACCAGCGCCCAGCGCCCTTGAGACTCTTATCTCCAATAAACCACTAGAAAACTGGAAGTGGCGCTGTGGCTCAAGTGGTTGAGTGCTCACCTTGAGCTGAAGAGCTGAGGTACAGTGCCCAAGCCCAGAGTTCAAGCCCCATGACTGACCAAAAAACAAAACAAAACACTAAACATAGAGCTCCTCTATGATCCAGCAATCCCACTTCTGGGCATTACCCAAATGATCACAAACAAGGCCACACTAAAGGTAACAGCATAACAACATTATTTTTCCATAGGTATGATATGGAAGCTACCCAGATGCCCATCAGTAGATGAATGGATCAAGAAAATGTGGTATATATACACAATGGAATTCAACTTTTTTAAAAACTTACCTCAGGGAAAGGAATTCTGGTTTCTATAACTCACTTAGGAAAGAAAGAGTTATAAGAGCCAAGAAAAGGAGATGATCAGACAAACTTTGCTTCTGAGGTTCTTTGGGGAACCTTTCAGTGTTTGTAATTCAATAGGCTTAGCATGCTGTAGTGCCATTGGAAGTATAATTTTCTGAGACCCAAAGGTAGAAAGAAACTTCTGATTTTCAAGATTACTATTTCTATCACCAAAATTTGAAAATGAGTAATCTTTGTGACTTTAGGATTTATTTATATAAGGTATAAATAAAATCTTCCAAAAAGTAACAAAGAGCCCTTTTTAAGGACTATTATTATTATTATTAATGCTGGGGAAAATTCCTGTGTGGATGATATTTATGCATATTTAATATACATATACAATATATTCATATTTAATATATATATACATATATAAACTTTGGATTAGAAAACTCTCAAAAAATATTTTATACAATACCTGCTGACAAACTCTAAATCAAACCCTGAATGATTGAGATGATTGAGTTGCTGCTGAAGCTATGAAGATATCAGAAGGATTGCTTTGTGAAGGTGTGAAGGTAGTGAGAACAACAACAAAGAAGCTTAGCTTTATAGTATTGAAATTCTCCTCTCCCTCTTCCCTCCCTCCCTGCCTCCCATCCTCCCAACCTCTCCCATCCTTCTGGGAGAAAAATAATTAGAGATGCACAATCTAGCTAAATTGACTGGGAAACAGCCTAGCTACATCCACACTTCATTACCCTCCCTCTTTCT
Organism: Dipodomys merriami; assembly: GCF_024711535.1. Taxonomy (NCBI): domain Eukaryota; kingdom Metazoa; phylum Chordata; class Mammalia; order Rodentia; family Heteromyidae; genus Dipodomys; species Dipodomys merriami. The sequence continues at coordinate 16,808,988 of NW_027202826.1, forward strand.
TTCTCCTTTTTCCCCCTACATTTTCCACAAATGGCTTGATTATGTTTACTTGATACTCTCATCCTTCCCTGCTGACTGACTTTGAAGCCAAGATAGAAAATGTTTCATCCATCCATCCATATATATATATCTTTTAAAAAAAGAAGCTAGTCTTTGAGAGTATGTAGTTGAAACTTCGATATGCCTGCAATTGTAATTTCCTTGAATGTGAAAGTACTTTGGGAAAGTAGTTTTGTACAATAGATATGAGTGAAGGCAAGATTACTGTGGGGTGCAAATGTTCCCCATTAGCAAAGCAAATGAGAGGGGTCAGAGGTTAGGAATAAGCCCTGTGAATAAGCCGCATGCCCCCTTAAAGACTGATCAAATGGTGAACTCCTTTAAGCTTTCACAAGTCAGGGTGTTAGAAATATGGCAGCCATGTTTGGATGCTCCTTAACCCCCAATCTGGCAGGATAATGGCTCTAACTGTGGAGCTAAAATAAAGTGCTTTTTTTTTTTCCTTTTTTTTTTTTTAAGATCAAGCTCTTTGCAAGAGCAATCTGGGATGAGGCTTGTGGAGAAATAACACCCAGGAGGGCTGATTTTCTTGCGCTCTCTTTATGGACAGAGTTGTAAATCTGTAGCGATGTGAAGGCTTCAGAGATTTCCTAGTTGGCCTCATAAGAAATAGACATCATTCTATTTCCTGACAGCTCAGGTAGTAGAAGAAGGCACATTTCCCCCCCCCCAACCCCCCCACCACAGTGGCCAGACTATGAATCTGAGGAACTAATCTACTGATAATTAGATGTGATGTTTCAAATTAGAAACCAATATTACATGTGTGAACTAATGGCATTTCACTATATATTACTGTCTCCACTAATAAACTGTGACTGGCCTAAGCTCTTCAACTGGGAGGTCACTCTGGAGACTTCTGCTCAAGTCTAGTTTCAATCAAGGCCCATATGAAGATGAATGTGGGAACCCAAATACACTGAACACATCTTGGAGGCAAAAAAAACCATCTCTAGAGTGAACTTCTCATTAGGTGTGAGTCAAACCCCTCACATGCGTTGCCACATGCACAGTCAGGAGGGAGATAAAAGTCTAGACAGATTCTCAATCTGCACAACACATTGAACTAACTATGTAGAAGAATGTTTACTTAGACTGGCCATAACTGCCCCGAGCCCATTGAATAGAAGAAACTTGCTCTGAGATCAGAGGAAGAGTAACCCCCAAATCATTGAAAACCAAGCTCTGTTTAGCAACTAGTGAAACTGAATTAAGAGCTGAAGTTGAATATAATAAGCACCCCTGTGCTCTCTCTCCATGGCTTCCTCTAGTTTCAATGGTTCACTACAGCTGAATAGGCAGCATTTACGCTGTGAATAAAAGCTGCCTTCCCTCCCTCTTCAACCCTTCTCAAACTCCATGTCTCCAAACTCAGTCAACTATTACAAATGTAAAGAAAACGCTCTCTCCTTACCTCTGCATAAATGTGGGTCTTGGTGGACAGTTTAGGTCGGTTCAGGATGATTAACCAAAAGAGTGTTTCTGAGCCTCTAACAAAAGCCTGTTTGATGTGTCTCTTGGAATCAGTTTTCTTTTTCCTTTTGTTTTTCAGGGTTAAGAGTGTGAAAGGGACAGAAATGACATCTCATCTCATTTGCCACTATTTAGAGAAGTGCAGAGTTTGGGTTTAGATTGATAGTAATTTGTTGTCCATCTTCTTCCAGATTTTTCTGTTTTTATTTCAAATACATTATATATTCATTAAAAGTCTCACACATTATGCAAGATCTTCTATATATACACGTATGTATATATATGTATATATGTATATATATATATATATATATATACATATATATGTATGTATAGGGATTGGGGACTGTCCCTGAGTTCTTTTGTCCAAGGCTAGTGCTCTACCACTTTGAGCCGCAGCTCCGCTTTTGGTTTTTGCGGGGTTAATTGTAGATAAGGGTCTCAAGGAAACTTTTCTGCCTGGGCTGGCTTCAAACCACAATCCTCAGATCTCAAACTCCTGAGCAGCAAGGATTCAGCACCCACATTCTTTTTCTACATCCATTATAGTAATATAAAAGAAAATACAATGTATATTATATCCAAATACTGTATTAATATGCTAATTCTATCTTCAAAATTAGCCCTCTACCATCGTAAATCCTCTCCCCCTTCTTGTTACATATAAGAATTATCTCCAATATTGTTTATGTTGAAACACACCTCATGCTTGCAGATTATGTTCCCACTTTCTGTCTGTTTAGCTCAGCGTGGTCATGTATGCTGGATGAGTATGTGTCTTCATTCCTTAGTTCACTGAAACCAAACATCTGTATTCATGAATGGTAGGAATATATGTTTCTTTTCTGAAAACTAGTACAACTTTTGAGAAAGAGTTTATTTTGAGATTTTCCAATGTTTTTATAAACTCCTCTTTCAGTTACTCAAATTTAAAACAAAAAGCAATACTGTCTTTCCTTCTTCATTATCATTCAAAAACTAGAATTAGTTTTATTTAAAAGCCTTCCTAAAATCTGTTGTTTATGATTTCTTTTTGCATACTAACCCCTACATGCCATTCAATCTGTCTGTCTAAGGACCTACGTGGACTCATTACCCTTATGGCACACAGATCCTCAGTCTTCTGCTAGTTTTATTCACTGTAGTAAAGATCACCTTAATCAAGCTGCCTTCAGAATCCAACATGTCCTTGTAATTGCATTTCAAATTAAATTTAGAGTCCAGAAGTTCATTTGTGACTGTTAATTACTAGATTCCACACAAAAAGAAGAAAATGTATGCTGCCTCTATTCTTGGTTGTGCATTTGAGATGCATCATTTTCATTTAAACTAAAGGCAAATTATAGATAATGGACATGGTAGTTCTTCACCAGTAAACAAATTGAGTCTTATATATGGAGAGTTTTGCCTGATTGGAGATGGTAATATTTAAGATGGAAAAAAAATCCAACAACACAAGTATTATGACAAGCTAGCAATCTTGTTTTTCTTTCATTCACTTTTACACATATAATCTCTATCTTGGATATTGTTCACATTGGTACAGATGAAAAAGACTGATACAAAAGCAAAAGGAAGAGGGAAACTTTGTCCCAATTAACTCATTAAAGAATATATTGTTTATTTACTTTTGTTGAAAAATATGTAGCATGAATATGATGGTGCTATACCATCATATCAATATGTAACAATATAAAGGAAGATACATGATTAGAAATATCAGAATTTACTGGACTATCTTCAGAAAACTTTCATTTCTATGAAACCACTTGTTGATATAAATTGCACATTATATGGAGTACGGCTGGCTGATTTTCACTATTTGTCAGAGCAATAACAAGGTGAAACAAGCATCTCACAAATAATAGTTGACTGTTTCAAAAAATAATAACAATGTACAAATAATGAAATATGCTAAGCCATTTTAAGTTCACAAATTCGCACATCACTTTCCTATTATTTTTCCTCAAGAAAGCATAAAGACAAATAATACTTGCTGTTCTATTAGGTACTTTTAGTGATAGCTGAGAAAAAAAATTCCATTATAGTAGTTAACTTAATTTGCATAATAATCACAAATATCATACATTCTTTTTCAAGAATGTAGTAATTATGTAGAAACACCCATAAAACAGACATACACGCATATATATATATATATATATATATATATATATATATATATAAATCATTGTATGTGTTAGGGAAAGGCAGGTGATATAGATATGTCTTGTATTAGAGCAAGCTATTAACATCAACTCATTCCTTGCTCCTACATTCCAATTGCTAAGGGCCTCTGGGGTATGTTTGTGGATTCTGGGTAGTGACTTTGTCCAGACAGAAGGATGCTGCTACCATTAGAGGTTCAGGAGTCCAGTGGGGTCAGATAAGTGCTGGGTTTATATCCAAGCCTTTCTACTGAGTCATAGCATTCAAGCTATGTCATTGCTTGTTTGGTTTGACAACAGCAATAACTACCAGATAGTCTGCTTTATGATTTATGTCTTATTTGCCCTTCTAAGGACCATGGTTTTATGTGAATTCTGACTCACATGTCTTTTAAGACCCTGTCTCTGGCAGAGGGCACCTAGCAGAGACAGCAGTCCTACCATCTTTTCTATGACACAAAAGGTGAATTTTGTTTTGCATTCAGGTAGAAAGACAGGTATGTATATTGAACCTATGACTCTCCAAGGAGATTTTAATTATTGATTGAAGGAAAAATGTGATACACATTTAACTTGGAATTTCTAACATATAAGAATATTCTTTTCAACTAGAAGGGAAGATAAAAGATAGAGCAAGAGAAACTAAGTAAAATGGCTATCTTAATTTGTTGACTGAATGCCTAATTTTAATAGAAAAGTAATTAATTGTTGTACTAACAATTATTTACCTGAAACTTACAATGTGCCACCCTGTTGGAAAATTTTAACATATTTCATGGCTCTTCAAGATACCAAAGCAAGAGAGACAATATTATCAGTAAATTTCTGAACTGATAGGTAACAACAAGCACAGAGCTAAATGTCCTAGTAGAGCTAATTACCAATATTCAAATCCATACTGAATTCTAATTGTAATAATAGGAGTTAACAAATACCAAATCCATGTTACCTGGTTGAATTGTGAGACAGCACTATGGAAAAGGGTTTTCTTCCTTCCTTTCTTTCTTCCCTTTCTTTCCTTCCCTCCCTCCCACCCTCCCTCCTTTCCTACATTCCTTCCTTCCTTTTCTTTTTTTTTTTTTCTCTCTTGTCCTGGAGCTTGAACTCAGGTTCTGGGCACTATTCCTGTTTTTCCCTTCAAGGCTAGTGTTCTACCACTTGAGCCATATCTTCACTCTGAGTTTTTTTTTTCTTTGCCAGTATTGGGGCTTGAACTCAGGGCCTGGGCACTGACTCAGAGCTTTTTTTTGCTGCAGGCTAGCACTCTACCACTTGAGCCACAATGCCACTTGCATCTTTTTCTGTTTGTGTGGTACTGAGGAATCAAATCCAGGGCTTTATGCATGCTAGGCAAGCACTCACTCACTAAGCTACCTTCCTAGCCCTACACTTTGAGCTTTTTTCCTGGAGATAAGCATCTCAGATTTTCCTGTTCAGGCTAGCATCTAATCAAATCCTCAGATCTCAGCATCATGAGTAACAAGAATTACAATTTCTGCCACCTGGCAGAAATGTTCATTTTTTCACCTATTAAGTGAAGAAACTAAGCCTTGTAGATGTTGAATATACCTTTAAATTTGTTCATATAAGTGATTGATACAGCTGAGACTCAAGCTACCAACTTTAACTGCAGAATCATTTACCTTAACAATTACTATGTGTCATTTTACATGCCCCAATGTAAGATGTTACATTACACATAATGCTCAGGCATGAATATGCATGTATGTGTACTCACAAAGTCCTACACTCATGATCACACACACACACACACACACACACACACACACACACACACACACACACACGTAAACAAACAAACAATTAAATACTATTTGGCCACAGTCAAAAGAGTAATGATGAGTGCAGGAAATAGGAATACAAGTATAACAGGAAAAAGTAAAAACTTGTGTTAATGCAGCTGTACATGGCCTTCTGCCTACTTCTGAGAAAGATTCCAAATTTTATGTTGCAATAAAAAGGACAAGCACAAGTTCCAACCCATTGACCCATGCTGCTTTGGATTTTTAGTGTGAAAAATAGAACATCAGAAATAGACTTCTGTGTGAAATACATTGTTCTATAATTTGCCCTTGGATAAACACACAAATGGTTTCTATGTGGTATAAATATATATCATTTAAATAATTCAGAATAGTTAAAGGGATCGAAATAAATAAAATGTGAAGTTGCTAACCCTTGGAAATAGTGGCTAGAGCCTGACATTTCATTCAAAAGGCAACGTTCATGTTTATTTCTTTTTCTTCTTATTTCCTCGGTAGTGTTCAAGTACTTATAAAAAGGGCATACTTTTTTTTGCCTCTTATTCATTTATATGGAGTAATTCTGGTGTGCATACACTCCCCCAATCGCCTCTAACAAATATGACAGTGAAATAAATAAAAATAAGCTTCATAAATTAAGTCATGGAACGCTACTCTTTGGTGTGCAAGTGGTTTCTGGAAACAATATATGTTATTTTATGATCAGTCGAAGAGCTCCTCATGCTTGAATAAGCAAAGACAATGGAGATTTAATGAGGAGAAGTTTAGTGCTATTGCTAGTTGGTCTAGATGAGCCTCAGGCACTCTGTTGAATCTGGACCTGAAAGCCAAACATGAAATACATTGTTTCTTGGATGGAAGACCTCTCCCCTTGAAAACTATAAAATAACCAGATCCATCTCCTTGTGAGCTTCATGTTAATACTCTTCAGTTTATGCTTATGTGCACATAAATAAGGATATGTCATGGGAAAGATTCCTAGGTTATTTTTGGAGCAAATGCAACCCTTCAAAAAGCTCCTATCTCTGGAATGAGAGTGCAGGACTAAGCCTGCTTTGCTATTTTAAGTTCATAGTGTCTAGAAGTTTACTGATTTCTGAGAACAAGTTTGGCAACCTCTTTCCATGTTTTATCACTGGTAATGACCCACATAGCATTTTTTATTTCCTCCCCTGCCATGATACTTATAGGTTTTCCTTCATGTTTTTATGACAAAATTAATTTCTGCTCATGTACAGCTTTGACAACCATCCTTGTCCAATCGTAGACTGAGATGTTAGCTCACATGACAGGTTTGCAAGGGTGTCCTGCATGTCTCCAGAGCAGGTATACATACACACACTGTCTGAATTAGAGTAGCTATCTAAAGATGGCTCTAATTGCTCCAAAACTGAACTGAACTACTGTAAGCCCAGTGTTTGGATCTCCATTATAGATATATTCAGCTAGCTCATCTGCTTCTTTATAAAAAGTCCAACCAGAAGATGTGGCAATAATCTGCTTGTTCTTGCTTTAGCCAACTATACTTCATAAATATTATTTGTCCTATGGTTTGGCACAGACTCCTCCACCCCCTATTATTTATTGCTTTCATCCATCTTCATCCATCTACTTCACCTTGCTGGCCTTTGAGTTCCAAGACAATGAAAACATGCATGTATTAATTAACCATTTTAACTACAAAGTCATCCATTAAGTCAAGCTTTTTAGTCAAAATGATGGACTGTTTATATGAATGGAAACAACCCAACAATGATATGTGGATCTCATTGTAGCATTGATCCATTGCTTGCTAAATGTCAACAAAGGTGCATTTGTTTTAAATAATGGGTAAATATGTGCCCAGGTCAAAAAAAAAGATGAACAGAGAGAAAAATGGCTTATAGAAATTAAAATTGATTAGCTACCTCCCCATGTACACAGATATAAGAAGATTGTAGTTAGGAAAAGGACATTTTAACCATTTAACTATATAATGAATATAAGTTATTTATAACCTCTAATTATCAGGAAATATGACAACTAAGGTTAGCCATTACCTACACAATAGTTTCAACGTCTTGAGTTAGTTTCCAATATGACTAAAATGCATGGAAATATTCACCAGATTTATTTTTTTTCCTACAGAAACTCTGACCAGAATTTCTTTATAATTTTATATTATGTATTCTTGGAAAGCAAGTTGGGAAATAGTGATCATGTCTCTGTTTCAGCTGCTCTTTGTTCTAGTGGGTTTAACTGGTCCTCATCAAAATTTGGTAGGAATAAAGTAAAAAGGAAAAGGATGATGGAACCAAAATTCAAAAGTTTGTGTCCATAATTAGAACAAAGCACTTTAAAAAGAAATCTATCCATTTATTTGCAGATTGAGAAGGTTTTATTTGTTTTTGCTTTAGAAGTCTGAGAAAAGTTTCCAAAGAAGGGGAAATTTAGGCCTTAAAAGAAATAAATTTTCAAATATTTTAATAAATATTCTAAGAGAAGAAAATGAAACATTTCTGTCTAAAATTAACATTGACATTATTTTTGTTACTTTGATGATATTGGGTTTTGAACTAAGGTCCTCATTCTTGCTAGGCTGTAAAACATGAGGCATACTTTCAGTCCTTTTGGCCTTCATTAGCTCAGAAATATGGTCTAACTTTTTCCTAATCTGGCTTCAATCACAATCCTCCTGCTTGGCCTCTTATTGTAGCTACCAGAAGAGGAATTTATAACTACATTCTCTTATTGGTGGACATAGAGTCTCCACAAGTTTTTGCCCAGGCTGGTCTAGAACCATTATTCTTTTAATATCTGTCTCCTGGATAGCCAGAATTACAGGTATGAAATAGCAACACACTCAGCTTATATTTTCTTGATTGTATTTTATGTATATATTGGATACTCATATAAACTTTATTTTAGACACAAAAAGTAAGCCAACGTTCCTTCAGAAGAAACGTATTTTTAAATAATAAGAGTAGTCTTGTTTGCTGTCAAATAAATGTATTTATCTCTGATTAAATTTTAAATATTGTGGCTGGGAAGTTGGCTCAATGGTAGAGTGCTTGCCTTGAATGCATGAGGCCCTGGGTTCGATTCTTTAGCACCACATAAGCAGAAAAAGCCAGAAATGGCACTGTTGCTCAAGAGGTAGAGCACTAGCCTTGAGCTGAATTGCCGAGGGACAGTGCCCAGGCCCAGAGTTCAGGCCCCACAACCAACAAAAAAAAAATTAAATACTGACTTTATAATAAAAGCTTGTTTGGACGGAAATTTGAGACATAGGAAATCTAACTCACCTGTGACTAACCCAGTATTGTAGGGAAAGCAAACTTTTTAGAATTTAGTTTCCTCAGACAATCACCTTCTGATTCAGAAATGCTGATAAGATTTCTCTACTGCCAATATTTATTTCTATCATCATAATGGATGTATCACAAAACACTTCTTCCCACTCCCTTATAGAAAAATTATAGTTGTTATAATTCAATTCCTTTTTCTATGGAACACACTGCCATGAAAGGAGGCCATAAAGAATGAATTCTATGTTTGTTATTTTTCAGTCATACATCCTATTCTTCACCCCATATGTTCCAAACACATCTTGGCCAATTTCTAATCAAGCTAAAATAAATTGAGTTATATTTATTAGAGGAGGATTCAAGGCTATTATGAAAAGATTGATACAAAAAATTAGCTGTTAAAAAGTTGCCAAATGAGAGATAATACTATCACAATTTCCAGGAAATGTAACTGTGTATCTGGAAACATGAGAAAACATAATGATTCATACTATAGGAGAATGTGTTCAGATAGCTTCTTAGTCATTTAGTTTAAATGCCTTTAAGAAACAGCATTTCCAGTAAAGAAAACATTACTAACTTTCAATTAAAAAACTACCAAGTCAAGAAATAAGAAAGTAAGTATTGAAATACAATCCTACAAGAAAGAAAAAAAACTTTATAAATAAAAATTGAAAGCAACATTAGGAACATTTAAAAACAGACACAAAATGATACTAATCAGATTTAACTTATAAACATTGCCACAGTAATATTCCAATATTGTTTTCTGCCCTTGCTGAGTATAGTCATGTCATTCCCAAATTATTTTACAAGTAAAGTGAATAATATATTTTAACACACATATATGCATTGTTTCACACACCAATAGGTAAATGCGTAGCTAGAAGCATAAGAAAATAGATGAATACGAAAGACAGGTAATAACTATACTTACTAATTAGTGTTTGGATAAAACACTTCTGCAAGTTATTTTAACCTAATTTACTCTTTTAAATTCTCATAAGTCACTTGGAAAGCTTAATGATAGCATATTTACATATATGTATATAACATAAACCAGAGGAATTCATTAAATGATGCCCTTATCGAGAATTCTTCATCTATACCCTCCCATTTATTACCTCTTCCCAAAAAGAATCAGGCTTTGATGCCTGACACCATATATTTTCTTTGCCTCAGTTAGAACTTAATATAAAAGAAACCAACCAGTATTTATTGTTTTGAGCCCTATTCTTTTGCTCTTCATTATATCTGTGAGATTTCTCTTACAAGTTTACTATTCTCTTGATCTGGACATTTGTCTTGTTTCATAATTTTGAATATACTGTAGAAATTTTATTGTAGCTGGTAGTTAGTTCTTTACTTAACACAGAATTCAGATGAGGTTTGCTGAAATACCTCTTCATGTCAAAATGAATGTAGAAGCATGCATATATATTTTTTCCTATATGACTTTTTGAAGGATTCAAGATATTTTTGAGTATAGGAATCTTGCCACTTCAGGGCCTGGCAGAAATTTGTTCAACTAGTTCAAGTGATAAAAATAGTGCTTCCTAATTAGGTTTGTTCAGCAGTCATTTATCATTTTCAAAGTATTCAACTAAATTGGGATTAATTATTCTTTAAGTGTTGAAGGAAGCTGACTTTTCTACTTAAGACATTTATTTACTTGTTATTTTAAAGGGGGGATATACAGAGGGATTACAATTATGAGTCAGGTAATAAGCACTTCTCCTTTTGTAGAGTGTCTTCCCTTCCTTCACATTTTGCTGATAATTCTCCCTCTATTACTTTATGCATTAAAAGATTTATATGCAGTCTCTCAAGGTATTCATTTTTTAAAATTCTCAAGTGAACTGATCTGTCTCTAATCTAAGTCAATCATTTTTGTAGCATCATCCAGATAGCTTAGTTTCACTTCAATTTCAAGTATTCTGACACCTTCTGTGTGAATAAGCAAAGGATAATAATGTCAAGATTTTATTTTATAACAGTAAGCAAAAAATCTCTCTTGGATCCAGCCACTGAGGTTATAATACCAGTAAAGAAGCCAATCAGCTCTTCTTGGAAATAATTTTCTAGATAATATACAAACTATTAGATGTACTATGGAATTTCTTTTTTTAGATAATACAAGGCAGCAGAAAAAATGCTATTCATGAATTTCATTGACATTTATAATTTTTACAATTGCCAAAGTTTGAACTTAAATGAGAAATCTGATTACTCAACTATAAGTAAGGAGAAACTACTGCACTTTTTTTATTGCCCTCAAACCTCTCACTCTATATAACATGGTTTAGGTTTATCTTCCATATTTCAACTTCCTTAGCATTAAATAATGGAATTTTCAATTTGCTAAGCTGCATCTTGCAATAATAATGTAATCACTACAAGTTATATGTGTTGGCCTCATTATGGTTTTATAAAAAGGGTTTCTTTTTTCTGGTCAATCTACCTGGTTTTTAAATAACATGTTTCTAGAGTTTAATTTTTTATACATCATGTCTTAAATAAAGGATTTACTGAGATTTGGGGACTCCACTGATTTTGAGTTAAACAAATTTGTTAAATGTCTTACTTCATTAGAAATTATTTGCAACAAACTATATGTAATGTGTTAAAAGAGCTTCAAGGCTAAATCAGTTTTAATAGTAAAGATAAATTTTGTAGTTATTAGGTTTTTTTGTTTCTTCCTTAGTTGCTCTGGCAATTACTTGGAAAAGATATTGAACACGGAATTTTATTGATAGTCTTAAGAAAGACTCCATGTGAAATAATCTTTTCAATCTCACCTGCCATACTGAGAGAAAATATACTAAGTCCTTATTGTGGAAAACAAATGCTAAAACTATAAAATGAATGATACATGTTTTAATTTTTTAAATGTTAAAATACCCCCTTTTGCAACAATTACACTAACAGCAAAATTACAGAAAAAAAATATCAGCTTCGTGGCATCTAAAATATTCACGTAACAATGAAACATCTCTGATTTTCTATAGGATGAACAGGGCCTTTTTCTTCTGTAATTTAATAGATAGTTTTTAAGGGAAAGTTCAGGGAATTGATTCATTACTGAGAGGCCAACCTCGTCACAGAACTCAATGCCACTTTCTAAGTGGAAGGCAACTAATTTTCAATGCTAGTGAGTCCCAAATACTTCCCTCATCTGACCTGAAAAACCTGAGAATGTATTAAAAGAAACGATTGTGGAGTCCTACTGTGAATTGCTATATGAGCTAAAAGATGCTAATTCAAATTGCTAATGGTGCTACCTGAACTCTATCATTACATACCAAATAAAGCTCATAACCATTTCTTTCTCAGCATAATCTTTCCCAGAAATCTTCATGATACTTTGTGAAACTCAAGGCTGTGTGAAGAACTAACTGGTTAAGCAACCCCAAATTCTGTGTCTCGGCCATGTCAACCTTTACTGTTGAAAAAGTGAAGCCGCAGTCTCATGTTGTGGATGTAACTGTCTTCTAAAATGTAGGAAAATTGCTCAGGAAGGAAACAGCAGTCATTTCAACGCCATTCTTACAAAATTGGGAAGAGAAAATGTTATATGATGTGTGTTTGTGTCCCACAAAGTCATGAGCAATTTGAGAAAGAAAAATCACTATTTCTGTTGTTTTTGAAATCTCCTCAGTTTTATTTGAGAATCACAGCCTTGGCCCTACACATTTCAACTTGTGTATATATTCTGTGGGAAAAAAAAAACCTACATTATCAGATCCACCTCATATCTCACCTCAGTATCAGTGTGTAATTCAAAGGTGTCTATACTTAAAATATCAGGATTGGCTTTGTAACTGGTGGCAAATATAGTTTAAAAGAATCAAATCAATAAAAATCATACTTTAGTTCTCATTCTATGCATGCCAGGCTTCTCTGGAAGTAAATCAGATTTAGTTAATGTATTATTGTTCAGTTACTGCTCTAACAAATTGTCTTTTCTATGTGGTTTGTTCTGTTCTCCATACTTATCTACCCCATTTGATAAATGTGAGTTCTCTTAGCCCTAGCCTGTATAATACAGGACAACCTTTACTACAAGTGCAAACATCACTCACTGTAATAAAAAAAAACACAAAAATAACTTCATAAAATTCAGTGATTAGAATCTGAACAGATTTGTCTGTTAATGGCCATTACTCTCATCTTCTCTGTTATCACTCAAAAAATTAGTATTTGCCACATATGCAAACGACATGCATAAACGACATTTCCCCGCATGCACTTTCCACTCAGGACATTGAAGCTTTAGGAAGCCAAATGCCAGACTAAGATCAGGTGTGTTCTTTAGCTATAAGTTTTCCTTTTCTCAGTATATTCTCTTCATCTCTCATTTTACTAGAAATACCAAGAAGAAACTTAGACTTCAATCTATAGCCTCTTGTTTGGAAATCTCTTCAAAAAGTCCAAGATCTTTTTTTTTTAACAAGTTCTTCTTTCCGTACCACTCTAGGATAACACTGAGTAATGTGTTCTGTGCCTCACTCAATGATCATATTTCCTTCCATGATTTATATTCCTTGCCTTCTAAGCATTTACTAAAAGCTCTTTTAAATATTTCTGCCAATATTCTGCCCACAATAACATATGTTTTTCAAGATTATAGAAACATTTTCTGTTATGTTCTTCAGCAACTTTTGAGAGGTCACTGGAAGCAATTTTAATGTCCATTTTTCTCTGCCAAATATTTCCTTGGCAGGTTTTTTCCTATCATGTACCAGAAACTTTTGTTCTCTTTAATAATGCATATCTTCCAGTGTTTCAAAAATTGAGAAAGGATAAGCTGGAACCACTTAAGTAGGGGTGGTTATGAAAATCCACCAGAAAACTACACTCCTGCTCTTAGATCCTTTCCACTGATTAGATCAGATTCATCCAGATTATCAAGGATAATCACTACATAAAGTTAACTCATTATGGATATCAATCACATCTACAAAATAGTTTCATGCCAACACTTGCATTAATGGTTGATTATAAAACTTGCAGCCAAGCCAAGTTGACACATAAAACTGATGATCACAGTTAATTTCAGGAGTATTAAATTAATTTCAATATTAAAATAGCACTATTAATCCCAGGTATAGTATAGAGTTTTATTGTTTTATTTTAATAAAATGTCAAGTGGGAAGCTTTGAAAAATGAATATCATTTTACTTGTACATTTGCTTCTTTCTATGTTGGAGAAAGATTATGCATGTGTTCAGCATATGAGGTGTTACCATAAATAGTCCTTGTGATTGGAGATGCCCAATAGGAACAAGAAGAAAGACTTCAACCTAGATATGGTGGAAGACAAAGTTAACAGTAACACAATAAAAGAATGCCTCAGGATTATTCTGTACAGTTTTACAATATTTTTCTTATGATTAGTTGTTAAATAGAGAATCAAGGAGATTTCCTATGCAATACAAATATATTTTGGGAGGGAATTCACTAAAATCATACATTGATGAAAATAACCAGTTTTGCAAACTGAACCCAGAATAAATTTTTGCTGTTAGGGAAAAGAAGTAGAAACAACTGAGCAAAATGGTTTAAAAAATGAGTTTATGGAAAGAAGTTTAGGTATAAAATGGAAACATTTTAAGCCAAGTTCAGGTGGCTCATGACTTTAATCCTAGCTACTTTGGAGGCTGAAATATAAGAATCACAGTTCAAAGCCAGCCCAGGCAGGAAAGTCTGTGAGAAACATATCTCCAATTAACCAGTAAAATGCTAGAAGTGAAACTGTGACTTAAGCAGTAAAGTTCTAGCCTTGAGCAAAATAGATCAAGGGACTTAAGTGCATCAAGGGTCATTATCATTTTGTCTTCCTATAGTATTACAATTTTATTGATTCTAAAGTCATTTAAAAACATAAATGTTTTTATGTTTATATGTAGTTATAAATATGTATATGTTATCTAAGCAGTAATTGCTTAAAGTTATATAAAAAGTTTTATGTATCAGTAATCCTATAAAAGTATAGTTTTTATATATTCATTATCTAATACATGCAAATAATAAGTGTATGTTTACTTGTTATATATATTTTCAAGTACCTTTAATTATAGAGAAGCTATCAAAATCTTATGTTGATCACAAGTTGTAAAATTTGTCCATATATTTTCTAATAATTAAAACTGAATAACAATATAATCATTGAACCTCAATTACATGCTATGTATACTACTAATATATGATATTAGTGTATATAAGTAAATGTACATATACATATACTTATATAAAAAGATATCATATTATACATGGAATTACTTAGCCTAAAATATTGGTTTAATGTTAATATTATCACACAATGACACACTGTTACAGTAACAACGGTACTTCCTTTTAACTTAATACAAGCACATTTATAAAATATTAAAAATAAAATTATGGGCTCATGAATTTAAGATGATAAAATAGGTCTTTGTAATTAATATTTATATACATGCATGTCACTTTATAATTCCATGACATATGCTGTTGGGTTTTATTATTGGTAAGTAGCAACTATTAATTTTATGGCTTCGTGAATATATTTTCTATTGTGAAATTCAATGCGCAAATAGATAAATTCCATCTAGTAGGGGCAAACGAAACTTCCTCACTGCTGTGTGAGGATTGTATAATTGAGTGTGAAAATAAACAAACATGGGACGGACAGGAGAGAGACTCTTTTAGTTGTGAGCCTGTGCGGGGCAGCCTCACAGAGGGGGCAGATGCTTGGAGTTTTTATGGCATAAATGAATAGGGTCTTGAGGTTTCAGGGGAAGTTTTCAAAAATTCAGGGGAAGACCATGCCAGATGAACTAAGGTGGTCTGACTATTCAATCAGTCTCTCAGGCCCCACTCTCAGTAAAATAGCTGGTATATTTCATATAAATAGGTGGAGACCTTTGCATCTTTTTTCCTAGGGGCTAATCTTGCCCCTTTCAAGAAGGGATCCAAAACAGTTTCATATCTTTGAGGAGAAGTTTCTTCAGTTACCTAAGGGCCTTTCAGAGTGAGCAATTCCCTGCGCTTCAGACACATAAGTAAGTGGAGAGAAGTCTTGATACTGAAGCAGCTTCTCAGACTTCACAGCTTCCTCTCATCCAAAATATCCACCCTATGCAAGGTAGAGTGGTGTGTTCATGTAATCCCAGCTACTGCAGGAGGTGGTGAGAAGAGGATCATGATCTAGCACCAGCCCAAGCAAAGGTAAATCCAGATACTAGGAGAAAAACTAAACTAAAACTAAAATGCCTGGGCACAACTCAAGTAACAGAATATGTACCCAGGCATTATGAGGTGATAGATTTGTTTTATAGCAGAAATAATTAAGGTAAATATCAATTTATCTCTCCTGAGCATAGTAACAATAATAAGTCACATGTTTTTCAGATTCTGAGGACCTCCCAATCCACACATTAATGTATAAGTCTTAAGCTTTAGCATGTACCAGGTTCATCTAGAAAGCTTGTTACAGCACTAGGCACATTTCTAGAATTTCTGGTTTTATATGTTTGGCATGAACCTGAGTAATTTGATTTCGAAGCAAATTCCCCCTGATTCTGATGGTGAAGGTGCTGGTTTTAGAGAAAATGATACCAAGTTACTATAAAGTGCTATTCGAACTGTGTCTGGGAGCCATATGAAAAGCATCCGTTGGAGATTAAGGAATGCAAACATTTGGGACCTGCCAAGTTCTTCATCGGTTCATTACGTAATCTCAAATTTGAACACTCACAATGCTTAGAGTTACATAACTAAGATTTTTATTCCTACCATCACATCTATCATCTTATCCATTCATCTTGTTCAGTAGAATTCAAGTGGCATATTATGCTCTAAAACATATTATAGATTCATTTAGAATTATGTTTTCAAATATGTCTCTCTTTTCTCTTTTCTCCGACCTTTATAACTTTATAGCTGTTGTAAAAGGCTCAGAACATTTAATAGATGTTAGCTTGTATTACTATGCTGTGTAATAGGACAACCAACACTCACACTATGTACTTACATTTACAATTGAAAAAAATGGAAATTAAATAAGAGATCACAATCAAAGGGCCTGGTTTCCCAAGTCCACTATTAGCAAGTGCCTGGAAGCAATCATCTTTATATTATCACAGAGCGATCTGTTGGACATTGCTGTTCCAAAGGCATATGACAGATGCTTATTCTCCTGATCAAAACAGAATTCAGGTCAATTTCTTCAATATACATTGGCTCTGCTGCTATAGCAACTGTAAGGTATTTCTTGAGTTTTCCTTTGAAAGTCTACTAAATATTTCTAAGGAACAGAAGCACCTAAGTAGTTTACAATTGTGTTTTACTTTAGAACACACACACATTTGTTACATTCAGAGCATTGCCCTTGAAAGTTATTAAAATGTGACTTATAATTCATACACTGCTTTCTCCAAAGGGCTTGGTCCTTTGAGATATGATTTCAAACTAATTCCAACTTTTGGCTTTTATCTATCCCATCTTACTCTCAGTAGTGTTGCAATCGATAGAAACATGTCTAACTTACTTGAACTTTCCAGGCTTCTTTTCACTCTGTACTGTAATAATTAACTTTACTTTCCTGTTCTAGAGCCACTAGAGATGCAGAGGCAAGTCAAATGTTTCTTGTGTTAAAAATAACTTTTTACTTCGATAAAAAGAGAACCAGAAAGCTTAGACTAAGTTATGGGGAGGCCATTGGGGACAGACGATTCCTTGTGTATAGGTCTGTAAGTGCAACTATTAATAGAAGTCTGCCCATCTATATTCTCCCCTGTGTCAGAGTTCTTCCCCAGAGGTAAATCCAGGAAAGATTAGGACTGGAGAAACGAATACCATCATGATACATTATGTAGGTTTAGAATTCCAAAGCATGGAAATGCTTCTGTAAGATTGTTGCAAATTCATCTGACAAACCTTAATTGACCTAATGAGACAAGGTGTTATTTTTAGCTTTTATTGATCTCATACATCTGCTGAAGGGAAGTTGATATATTTGATGATGGGGGAATGTTACATTTATGTGTGCGGTTTCTCAATACTTTTGCTTTATTTAATTCTTGCATAAAGATGATTTTTTAAAGGCAAAAGATGTAAATTCATACTCTTGAAAAGTTCAGAATATTACTTAAGAAAGAATTATCAAGAAGAATTCTATATGATATATTTGAGAAAATGCTAACTATACAAGGAGCTATAAAAGGATGTGGTTTTTGGCAGTTGACTATTCATTTGATATTTGGCAGTTAAATGACTACACCAAACTCCAAAAATCTTAGATTGGAAACACAAGGACATGTTTCATTATGGCTAGATTTTACAATTCTTTACTTCAATGTTTTTTTTGCATTACCAAATCATATCTCCTCAGTCTGAACAGATCTGTCATCATACTCTTACTTAAAAACCATTAGCTGAATTATATATACATATAGTATATAAAAAATTTATAAATTTATTTAGTAGGTCATGGGCTTGAAATCAGGCTTTACCTGAGCCCTTTTGCTCAAGGCTAGCATGCTAGCACGTTGAGCCACAGTTTCATTTCTTGTTTATGAGTAGCTAATTGGCAATAAGACTCACAGGGACTTTTCTGCCTAATCTGGCTTTGCACCATGATCCTCAGATCTCAGCCTCCAGAGTAGCTAGGAGGATTGCAGATGTAAGCTTCTTGCCCAGCTTTATTTTCATCAAACTAATTTGGAGTTCATTTGTATGGCAGTAATCACCTCATGTATAATAGAACATAGAATAGAATAGGTCAGAATTTTTTTTTCAGGAAAAGAATAGCAGCAAGAAAGTTTTAAGATTAATGGTCTGTTCTATTACAGTTCTAAAGATTATGCTCTTAGAGAATATATCTTATCTCATTTATAAACATTCAAACTTGAATTTACAAAATAGCCTCAGGTCCTCTAATGGCTGCAGTGAGTTAAGAATCCTAACGGAAAAAGGTGAGAGAACAGTGCTCTCTGAGAAGCTGACATTTCAAATAATGGAGGTCATTCTTTAGTTATTCCCTGGAGGATGCGAGATCTTATACAGGTGAATAAAGGACAGAACGTACATTATGAAATTCTTCTTGCTGACAGGGCACCTAATCCTGCTACAATGGATAAAGAACTCACTAAATTTGAGTACAAGTAAGTATATTTTGTAATTTGATTAAGAACCAATTTTAAGGCTGCTTACAAGTCTTCTTACATAAATTTATATATCAAAGGCAATATTGGATTGAGTGCCAGTTAAAGGCGATGTCAACAAGAGAACAGCAATTAATACATTTTAAGAGATATAAAGGATACTTAGGAAAAGGAAGCTCAACCAAACAGGAAATCATTACAAATAAATAAAGAACATAAGCCGGGTGTCAGTGGCTTACTCCTGGAATCCTAGGTACTTAGGAGGCTGAGTCTGAGGATCTAGGTTCAAAGCTAGCCCTGGAAAATAAAGTACCCCATGAGCCTCTTCAATTACCACTTGAAAGACAGAAGTGGTAGAGCATTAGCTTTAAGCAAAAAGATCTCTGGGACAGCTCTTAGGCCAAGAGTTCAAGTCCCATGCCTGATGAAAAATAAAGAAGGAAATAATCTATAGACATGTAAATGTAATATACCGAGGAATTAGTTTTTCTTCAAGAAAATGCACTCAGTAAGTTTAACTTTTATTTGATTTTATAATGGTAAGAAACATTTACATGTAAAGACAAATCACTAGTAGAGATAGCCATGAGGTCATATGAGAATTTCTCACTCATGCAGGTAAATCTTTGAAACACTGTTTTAAACATAATTTAGCTCAAATTTCAGTTTGCAAATGAGAGACTGGTGTACAGGTATGAAATGAATTTATGTAAGCTACAGAGTTAGTTTATCTCCTAGACCACTAATTAATGTCTGCTAATTCCTTGTCCAGCAGTTCTATTTTAAGTCTGCCTCCAAATAGGTTTTAAGAAGCAACTTTCTAAGTTTTTACTGATATGTTGACCCTTTTGAAGAGAATTCAGATAAGAAATTTTTAGTGTTGGTCAAAACAAGGACTAAATTTAAATTGCATTTCCTGTCATCTTCAAAAGCTAAATAATTTTCTAAAAAGAATTTTACATGCTCTTAATAGAATCTTCTACTGCATTATGAGAAGTCCATTGCAATATTGTGTACAGGTATAATATTCATAATTACAGTATTAAATAATGTTATTAATGCAACTGTTCACATATATATGTAGATAAATACTTTCCTTAAATTAATAGCCACAAATTAAAGGCTATTAAATGCTATTCTAGAAACAGGCCTGGTACATATTATTTTGAACACTTCTATTCTCCTTAGCAACAATAATATCTAGCCTTTACTTCACATATTTCTGGGGGTTTTGTATTTTTGTTTTTCCCATTAGATGTCAAAGGCTCTGAGTTATTCTTTCTACCCCTCAGGACTTACAGTTACAGATTTAATATAATTTGTTACATGTAGATTGTTGAAAATAGAACATTCTATTGTGAATCCTTGGACACAAGCTATAAAGGAATCATTAGTCATAAGTCGTAGTGAAATAAACATACTATTGAGACAGTTTCTCTGCTTTTGGAGTCCATGAGAATGCCCTACTTGGGCATTTCATTCACCATTCTTTACACAGTTCTACTTCTGTAGGTTATTTAGGCTTAAGGTTCCAGTTAGTGCTAGGTCCCTAGAGAGCAAACTTTGTTCTAGATTTTATCTTTGCCCTCCTCAGAATGGTATTTAATACAAAATATTTTGAATATCACATACACATACACATGCACACACACACATATCTTACTTTTCGAAATAAAACTTATTCCTCCACATTTCTTTTTGGTATATAACAAGATTCTTTCACTAGTTTTGAATGTCTCTGGGAAATTTTGAGCAACAAAGTCGAGTCCACTTTCCATCTACTTTCTACTTCCATCTACTTCTCATCAGCTGTATCTGTCATCCGTATCCATGAAGGCTTAGGCTATTTGTGCAATTATTCAGGTAAGTCACACTTCAATGATACAAGAAATTAATGAACATATCTTATTCATTCCTCAAATGACTTCATCATACCTGTTCTAAAAGAAAATTGTCTTTATCTCTATTTTTTGAATGTTTTTAAATTGTTATTATAAAGGTAATGTACAGAGGTGTTACATTTACATAAGTCAGGTGATGAGAACATTTCTTTTTAATCTCTTCCCTCATTTTCTCCCAGTTTTTCCTTCCTGACCCTTGCCCTCCACCAACAAGTTGTAGAGTTCATTTTCAACACAGTCTTCTGAATATCACTGCTGCATTTGCTCACCCTGTGTTCCACCATTCAAATATAAAATTAAATGTCTTCAAATATATTACTTCTGATAAAACATGAAATAGACCAAGAAGTAAACTATGAGAAATCAAATATTAGATTAACAAAGATAGAAAGGAAGAATTTGTATACTAGTAGTTCAGAAATCACATTGAATTGGCTTTCAGATCCTTCAATTGAAGCCTCTCTAAGCCATTCACTTTTATGTTTCAATTTAAGTTGGACTCCTCTATTACAGAAAAACTCAAATGAATTTTCCCTGTGTCTCTCCACAAAGAAGGTTTACAATTAAGAAAAAAAGGAACTCTACTGAAAAGCTCTTATTTTTTAATGTCAAAATTTGTCTGATTATATCATGTTAAATGTTTATAAATCAACACAACTCTCTCCACAAGATCAAAGTGGTAGTCTTAGTGAGACTCTTCCTATAACTGCCCTTATTTCCTCTAGATTAGACAATAGCATAACACTACTTTCCACAAACAAATTTGTGCCTCATGTCTTTCACATCTTTTATTCAAGAGCCCTGAAGACAGGGATCCACATTATCTTTTTGTGTTTTTGATCAGTTGGGAGTCTTAAACTCAATGTCTGAGCATTGTCCTTAAGTGATTTTTTTGTTCATGGCTAGAGCTCTACCACTTTGAGCAACAGTCCCACTTCCAGATTTCTGGTGGTTAAGTGGAGATAAAATGTCTCACAGACTTTCCAGCTCCAGCTGGCTTTGAACTTCAATCCCAAGATCTCAGCCTCCTGAGTAGGTAGGATTACAAGTGTGAGCCATGAGCACCCTGCTTTACCCACTTCCACTTTGTAAAGGAAAACAGTGAAAGCAGTCCTGATAATCAAGAAATACCCATTTTCTGGATAAACATTGCTTAAAGATCTTGTTAAATCAGCCATAGGAAACAAACATTGGAGTGCCATTTGAGAGATCTTAATAAACAGAATCAAATTACTGAATTTTCACAAGGAAAACTATTGTGAAAGGTGTGCCCTAACTTATTTTTACAGTTGTTTCATTTTCAGGAAGATTTTTATTATATTTTAATTTCATGATAGCTAAATTCCTAGGTATAGTCATGTAGATGCACTTAAAAGAAACGCAGCTGCTTGAGTGGCTACCACGTTCTCAATGGATTTACCTGAACTTCCTCATTTCGCTATTTTAAGTATGCAATTGTGGAAATGTTAGAACTTCATTAAATCATTTTGTTCCAGAGATCACCATTTAAAGTTTAAAAAAAAAAGTACAGCTCTGTTTGTTGATCCTAAATATCAAATTCTGTAACCGTCTCTTTCTTCATACAGTTATTTTTTCTGATGTATATAGTCCAAATATTTTTCATATCCAGGTACCAAAAATAGAAAACAAGTACAAATTATTTATTTCTGAAGCTTATTATTTTTGTTCTTCTTGGAATTTAGATAGATCTATGACCAGATGGGTCTATCAGCCTCAGAGGGAATTTAGTTTTTTAGAAGAAAAATGACATCACAGAAATTCAACATGGCTGTGCACCTCTTTGAAGGCTGAACATACCTCTTCTAAAAGCCACACATGTGACTATAGGATACCATTTTTTCTCCTTCTTTACACTTGTTGAAGAATGTACAAAGAACGTTCATTCATGTCTTTGCCACCTGTGGAGTCAATCCATGGCTTCATCTTTAAAGCACAGAAGTGGTCCCTCTGGTATACCGTACAATATGATGAAATCCAGATGGCTGCGCCTTATTGATTGTTCCCATTCTGATTCTCTCTCCATTTCCTCAGTGTAACAAATTGAAGAGAAGATGCTGCTTGGATTTATGAGAAGACAAAGTGAACACCTCAAGGGAATCTGAGCATTTGCATGTGGTAGTTTTGCATTTTTTAAACCATCTGAAGAAACTATCTTAATATATGTGAATTCTTGTGATAATTTAGAATGGCAGGAGTGAGTTTAGGTTAGCAAATAAAATAGCAGACCTGAACAGAAGGTCCTTAGTTTGGAAACCTCTAGCCTCTCCATGTAAAATCTATTGAATAAACCTTTTCCCTGTTTTCTGGCCAGTCTGTTAAATGAGGCATGCAAGGTAATTACTAAGTTTGCCTTTTCTATTGGAAGAGGAAAATGCCCAGCTCTGGGTTTTTGTTATGTTATAATCACTCCTATTAACATTACTAGCTACACATAATAGGCTGATGAATGTAAGACTGCTTCTGTGAGTGACTAAATAGCATTTAATGCTTCCTTCTAAAGTTAAAGAAATCAGGGAAAGACAGAGCAGTGTTTGACATGCATTTGTTTATAAGCACCAGGCAGTAATAAGGGAAGAATTAATTAAGAAGGCTTAGACATTTTCATGATGTTGGTTTTAAGAATATTTGCTTGTGTGGGCAAGAATGAATAGCACCTCTTTACATTTGCATGATGAAAAGAACTGTTTTGATTTACAGCTTCCAAAAACAGGTATAAATGGCTCAAAAGGCTGTTCAGGCGGTTTGAGAATTTAATAAATTAAGCCAAGTGGGGTATCTCCCACTGTAATACAGAACTGGCTACTCTACAAGTTAAGGATCATGGAGGATCATGGTTTAAGATCAGCCTAGGCATACATGACTGATATCCATCTCAAAAAACCAAGAATATTAAGAATGTCTGTGGTTTCAGCTGTTGAGGCAAGTTAGAAGGACTTCAGTCTAAAGTTGGCCCAGAAAAAAGCCTGAGGCAATATTTGAAAAATAAAATAGGAGCAATAGAACTGGAGCATGGTTCAAGTGGCATAGCTCTTGTCTAGTAAGCTCCAGCCTAGAGTTCAATGTAAATAACTTAATACATGTGTTGAGCATTAACTAATAAAATATTACTGACTTTAGATTCAAAACTCATTGTTTCAGATCTTAGGTCTTTGTATGATATTGGGAAAATTAGTAAACTTTTCTAAACTTTAAATGTCTGCCTGTTACAAAATGTACTTTTAGTACATGGTCTAATCTTTTTAGACTTAATTTCTTTCATTTCCCAAATGGAGACTGTGATGAGCATTCAATGAAATCAAGAACTGAGATGAATAGTCATACACCATAAGAATTCTTGTCCTCTTCATCTGTAGTTGGACATAAAAAAGTGATCTAGTAAGGTTATTATAGTATGAGAAATTCCTACTGATGAAATGTCATCGGGTATGTGCTTGTATTGATTCTACTATAAACACCCTTACTGTCAGTCATATAAAATACATCACATAAAATTATATAGAGTACATAATATTTAATAATGAGAAATGCCACCATATTTTTGCTTTCTCTATTTACTATGATGTCCTTCTAGTCCTACTAATTAGCAAAAGGAATACTGTAAAATAGTATGTCACATGATGGAAGCAGAAGCTTGCCCATCTCATGTTTACCCTGTTTCTTGGTTGCATCCAAAGGTTATATCGAGTGATTCACTTGAGCCAGTCTTTTTGTGGAAACATACTCTGATATTCACACAATTGTTATATGGGAATACAATCACAAGATTCAGAGAAGCCACATTTCAGAGGTGAAATCAGGAATCTTTATTAGAAAGCCAGCCACCGCAGGAGAACACATATTCCCAGAATACTTGCAGCCTCAAATATACCCAATGTTGTTAGGAAACTGAGCCATGAGGGTAGTAAAGCAAAGAGAGAACCAAAAAACAATCCCAACAAACCTGATCAACTCTAATGGATAGCTGATGAGGTAGCCATGGAGACCCGAGAAGAATCAGGAGACAGGAATCATGGCATAAAATAGTAGCTGAACTGGTTGGGCTTAAATAGGGCCATGGTCAGGGCATAGGGTCATAGGGAGCTTGAGAGTCTCTCAAGTTCATGGTTTAGGTCTCGACAGTCCAGTAGGTTCTAGTAACCTATTGACAAAGTCCTCACCCCTGCCTCACTCCCATCACCTGGGAGTAGGGCTTGCTCTTCATCCACCAAGAAGCCAAGATGGCACCAGTTAGACCCAGTATCATTATTTCATAATTATTTAATGTTGCAATACTTAGAACATAACATACCATTACACATGGCAGGAATGTATATCAGAATAGCTGGAAACAACATAGGCTCCAGAACCTAATACCATCAGATCAGATCCTGCCTCTTCGTCTTACATCATAAACTTCAGATAACTTTTTCACCCCTTTTTGTCCCAGGTAACATGCTTGGAAAATAGGGAAGGTGATGACAATATTAATAAATATCTCATTGGATAGTTGACATGCCTCTAATCACATATTTTGATAGTTTGCTTATAATGAACACTGATCAAATGTGGTTGTTAGTACCCAGGTCAGGTTATGGGGTATAATTGCTGCTTAGGTAACATTTTAAAGGGTAATGTAGCTACTAAACTTTCTGAATGGGTATTTATAGCTACTCATAAATACTATCAAGGGCTTGTTCCACCAACTCCTTGAGAAAACAAAACCAGATTTATTGTTTATTCTAGAAAGGAAGACCATCAGTGTAATACATACTTAGTAGTGTTTCAGAAAGAAAAAGGAAAAGCTGGAATATTCATCAAGTTATTGTATGTTAACATAGTAAAAGAATAGAAGCTGGCTAAGACTGTTTAAGAGGGCTGGGGCACAGTTTGAGTGGTAAGATACTAATATGGGACTTTGGGGTAAGTATTCTGGAATATAGAGTCATTGTCATTCAATATCTTCTGTTGAAGATAGCATAGGCATTTAGCAAATGTACAATTATTTTCAGTTTTAAACGTCCTTGAGGCAATATTGATAAAAATTAATGAAATAGTAACATCATGATAATGTAGACAGTGAACTGTGCAGATAATTTAAATTCTTAAAATATCTGGCAGTAAAGAGATCTTCATCTTCTGAATTATACTTCCACATCTGCTTCTATTAGCAAGCAAGGATTTTTCAAATCCTGATCACACCCTTGGTTTTCTCCCTATTATTACTAAAGAATTTGGCTCATCAAACCATGATCAGATGTCTGCTTTTTATCCACCATAAAATAATAAAAGCCAGCCCAGGCAGGGAAGTCCATGAAACTCTTATCTCCAATAAACCACCAGAGAACCAGAAGTGGTGCTGTACTCAAGTGGTAGAGAGCTAGACTTGAGCTGAGAGCTGAGAGACAGCGTTCAGGCCCAGCGTTCAAGCCCCATGACAGACAAAAAAAAAAGAAAGAAAGAAAGAAATTAGTTGGATTATTGTTTTCAAACTAATATTGACTCAAAAAATGATCATCTCACTTCTAAGGCATATACTCCATCAGGAATGCAATATTTGTTCTAAACATTTTCTCTCTATTTCACTTCCTTTTTTAAATTGTGAAAATACCACACAGAGTGGTTACAATTACATGGGCAAGGTAATGGGTACATTTCTTATCAAGCATTGTTGCCTCTTCCTTTGTTTCCCTTTTCCATCCCTTCCCATCCCGCCAAAAGTGTAAATTTCATTTTTTGACATAACATCTTATACATCTCATTGTTGCAATGGGTCCACCTGTATCCCTATTTAAACAATTGTTTTTTTCCCTTCCCCTACACAAATTATACCAACATCAAATACAGTGAAATCAGGGGTTATCCCGTGGGTAGGGACATACAAAACAACAAAGAATCATCTTATAAATATGTTAGAAATAATCACAAGAAAGAAAAAAAATTGAATCCTTATCTTGGGGTTCATTTTGCCTAATGTCAACTTATCTGACCTTTTCTGCTTGTCTCAGACATATACTAGTAATTGCAAATAAGGGAAACCATGGGACCTATGTTTCTTTCACTTCCTTTCTTTCACTCACTGTCTCTCTACCCACTTACACTTCCTAGCCTTTGGTCATCTTTTACATTTCTTTGTTGCTAAATGGAAAATGTCCTCACCAAAACACTACAGGGGGTGTGCACAGGTTAGACAGCATGCTGGAAATTGTTCTTATTTTGTATGAGGTTCTGGCTATCTAACCCACGCCCAGTTATGCTAAACAAGTGCTACACTCATAGTCTCTAGACTACATACTTTAAAAGTTTATATTAATATCAATTAGTTGTGCAAGGGGTTTTCATTTTCATGTGTCTATTTCTGAGCACAATAGTTACCTCCTCCATCAATCTGCCCCTTTTCCAAACTAATCTCATTGAGTATACTTGTTCCATAATAATGTATAATATATTGATTATGTAAACCCTTTGTTCATCCACCCTGTATATCCACGTTTGTCCTACTTGTATGTGCGCCCTAATTCAGGTATATTACAAACTTCAGTTCCAATTTGTTCATACGTGTGTGTTTACATGTATGTTTATGTTTTAGGTCTAATATCCACATATGTGAGAAAACATGTGGCATTTGTACTTCAGCGTCTGGCTTACTCTGCTTAATACAGTGTTTCCTGGAATGCTTTTTGAGGATTTCAAAGTGAAAAAGTATCTAAGACTCTAAAAGCCAAAGCCCATGTTACAGGGAATGACACAGCGAATGACACAGTGGTAGTCAGCTTTGAAAGTGCACAATTATTCAAGACAAATATTTGCAGAGAAGAGACCTGCAGGGGTGGTTCATTTTTCACTGTGGAGATAAAGTTGATGTGACAAACTTTGAAGGTAGGTGAAGATAGTAAAGATCTTTGAAACTATTAATAAAGATATGGGCCAAAGAGACGCATTATTTCATTTTCAACTGAGAAGAATTTGAAAGATATTTAGAATTGACAATGTTGAAAATTTCTTTCAATTGTTGAAAAAAAGATTTTGGCTATAGCATTCTCTGAGCAGAAAAGAAAAAAAAAGATTTAATTTATGAGAGCAGAATACTAAAAGTTTTCAATTCTGCTCAGTGAAACAATTCATATAGTCAATATTTCAAAAAACTTAAATAATTACTTAATAAAATGCTATTCACAACTAGGAACTCAAACTTCTACAAAATTGTCAGCAGAATATTTGTCTTAGTATACTTGGAATAATCATTAAAATAATGTCAGTTATATATATTTATATATATTAAATAGCTATACTAATATGAAAAATACATTTGAAACTAAATTCTATTCTCAAATATGTAAAATTAAATTTATGTATACTTATTATACACATATACACACACATACACAAACACACACACATATACAAACATGAATTGTCAGAACATTTTCAAAATCCCAGAGCAACCAGCTTTCCACTCAATTGATAAGCATATTTTATCTCTGATTCAACTATCAAAAGCTGACCATTAAAATTTTTTACTGTTGTCAAGTTCAAAACAGTCATTTTTCTTCATATATTGTGGGTATTTGGCCTATTCCCAAATGACTGTCAAATTGTTTCTTTTGTCCCTGGGGTAATATTTTCTCTATTTGCTGCTACTTTGCCTGAAAGAATCACTTTCCCCATGGTAGACTGCAGTAGCTTTGTAAATAGCAAAAACATTAGGAGTTTTGACTATAAAAAATAGATGAAGATATAAACTCTGACTAATTGGATAATTACATGCAGAAGAATACTCATAAAACCATAAGCTAAGAAGATAGAAGACTATGACTAAATAAACATACCTAATGTTGTAGATTACACCCCAGTTATTCTATGGAAACATTTTTTTATTTATTCTCACTCCATAAAGTAATTTCTCCTTCTAAGAAGATACTCAATATATCTATCTATAGCAGGTAAGAAATTTTTATTCTAATATTTTTATTCTAATCTTTCCACTTTATTACCTAATAATGTCATTGTAATTTTATTTTTTAATGTTGTTCTTACCAGTTTAGGACAACACATTAATTTTCCACCTTACTTTGTGATTTATTATTAAGGGAGTACACACCCTGCCAAAAAGACATGCTGAAGACTGTGGAACAAAGAGAAGAGACAAATGGTAAGATGAGGAAGAAAATCAGAGGTTGGGTTGGGGGTGGGAGTAAGAATGAGAGCCAGCTAATTGTGTTGTTGGTCATAGGGCTTGAACTCTGGGCCAGGGCGCTGTCCCTCAGCTCTTCAGCTCAAGGCAAGTACTCTACCCCTTGAGCTACAACACCACTTCCTGTTTTCAGGTGGTTAATTGGAGATAAGAATCTCATGGACTTTCCTGCCCAGGCTGGCTTTGAACCATGATCCTAAGATTTCAGCCTCCAGAGTTGCTAAGATTACAGGCGTGAGCCACCAGTGCATGGCCCAGATAATTTTTAAATGAGAAATATCTAAGAAGGGATGAAGCAATTAAAGAAATAGGAAAACAGCATCTTTACTTAAGAAACATGAATTCAGTGAAGCAAGGATTGTACATGGGAGGTAATAACTATCAACAACGGATTGGAAGGTCAATTTTATAATGTCCATTCAGCCTTGTGTTATATTGTAATGCTAAAGGGAATATCATCATTTTTTTAAAGTCTTTAATATAACCCCTGCTTTCACTGTATTTGATGTTGGTGTAATTTGTGGAGGGGAAGGGAAAAAAACAAATCATTTAAATAGGGATACAGGTGGGCCCGTTGCAACAATGAAATGTATAAGTCATTATGCCAAAAACGAACTTTACAACTTTGAGGGGGGAAGGGGGAAAAAGGGGGAAGTGGGATATGGGAAGGGATGGGAAGGGGAAACAAAGGCAACAATGCTTGATAAGAAATGTACTCATTATCTTGCCCATGTAATTGTAACTCCTCTGTATGGTATTTTCATCACAAAAATTTTTAAAAAATAAAATAAAGAACACAGACAATGCCAAAAATAAAAAATAAAAAGTCTTTAAAAAATCACTACTATAAAGTGGCTGTAAATTTTGAGTCATAAATTTATCATCATAAGTAACAGAAGTTTCTACTCATAGACATGAAGTATGAACAGAGTATAAGATAAAATCAAGGTTCTCTAAATCTAAAATAAACAGAAGTTATACATTATCATAAACAATACAGCAGTGCTTGTTTTAAAGAGCCCTGTAAAACCACTGCCTAAACAACTAAAATTTCATGCCCTGACATCACTCTCCACACACCGAATTTTCATCATAAATCCTTGAATAGGGCCTCACCTATCCTGGTTCACGGCTTTGTTATCACTGGATACCACCCCAAGATTTAGTCTTGGGGTCTTTCTTGTACTTGCATCTTCATGCTATTCATATATTAAATTCACTTTTAGTCTTTTTTGTCATGTCCTCTGAAAACTCCCATTCTCGACACAATTCTACTTTTTCAGACACCTTTCAAACCCCAGTTTCTAACATTAATCTTTCATATTCCTAGCATTACAGTCAAAGCATTCCACATATTCATGATTAAAATGTGACTCCTGTCACAGTGTATCCGCTTCATGATATTTCACTGGCTACGTGACACATAGCCCTAGTATGTGAAAATATGTCATTGTCTTTACACTGGTTCTTTGTATTGCCAATCCTTCTGCCATTATAGCTACATCCAACAACTAAGCAACCTTTTATTTTATTCATTCAACATCGGTTTTAAAAGCTTTAAAGTCATTTTGAGTTTTCCATCATAAAATCACACTTTTGATCACCAGGCTCTTACTACAAACTCTTAACTTTCAATTCCCTTGCCCATTCTTGAACTCCATATTTTTAGACCTCATAGACTTTGCTGACCTCTGAATCATGTATTCCAGCAAAATTCTGAAGACTTCTTTTCGTCATTCTTAAGTGAAATTCTATGATTGAACTTCTTTTCAACAATACCCATGAATCTGTTCTCTTTTAAGTGCCCTGCAAGGCAAATTCTAGTTTTTGACCTTTTAACATTTGTCCTGTACCAGGACTGCTATGTATAATGGAAAATATTTTTAAATACTATACACTTCCTCCAACTTTAAGCAATCAATGCAGACAGATAAATTTGCCTTAACTAGCCATCTTATTCTGCACATCATTTATTTTGAACTTTCATCTAAAGTTTCTATTTAAAATAATCTATAGAATTATGCCATTTCCTAACATCATCCATAAATTTAACTTTGTTATTTTCCATCCTTTTCCTCTTTCTCTCACAAAGGAAAAGTGACCTTTCTTTTGACTAAGGTTAATCCCTCCAAGGTATTTGAAATCTACTGACTTCTCATACATTTTCTTCTATGTATTATTAAAATTCATTTTCAAATTTTCATTGTATTTTCTCATTTTACATATCTAGTTTTATTTAATAAGTTTACTAATATGAGTGAACAAAATAGCAACAAAAAGAAGCCAGAAAGCAATCCAAACAAAACAAAATGTTTCAACAATATCTGGGTTATGAGGCCACATTAAAATACTCTTGAAATCCATCTGCAGTGGCCAAACTTCAAAATGGGAGTATATGAAAGTAACTTAAGTACTTTGTAACTTTTTAGACATTGTTTTCCCTGTGTGTCTAACAATTTTTTCTTTAAGTATTTTGACATATTACTTCAGTTTTTCTTACATCACATAAGCACTTTATTCACTTAAGTAAGGGATGTATCATTTAGTACTATTATGACTCATATGTATATATAGTTTTGAATGTATAGTATCCAAAATTAATTAATATTGATATCTGAGTAACAATCATTTAAATACAATTTGCTCTCTTAAAATTTGTAATAGATTGATAATTATCCATACTTTTGTACTTACTTTTTTTTATCATGTTTAAAATATTTTAATAAAATTTACTGAACTAAAAAGATTTACTAAGTTACTTAAAATCCATGCCTTTTATTGTACAATCTGATATATGAATTTTATTATCTATTAGCATGTTTGTAATTTTTAAGTATTCTGTTTTCATAATGGAACATTTATATATTTAGATTTCATTTCTCCCCATTTTGCAGAATTCACGATTTTGTTTAACATCCTAGGGAATGTTAACATAAATAGTAGACACATAAATTAGGCATTTATGAAATAGGTTTTTTCCATGAATTATTTTCATTTTGTGTGCCATTTTTATTTAGTGGAAGTCTTTAATAAGTGTATTCCCATATTTCTATTTTCTATCTGGAACCATGAAAGACGATAAAGAAAAAAGAAAGAAAGCTTCAGCTTTACCAGAAACACTTAAGATAAAACAAAGAAATTTTGCACAGCATCAAATGAAGAGCTGAGAAAGCAAACTGCCTCAAAGACACTTCAAAATGCCAAAAGGAAAGTTATCTATGGAACATTTGAGTGCTGCCATGCTAAAAACATTGGGTAATATATAGAGCAGAAGGAAGAAGGGCTCAGATAACAAGAACATATATCAACTTCTATATACCTACAGAACCCAAATTAGTTGTGTTCTTTTACAGTATAGGCACCGATGGTATAAACTAAGAGGTTTGAAAAGTTTTTGGAACAAAAATGTTTCAAAGATGCCAATAATATAATGTGGCCCTTCAAGTTGTCTTCTCCTAGCTGTAGGATAAAAACAAAGTCCTCCTGTTTTGGAGACCGTGCAGATATTGGCAACAGGGAAGCCATTTCCTTATTAGAAGGTTTTAGTAAAGAAGAACCTTCATTTTTTAATTTACTTAAAACTCTTTCACATTTTCCACAAGAAAGAGGATCACATAGCTCAGGGTCATTCTTTGTGACAATTAAAAAGTATGTATCAACCTGACTAGGTCACAGTGTACCCAGATAACTAGTCCAATATTACAGTGAGTGTTTAAAGGAAAGTATTTTGGATGAGGTTAACATTTAAATTGGTAGATTTTAAAAGAAGCAGATTATGCTTCTCAATATAGGTCATCAACATTGTTATCTGATCATTTGAAGGCCTGAATGAAGCAAAATGATTGGCCTTTTTTGAATAAGAGAGACTACTTCAGCCTCAAAAGGCAGCATCAATAGCCGCTCTCTTAAACCTCTAGTCTGTCAATCTACTCTGAAAGATTTAAACATTCCAGACTCTGTAATTGACCTAATTCTTTATTATAACTTGTTCTCTCTATATACATACCTTATTGGCTCTGTTTCTCTAGAGAACCTTGACTAACACATATTCCATATAGAGTAGCAGTCAAAAGCAGGTCTTTGTAGCCTTTGAAAGAACACTCAAGTATTCAATACTTACTCCAGGGTTATTTAGTAGGTTGATCAGTCTTTGTCCATCATATATTAGAGTTTCAGTGCTTTCTCTACTCTATCCTGCTTTTATTCCTTCTTGTTATGTGTATTGACATGAATAATAGCTTGAATCTCAAACTTTATTTTGGCATATGCTTCTACAGAACCCTAATTAACAGAGCTGATTTACAAGTGGTAGGGTAAAAAGAGTAATAAAATACAATCATTTATTTTCTGGATATCACTGAATAAAAAAGTCACTAATACTAGTTGAAGCACCACCTCCACTAACCAATTGTTAAAATACTCATTGACAGTGAATGGCAAAATAGAATGTATTACTGTGGAAGAATATGAGCTAGGGGCTGGGAAGGTGGCTCAGTGGTAGAGCGCTTGCCTTGCATGCATGAGGCCCTGGGTTCGATTCCTCAGCACCACATAAGCAAAAAGAAAAAAGCTGGAAGTGGCGCTGTGGCTCAAGTGGTAGAGCGCTAGCTTTGAGCTGAAGAGCTGAGGGACAGTGCCCAGGCCCAGAGTTCAGGCCCCACGACTGGACCAAAAAAAAAAAAAAAAAAAAAGCGAGAGAGAAGAATATGAGCTAGATGTCTTATTATTTCAGATAGTTTTGATAGCAACAAAGATAAAGGGATCCAATAGCTATTGCCTAGCAACATTAATATTCAGCCGGAATATAATGAACAGCTTATAATGAATAACAAACAATTGAAAGCCAAGTGTGAAAATCAAAAGACCTGTGGTTTACATCCAAGAAATTCTCTTGCTGATAGGCTGAGGAAGCCAAAGACTTAATTTCCAATTAAGTTAAATCTGTTATTCCAAACTGGGGACATGGTTTTGTAAACCTGGATCAATGTCACATAAGATAAAGACATCTCAGAAGATGTCATAAATAGTTTGATTAAGAGGAAGTAGGAAGATGGTGGAAAGTTAACAGGATCAACAGAGCTCTCTCCAAAGAAGCAGGGTATTTAGGGTCCCACCAAGATATCTGCATGTAGAGAATCACACCAAGTAAGCTATAATTATACAGAGATTTATACCAAACAAAAAAATTATGCCTGCATAAGAGGATAGATTTTAGCGCTCACTAGTGGCCAGATGGATTTACAGCTGAATCCTATAAGGTTTTCAAAGGAGAATGTACTCCAATACTCTTCAAACTCTTCAATAAAATCAAAGGACAAACATCACTACCAAACCCATTCCTTTTTGTTCTTAATATATATTTTTTTATCGTAAAGATACTGTACGGAGGGGTTATAGTTAGGTGAGCAAGGTAATGAGACCATTTCCTTCAAGCATTTTTACACGCTCCTTTATTTTTCCCTACAATCCCTTTCCTCCCTACTTCCCCAACTACTCCCTCTCCCACCACTACCCCAAAAAAGTTGTAAAGTTAATTTTCAGCATATGGTCTTGTATATCTCATTATTACAATGGGTCATCCTGTCTCCTTACTTCAGCATTTTGTTATTTTCCTTCCCTTCCCCAAATTAGAAAAGTGTATATATGAGATGCAGAACACCAGAATCAAATACAGCGACAACAGAGGTTATACCATGGGGGAAGAACATACAAAGAAACAAAAACATCAAATAATACCGCATAAGTCCATTAAAAATAACAGCAACAAAGATAAAACCTCTTGTGTCCCTATCTTGGGGTTCATTTCGCTTAGCATCAGGTTATATGGTCATATGTACATAAGTTTTACCTCTTCTGCTTGTCCTAGACATATACTAGTTATTTCAGATAAGGGAAACTATAGGACCTATGTTTCTTTGTGTCTGGATTACTTTACTTAATATAATTTTTTCCAAGTCTTTCCATTTCCTAACAAATGGGGTAGAGCTATTTTTTCTCATGGAGGCATAAAATTCCATTGTGTGTGTGTGTGTGTGTGTGTGTGTGTGTGTGTGTGTGTGTGTGTGTGTGTGTTGTGTGTGTGTGTACATACATATATCACATTTTCTTGATCCATTCATCTACTGAGGGATATCTGGGTTGGTTACATATCTTAGCTATGTTGAACAATGCTGCAATAAACATACCTGTGCTGGTAGCTTTAGTATGAACTTGTTTGTGATCCTTCGGGCAAATACCCAAGAGTAGGATTGCTGGGTAGTAGGGGAGCTCTATGTGGAGTCTTGAGGAACTTCCATTCTGCTTTCCAAAGTGGTTGAACAAGTTTACATTCCCACCAACAATGCAGTAGTGTTTCCCTTTGGCCACATACCCTCCAGCATCTGTTGTTACTAGATTTCTTGATACTAGCCATTCTAACTGGGGTGAGGTGGAATCTCAATGTTGTTTTGATTAGCATTTCTTTTATGGCTAGAGAAGTTGAGCATTTCTTCGTGTCTATAGGCCATTCTTATTTCCTCTTCAGAGAAGTCTCTCTTTAAGTCTTCAGCCCACTTATTTATTGGGCAGTTGTTTCTTTGAGGATTTGTTGTTGGGAAATTTAATTTTTGTGTTTTAAGTATATTTTAGATATGAGATTCTTGTCCATTGTATGACTAGTGAAGATCTCCCAATCCTATTCATCTTGTTTGCTATGTCCTTTGCCATGCAGAAGCTTTGCAGGTTCATGCAATCCCATTCAAGCTGATTTGAAACTTTGGCAAAATAGCAGAATACAAAATTAACCCTCAAAACTCAATGCCTTTCCTGTATGCCAATAATGAGAAGAGCGCGGCTGAAATCAGGAAAGCAACTCCTTTTGTGATAGCCACCCCAAAATAAAATACCTATGAGTTAACTAAAAACGTGAAGGACCTGTGTGATGAAAACTTTAAAATCCTGAAAATGGAAATTAAAGCAGAACTAATGAAGTGGATAACTTCCCATGCTCCTGGATTGGGAGGATTAACATTGTGAAAATGGCAATACTTCCAAAGCCTATCCACAAATTCAACGCGATACCTATCAATATTCCAACCTCATTCTTCAATGAAATAAAAGAAGCAATCCAAAAATTCATATGGAACAATAAAAGGCCCTGAATAGCAAACACAATCCTTAGCAGAAAGAACAGTGCCAGAGGAATATCAATACCAAACTTGAAACTCTACTACAAAGCCATAGTAATCAAAACAGCTTGGTACTGGCACAAAAACAGACCTGAGCACCACTGGAATAGAACTGAAGACCTAGAAATGAAACCCACAGAACTATATCCATCTTCGATAAAGAAGCTAAAAAAATAGAATGGAAAAAGACATTTTCAGTAAATGGTGCTGGCAAAATTGGTTAAACACCTGTAGAAAACTAAAGCTAGATCCCCATATATCACCCTGCACCAGGATCAATTTCAAATGGATTAAAAACCTCGAAGTCAAAGCAGACACCATAAAACCTTACAGGAAGGAGTAGGAGAAACTCTAGGGCTCCTTGGCACAGGCTGAAATTTCCTTAATAAAACCCAGAAACACAACAAATCAATGAAAGGTTGAACAAATGCGATTGCATGAAAACTGCACAGCTTCTGCATGGCAAACTCGTTCTTTAAAACCAGCATAACCCTCATCCCCAAACCAGAGGGAGCCATCAAAGAAAGTGTACTATAGACACATCTCTTTGTGGAACATTGATGCAAAACTTCTCAATAAAATTCTAACCAACCAACTTCAACAACTAATCAAAACAATCATACACTATGATCAAACAGGTTCCAGGAATGCAAAGCAGTTTCAATATGGGCAAGTCAATTAATGTTATTCAATACATCAACAGGAGCAAGGATAAAAAACACACAATCATCTCAATAGATGCCTAAGAAGCATTTGAGACAACCCAAGACCCCTTATGATGAAAGCTCTGGAAAAGTAAGGAATATATGGAGCATTCTTCCATATAATAAAGTCTCTATATGAGAAATCTATAGCCAGCATTATACTTAATGGTGAAAACATGAAACCATTTAGTCTAAAATCAGGATTTAGAGAAGGTTGTCCACTCTATCCACTCCTCTTCAATACAGTATTGGAATTCGTAGCCAGAGCAATCAGGCAAGAGACAAACATAAAGGGGATCCAAATAGGGAAAAAAGTAAAACTGTCTGTCTTTCCAGGGGACATGATCCTGTATTTAAAGAACCTCACAGATTCCTCTCCCAAATTACTTGAGCTGACCCAAAACTTTGGCCAAGTAGCAGGGTATAAAATTAACGCACAAAACTCATTAGCTTTTCTGTGCCAACAATAAGAAGAGTGAGGCTGAAATCAGGAAAGCAACTTCTTTTATAATAGCCTCCAAGAAAATAAAATACCTAGGAATTATCTTAACCAAAAATGTGAAGGACTTCTCTGATGAAAACTTTAAAATCCTGAAAAAAGGAAATTAAAGCAGATTTAAGCAAGTGGAAAACTCACATGCTCCTGGATTGGGATGATTAATATCATGAAAATGGCAAAACTGCCTAAAACTATTTACAAATTCAATGCAATACCCACCAATATCCCAACAACCTTATTCCATGAGATAGAAGAAGCAATCCAAAAGTTCATATAGAATAATACAAGATCTTGAATCACAAAAATCATCCTTGATAGGAAGAACAGTGCTGGAGAAATATCAATACCAAACTTCAAACTCTATTACAAAGCCATAATTATAACAAGAGTTTGGTACTGGCACATGAACAGGCCTGAGGACCAATGGAATAGAATCAAAGACCCAGCAATGAACCCACAGACCTATAGTCATGAAATCTTTGATAAAGGAGCCAAAAATATAGGATGGAAGAAAGATTACCTCTTCAAGAAAGAGTTCTGGCAGAATTGGCTGTACACATGCAAAAAACTGTAGTTAGATCCTTATATATCACCCTGCATTGGAATCAATTCCAAATGGATCAAAGACCTCAATGTAAGACCAGATACTGTGAAAATATTACAGAAAGCTATAGGAGAAATATTACGACTCTTGGCACAGGTCAAAACTTGGCACAGATCCAGAAACACAACAAATCAATGAAAGACTGGTGGATCCACTGCAACAATGAAATGTACAAGATGCTATGTCAAATGCTGGGGGGGAAGGAGGGGCGATGGGAAGGGATGGGAAGGGGAAACAAAGGAGGAGGCAACAATACTTGATAAGAAATGTGCTCATTACCTTGCTCATGTAATTGTAACCTCTCTGTACAGTATTTTCACAATAAAAACACTTATTAATAATAAAAAAGAAAGACTGAATAAATGGCATTTCATCAAACTGAAGAGTTACTGCATGGCAAAGGACATAGCTAGCAAGATAAATAGCACACAGAATGGGAGACTTCACCAGTTAAACATCAGAAAAGGGCCTTATATCTAAAGTATACTTACAGCTCAAAAATTAACCCCTCTAAAAATCCTCAAAGAAACATTCCCATTAATAAATGGGCTGTAGACTTAAAGAGAGACATATCCAAAGAAGAAATAAGAATGGCCAACAGACACATCAAGAAACGTTCAATATCTCTGGTCATAAAGGAAATGCAAATCAAAACATCATTGAGATTCCACCTTACCCCAGTTAGAATGGCCATTATCAAGTAAACTAAAAATAACAGATGCTAGCAGGGTTTTGGCCAAAAGAGTACACTATTACACTGTTGGTGGGGATGTAAACTTACTCAACCATTCTGGAAAGAAGTATGAACTTCTTCAAAAGACTAAACATAGAGCTTCCCAATGACCCAGCAATCCAATTTCTGTGCATTTACCCAAAAGACCACAAACCAGCTCTCACTAATGCCACCAGCACAACCATGTTCATTGCAGCATTATTTACCATAGCTAAGATATAGCACCAACCCAGATGCCCCTCAGTAGATGAATGGATCAAGAAAATGTTATATATATGTATATATATATATATGCATATATATATATATACATATAATGGAATTCTATGTTTCTATCACAAAGAATGGCATTGCCCCAATCATAAGGAAATGGAAAGACTTGGTAAAAATCATTTTAAGTGAAGTAAGCTAGACACAAAGAAATATAGGCTGCATGGTTTCTCTCATTTATAATAACTAGAATATGTCTATAAATCTACAAATTAATCCAATAGTAAAAGACAAATAATTGCACTTGAACATGATTAACCAGCACTCTAAACATTCACACAGAGAGAACAAAGGAGGATATTCTTAGGAGATGATCACAATGACTCAATTACTCTGAGACACTATGTTGTAATGAACTGTACAAGTCGGGGATTAGTGGGAGGTGGGAGAAAGTGAGGGAGGGGGTAACACTCTTCAAAAAGAAATGTACTCATTATCTTACTTATATAACTATAACCCCTGTCTATGTCACCTTTACAATAAAATTTAAAATAAAAAAGTTTAATTAATTAGCTGTCTCTAAAATTGTCTATACTGAATAATCTGAAGAGTGGGGTCAACACATGTGGAGACATTCTGTGGTAAGGTGCTGCCCCACCAATCTTGGACTTACCCTCTTTCCTCTTCAGTCTACTAATCCTCAACTAGCGCTGCCTGGAAGTACAAATGAACTGACACCACCATGGATTTGCCAAGAGAAGAATGAGTCTATGTTATAAAAAGCTCCAGCAGCATGGAGCAGGATCTAAGTGGTATCAGATTCCAAGGGTATGCATTTAATGATGAAGAACATAAAATTGTGGATGGGGAGTTTATTGACTTCGGGCTACCATCGTGAAATACAGAAGTTTATGAGATGATACGAACTCACCATTATGAGAGAAAATAGAGAATGAATGTTGAGCAAAGTTGGAAATGACATAATATCTAGTAGTGGACAATCGTGTTGCACTAGTGTCCAGAGCTTGTACTATTTTTGAAGTCATGAAGCTATCACCAGTGTTGCTGAGATGTGTGATGGTAATCTCCCTCTCTAAGTCAAAGATGACTGAAGAAATTATATAGTTCAGCTTTCTATTTGCATTCATAAATTGTGGCAAATTTCACAAGCCGTGTATCAGTGAAGACTCATCTAGGTGTATCTCACCTACAGAATTATGAGAATGATTAAAAGAACACAGGACAGTTTAGAGCAAAAGAATGAGTAGCATAATGACCTTAATACTCATGTTTGTAAGTAATCAAAATATACATCCAAGAAGCTAAGTTGATTTCTGGATCTGTACCAGCTTTCACACCTGAAAGTCATTGAAGCTTGTAATGTGACAGAAAATTATACCCAAACAAAGAGAGAGAGAGAGAGAGAGAGAGAGAGAGAGAGAGAGAGAGAGAGAGAGAGAGAGAGAGAGAGAGAGAGAGAGAGAGAGAGAGAGAGAGACAGACAGACAGACAGACAGACAGACAGACAGACAGACAGACAGACAGACAGATAGACACAGAGACACAGAGAGAAACAGACACACAGAGAGAGCTGCATATACTTCCAGGTTGTTGAGTATCTGTGCATTTGAGAAAGTGCAATGCCAATATGTTTTCAGGACCTTTGGACATAAAATCTAAGTAAGAAAAGAGCTAAGGAAAAGTCTTCACATTTTCCATGTTAAAGTGGGTAAAACACATTAAATTGAGTAATAAGCAACATTCAGGTCATACTATGTTACTTACATTCAAGAAAGTACACAACCAGGCATTCATTTCTCTAGGCCTTACTATTTCAAATTCATATATTCAACAGTTGGTTCAGGCTTTGTGTCAGGACCTTGGTTTATGTGAAAAGAATGTGAAGTATATGAAATTGCTCTACTTCTACTGAGAGGAATTTTTAAAAAATCTGATTTGTGGGGAAGGGCTTGTGACAAAACTACCTAAGAAAAAGCAAATGAGGAAGACATAGTAGTCACTCTTAATTTGTTTGGTAGGATCCCATAGAAATAGGTTAAGGAAGAACCCTAAAAACTGGAAGATTGCTGGTAGATGGACATTAGCTCAACCTAGAAGTGCCTTCCATGCAATATCATGTGACTGGTGGAAACCTTGCAAAATGAAATGAATTGGCCTATGTTATCTTTCTCTGAAGAGTCATGATTTTTCTTCAGATAAATATTACTCTACCTAGAATTAAATTCCCACTTATTCTCTTCTGTAGCTTTTATGCACTCCTTTTGATTTTCCAAATTTCTTGATTGTTTCTCTCCAAATGTGTCTGATTAAGGGAAAAGCCATCATTTGTTTGTTTTGTTTCCCCTTAGGTTATGGCCTTGAACTCGGGCCTAGGCACTGTACCTAAGTTTTTTCACTCAAACTTTTTCTGTCATTTTGAGCCATCTCCTACTTCTGGTTTTCTGGTGGTTAATTGGAGATAAAAGTCTCAAAAACTTTACTGCCCAGGCTGGCATTGAACTTCCATCCTCAGATCTCAGCCTCCTGAGTAGTTAGGATTGGAGGCATGAGCCCTAGATACCCAGCAACAGCCATGGTTTTGAGTAAATTTAATGGACTGTCCTTTCAGTGACACATGGCCATAGCCATATCTGATACTGGAGCTGGGACCTTCATCCTCCTGTTCTTTAATTTAGTAGAGATTTTGGACATTTAAATTGTAGCTACTCTGCATCCAATGGAATACAAATGACTTTGGCGCTGCTCCACATAAATACAAACTTCACAAACCATAATTCTCATCTTGTAAGAGTCAAAGCTTCTCTATTTTTGGCTTGATTTGCTTTTGAACTGTTGCTGTGAAAAATATTTTGCCAAATTTTATAATTACTGTCTCCAGAAAGAATCAGTTTAGCAGAAAATATTCTGACATTTCCAGAAGCAAATGCAGCTTTGTCTCCCTCTAATCTCTGCATCAACCATCTGTTTTTCTTATAATCCTCATTTAATTTTCATTGTTATTTACATTACAGAGACTATGGTCTATGTATCTGTGCCTTTTATGTATTAGTATTATCATTGGTTTATAGACATCCAAAACTGGTCTTAGAGTTGTAGCTTTTTCTTCTTCCATCTACTATATTATATACAAACTCACCAGAATTAAAAGGTTTCTCTCATAAGCAAATATAATCTCATTGAACTATTCTAAGAATTTACTTGGAGTCAATATTATAGGATTTTATGCTCTAGACCTTGGCTCCTGGGTTTCAAAATTCAGGTAACAGCCACTCATTCTAACTTTCCAAATGCCAAAGACACAAGTAATGATGTAGGGCAGAGAAGAGAAGGTGTATTGCATAGTACAAGGACAAGATGGAAATATGTCCTCTATAAGAGAGCATTTCAGCCTATTTTTCCAATGTCCACAGCTACTTTAGTTGTAAATTGAAGAAAGAATTGAAGGGAAGATTGGAAGAAGTTTACACCATTAATGTCACAGTCTGATTTACAGGTATGTTCTGGTGGTCATAGATGGTTACAGCTGGCAGCCACAGGTGATATAGTTCCCTGTCACATGTTGGGTAGTAGGTGGAGCCTCCTTATCATAAGCAATGTCATAGTTGCTTGGGAAGGGTTCTGATCTATCTTGGATTCCAAGATGTCTACAAAATGACTGTAGGAGAGAATGCCTCAGAGCAAAATCTCAGATTCAAAGTAGGGGCTGGGATGCCAAGCTTCTATTCTGCTTTCAATTAATTCAAGGGACTGATTAAGGAATCAGTGGTCTTCATCAAAGGCAGCTTCTAAGTACTACCTATTACATCCATAGAAAAGGAGGAATCTCATAATACCTGTATATGGAAGAAATCTTCTCAGAGTCAAAAGCAGAGAGAGTGTGAATTATACAATCACTGTTGTAAACATTAAAAACCTAGTAATCTATATTTGACAGATACATAACCAGTTAAATATCCAAGCTTTATAATGGGTTCTACCATATTTTTGTAGTGAAGTAAGGCATTGAGCTATCTTTTATCATTGAGCTGTTGAATTTTTTTTTTTTTTTGTCGGTCGTGGGGCTTGAACTCTGGGCCTGGGCGCTGTCCCTCAGCTCTTCAGCTCAAGGCGAGCGCTCTACCACTTGAGCTACAGCGCCACTTCCGGTTTTCTGGTGGTTTATTGGAGATAGGAGTCTCACGGTCTCTCCTGCCCGGGCTGGCTTTGAACCGCGATCCTCAGATCTCAGCCTCCTGAGTAGCTAGGATTACAGGCGTGAGCCACCAGCGCCCGGCCGAGCTGTTGAATTTTTAAGTACGTAAAAGTCT
This sequence comes from Dipodomys merriami, assembly GCF_024711535.1. NCBI lineage: Eukaryota > Metazoa > Chordata > Mammalia > Rodentia > Heteromyidae > Dipodomys > Dipodomys merriami. Next base: position 16,852,241 of record NW_027202826.1, read on the forward strand.
GATTTTGCAATTTGAGAAATTTATATATTCTTAAGTATGTAAAATGAAAGTGTGATTATGATGGAATTTTTCTCTCATCCCTTGGAATAATCCGTGCCCATTTCTGAAACGTTTGAACTTATTTCCATAGTCCTTTATGGCTGTTGATAATTTCCTAATTTTATCTAATTGTTCTTTATTGTGAATTATTTTTACTTTCTTAAATTCTCTTTTGTGGTAAAGATGCTATACAGAGGGGTTACAGTTATATGAGCAAGGCAATGAGTACATTTCTAATTATTTTAAGACTTTCTATTTATTTTTCAATGATGTTGTTCTCATTCCTTTTTGTGATACCATGTTACCATTCATAAAAGCATTGGACTGGTGGCTGGTGGCTCATGGCTATAATCCTAGCTACTTGGGAGGCTCAGATCTGAGGATCCCAGTTTGAAACCAGCTCAGGCAGAGAATCCATTAGGCTTTTATCACCAATTAACCAGCCAAGGACCTAGTAGTGGAGGTGGGATCAAGTAACTGAGCACCAGACTTGAGTGAAAACACCAAGTAAGAACTTGAGGCCTTGAGTTCAAGCCCAAGTACCAATACCAAAAACAAAAGGAGCTACTTCACATTTCTTTTGTGGAATGTCTATTTGAACATAATGTATAAGGAACAAACGCTCTCTATATGAATCCTTATTTACCAGGCCTTATTGTTAGGTGAGCAATTTGAGCAGAACAGATCACAAACAACTGTAGAGATTAACTGGCAGAAGATGTCATGCAGATAACACTGGTACCTAGGTCTGGGATTAGAAGCCAGTGCTTTTAGAATGTATATACATAAAATATACATTTTATGTATATACATATACACATATATAAATGTATGTTTTCACTGAACACCAGTGGCTCATGCCTATAATCCTAGTTACTCAGGAGGCTGAGATCTGAGGATTGCAGTTCTAAGCCAGCCCAGACAGTAAAGGCCATGAGACTCTTATCTCTAATAAACCACTCAGAAAACTGGAAGTGGCATGGTAGCTCAAGTGGTACAGCCCTAGCCTTGAGCTGAAGAGCTCAGGGACAGAGTTCAAGCCCCAGGACCAACAAAAAAAATGTATGCATTTCATACATAAATTAATATAAAAGAAATGAAATACAACCCACTTTTGATGAGCACGTTTGTTGTGTTTTAAACATCAGCTTGACTCATTTATTATGTTACATGAAAAACAATAGTTTTCTCAAGTCACTTCCTTTTTTTCCATAAATATGAAGACAATCACCCAGATATAAGTACCTGATTGAAGCTAAGTATAACTTTATGCTTTTTTTATGCCAGTCATGGGGCTTGACTTAGGGCCTGGGTGCTATCCCTGAGATGTTTTGCTCAAGGCTAGCATTCTACCTCTTTGAACCTCAGCTCCACTTCTAGTTTTCTGTGGTTAATTGGAGATAAGAGTATCAGAGACTTTCTTACCCAGACTGGCTTCAATCTGAGATCCTCAGATATCAGCCTCTTGATTAGTTGTGATTACAAGCGTGAGTTACAGGCACCTAACTTCACACTTTCATATTAGAATTGTGGTTGTAGTTTGGGAAAAAGTATAACAGATTAGAAGCCTAAAATACTGGACATATTCTGGTTAAAATATCTTCCCCTAGAAATGAAAGTCTCACCCAGAGTGTAAAGAACAGAATCAGACATTGAAAATGTCACATTATATATAAACACAGAAATATACTGTTTTGAGTTCCAACTATAACACAGAAACCAGAAATGGATGCTCTTATTAAATAAGAAACATCTTCCTAAGTAGAAGCCTATGTCTTCAAAAGTCAATCAAACTTTAGAAAGTATTAGGAAAGTAGACTTTTTAATGCTAAACATAGGTTTTTAAAATGTAATATGCAATATGGAGGAAGAGACTATTCATGAAAAGTAAAATGTTTTAGAATTAGAATATTTATTAGGGCGTTGTATTTCCACATTTAAGTTTAACTATGTCAATAATTGTATATATCTGAATAAGGACATCCTAATATAGATCCTAGTATTTGACTTAAAGATATTATTATTATTATTAAGAGAAATATACATGAGAGTACAAGGACAGATACTAGGCAACCTTGCTGTTTTGGTTTATTTAAATTTCCTTTCCCTTTGAGGATTCAATGTTTAAAACTCTGGACCCATATACTACATTACAATTAGTTTGAAAGAAGAATTTGGTTCATAAAAGTGACAAAGTTTGACAAATGAATGTTGGATCTGAAACATACCTAAGGGAAAATTCATACAAATGCTCAAATGAATAGCTTTTTAAACAATAGAATTAAGGAACTAGAAACTAAATGGCCAGTTTCCTGGAACTACATTGTTAGAAAATAAAGATCAGACCATTTGTTACAACCTTTTGTTTTCTTAAAGTAAAAAAACAAAACAAAAAAACTTACTTAGAAAAGAACATACTACTATTTTTTCCTCATGCTAAACAAGAGAGGATGTATGCTTCGTGGGATGGTTGGATTTCTAAAAAAATTCTTATTATCCATCTACATCTGAAGGTTGAAAATACACAGGTTAAAAGTATAAAAATGAAAATACTGCTAAGTCCAGATGATGGATCTAATGACAGTTCATTGAATTTTTATGTTCCCTTGTTAGGTGAACCTACAATATTTCATTGTTTTCTTTATCCTTGCTCCAATTTTTTAACATTCTTTCCATTTCATTTTTTTCCTTTATTCATGATTCTTGTTGTCTTGAATCCACACTGCTATTTGCAATTCTGTGTCACTACAGGTTATATCAAAATGATTGTTCTCCTGATTTCTAAAACTTTCACATCCTTTGCTGAGAAGCAATTATTCACTTCCTCTTCTCTGATAAGGAATATTTAGAAATTTTACCTAAGATTATACAATTTTCAATTAAGAATTATGATTCATCTATAAGTTAAACATAAAACAAATATTTTATTTTACTAATTAAGTGAACGAAGTAGAAATATGTTGCCACTAGTTCAAATAAGAATCAAAAGAAAGATTCTTATGGAATAATGAAATAAATTTGCTAAGAAAAGCAAACTTTAAAACAAAGCTGTTAAAGAAAGAAACCCAATAAATATCTACATATGCATACATAGCTGTGTGTATTTAACATGCTATGTGTACACAGAAAACCAGTTGACATTGTTATCAGTAATTTACAACATGAACAGTTTTAAAGTATTACAAGGCAGCAATTCCAAAAAGGAATCAAATATACTGGGATGAGTTATAAAGAGAGCATAGATTTCTACTGAGGTATTTTTATTCTCAATTTCCTAAATATTTTCTTACACACTATTGAGGATATTTATTGGCTTCACACTTTACTTGTATTTAAAGTCTATCCATAAAACAAGAATAGAAATACGTTCTACATCATCCCAAAAAATACATAATAGTGAAACTGAATAGTAATGAATAAAAAAGTGTATTCTATTTCTTGTGCACTGGTGTAGTTTGAATGTTTCCCTCTAAAGTTGAAGTGCTGGAAATCACCCAAATCCTTTGCTGATGGAATTCGGAGACAGGCCCTTGGGAATACTCAGGGTTAGATGAGGTGTGAGAGCAAGACACCTATGATGGAGTTCAAGTCTTGATGAGGAAACAGAGACCGAATCACGAGCACATCCTCTCTCCTGTTTCCCTGCCTCTGCTTCTCTCTTTCCAGCTCCCTCTCCCTCTCCCTTCCCTTCCTCTTCCTCTCCGACACACTCTACCATGTTATTGAAGCAAACAAGGACTACAATGAAATGGACCCCTTGATATTGGGCTCACTAATCTCTAGAATGATGAGAAATAAATGCATTTGTCTACTGAATTATCCAGTTTGGGGTATGGTTACATGGGAAGAGAACACAGATGAACTCACATATGCTTTGTCATTTTCTCATTTATAAGAAACAGCATTCAAGAAGAAATGTACTCATTATCTTGCCCATGTAATTGTAACCCCTCTGTACAGTATTTTCACAATAAAAAAAGAAAAAAAAGAAACAGCATTCAAGAACATATAGGCAAATTATACAATTAATGTATGTTGAAATCACATTAATCTAATGTGTCATATGTAATGATACTATATTATGTAATATTATAATGAGAATATAGATATATGTGTGTATATATATATATATATATATATATATATATATATATATATATATATATATATACACATACATACTCCCTGAGTCAGTAATTGTGCTGCCACAGAGTATGCTCCTTGGAAATACAAAAGCTCTCTGTGTTTGGAATGTGTCACTTATGAGATATTGCTTCTACACTGTTTTCCTCACACATTATAAAATATTCATTTCATAGACCAAGTTTGGACTCATATGTACTCTTTTTATTGGTATATTAATTCTCTCATTTTGCTGTCATGTAACATAAAACAGCTGCTGTAAAACATAAGTCAGATGCAATCTAAAAGAAATAAGTGGCTACTGGAGGAAGGTTTGAGTTAACTTTTGAGTTAGCAATCTATTTTTCATTATACATATATTTTTCAGCTTGACTATCAGGTCATGTTTTTATTCTTTTTTTGGCTGATTTAATGACTGTGGGTACAATTGCGAGTTAATAACTTTATTAGAACATTTCTCTTTTTCCCCCTCTTCTTCCCCCTCCCCCACACTTATAGACATTACTTCGTAGAATGTGGCATTACAAGCCATCCTCTTGACTGAAAATATTTAACTAACACAAATACATTTCTCAAGAAGGATTTTTAAATGTAGTATGTGACTTTTTTTGTTTCTTTTATATGTTCTTCCCCATGGTATAACCCCTGTTGTCACTGTATTTGATTCTGGTGCCTTGCATCTTGTATATACATTTTTTTTTTCTAATTTGCGGAGGGGAAGGGGAATAACAAAATGCTGAAAGAAGGGGCCAGGGGTGGAAGAGTTGGAGTTGAGAAGGTGGGGAGGGAGGGGATGTTAGAGGAAAAACAAAGGACAGGGTAACAATGCTCCATAGGAAATGTACTCATTACCTTACTCGTGTAACTGCAACTCCTCTGTATAGTATCTTTACAATAAAACTATTAAAAGAAAGAATGAGGTACACATGATCAATTGAGCTGGTATCTAACTCAGAATATGAACAGATGGAGGTGAAATCAGTATAAGTAATAAAATTCAGAAGTTTCTCTTAAGATGGTACAGGGAAAGAAAGAGTGATTGCCTCTAGATGTCACAGTTGGTATTTCAAGACAAAAGAAGATTAACAATAAAAAAGCATAACAAACATTAATGGAGTGTTGTTGGTTTGTGTGTATGTGTGTGACACAGTAAGCATTACAAATGAACGTCTACTTTTACACTACATTTCAATGAAAAAGATGAACAGCCACATAGAAAGCAATTGGAGAAAAATGTATGTGCTGGTACGAAGTGATTGGGAAGGTCCATGTCTGTCTGTATAGTGTTCATTCTCCAGATAATGGGGCGGATAACTATGGATTGAAGAATGGCAAGGGAGAAAGGAAAGAGTGACCTTTCTAGGCTTTACAGCTTGCTTTGGGGAAAATGGATTCTGGTTTCTATGACCTGCCTTGGGGACTAGGATTTCTGATTTCTGTAATCCTTTATGGGAAGAAGAGGGTAGGAAGACAGGAAGGTAGGAAGAGGTCAGAGAGGCCTCTGATGCCTTTCTAGACTTGCAATCTCTATTTGTTCAAAGTACTCAGCATGTCTGAGTGTCATTTTTCAGGGTCTAGTTAGGTTATTTTTTTTTTCTTGTTGAAGCCCAATACTGGACTAAGCACCTTAGTTTAAAAGTACAGAGGCTAAAAGCCATTTCATTGACTTGAATGATAATGCATTTTACATAGAGGCTGAAAGTGACTCCTCACACTTGGGGAGATGAAAGAATCTCCCATGTGGGCATGTGACTGAATGAACCTGGGGCCATACCAGTTCTTGAAAAGATAAAATATTTACAAATAGAAAGGGTGAGCTGGATTCACTGAAGCAGAAAGTCTTCCTTGGTAGTTCAGTCAATAAAAAAAAAAAAAGAAGGAAGAAAGAGACACTCTATTAAAGCATTTTGAGTGAGGATTAAAAAACAGAGATTGATTAACAATAATAACCAAACCAAACAAAAAAATCCTCAATGAAAACTGTGATTTTCACAACAGGTCTTAGTACACCACATTACTTTGAACTCTCCAATTATTCCTGCATGTGGACCTTTGGTGAACAAAAGTACAAGAGCAACAGCCTGGGTTTTATTGGCTTCAAATGACCCAACTCCTTAGGAGGTGAGCTACCACTGGGTTAACTATGTGTTACATCTTTTCACAAGATGACCCTTCAAAGCTCATTGAAAGTAGTGTCTAATCCTAGACTTTCAGCAGACATGTTCACGTGTCCAAATACATTTGTTCAGTTTAAACAAAAACACAGCATTTTATAAGGATTTTAAGTAGAACATATTCAATAAGTACCAATGCAGACATTTATTTTAAAACTAATTTCATATTTAGAGAATGAAACATTTACCTAAAAGACTTAAGTAGGATCATACAGTTTGTATTTCTATTTTCCAGTTTATTAATCATGCCATTTCCTATATTTGCATCTAAAAATGAGGGTTAACTTGATTGCTTTTCAAATGTGATGAAAAGATTACACCAGGATTGTAGGCATAATGTAGCTAAAGGCTGCAAATAGATTGGCACAACTGTTCACAATAAAAAAAAAAAAGATGCCAGTACACTCATGAGAACTCTGAACTTCATTAAGTTCACTCTAGTGAGGGTAATATTCATGGCAGGAAGGTGATCAGGTTGTATTATGGAAATAGCAGAATGAGAGGATTTTTAAATGACAAAAAATCCCTAATTGTTATGTATATTTAGTCATGAAAATGTAATACTTGGAGTATTCCTTCTTATTTCATTACTTTATTATGTCCCATTGTAATGAGGTTTCCAGGCATGTATAGTAGAGAAATGACACAATTTTCAAAGGGCATCTGGTCCTAATTGCTATTGATTTAAACACTAGGGAAGTCAGTGCACTGCCAAGCTGGATCTATGATAGCAATGTGAAGCAAGAACTCACCAGATGGATGATGTTTATTAATGAAGTTACGAGATGTATCATTTTGTAAAGCATTAAATAAATAAGGATCATGTTATAAAGCCTATGACACAGCTTTCATTTTAAAAAATAGGGGTAAAGAATTTTAAGTCATTGTAAATAAACTGGGTATGGTGCTCTGCCCTGTAATCTCAGCTTCTTGGGAGAAGGTAGAAGAAGATAGGAGGACTACAGTTCTATGCAAGCCCAGGCCAACAAACAAACGGGGTTTGGTAGAGTACTTCTAAAATGTCAACTATGTACATGGCAAATGTAATAAGACTGAGGTTGGAGACAGCTTGGAAACAAAGTAGGAGAATCAATCTGAAAACAAAAGTAAAATGTCCTGTTTTGGCAGAGAGCCTAAATGAGTTCAAATTCCAGTATCTCCCCCACCCCAATTTTTAACACACTTTTTATTTCTGCTATTTTTGTTAAACTTCCCCCTGTGCACACTTTATTTTTTCTAATTATACTTTAAATAAATAAAAATACATTCTTTACAATCTTATTTTTCTGTACTCTATGAATATTTTTGTAATTGATGCTAGAAAAAAACTCCAGTCTTTGGCTCATAGCCTATAGGCCTGAACCAATTGTTTTCATGTGTTTCCTTTTTAATATATAATACTAAAGGCATAACACATTCTCTTATATTATATTATGCACTGTGGAGACTCTAAATTCTATTATTTTCTTTTGATTTATGCTGGTTTGTGATGGTAGTTTTGGTAATCATTTAACTTTGTTGCATTTTCACTGTAAATCTGTGTTGCTTTGAGACTCAAAATCCCATTCCGTTCTCTCTTTCTCTAAGCTGTATATTTTGCTGCCCCATCTTTATCCCCAGACATTTTCATACATGTGTGAACAGAGGATATAGGGATTCAGGCAAACTTTTCACTCAAAATTGGTTTCCTCTCTCCTCAAACTCTTTTCTGGTATTTCTAGAACAAAATGGTTGTGTTTTGAAGCTAAACAGAGTTCAATGTCCAAAATCCACTTAAGACTTAAAGCTGACAAATCTATGTAAGAGGAACCTCAATAAAGAAAGGTTATAAACACAACTAAAGGCTGCCTCACCAACAAAGGATCCAGACTCTGGAGAGTTGATTGGAAACTCCAGTCATTCTCCTCATCTAAGGATAAAATTTCTTGTAACAAGAACTGCCCATATGTCTTAAAAATCTGACATTAATCTGGGAATTACAGAGCTGCAAATCAAGTCTTTCTTAATATAATGAGAGATATCATTATTGTTTGAAAGTCTGATACCTCAAAAATAACCCCTACTATTTGGGAAGCAGTAACTGCCTAGAAAACAAACGAATGGACAAACACAAACCAAAGAGAATACTGCTGACTCTACAGAAATTAAGCTATAGAGAGAAATAAACTCTCTCAGGCTCTGTGGATGGTTGTATACAAACAGAACTCTGCCTTGATTATCTACATGGGTAGGAAGTAGCAAACTTAGGGTTAGTGTCTTGTTGCTCACAACCTAACATAAATATGGTCAACTATTATTTTCTAATATTTTTAAATTGGTTATATTTTAGATCAAGTATATCTGCACTGATGAGGAGATTACAAATTGTCATCAGCCACATTGCATTTCAAACAATTCAATTTCTGTACTCATCTGAAGTTTTTTGATAAGTTATACTAGCTGATGTTACTGAGACACTAATTTTCACCATTAAATATTTGCTATCCCTAAATCATTCAATTATATACAACCACTGCTTTGTGCTATTTTATTTTCAACTATCATGTCAATGTAGAGAAATTGTAAATAAGAAAACCAATGGAATATGGGCTAAATAAATTTTCTTCTATCTTATAGTTCAGAACCACAGAGTGGTAATTGATCAAAGACTAGAAGGCAGTGTTAACTTCTGCGATAAGCACTTCTCTTTTTAGAGTCCAAATATGAAGAAATGCTATTTTTCCTTTGAAGATACATATAAAGTCCTAGACATACTTTTATATTTGTTATTTATAGGAAGTATATGTGATGCTGATGTATACATAATAAAATCATAATGTCTATAATCTATAACTATTATTGGACTTACATACTTTAGAAGTACTTCAGAGGTTATTAGTGTCATAGTTATATTATAGGGAGATTAATGCTAGGATGTCAAGTACCTACATACTGCTTTGGGTTATTAGAGAGAGATGAGATAAAGAACAGAAAGCCACTAATTTATGATCATTCCACTTACAGTTTTTGACTTTATGACAGACTATAACACAGATAAATAGAAACTACATTTTGAATTTTGTTATTTTCCCAATCTAGTGATGTAGGCATAATAGTGCAAAGGAATTTACACCACTGGGCTGCAACAGTGAACTCTAGCTTCTAGTAAGTCACATGGCTACAAAGAGTGAACCACTGACACTCCATAGCATACCATGCAACTAACCTATGATCGCCAGTGAACAAAATGTTTTATACCTACAAAAAATATTCTGATAGTTTCAACTCCAGATGAGCCAGGATTAGTCTTGATCATCAACCTGATCCTGTTGAGAATTGACTAGAAGTATCCTGAAGCACACTGATTGGTGTCTGTGATGGCATTTCCAGAGATGAGTCAATGATGAAGGCTCTGAGCTAATGGAGGGATCAATCCTTTGATGGATCTGTAATATGATTATATTATTAGAATGTGATGAAAGGTGGGAAATGGGACCTCATGGGAGGAAGTTGGTCAGTCACTATGAAGTGTGTTCTTGGAGAATACATCTTGTTCTGGACCTTTTCTGTATTTCTTCTCTGTCTCATATTCACAATCTGTCCTACCCTACATTTCTAATGCCATGATGTTTTATCTCAACAATCATGGACTAAACTCTCTGAAATTGAGAGCCAAGAATAACTTTTTCCTTCTTTAAATTGTTTTTCTAAGGTATTTGATCACAATGCTATACAGCTAAGTAACCCAGATAGTTTATTGGAAAATAATCACATCTCAGGTCCAGGAACATAGTGTAAGCACTTGCAAGCCACATCTACAACATAGGCAGGCTATGCATATCAAAGACAAAGATAAGGTAAATAAGGACAACAAGGAAATTGAGTGTCCATGGAAATTGTTCTCATGTTAATATATTACAAACGTATCTGCTCCTCATTCCACCACAGAAATTGTCAATCAAGCCCCTCAATTACAGAATGGAAAAGGAAATACGTTTAAGTAATGTTAGAAAAACAAATATATTCCTTCAATTTGATGTTTACCAAAACTTGAGAAAGAGCTAATATAATCAGTTCAGAAATAGGGTATTGAAACAGGAGAGCAGTTTGGAGGTTCCTCAAAAGACTACACATAGGGCAGGGAAGGTGGCTAGGGTTAGAGTGCTTGGCTTGCATGCATGAGGCCCTGAGTTTGGTTCCTCAGCACCACATAAGCAGAAAAAGTTGGAAGTGGCACTGTGGCTCAAGTGGTAGAGTGCTAGCCTTGAGTTGAAGAGCTAAGGAAAGTGCCCAGGCCCAGAGTTCAGGCCCCATGACTGGAAAAAAAGACTCCACATAGAGCTCCCCTATGACCCAGCAATCCCACTTTCGGGCATTTACCCAATCAATCACAAACAAGGCCATACTAAAGCTACCAGCACAACTATGTTTATCACAGTATTACTCACCATAGCTAAGATATAGAACCAAACCAGATGCCCCTCAGTAGATGAGTGGATCAAGAAAATGTGGTATATATATATATATATATATATATATATATATATATATATATGTATATATATGTATATATATATGTGTATATATATATATAACATTCCATTATATATAATGTATATAATTCCATTATAATATATAATACATTATATATAATGTAATTCTGTGCTTCCATCAGAAAGATCAACACTGCCCAATTTGTTAGGAAATGAAAAGTCTTGGAATAAATTATATTGAGTGAAGTAAGCCAGTCCCAAAGACATTTAGGCCCCATGGTTTCCCTTGTTTGCAATAATTAGTATACATATAGGATAATCTTATCAGATGAGTTAAAAAGCTCAAAAGCTATGTACATATGGCCATATAAGATGATGCTAAATGAAATGAACGACAAGATATGGACACAGAGATCTGGCTTTGTTGTTATTGTTTTAAATGTATATGTGATTTTTAAATAAGTTTTTTTGTAAAAATACTGTATAGAAGGGTTACAGTTGTATGAGCAAGGTAAGACATGCACTATCAAGCATTGTTGCCTCCTCCTTTATTTTTCCCCTACCATCCCTTCCCTCCCACTTTCACAACTACATTCCCTACCCCCCACACGCCTAAATTGTAAAGTTCGTTTTTCAACATAGTGTCTTGTACATGTCATTCTTACAATGGGTCAACCTGTACCCTATTTAAGCATTTTGCTTTTTCCCTTCTCCTCCCCAGATTAGAGAAGTGTATATACAAGATGCAGGACATAGACATCAAATACAGTGAGAACAGGGGTTATACCGTGGGGGAGGAACATACTATGTGATTTTTGTGTTTCCTTTGTATGTTCTTCCCCTATGGTATATCCCCTGTTGTCACTGTACTTGATGCTGGTACCCTGCATCTTGTATATACATTTGTCTAACTTGGGGAGGGGAAGGGGAATAACAAAATGCTGAAACAAGGACAGAGGATGACCCATTGCAACAATGATACCCACAGGACAGTATATTGGAAATGAACTTTATAACTTCGGGCAGGGGGGTGGGATGGGGTGGGGTGGCGAGGAGTGTGGGAGGTGGAGGAGGAAAGGGATAATGGGACAACAAAAAGGGAAGGGGTAACAATAGTGGACAAGTAATGTACTCATTGCCTTACTCATGTAATCATAACACCTCTGTACAGCCTCTTTACAAAGAAAACGTTTTAAATGGCAAAAAATTAATGAACAAAAGAGAAATAGGTTATTGAAAATAAAAAGGGTAATTATATGAAAAATCTTACAAAAAGTTTACAGTTACTCATTTCAACATGATATTTTTTAGTTTAAAATGGTATGAAATATATTCGTGTAAATAGTATTGAAAACAGTATTTAAATATATAATCTGCCAACATGACAAATTCTTAGGAATAACAATAAGATATCCTCCAAATGATTAAAGTCATTGAGGACAAGAATGATAGCCACTTTTACAGTGACCTAGTAAAACACCTGAAGACACTGCCACTACACAAATGATACTGTCTCACTTGCAACATCAATAAATCTCTAAAGCAGGAATGTATTGTTGAACATTCATTATTGTATTTACTCATTGAGGCCCAAGTTGGATCCCTTTGTGCCCAACAAAATTACTTTATAAATCCCCTACCTGTCTTTTAAAGATGATTTAAAAGAGAAAATTAAAATACAACCAGCCAATCTAAATATTTCAGGAGACCCACACACACTGACTTCCTAAGCAATAGAGTATTTCCATTCCAGTTTGGAAAGCCTAGAAAGCAAGAAAATTTCTTCTTAAAGAATGCAAAGTTCATCTACTATTTTTAAAAAATAAAATGAATGAAATACTTTAAAAATATCAATGTTCCTTTTAGATACCAAGTATTAGTATTCTTAGATTTCGTGCCACAGGAGAGGAAAGTGGTAAAGTCAGCACTGAGATAAATGAAAGGCTTTTGGTATGTTCTTTCATAGTTAAAGTCATGTTTTCCTAACCACAGATCCTTAATGAAAAGTTAACTGGAATTGATTAAGTGTGAAAATTGGAAAATAGGCAACTGGGCAAATGTGTAATGTCTTGGAACAAGTTACCCAGATGAGATTGCACACATACCTCTAGAGTACAACCCCATGGAGAGCGTGGGCCATAATCACTTCATTCCTTTTCCTCTGGTTCATCACAAGCACACATTTACCAAACAGGTAGAAATGAGAATTGAGAATCATTCCCTGTTACTCAGTAGGGATTTGATTTCCTAGGAGACAACATCCTGTACTTTGCATTGTTTTGACTTTATAGTAATAACTGGTAGCCCAAAAATGATTCTCCATTCTCACTTAGAAATCATTGTGATATTACTTTACACTCTTCTGGAATCTAGTTATTTCCCCTCTCTATAGGTTTGTTTTCAAATACACCATTTTTATTAAATTTGTGATCCCTGTCATCTTTTCACATTTTTAATAACTAATATATTTTTAAAATGAAGACAGAGCTTCAAAACATATACTGCTTCGCTGTGCTAATTTTGCTCTTGGGAATGAGCTGGCAATAATCAAATGTTATGCATGATGGTGTTGCTTAGAAAACAGCCCATCCTTAGTTTCCTTCAAAGCAGATGACACATCTTGTCAGGCACACATCTCTATAATCTATCGAAATGGAGACAAATCTGTGAATGTGCTCAGTAGTCAAGAAAGATCTATGACTGTAAGATATTCACAACTGTGTTTGTAGACTAGGCAGAATGTTACTTGGCAAATCTATTTTAGTACAAGAGAATATCCATTTTAAAATGTCTGAATGTTTTCAAATCATGTGTTTGTCTTCTTTTGGATTAAAATTTAGCTTGTTAGAAGAATTCAGACAGTCATTTACCATGTAGGCTGCTTCTTTGAGTGAGTTCACTCAGTATTTCATTTTGGATTTTTTTTCATGGTTCATCAGAGACACCATTATAAACATCAGTTTGTTTGTCTTGAGTTAAGATAAAAATGATCTCAAGGGATTTCAAGAAGAGTTTCAGTCTAAATGGCCTCACAGGGGTTTTAAAAGCATTTTTATTATGCATGAATGAAGGCAAATATGTTTACTGATCATTTACATCCAAGACACAGAGGAGATTTGAGAATAAAGAAGATATATTCAAACTCAACTAACTTTTAAAGATAAAATATTTCAGCACAGGCAAAAAATCATATGCACAAAAAACATTTGATGAACTCACAAATAAGCAAGAATTACAGTGAGAGAATGTGAAGACAGTTGATCTGAAGTGGAGAAAACAAACACTATACAGAAATAGATCAAATTTCAAAACCAACAAGGGGAAGTATTTCTGTTGTAGTAGTAAAGAATGAAGAGGAAAGTAGCTTAGCATATAAAAACATAGATACCACTGGTTTAAATTACAGCATCAGGACACGAGGCCTCCATACAAACACAAGAATTAATCAATAGAAGTCATGTACTGTAAGTCCTGAAAAGCAAAGACTATTTGAAATGGGACGTAAGCATTAGTAATGTTAAATAAGTTGGATGAAATCTGGAAAGGGGCATTTTGGTTATTAGAAGTATAGGAATCCTCAACTTTTATTAAGCTGATTGAACTGGTATAAAGAACACTAAGTACCACTTAAAAATGAAGTATTGGAAAGGAAAAAGACCTTAATGGATTTCTCTGCTGAGTTTACTACTGTCAATCATATCTTGACAAGTAGCAATTTAGGTAAAAGACAGAAAAACTAATATATTAGGTTTACTGCATGAATTGGTTGGGGAATTGAGAAAAGAGAGGAAAAAGGAATTTAGACATGTGAGTGGCTTTAGACATCAATGAATTTCTTTGTTACTAAGTCATATATATTCTATTATGATAATAGAATTTTTAAAGAGTTGAGCCCTTGAGCAAAAAACCAACCAACAAACAAACTAGGTTTCTTTCTTCAAGCCATCAAGACTTCTTTCTGGACCTTTGAGACATGTTGAACCTTACAATGTTTAGAAATTTCTGACTGTCTTAAAAGGAAAATAGCATCTTTCTTATGATGCTCTAATTATGTAGTCATACAATTTTATAATTTTGTTTTAATTTGTAAAGGAACATGTAAATAGATTTGTAATGCTATGTGTTAGAGATCAAAGATCTCAAAGTGAAGAAACAAATTATAGTGTGAGGTATGAAATCAGAACAAGATGGGAATATTCCATTTGGGAACTGACAAGCACGTAACAGATTTATTCCATCAGGAAAAGAAAGAATAAACTTGCTTCCAACATTCAATCCTTTCCCATATAGCTTACCTCTAAGTCATTATTTTCTTTACCACTTTAAAAATAATTCAGTAAATTAACCATGGTCCTTTTTCATGTTACTTTTCCTATTTGTTTCAGTAAATATTCTAGCTTCTTATTCCTCTTATAACAAAGCCTCCTCCCTGTATTGGTCAGTTATTGCATTATCAAAACACTCTCTCATACAACAAAATACCTTGACAGCTAGCAATAGGTATTTCTTGTCATGCTTGAAGATTTTTCGATCAGCTATTGTGTCTCTAAGCAGGAAATGGAAGCCCAGTTTATGTAAAGATGTTAGTTTCTGTGTGTTTAAATAACATGCATATACAATATAAATACATATATATAGGCTATCTGGAGACACTCTATTCTATCAGTCACACTCAGAACTGTTGCCCAAGGTACATGTGGTAGCTGTGCTGTGTTTTATTATGGAGTTCAGGAGCAACAACAGAAGGTTGAAGAATCACATGATGTTTCTTTAAATATACGTTTGGAGTATATATCCTATTATTGACACTACCATTTTCAATTGACCTCCTTTTGGAAACAGAATACACTCCAAATCTAAAGTCGATGAACTTGGCAGTGTACCCCACGCATTCCAAGCAGGAAGAAGGCAAACATTTGTCAAGCTATAAGTAAACAATTAGGATCTCATAACTCCTCCCCCATATTTCAATAAAATTCAAAATATTCTTACACATGCAAGACACATGTACTCCAATCTCAAGGCCACTAATTTATCTGTTATAGCAACAGCAAACTTTAAGACAATGATTTCTTATCTGCATTATTTCACAAGTAGAGAGTCTCTTGAGCTGGAAAATGGTAAACTAAAGAACAGGAGTTATCTTTCATCCATACCTAACATACAATGGTGAAACCAGGATACCCATCACAAGTACAGGATATTTTATAAGCAGAATGAAAACCAAGGGTGGTCAATAGTTCACAGGAAGCTAAATTCCTGTTGGGAAAATACTGCCAGAAAGGGAACCTTCCCATGATTGTAAATTATGTTGATCAATCTCTACATTGCCTCCACTTTCAATTCCCTCTACCATTCTAATTCTTACCTCCTTATGGTCTTTCTTCATACCATCAACTCCTCAACTCATTCCGAAGACATAGTTCTTGGAGGACAAGCTCTTTCTCCACTGGTTTCCTGTAACAAATAAGACAATGAAATTAATGGTAAGAATTCTCTGCAAATATTTTGGGAAAGAACATATGCTGTACATGCATTTGCTCATTCAAAGTGGCTTAATGTTATAAAAGCATTATATGTATGTTTGTAATTAACCAAAATATCCCTTTTCGATTTACTGTCTAAATAAAGACCTTATTTGGGAGTGCTATCTATCTAAAGAAAAAAATATGCAGGAGATAACCGTTTACATGGAAGATCATTAAAGCATATTGTCAGTTTGAAAGGGCAATGTGAACAAGAGATTATTTCCCTTTAGACTCAAATGAAAGGAAAGAATGCACAGATGCTGTTCTATGCTTATAATTCTACTAAAAATCTAAGGAATAGTCATGAAAATAGAAAATGAAGGTATCTGAGCAATGAGGTGGCAGAAAGGAGAGTCAGAAGAAAAATACTACGAATTTTTCAGTAATACAGTGGTACTGTATCACATTTTTTTTTCTTTTTTTAAGTAATGGGGTTTAAACTAAGGACATTGTGCTTCCTAAGGAAGTGTTGTACCTCCTGGGTCATGCTGCCAGAACTTTACACCTTCACTATTTTTTTTAATAGGGTCTCACATGTCTGTCCAATTTGACCTGCACTAAAAATACTCCAGCTTATACTGATTGTTCAGCTGGCATAAAAGAGCTGAGTCACTGCCCCCAGCTTTTTATTAGCTGATCTGGGAGCTCATAAACTCTTTGCCTGGGACTAGTATTAAGCCCTAATTCTTCCTATCTCCAACTGCCAAGTACCTAGGATTACAGAAGTGAGTCATGACATAAAGTAGTTCAAACGTTTGTCTAAGTATGGAAGAGGCAGAAAATTGGGAAAGTTTGTACAAAGTAGCCCCCCAAAAATATTTGGAAGTGGAGGGTATGATTGATATATTTTTGACATATATCATAAATTAGCATCAATTAGTTATACAAGGGGATTTCATGTTGATATGTCCATCTATGAATATACTTTGATCAGACTCAGCTGCTCCATCGCTCTCCCCCATTCCCCTCCTCCTTCCCAAACCAGTCAAGAGTAGTGACACTGATCTGTTTTAACAATTGTAGAGAAAGTGTTTTCAACCAATTCCTTTCCTTTCAATTTCTTTACCTTCCCCATTTTCCCTCCCCCTCCCAGTTCTAGTATCATAGTAATTGGTTCATGCCAATATCACATCCGATCAAATTATAGAATTTAAGGATGGCCATCTACTATGTCAATAACACCTTAGTTGAATGTTAGACTTTATCAATGTTTTTAAAAGAAAAGAAAAGAACATTAGAAGGAAGACATGGATGAGATGTTACTAACTCTGGGCCAAAGTAAACAGTTTTGACTTCCATTCCATAAGTAAAAGAAAGTTATTGAAAGCATCTGAGCAAGTTATTTACCTAGCCTGGTGTATTTGTAATCTCTCCCTATGACATTGTATGATGAATAGTCTCTGGGGACAGCGGCGAAAATATTACGTTTCTTTAGAGGTTATTTTAGCCTAACAGGAGAGCAATAATATTGACTATGACAGATAGCAGTGAGTTAAGAGTGAATAGTGGTAGATCTGGGGGCATATCTTTGAAAGAAGAATCTAGAATATTTGTGGCTGGGCTGGAAGAAAAAACATAAGCATATTAGGGAATAAGGGGTGATGTTCTGGTTTAGTTAAACAGAGTCTATGTAATTAGTTGAGCTGGATAGGACTAGGGAAGAGACAAATAAGAAAAGGAAATAAAGTTAGTGTGAAAATGTTTCATCAGTAATGTGTGCCACACATCCCAGTGAACATCCCAGACTGACAGCTTCTCTCTCTTTAGGTTTGGTAAAACTGTCCTTTTCTCTTCACATGAGTGAATATTAGAACCCAGAGCCAGGCCTGGTAAATGGGGCTCCAAAAACTATGCTATGATGCTATCATTCATCTATTCCACATTCGAGACTGTTAGCCACCATTAGGGTTTGAAGTTGGCATCATTCATTTCTGAATCCCCAGGAACTGGCACAAATTACGTATTGAATTAAACAAAAATGTTGGCCACAATTCTTTAGGGCTAATGCTCGATGGAACATTTCAAAATTGAAGTGCTGATGCTCAGGACTTTCTACGATTAGAATCTCACTCCATAAATCACAACCGTACAAGGAATCATGGTGTGTAAGCACTGGCTTGGGCAACGCCACCTCCATCCAACTCTTTCTACATGCTTCCTCATCATGCAAAAGCTCATTTTCTAAAATAAAGCAAAAAAAAAACCCTCTAAGACTCACAGACCCAAACCCATTGTAATTTGGCATTAAAACGATGAGGCAGATTTGAATGAGACTTGAATTTGCAAATCTTGATTGGAGTTAAAATGGACAGAACATAAAAGGCTGAAGGCTTCCATCATGATGCAAATCTAAATCCTTGCTTATGTGCACATGACAGGTATAGGTTGTGATTCTGGGAAATCATGAAATTGCTTTTTCTGCTGTTACGTTGGTGTCTTCATCCTTCAAGGAAAGAAAGTTACTAAGCTGTATAAACTCTCTTTGTTTTTCTGTTTGTGCCAGAAGTTGGAGCTTGAACTAAGGGCCTCAGAGTATAGCTTGGCTTTTTCATGCAAGGCAAGTGTTCTACTACTTCCAGCCCTTTGGTGATCAATTGGAGAGAGGAGACTTTCATAGACTTTTCTGCCTAGGCTGGCCTCAAATTGTGGTCCTTAGATCAGAGTCTCTTGAGTAGATAGGATTATAGGCATGCATAACCAGTACCTCCTGAACTCTCTTTAAAGGTGCAGAGGTGAACAAAAATCTGACCCCAAGTTTCAGGCAAAGATAGAACCAAAAGGTCATATTTTGTCCTGTGTTTAGTTACAGTGGGGTACCTATAGGCCAAAGGAGTCACCGCATTTGGTAAAGAGCCTTTCAGCCTTGTTATATTTATAGTAATGAAATCATCAGGTGTTGTTTTTCTCTCATCAGGAAAAAATAGCTCCTGTGACAATCCAGTTTTATTATTGGTTTAGAAATTATTCTTGGGATATCAATCCATCATTTATTCCTTTTAATAATTTTCTGAAACTGAAAACGTTGTTCCAGGGGTTACAGTTGAATACATCTATCTTAATGTCCAGTGCTTCTTGATCAGA
The DNA here is from genome assembly GCF_024711535.1 of Dipodomys merriami. NCBI lineage: Eukaryota > Metazoa > Chordata > Mammalia > Rodentia > Heteromyidae > Dipodomys > Dipodomys merriami. Next base: position 16,871,678 of record NW_027202826.1, read on the forward strand.
GTCACCCTTCCATCAGTAACATCTGATCCATTCTCCACAGATGAAATTCCTATCCCCCTTAAAATATGTGTGTGTGTATGTAATATATAATGTATTATATACATATACAGCGAGAGAGGGAAAGAAGGCATTCTTGGTATATCTCTTTACACTAATGAATTAATTCATTAATGTGCTGGTGCTAGGCACTGTCCTTGTGCTTTTGTGCTCAAGGCTAGCACTCTACCACTGGAGACATAGCTTCCCTTCTGGCTTTTATTTGGTGCTTAATTGGCTAAAAGGGTCTTATAAAATTTCCTGCCTGGGCTGGCTTCAAACCATAACCCTCAAAACTCAACCTCCTGAGTAGCAAAGATAACAGGTGTGAACCACTGAAGCCTGGCCCCTGCTCCTTTTTTTATTCATCCATCCTCTTTCCACTACACTCCTCCCCACATTAGATTTTATTTTAAAGCCACTAAGAAATAACTCAATAAAATATTAAAAAATTAAATAAAATATTAAAGACTTTTTAAAGTATAGTTTTCTACTTTTAATAACTTGAATATATATATATATATATATCATGTTTTTTGTTTTTTGTTTTTTACTAAACTCAAACTAATAGAGCTATTAAGACTCAGTAATAAGCCTTGGGTAAATGGACATTTGTCATGTTGTATTATGGATCTTTCAAGATGTTAGAGGGAACCTCATTCCCTGTAAATATGCTTTGGACATTTTTTGTAGTCTCCTGGAAGGAAGAGTAGGTTGAAGTCAGGTCTTTGGTAAACTACTTAGCTGCTGCAATGTGGCTGTATGACAAGAATGAAAGCAGGGACTCTTCTGAATGAATGAAGTGATTCAACTGTGCAGACAAGATTAGGAAAAGAACTCTCAAATTTCTTCTCAAATTCAAGACACTATCTCAGGCCCAGAGAATTTCTGTCAGTATTCTAAAAGAACTACAATTTCTTATCCTTAATCCAATATCCATGACAATCGGAATAAATGGGGCTATGATGCATTAAAAAATCCCCAAATATAAATAACTTCAAACAAATGTAGTTTAAACCACATATCCATTATTGGTGAGCTGGAGGATTCCTAAGCTTAGTCTATAAGGGAATCAGGTAGTTGAAATGCCTACACCTAGAATATAGTCACTGAACTACATTAAAGCAATGTGCAGCATGATTTTTACCACCAGTTAAGTGCTTTAATTTCAAAATTAAATACACAATTCTTCTTACAGCTTTCTGGGCATAATCAATATGGTTCTCTTTAACCTCCTGGAGGTTGTAAATACAACCCAAGACAAAAGTGTTTTTAAACTTGGAAATATTTCAATTAAAGTTATAATTATGGCCACTGAGCAGTGAATTTAAGGCTGCTGGCTTCTACACTAGTGTATTGGAAACATTCATATCTTTGCCAGGTATCTCATGGGAAAATTAGTATAATAAGAGGACTGCAAGAATTATAATCGACATTTATAGTTTAAATTCTTAGTCGAATCTGAATTCCAGCATTATCTGTTAATTTTTCCTTATTTAAAAAAAAGCAGCTTTGTCTTCCAAGTGATGAGGTTATTTCTGATGGCCTCTAAACATATCGGTGCTAAACTTGATATCACCTGTAATGTTTACTTTAAGGAGAAACCTACTCCAAAGATGGCATCTGAGGATGGAGTGAGGATATAGTTTGTTCTTAAATGATAAACAATTTTGCTCATACATACACATTCAAATGAGGAAATATATGACAATCTTGAATGCATTAGAAGAAGATGGAAGAAACCAAATTTTACTTAAAATGAAATATAAGGCTGCACCTAAAAGTTTGCCTGAGAATTATTTCTGAGGGACTTGAGAGTTGTTCTATCTCCTTTTTCAATTGCTAAAACATGGCTACAGATATGGCTTCTTATAAACTGTTGAGATGCTAAAAATCTGTGACTATCTAGATAGGGTAGGATCTTAGCATCTGAGTCCAAAAATGTCAGAATTGCATAATGATCAAATTATGCATCCCCTAACTATGACCCCTAGAGAGTGTTTTCCAGTCACTGAGAAATAAAGCGAGGTGGAGGAATCCATAATGTACCACATGCTTTTTTCTTTTCTTTTCTTTATTCTTTTTTTTTTTTTTTGGTTGGTTGTGGGGCTTTGATTCAGGGCCTGAGCATTGTCCCTGAGCCTATTTGTCCTCAATGCTAGTGCTCTACCACTTGAGCCACAGCACCACTTCTGGTTTTTGCGTTGTTAATTTGATATAGGAGTCTTATTTTTCTGTCCACACTGGCTTTGAACAGCCATCCTCGGATGTCAGCCTCCTGAGTAGCTAGTATTATAGTCATGAGCTACTGTCACCCAACTACTCCTTGCTATTTTTATAGCATGATGATGAAATTAGATATGATTTCTGGTTTTAACAAGGTTGATGAGATGTCAGAATATAAACCAGGGAGAAACATTAAGGCCAGAAGTACTCTGGATTTTCAAAAGAGAAATCCTTATCTGGATGTATAATTTGTACTACATAATCATGAAGACAACAAGGACTGAAACAGATGGATAACCTATTACAATAGTTCTTTCATTTTTGTCATTATAGCTATAATTTTATAATGATAAACTTTATTTTCAACTTTAATAGGACTCTATCTTGTAACTGGAAATATTCAAAAATGTCCAGAAAAAATAAAATTGGGGGATCTAAAAGTTTCTAAATTCAGTGCCTTCTTCTCTACTGAACCACCATGCTTCTTTATTTAAAAATTCAGACATCATTTCCTATGATTAGCTGATAAACAAGGAAGACCCAGTACCTAGATTATACATAGTTCTTCATTTACGTCTATAAGTAGCTAAGAGAAGGATGTAATGCTGTAATAATCTGATAGCTGAAAAGAAACCAGGGTAGGTTCTGATATTCAGCAGATTCAACAACATGTGGTTGTTCCCTGCCAGGAAAATTGGTGGCAAGTATAGTACATTTATTTCACAACAGTGGCAAATGGTTTTACCAAATGGTCAGAGAAAGACAATGATTAAAAAGATAGCTAGGTTTGCAAAGAGGTTTGCAGAAGAGGCTGCGCTTATGTATGTTTCAGAATAAGAGGATGTATGTATGTTCTGCTCTTTGCTGGAAGGAGAGATTCTTAATCAGTATTTATATGCCTATAACATAAAGCATATATTGATAGGGAAGAGACTATGAGTATACATCAACTGTCTTTTTTTCCCGTCATATTTGATTAACACCAGTCAGCATGCCAAATATCAACATAAAAAACTAATATTAAAGACTTAAAATACATTCCTGATAAACTATATATATATTATATATATATATATATATATATATATATATATATATATATATATATTTCTAAGTAGATCCATTATGGAAGGTTCCCTAACTTGTCTGGTTTATTCTTCTCTGCTTGCAATTTCTCTGCCAACAATGTTACCATAAATTTAATGAATGCTTTATTCAATATCAGAATGTCCTGCTTCTGGAAAGTGAACTTGTCCAACCAAAGTGAAGTTAGTGATTTATTACTATAGAATTTAGAGATCTTGCTCTATTCCTTGGAAGTAAATAGGTAAATGGGCTTTTATAGATCCTACTATTGTCAGTTATAAACAAAATATGGCTGTGGTTGGATGTTGAGTGTAGCTGAAAAATTCATTTGTAGATGCTGGAACTCCAGTCTATTACTTCTAGGAAGGTTTAAGGACTTAAAAAATCTAGTGCAAGGTTGTAGGTCAATAGAGTGTGCTCTTAATGTGGAATAGGAGACCTTATTCTCCTTCTGTTTCTCTTCCCTGACTTTTGGTGTGACTATTTTGCTCATACACACTATCTATATCTATATCTACATATATCTACATCTATATGTAGATATAGATATAGATATAGATAGTGTGTGTACACTATATATATAGTGTACATATAGTGTGTGTTAAATATATAATATGAAATATAGATATAAAATAGATAAAATAAGTATATAATGATATATATACATATATTTACCATTAGGGTATGGCAAATCTAATAAGGAAAACAAAGTAGTAATGGAAAATAACATGTCTCTATTAGTGACTGGTTAGCACTAGTATTTATGATTACTGATTAACTAGATCAAAGTAAAAGTTCTTGAAAAAATATTTTCCATACTTGTATTGTGGTTATTTAAATGTTCTACAAGAAAATCTTGGTTAATGTTAATGGAGGTCCAAGTTTAGTTTTTAGAAGTGTGAATAAAAAATTTCCACATTTCAGGAGTATAATAAGTTTCATAAAACATTTTGTAAAATATTTCTCCAGTGAAATATTTGTCTAATATTGCTAGCACTTAATCATCATTATTTTAGTTATTTCTATTTATAACTTTTCTATCTTCTTTACTAATTTGAATAGATGTGAGAAACTATAATTGCTTCTTTTTTTCTTTTTAATGAAAATAGTTATAGAGTAGCAAAAGTGTAGGATATAACAGACATATGGTATTTCAAATACACAGTATAATCATCCCCTATAAATGTTTTTGTACAGAAGGGCAAAAATCTAAAAAGTTAATTTTCTAATTTTGAACATAGCATTTCAAAGATGATCTAGATGCTGCAAATCCAACGTATTTGAGGAAAATTTGCATTTAGAATTAAATTATGTCAGCACAGTGGCAGGGCTTGGGACATCTATTTTTCACATGAGTGTTACAGTGAGGTTTATGAAGCTGGAACTTCTTGATGCTCAACATAGCTTGTTTATCAATCAAAATGAAATGACAGCTTTCAGCTCAGTTCTGAAGCATATTTTTGGTAATAATAGTTCTTGACATATGAGCCCAGAGAGAGCTGTTTCTTCAAATCCCTCAAACTTTCTGTAAGCATTTAGTGACCTGCAATAAAACCCCTCTGCTAACACAAAATTAAATGATTCCCTTCTTTATAACTGAACTCTGAATCCTATATTAACTCTACGTTTAATACGAGCTGCAATAATCTCAACTCTGAGGGAAAAAATGATGTACAGAATTAATGTTATTGTTAATTACAATATATTTTAGAAGAAGCATAGTGTAACTTTATATTGATCTTTCAAAACTGCTGACATTGTCTTTTCTGTGACTAACAGAAAGCCCACCAGGGATAAAAATAATGATACTCACTGAATAATAGCTAACAATGTTTGAGTGCTACCTCTGTGCCAAGAAGGAGAGCAGGCACATCAATAGTATGAGAGAGAAGTAATCATCTTTGCTATATAGATAAGAAATCTGAAGGCCAAAGAGCTGAATTGTAGGACATTAGATTTATTCCATAGCAAGGACTTTAGACTTATTATATACAGCTCTATTTAACTTTCATGGTCATCTTCTCTTAGATCAATTTATTTTCCCTCCTTTCCTAATATCTACCATTACTGTATTTAAAGCAATACATTAGAAATTGAGAACTATTAAATCCAGCCTGATAGAGTGTGGCTTTATTATTTGACATTATCCAGGTATCACAAATCTATCTCTATCCCCATCTAAAAATCCCACAGTAAGTGTACATGCACGTACACAAGTACACACACACACACACACACAGAATCATTTGACTTTGCTCCCATGATTATTCTTCCTGATGCTGATTACAAAGTTCCTGGGGGGTGAACTGCATCACAGAAAGCTTGCATCCATTTGTATTTGCAATATTGAGTAGAAAAATTTCAGTGTTTTCCATGAAAACTGATAGATGAAGTATACTGGTACCTCCTAGTGGTATGATTTCTTTTATCTACTCTCTTGTTTGGGGGAAACCTACACATCCCATTCCCTTTTGGCCACATTTCAAACAGCATCCACATTACAGAACAGCAAATCTGATTCCCCTAATGGAAATTTCAAAGGAATTCTTATATACATTATTTCTTTGACAATGCATGATAAGCAGAGCTCTTTGGCATCCCTTTGTTGCTGAATTCATGTACCTCTTCTATTGTCAAGTAGACTAGTCAAACTACTTTAAAGTAGATGTTGTTTTCAAAACATCTTATGGTGACTTATAGTCATTAACTGATGAAAACAAGGATAGGAACTTGAGTGAATCCGGAAATACATTCAAAGATGTTTTTTGGCTTGTTGCCAGTGACTCAGGCTTGTAATCCTAGCTGTTCAGAAGGGTGAGATCTGATAATCAAGGTTGAAAACCAATCTGGGCAGGAAAATCTGTGAGACCCTTATTTACAATTAATCACCAAAAAGTTTTAAGTGAAGCTGAGGCTCAAGTGATAGAGTGCTAGCCTTGAGCATCCATGTTCTGAGTTCAAGCCAAGGATTAATATATCCACACAAAAAAAGATGTTTTCTGAACTTCCTTGCAATTTTGCATTTGTAATACCTATGGTTTAATAAATCAGCATTATGATCTATTATTTATCTACTGTATAATACCCCATGTCCTAATAATTGAGAGATAAGTAGCATCTGATTCAATAAGGTAAAGAAAAAAATATTAAATTATCACCACCAAAGCCAGCCTGGGCAAACACATCAAAGAGGTTCTTATCTCCAATTAGCTAGCAAAAACCCAGAAGTGCAGCTGTGGCTTAAATGGTAGAGCACCAAATCTTGAGCAAAAAGGATTAGTGAGACCACAAGGCCCTATATCCAAGACTGGGTACCAGCATAAAATAAGAAATAAAAACAAACAACAAACAAAAACAGCTGGTATTTAGGAAGTATCAGCCATTCTATAATAGATCCTATAAGGAGAATGAAAAAGAAACAGTAGGGCTGGGAAGGTGGCTCATTGGTAGAGTACTTGCCTTGCATGCATGAGGCTCTGGGTTTGATTCCTCAGCACCATGTAAGCAGAAAATGCCGGAAGTAGTGCTGTGGCTCAAGTGGTAGCCTTTAGCTAAAGAGCTGAGGGACAGTGCCCAGGCCCAGAATTTAGGACCTTGACCAACAAAAAAAAAGAAAAGAAAGAAACAGTAGACAGAACGCTGGCCCTCTAGTAGCTACTTATTGAAAAATATGCAATTTACAATTAAATAAAGCCTTTATGGTATTAGCTTATTGCATTTTTATATTACAAAAATCATTACATAAAAATTATTTGAAAGTCAATTTAACAAGAGGTTATTATAATATTTATCACAGTAGAAATCAAAAGCTATAACTTTTGGAAATCCTTAAATACAAGGTTATAAAGTATGCTACATGAAAATGAACATGCGTTTTATATCTTTCATAATAATTTTAATAATATGTGTTTTCAAATGGAACTGCTGATCTGAAAGAGATCTTTATGTGTTGCTTGACAGTAATAAAGTTTTATCCATTTTTATGAGTTATAAACGTGCAGTATTATTGAATTAATGACAAGAACCTGAATATATTCAAGAATTTAAAATAATGTATTTTCAATTAACTTGTCATTATTGAAATTGATACCTAAGTTTCAGAAACACATAGGTAACCATAGTAAAGGCAATTTAACAGTTGGACATGAAATATTAAACTTAAAATATATATACATACATATACATATTTGTATACATATACATATTTATGTAACTCTATTCTTTGCTAATATGCTCCTTATTATATGATAATCTCATCTAATGTATATTTTTCTGTAGTTTCTCTAAATTGTAACCATTTTTGCATTAAAGACCATCCTTTTTTACTGATAGTTATATCACCAAAACTTAGTTTAGCTGCATTGTTTGTTATTACATACACATATTGTAAAGTGTTTGTATAATTCATTATGTGGGTACAACTTAACAGATACTGTCACTGAAGGGAAAAATGTAACCCAGGTAGAAAGTAACCCCAAAGAAAGTAACCCAAAGGCCATGTGGACAGAAGTCAAGTAGAAGGAAAGATTTATTGCCAGCAGATCTGACAAGGCCAAGTTCTCCTGAGGAAGGGAGAAAATGTCCCCATCTGGCTCATTGGAGGCCGGAAGTGGGAGGTGTCTCACCTACTGCTCAGGCTCTGCCATTCAGGCCAGCAATTAGGTCTGTGAGGTGGGCGTTTCCTGACATTCCCCCCTTTTTGGTTTAATACTACAGTACTGGGCAGGGAATATGAGTGAAGATCTCTTCTTCTGGAGCTACTTCCTGCGGAGAAGGGGTGCTGTATGGGGAGAGGGGGTGCCAGGTACTGTACATGAAGTTGACCAAGGTCAGGATGGTTAAGAAGATGTTACTTATCCAGAGCAGGGTCCTCTGGTTCTCGATGACTGGAGGAAGACCGGGTTCACCCTTTTTTTATCCGTAGAGATAGGGGCCCAGTTGGCTCAAACGTATGTGAGGGTCCATCAGGCATGTGACATTTAACGTGCAGGATGTGAATCCATTGTGGACAGACCTGAACCTGCACGGCTGTGGGAGTAGAGAGCGTTACCAATAGGTAACCAATAGGGTCCCTCCCACTTAGCAGAGAGCTGTGTGGAAGTAAGTGCCTGTGGCAGGTCATTTCTTGAACTGTACACTAGGTCCCCAGCCTTGAGGGAAGGCTTGGAGAAGGTTTAGGTTCATATGGGTACACATACTTCCAGAGGAAGGTGCAGGTGCTGAAGGAAAGAAGGCCTCATGGGGGGTGGGGAAGAATCAAAGGGGAGATCTGAAGTCTGAACTAGGGGAGAAAAAGGTGGGAGGCCATACATCATTTACAAAGGACTTAGTATTAAGGACTTTTTTTGGCAAGACCCTTAAGCGGAAAACAGCTAAATGTAAAAGCTTTAGCCAATCCAGGTGCAGTTCAAGGGACAGTTTGGTCAGAGTTTGCCTAAGGGAACGGTTGACCCGTCCTTCCTGCCCCGAGAACTGGGGGTCATAGGGAATATGGAAAGACCAGGAGATATTTAGAGAATTAGGGGGTCTTGGAGGAGGCAAATTCCCTTCCATTGTCCGTCTGGACGGAAGTAGGCAGGCCAAAGCTGGGAATTATTTCCTGTAAGAGATGCTGAGACAGAGAGGAGGCTTTCTTGGTGGTGGTGGAAAATGCCTCTATACCTCCTGTGAAGGTGTCCACGAGCACCAGCAAGTATCTGTCTCTGCGGATGGTTGGCATATGGGTGAAATGAACTATGCCAATGACTGAGGGGAGGAAAGAGGGCTTTATTACTGAGGTTCCTTCGTTGTTAGTAGGCCTCATTCCTTCCAAATAGCTGCATGAGGAAAGGGAGAAAATGGCGCCCTTTTATATTGGGGACGGAAGTGGGAATTGCCATCACCTATGGCACAGGTGCTGCCAGGGAGGGCAGAGGTTAGGTCTGGGAGATGGGCGTTTCCTGACAGTCATTGCTCATATTTTTAAGTTAATTTAATAATACAATTTTTTAAAGTTTTAAAATTGGTATATACTGCTGATAGATTGCTAATATACTGTATTTCACTCTACTATTGAAAGAATGTAAGGATCAGAAAATTATGCAGATAGGAGACATTTGATAAAACCTAAATTATTACATATCAAAAAATCAGCTGGTGACAATGGTTCACTATTAATTACTTAAGAGGCTGAGAGCTAGAGGGTTTTTTTTCTTCTTGTCAGTCATAGGGCTTGAACTCTGGACCTGGATATTGTCCCTGAGCTCATTACCTCAAGGCTAGTGTTCTTCCACTTGAGCCACAGCACCACTTCCAAATTTCTGGTGATTAAATGGAAATAAGAGCTTCATGGATGTTCTTGCCCAGGCTGGCTTTGAACCCATGATCCTTATATCTCAGCCTCCTGAGAAGCTAGGATTATAGGTATAAGCCACCAGCACCTACCTGAGGATTATGTTTTGAAACCAGCCTGTACATCAAAGTTCATGAGATTCCATCTCCAATATAACAAACAAAAGGCACTACTGGAGTTATCATTTAAGTAGTAAAGTGCCAACAAAGCAAACAGGTGGCCCTGAGTTCAAACTCTGACACCATCAAATTGTTAAACAAAGACAATTCAAATGACCTTCAGGGATACTGACATGAGCTTTAGGTTTGAATAGAGGAAGAAGTGATATAGTCAGTCAAGAAGTTTGCATAATTAATCAGTTTCTGTCACACTGGCTCATGGTCGCCCCCAAGCATGACCCAATAGTTAAGCAGTATGGTGAGTCTTGATCCCAATTCTGGTTGTATTTGGCTTGAAAAAAATCATGGAGATGATCGTTGCTGCTTTTTTGAGTCATGGGGCTTGAACTCCCGGTGTGGGAACTGTCCCTGGGTTTTTGCTCAATACTAGTGCTCTACCACTTTAGCCACTACTTCACTTCTGGTTTGGGGGTAAAGTCTCACAGACTTTCCTGCTCAGGCTGGCTTTGAACAGTGATCCTCAGACCTCAGCCACCACAGTAACTTGGATTACAGGCTTGAGCCACCAACACCCAGAAACAAGTTCTATTTCTATCAGGGTGATTGCAATCATTTAGTAGAGGCAAACTCAACCCATACTCAACAATTCACCTGGGAAAACAACCTAGTGAATATTATGTTTCATCAAAAGAAATGTAATTTAAAATTCTCAGACTATTATCAGTAGTTACTCTAAAATCTAAACATGGTAGCCATGAGCCATTGATAATGAGATATGTAAAGTATCATAGAAGTTCAATGTATCACTTTTCTAAGAAGAGATAATTTTGAAACATGAAACATAAAAGTAGCACCTGCTCGTCAATAACATGGATGCTGATAATGGACAGGTGTCTTGTGCCAGTGGAAATGTATTATTAACAAAATCAACATGTTTCATATAATTATCTTATAACAAATTATTTGAGACTGGGGATGTAGCTTGGTGATAAAGCACTTATTCAGCTTGCCTAAAGCCCTGGGTTTGATCCCTTGAAGTAAAATACAAAAGAATATTTTTGTGATATATGTACAAAAGGTGACTGATTGTTTTGTGCAACTGAAGATGATATAAAAATCACAATAGCAAAAGGACTCTTGGAATTATTGAAGCATCATGGGTTCCCCAAACACTAAGTGTTTTTCACCATACAATCAAAATTTTGACATTAATATCCTACTGTTTACTTGACATTACAATATAATTCCCAAGATTGTACTTAAGGAATATTCTATTGGCTTTCACCAGAATACATTTAAGAAACTAGAAATAGCAAAGTTCTCTAGGGACTACATTTCTACACTTCGTATCAGATAAATCATTGAAGTAATGCACTTAAAAAAATATAAAAGCCCTTTTTACATTAAATACACATGAGACTAGAACAAGAATAAAACCATTGAACTTTCTCTGTCAACTTTAAGACTACAGAAAAGGAAAAATGTTAACAGTGATGCAAATAATAGTTTGGAAAGGAGAGACTGGTTAAAAAATAACAAAATCTTTGATGGAAGTGATGAGCAAGATGACTAGAAGGGGAAATAGGAAAGAAGATGTGAAACTAAAAACCTGTAACACCTAGGCTGGGTCCTTTGACTCTATGTTCTCAAGGAATGAACTCACAAACACAGAGGGAAAAGTGAAATGACAAAATTTATTGAAGGAAACAAACAGAAAAGGCAGAACCCTTGTTAGATTTGAAAGGGTCTCAAGGAGGTCACTGCTTGAGATGTTGTGCAGGGGTTAAGTTTCTCCAAGAAAGAGCTTCCAGATTTTCATTGTCATTGGACAGACCTCAGGGCCTATCAGTCCTCAAAACCAATCAGAAACTTTATGCAACCTGCATAAGCTCTCTGTACAACCTTTAGCCCCTCTGAGTGCTCAGGACAATGTTGAGGGATGCATTTCTTTTATAGGAAGGAAACTTACCCCAGATTGCTTACCTGTGCTGTGTTTTTTAATACAGCTCTCTCTCTCTCTCTCTCTCTCTCTCTCTCTCTCTCTCTCTCTCTCTCTCTCTCTCTCTCTCTCTCTCTCTCTCTCTCTCTCTCTCTCTCTCTCTCTCTCTCTCTCTCTCTCTCTCTCTCCCCTCTCTCTCCCCTCTCTCTCTCCAGTGTTGAGTATTTTTCATCAGAAGCTGAGATCTCAGGATCTCAGTACAAAGCCAACCTGGGCAGGAAAGACCTTGAGATTCTTATCTCCAATTAACCACTAAGAAACCAGAATTAGTGGTGTGGTAAATGTGGTAGAGCCCTAGCCTTGAGCAATAAAGCTCAGGGACAGCACCTAGGGCTTGAGTTCAAGCTCAGGATTGGTGAAAAAGAAAAGAAACAAACCAAAAATCCCTGAGCACTAGAAAGTGTGCGTTATTTTGTTACTTTGCAAGGATCCCATAGTACATTCTGAAAATTTTCAGCTGTAATTCTTTTTCTGACTGATGCTCGAATTTGTGCTCAAATTTGTGCCCTAAACTTGCTGACATACCTCCCCCCAAAAAAAAAATTTATTGTGAAAAAACATCTTGAAGATTGCATAAACTAAAATTTTTCTTGAAACAATGATATAATCTAAGCTGGTCTGTGCAGAAACATTGGGCTATGGAGACAAATGTATTCCCCAGCCATAAATTTTAATAAACAATTCAGGCAACTTATTTAACCTGCTCGTTTTAACCTCTGAAAGAATTCTCTCTAGCATTCCCTAATGAGACACATTATAATTTCTATAGGAATCTGGGCTATAGGAATTGAAGTCCTAAGAAACTCAAAGAGTTTTTATGTTGGGCACAGGTTTTTCACACCTATAAACCTAGCTACTTTGGAAAGCTGAAGATCATGCTTGAAAGTCAGCCTAGGCAGACTCATCGTGAGACTCTTATCTCCAATTAACCAGCAAAAATAAAACCAGAAGTAGAGATGTGGCTTAAGGGGTAGAACACAAGCTATAAATAAAAAGGCCAAGCAAGAGCTCAAGTACCTGAGTTCAAGCTCCAACATAGGTGGGAAAACAAAACAATTACAATTACAACAACAACAAAACCCAGCCATCTTTTGGATACTATCTACATAACCTTCTTCCAAAAATTAAAATCTATTGGAATTACTAGTCTTCTTGCTATAAACTCCTAGCATTGACCAGAGATTTATTTTCTTTTCTGTTCTTTTCTTACCTTCTTTCCTAACTTGCTTCCTTTCTTTCTCTCTCTTCCTTCCTTCCTTCCTTCCTTCCTTCCTTTCTTTCCTTCTTTCTTTCTTCCTTTTTCTTTCTCTTTCTTTCTTTTTGCCAGACCTGGGGCTTGAACTCAGGACCTGAGCACTGTCCTTGAGCTTCTTTTGCTCAAGGCTAGCACTCTACCACTTGAGCCACAGCACAACTTCAGGCTTTTTCTGTATATGTGGTACTGAGGAATCGAACCCAGGACTTCATGCATGCTAGGCAAGCACTTTAAGCCTAGGCTACATTCCCAGCCCTAGAGGAGGTTTCTTTTATACCAAATAATGTTCCTACAGGTGCCTTCACATAATGAAACTGTATCTTCTGGAATGCATCTAATGGAATACCAAAGAGAAAGAAATGTATTTACTGGCCTATTAGAGGAATATTTTGGAAGGGAAATTGTAGATATTTTCAACTTTAACTTGAATGTTCCTAAGCTTTTGGGAACCTTAGGTAAAAATCATATGCTAAAATTATATGTACATACACAGGGCTTTAAAACATTACTTTGTGATTGATATGAAATTGCATATTACATAACTTGAACTGAGCTTTTAGAATCTTACAATTTGAGGCCAGCCTTCTTGATCAGTCTGCATCAGTGAGTGCTATAGTAATGGCTTCATCAGAACCAGAATTGTAGTGAAACAGAAAATGTAATTGAGCAATACAGGAATGTAATGATTCATAATTGTAGTATACAGAAAATGTTTCCCCTTCCTTCTACCATTCAGAAAAACTATCCTTATTTAAGGTTAGATTTTACATGATGAAAACTTTTTGTTTTTCTTATTTTAAAATTTAATATTAACTACTTTAATATGAAGAAGTCACAATCATGTAAGTCAGGTTGTGACTATATTGCTTCTTGGTCAATGTCATCCCTTGTGATGAATATTTTATGTAAATTTTGTTTTCTTTTTCTTGTCACCAGGAAATTTAAGCCACCTGTTTTGGACTAATTCTACTGAGTCTGTGCACAAAAAGCTACCTGTTGAAATTTTATGTGATATTATGTTCATTGTTTCTTTTGTTTACTCATATAAACCTTTTGTCCTCAAGCAATTACTTTCTGGTAAATTATACATTTTATAAAGTATTTTAAATCAAATAAGATTGACAATAAATTATTTTTTTTGTCTCACATTCTTTTGGTGTTCTTGCTAGACTGGCACTTAACAACTGCCATCTGCCTTGGCTTTATGCTGGTCATTTTTGAGATGAAGTCTTATGAATGTTCTACCTGGAATGTCTTAAACTGTGCTCCTCTAAATCTCAGCTTCCTGAGTAGGCAGGATTACAGGCATGAGCCACCAGTCCCTGGTAAGAATAAATTATTTTTAATAAAGTTGGAATTGAATTTTTTACAGCTTGTAAATTAGAATTTTATATAGTATTGAACTAGCAGCATTTAACTTTAACAGACAAGTATTTCCACAGTGCAGTAATGTTTCTAATTGCTTTGTTGTTGTTGATGTTTTAATTTTTGCCAGTCCTGGTGCTTGAATTCAGGGAATGAGCACTGTCCCTACTTCTTTTTGCTCAAGGCTAACACTCTTAAGCCACAGTGCCACATCTGGCTTGTTCTGTTTATGTGGTGCTGAGGAATTGAACCCAGGGATTCATGCATACTAGGCAAGCACTCTACTGGTAACCCACATTCCCAGCCCCTAATTGCTTTGTTTTGATTATCAATGATATTAAATATTTTTGCTCACCTTCTTTTATTGTTATTATAAAGATGATATACAGTTATATAAGTCAGGAAAATAGAACATTCCTTTTTGGACAATTTGCCCCTCCTCTCAATCTCTCTCATTTTTTTCCTTCCATCCCCACCTATGAATTGTGTAGTTCATTTCCAACGTAATGTCCAGTGAGTACCACTGCTGCATTTGTTAGCCCTTTGTATATCCATTTCTGTGCCTCCCCTTACGCTTCCAAAAACATACAAATAACAAAAATAACAAAAGAAAAGGAAAACCGCTATAAAGAAAAATACACCTTTGCTTTCATTTCCTGGGGTTCATCTCTATAAATATTATTTTGTGTGATCAGATGCACAGAGTCATTGCACCTTTCTGTTCCTCTCCTAAGAGGATCCTCCTTTGGTCTCACCGTATGTGAATACCTATATGCCTAGAAATCTGTATAATTGTTCTCATCCTTTTTAAAAAATGCATTTTTATACACATTTTCTTTGGGCTACATACATCAGATAGGTAGACAGATGGACAGGTAAAAAGAAGGATGGAACTATATGCCTAGTTCCTTTCTGATGCCTGTGTTTGTTTTATTTGATGAACTATAAAGCGCTGATATTTTTATTTGTTTTTGTTGCTAATTTTATTGAATACAAAGTTTGTATTTATGGACTAGGAATTATTTTCCCATATTATTTTTTTCCCACTGCTTTGAAAATAATTCTCAATGATTGGCAAAACACTGTAAGCATTTAAACCTAGAAACCAATACAACACACACAGCTTATAGTACTCTACCTCACCATGAATTCAAATGACTATGCATGATCAATAGGAACTGCCAAGAGATAACCATTCTACCCTACAAAGTTTAAATGGAATGTTGTTGAAGCAAGGGTACCAGGCTGAAGAAAATCAATACATTTGAATATATGGAGTTAAAATGGCTACTATTTCATAAATGTTAAAGTCAATAAAGTGCCCATAAAAAACTCAATGCTATATAAAGTGTATACAAATTTATGATGATGGATCTGCTATGCCTTTGAAGGAAACATAAATGCACTGCTTAAATGGAATTACTCTTGTATACTGTAGTCTAGGATGTCTGTGCTTTCTTTGATTTGTTATTATAGGAATAATCTTAATTAAGGTCCATAACAACATATGTGCATAAAAAGGAAGATTTGTGTGTCAGAGTAATTCTAAATTCATGAGTAATCTTTTGCCTGTGACCTGAAATTAACTTCATTGCATACAACCAACTTCAGGGCAATAAAAATACTGTACCTAACTTCCATAGCTTCTCTTTCATGACATTTCTAGCAAACTATACCATCATATTCTCTTAGTAACTTTGATTTCCTTTGGTAGTGTGATTTTTTTCTAAATGTTCTTTTCTTTTATTGTGATGTACTTAGGGCTTACAGTTACATAAGTAAGATAATGAGTACATTTCTTGTTGAACATTGTTACACCCTCCCTCATTTTCTCCCCCTTTCCCTCCCCTCCGACTCCCTTCCTTCACAAGTTGTAAAGTTTGTTTTCAGTCCATTTAATATTGTAGATTCCTTTCCTTCCTTCCTTCCCTTCCTTCCTCTCTCCCTCCTTCCCCTTACCTTTCCTCCCTTCCTCCCTCCTTCCTTATCCTCCCTCCCTTTTCTTCCTTCCTTCCTTCCTTCCTTCCTTCCTTCCTTCCTTCCTTCCTTCCTTCCTTCCTTCCTTCCTCTCTCCCTCCCTCCCTACCTTCCCTCCATTTTGTTCTAAGATAGGGTCTTACTAACTTTGCCCAGGTTTTCCTCAAACTTGAGATCCTCCTGCCTCTGCTTCCCTAAAAGAAGAGCTTACAGATGTGTGCCACTGCATCCTGCTAGACTACACCTCCTCAGTGACATGACATTTTCCTTTGCTATTCATCCTAGAGAAAGCACAACACAGCCTCAACTCATTCTGATATTCACCATCTCCTTCTTATGTTTTTCTTTCTGGCTGGTGTTGTAACTAGATAATTATCTATTTACTTATTTACATAAAACTGCCTGGTACTTTAGATTATTAGGTCCTTTAGAACAGAGATTTTTTTTCTACTATATTCAAAGTACATAAACTGGTGTGTGGCACCTACTTACTAATCAGCAATAAATAATTGATGAATGAGCACATAAATTGTGAACACCTTCTACACATTTCTCCAAAGCTAATTACCAATGTGGCTCCAAGTAAGCAGAGACCTATGCAATATATAGTTGAATTACTGTTTATGCCACATGTGAGGATACTCTAAATGAGAGCCTCCTATCTTACTTTCGGAATGGGAATGATTATATTTTGAAAGAAATGAGGACATAGTTTAGGTACAATCATGGGTTTAGACCATTATACACAAATTTAGCTACTCTGTAGTTCAGAGTAAGTCTCTAATATCTGGTTCACATAGTCACTGTAACTTGAGTATGTCCCTTTCTGGATTATCACAATGCTAAGTAAAATGCAGTGTTCATAAATATGTGGAATATGCTGGATACTCACCAAATGTATATTCTGCCCCTTTTTGTCTAAGAATAAATGGACATAGAATCACCCCTTATAACAAACAAGCAACTCATGCATTACTCAGTGAGAGAGATATTGTACCTTATTTACCCAGATCTTTGTAAATATTAATAGTGAAATTCTTTTTTTTTGGGGGGGGTCGGTCATGGAGCTTGAACTCTGGGCCTGAGTACTCTTCAGCTCAAGGCGAGTGCTCTACCACTTGAGCCACAGCGCCACTTCTGGTTTTCTGAGTGGCTTATTGGAGATAAGAGTTTCATGGACTTTCTTGCCCGGGCTGGCTTTGAACCACAATCATCAGAGCTCAGCCTCCTGAGTAGCTAGGATTACAGGCATGAGCCACAGGCGCCCAGCTAATAGTGAAATTCTTATACATGGTTAGTAATGTCTCTGCCTAAAGAAATAAAAATTGTGAAATGATTTCCATACCATTTTGCCAGTATAAGGAAACAAAATTTCCAGTTCCTATGTATGTTGAGTTATAGAAGAAATGCTCCTGAAAAACATAAATTCATGGGAGACTCAGCTATCAAGAGATAAAATTAACCAAACAAACAAGCAACATGAAAACCAAAACTGCAACTACACAGCTAGAAACTAAATTGGTACAAGCAATAGCACAAGATGATTTTGATCTGAGTGTAGGAGTGGCCAGAAACTCCGGGTGTTTTCCTTTATACACTATGTTGTAACAAGGTACAGCAAAAGGATAAATTCAAACCTGAGCTAGATCTAGTTTCCTTAAAATACGGCAAGTGTGTCATGCAGGAAGGGTTTGCTAACCCTGGTAGTACTAAGGTGAGAATTTCTGGAGAGAGGAACTTAAATATTTCAGTATGTTTTTTTTTTTTTTAAAAAAGAAGCTCTCCAGTGACTCAAAGATCAAACATTGGCTACTTTCATGTCATCCTTAATTATATGAACAGAGTCATTACTCAGTTACAGAAAGGAAGAGACCAAGAGACCTGATAGATAATGGCCTCATTCACTATGCTCTGGGAAGAGCCACAGTCATTATTCTTATCTGTTCAAAAATTATTATGATCATTCCTCCAGCCTGTGAGTGCTAGAACCAATTGGTTCTACCACTCTCCTCTCCTGTCAAGCTTATCCTGAACATGGAATATTCAAAAGCAGTGAGCAAGCACCTACTGCAGAATCACTGGAACTCAATTAACTGGAAAGCAGACACCTAGACTTGAGACTGTAGGAATAGACATGGAGAGAATGGCATACTATTTAATGTCTACTGACAACTCTGCAGAGACCCAGCTGTACGAGTTCTCTTTTGTATCTTCAGTCTTCTTCCTTGTATATGCTGAAATGAGCCCAGAAAACATGTACTTGCTAATACTTGCCCATAGATCTCACGAAACCACCATTTTCTAGTTAAAAATATTCAAACAGCCATGACTTCATATTTTTCACTTAAATGTTTCAATTGCTTCAATTGCTTTAATCAAGTAGATATAGAAAGATTGGGGGGAAATTCTCCTTGTATTTGAAACATACATTTGAGGAACAATTGAAAATCCAGGCCTCTAAAACTTGCATGATTATAAAACTACCACAACATTCTATTTTATCTTTTTTCAAGGAGACCTAATGTTATTCTCATTCTGTCTTCAAGTAACATCTTTTTACTCATGATTATTTTTCAAAAAAAGCAATAGTACAAATAGATGTAATAAGGCCTATTTATGTTGCTAATTTTTTTAGACAAAGGCATTTTAAATAATTTACTTCTTTCATCATAGTTAATTTTAATTTCACAATTGCACAAATTAAAGATAATCAGATTGCACTGTTAGAACAGAAAAATACATTTCTGCCAATGGTCTTAATTTTCTATTGTTAAATGATGCCAGTTAGTTGACTACTAAGTAATGCTTTATGGAGTCACATTCAAGACAATTTCTGTTGTATTCTTTCTTTCACGGAGATAACTCTGTTTCCTTAATTTAGTTTGCTTCTAATTAAAAAACAAACCCCCAGTACTTAATTACTTTTGTTTTGTTCTCAGATTCCTCCTTTTTAAGTAGTTGTGTAATCTGTGATCAAATATCCCAGGCTTTTAGAATAGTTGGATGTTTATAGGGTATTTGTACCGCCTCATTTAGTAGGCTCATCTGAATAAAGATAATAAGGTTGGCATTAGTTGAACTCAGCTCTGGAACAATGCTTTCAATTTATTTTAAAGACTGCAAGTCTTGTTATTGCATATACATAATCCCCAGCCAATAGAAGAAACTACATACTCCACTTAACAGAGTGTATTCCAAGAACTGAATGCACTGGTATCTGAGCAATATTTCTCGTGAAACCTTGAAGGTACAAATGCTTTAAAAGAAATGTCTATGTATAGAATTTTAAAAATTTACTTTGCTGTGGCCATAAGAAAACAAATTTGAAATCAAGGGAGATTTTCCTTAGCATTGTGTATGGATATCCCAGATTAAGGATCTGCAAACTGGAGCAATTCACAGTGGTAACAGAATATGGCAATGAAGTTTCTTGGCAGATGGAAAGAAAAAGGAGGATAAAAGACTATATACGCACATACATATATGTATATATGTATATATGTATATATATAATATGTATATATGTATATATATAATATGTATATATGTATATATATATATATATTTCCTTTGACTTTTTAATTGTAAAGGTGATGTACAGAGGGGTTACAGTTACATAAGGAAGGAGATGAGGACAATTCTTGTCAAACATTGTTACCCCCCTCCCTATTTTCTCCCTCTTTCCTTCCCTCCCTGACTTTCTCCCCCCAAGTCATAAAGTTCATTTCCAACATAGTGACTTGTAAGTGTTACTGTTGCATTGTCCTTTGTCCTTTGTCTCACCATTTCTGTGATTCCCCTTCCCATCCCCAAGTCAGATAAACATAAATATATATACATATATATGTGTGTATATACATGTAGGTGTATGTATATATATTAAACATTTGTAACATGGTAAATGTACAAATTAGTTAATCTTTACAACAATCTCAAATGACTCATTTGGGATGAATCTGAAATCAGATGAATTGATAATATTTTAAGGAGAAAAATAAGAAAAAAATAATGCAAGGAAAAGGAAAAATGAGCAAATATGCATACTAAATTCTCATCATTTGTAACAATTGGGATCAGCTGCACAAACAATGTCACAAATGTTTATTCTGCTAACTGTTAAGAACTCCTCTGCTTTGTTTTTAGAAAGTAAATGACAACATATCTATCATTAATGTGAAAATCCCTATAACATTCGTATGGGAATCTATGCCTAAGTTTCTGTATTACCTCTAACTTTTCCTGTTAGACTTGCTTATCAGGAACAGTACTAGAAATAAATTATACACAGTACAAACAGCAAGATACAAGATTTTGTTTTCCAGGCATATAGTAAGTAGACTATTATTTCTCTATAAAACTATGCCAATGACACATCTTCAGGACAACAGAAGTTAGGACACTGAGTCTCACAACAAACTATTTTGCTGAATTATTCTCAGTCAATTTATATTTTAAAGGTATTTCCCTTTAAAAAGAATCCTTTAGTCTAATTCTTTTCATTCTTTTAGTAATCAAACTCTCTCTCTCTCTCTCTCTCTCTCTCTCTCTCTCTCTCTCTCTCTCTCTCTCTCTCACACACACACACACACACACACACACACACACACACACCAAGAGACACACCAAGAGCCCAGCAGGATATTTAAATCTACTTTCTAATACTGTACCCCATTCTATTAAGTGGCACTAATTGCACTGGGAATGGAAATTAAAAGAGAATCCTTTGCTATCTTTGCATAGTTGCTTGAACTTGCCCATTATCTTTGGAGTTCTTTCTAAGTGAGCAGTTTTTCACAGTTTCTATATTCCATGACCTAATATGAACAAATGTATGTGCAATTTGCCAGTGCATCACTCTGAAAGGCTGCGATTCAATGTAGCCAAAGTACATAAAAATGACAATATAGTTATTTCCCAATTATCCCCCAGTGGCGGGAGTAACCCGTGTTTCAATGTAAAGTGTAATTGATTCCTAATTACTGTACTTTCACAGAAAGGCCACGGTCTATAACTTCATTAGATAGTGAAAACACAAATAACTATTCATAAGGAGAGAATTTGCATATACTATATGCTTATTTACTTTCTAATCTATGAATGTTTGGGGTTCTCGGGCTCAGATGTCCACAGTGCCTGTATCACTGAGCTGTTCCTCAGGGAACAGAACATCTTTCTAGTGGTGTTCACTTAGTAGGAAATAAAACATTGGTTATTTAATGCTTATATGCTGTAAGCAGCTTGGCACAGGTTTGGTGCCATTTCCTAATTGGGGTGGCAAGAGCAAATATGTACAGTTAAATTGGAAAGAAATTACATGATAGGAGATTGATCTGCTGACCTCATGGTCCTGTCTTCCATTGACAAGTATTGGACTGCAATAAAATGAAAATGTTTACAATGGAACTATATGATGGTAATTTTTTAAATATGCATTAAAAACCACTAGATGTTATTATTATTTTTTGTATGTGTGCTGGTACTAGGTCTTGAATACAGGACCTGGATGCTGTCCCTGAGCTTTTTCACTGAAGGCTGGCACTTTCCAACTTAAACCACATCTCCACTTCTCAGGTTTTCTGGTGGTTTACTGCAGGTAAGAGTCTCATGGATTTGCATCCTGCCTGGCTTTGAATCTTGATCTCAGCCTCCCAAGTAGCTAGGATTACAGTTGTGAGCCACCAGACCCCGGCTAGAAACCACTAGAATTTTAACGTGACTGCTATAATATTGGTGAATATTTTGAAATAATTTTGTCATGTTTGATAAATGTGGTACTACGTAGAAAGATCATAGCTATTCACTGGTCATTTGTATATACATTTGTCATATGTATACACTAACTCACATAAAATTCTAGAAAGAAACACAACACTTATTGCATTTGTTGTTCTGAATTAAATAAATGCTCAAAGGGCAAAGGCTCATCTCTTGATCCTATGATTTTTTTCTATGATAGGATAATTAAGGAAATATACAACAGAAAGCCTTGGTCTCTGTCTTGAACAAATTATCTTTTCAGGCTGGTATACTCATCATACGGTTGAATGCACTTATTAGCTAAGTAACTGCTAGATATATCCACTGATAAAAACCCAAGATGACCCCTTTGCTGAATTATATTCCTTACTTCCTTCAGATGGGTGTCTATGTCTCTCCATTGATGCCATTCTAAATGGTCTTATGACTAATGTTCATGTGCTTGTGTCTAAGTGTACATTAGACACATGTATAGAAACACACACATATACATCTACTGATTCACTTCTCCAAGAAACTTAGGTGGTAATAGGATAGGATGTGTCTTAAAGCAAGTTGGTAATCCTATGTTTGTGTGTGTGCATGTGTGTGGATGTGTGTGTGTGTGTGTGTGTGTGTGTGTGTGTGTGTCTGTGCATGCCAGTCTTAGAGCTTGAACTCAAGGCCAACTTTTTGGCTTGAGGCTAACACTCTTATTACTTGAGCCACACCTCCACTTCTTCTCTAATTTTTGGTAGTTATTTGGAGATTAAAGATTTCCCTGACTTTTCTGCTTAGGTTGGGTTCAAACCTGGATCTTCAGATCTCAGTCTCCTAAGAAGCTAGGATTATAGGTGTGAGCCACAGATAGCCAGCTGGTATCCTGTGTTCCTAAGATGATGGGCAGTTCTGTGCTGTCAGACACAGAAGTATTAGAAAATAAAATTGTATTAGACACTCATATGAGAGAGAGAGAAAGAGAGAGAGAGAAAGAGGGAGAAAAGTACTCAAACCCCACAGTTGGTGAATTGCCAGGTTTGGTCAAAACATGTTTGTACTGAGTCCTTTCTTACCTGTAAGATCTGATTAATCTTGGGAGGGGCTTTCTCTTCTAAACTAGAAACATGTTACTTGTTTTCTGAGATATCAAATCATACAACTAAAACAATTAAAATCAAATCATACAAATAAAAACAATAAAAAGTATATATACATATATATATATGTATGTATTTATAGTGCAATTGGTAAAATGTCTTAATGGACGTACTTATTTGGAAACCCAATGGCCTATCTTGCCTTATTTCTCAGCTACCCAGCAGGATTAAATAACATATGACATCATAGCTATAGTTGATCTCATGGTACCTCCTCCCAGTCCATTGGTCTATTTAGTAAACATTTCTCAAGCTCCTGAATGAATTACTAGATAAGACATACTCAGATTTACCACAAGCCTCATGTTGTCACTTTCTGTCATAATATAGTCCAAAGGGACCTGGACCATCTGGAGATTCTGAAGAGCATCTTAGTGGTTCACTGTATTTACATTATATTAATCAGTCCTCTGAGAAATAAATAACAAGCACTTGAGATGTATTGCGAATTATGTGAACTCCAAACTGAGAGGAGATTAAACACTGATAATGTTCATTCATGACATTCTTAAGCATCCAGCAGGGTAGCAATGCTGATTCCCCTAGTTGCTAGGAATCAGCACCTTTTACCACTAATAAAGAATCTCAATGACTGTTTTTATGGGGGGGGAGTACAAAGGGGGGAGGGGAGTGAGAGGGCTAGTTATATTTGTCTTTTGCTTGTTTGTTTTCTGGTATATGGTCCAAGTGAAAGTATCACCAGTCAATATTTACATGGAAAGGTGCTATGTTTTGGTGAAGCTCAAAATGGTGAAGGGGCAGACTAAATAGCAGGCAACTCTATCACATGAGCCTTAGACAGCCCAGCATGCTGGAGGTTCTATAAGGTAGCAAAAGGGATGACCACTTTATCTTGAAAGTTACAATAATGTAGTTGCCACTTGGACTGACAGCTTTGTGGCAAGGAAATGCTAGTAGGCAAGCTCAGGATCTGCCATGAGCTAGGAAGACATTGCATGTCTAAAGCTGCGTAGGCAAACCAGCCATGATACAAATGCTACTCAAAACAGAATCCAATTTTATGAAACAAGTACCATGAGTGTAATCACACAGACAAGATTTTGACCTCATGAGTGAGAGGAGCTGAGAAAGTGAATCAAGGAAGGCACAGTCTCTTGACCAGGTTTAACAGCAGGCATGTTCACTGACCTCTGTCCACGCAAAGTGAGTCAGAATGAGCAAAAGGTATGCCCCTAACGTTCACAATTGAAACTAAGATAAATGCCCACAGCTAAAGATGGCTAAAGATAGGCTGAACTGCTGTCTTCCCATAGCTGCCTTGAAATAAATCTCTAATCTTTACTATGTCTCTTCATTTCGCAAATGGACATCAGAGACTTGAAATAAAATATGGAACTCAGAATTTGGACCTGAGGTTTAAAAACCCATCTTCAGATCCATTATAAAATGTTGGTTTGGGGCTGGGAAGGTGGCTCAGTGGTAGAGTGCTTGCCTTGCATGCATGAGGCCCTGGGTTCGATTCCTCAGCACCACATAAGCAAAAAGAAAAAAGCCAAAAGTGGTGCTGTGGCTCAAGTGGTAGAGTGCTAGCCTTGAGCTGAAGAGCTGAGGGATAGCACCCAGGCCCAGAGTTCAGGCCCCATGACGGGACCCACAATAAATAAATAAATAAATAAATAAATAAATAAATAAATAAATAAATAAATAAATAATACATAAATAAACAAATAAATAAATAATACATAAATAAACAAATAAATAAATAAAATGTTTATTTAATGAGTGCGCAAAACACAATGACACACCATGTTAGCTATATTAATAACTCTATTTTCCCTTAAATAGTTTTACTACTCCTGTGTCTGTGATCCTAAGAAATCTTGAATTTAAGAATCTACTGCAATACTTTTAGATCTATTTTAATACACGGTAGAAAATAATGCTCCTCAAAGACAGAATTAAGTCTAAATAGATGGGAAAATTTCTATGAGAAACTATAAAGGTTTCACTTTGTATTATTATATTATCTGTACATTCTTTCCTCTTTACCAGGAATACTGAGTTAAAAGAATACTTTCCATAATAGGGTCAATGATTTGTTGGAGAGTTAATTCAATTTCCACGCAAACACTGAATAGTTTCCAGGTAATGTGTAGGTTGGGAAACTTGTCACCAGGATGTAATCTTGAGTTACAAGTATGTACAGAAAAGTAATTGTTATTTTAACTTCATCACCCTTTGTGTTAACACTGGAAATCCACTGGCACTATCATATAATTCTTTATATTTTCTGTATAGAGATATAGCAATTATATTGTCACACATATGATTTTACTTTATTTTTTAAACTTATTACCAAGGTAATGTACAGAGGGGTTACAGTTACATATATAAGGCAGTGATAACATTCTTGTTGAACTTGTATTTTTATTTTTACAGGTTGTAGGACTTGAACTCTGGGCCTGGGAGCAGTTCCTGAGCAATTTTGGCTCAAGGCTAGTGCTCTACTACTTTTAGTCACAGAGCCATTTCTGTTTTTTGAGTGCATAATTGGAGATAAGAGTCTGAAGGGGACTTGTCTGCCCTGGCTGGCAGAAAATATCTCATCTTTCTGAATAGCTAGGATTATAGGGTGAGCCACTAGCACCCAGCACACGTATGATTTTAGTAGCAAAAGAAGGTATCAGATGTGAATTTACTACATAAAATAGCAATTTTTATGTTTTTCTAGCTTTTCAATTTTTTTCAAATATATTAGAATGATCTATCACATTACAATTTGTTAAAGGAAATCTCAGAATAAATTAAATGCTTTTGCATCTACTTCAAATAAAATACTTAAGCCTATATGACAAACAGCTCAATACCAGAAACAAACAATAAAAGTCTTCTATTTTTCTGACATTTCATTTCATTTTTTTCAGCTTTCCCTAAAATTCTATATTTGCAGAACAAAATGTACTCTGAAAACTATTGCACAACAACTCAGGATTTCAATGAGCTGATGAACACAAAATCATTAACTCAAGAATACAGTTATATTTTAAATGTGTTTATTTCCTCATTCCTCTATATGCTTGTCATAAGTGTTAACCAGAGCCCCCTTTTCCAGACTATTCTAACAGTCATAATCTTGACTCTGGCATCCAATTTCTTCTTCAAATAACAGCCAAAATACTATTTCTTAAAGTTCACATCCATAGTTCCCACTGCATGAATAAAATCCTTCATTGATTAATGTTTTCTAATAAGAAAGCCTAAAACTATTGAGAAAAACCATGAAGTCCCATATGGTCTAACCTTTCCCTACTTTTCCTTGTTCATTCTTGTTCAGTCTTCAGAATTTTATTTCTTTACTTCCCCAATGGAGTTTCCAAAGATTTTCATAACAGCATCAATTCCCTTATTATATTTTATGTAATATATTTTATCACAAAATTGAGCATACTCTTCACTACAATTTAACCTAGCTTGCCCTTCATAGCTTCTGTCTTTGGTTACATAGTATATAATTTAGTGTACCCCTGTTTTCACTGTATTTGATGTTGGTATAATTTGGGAAGTGGAAGGGAAAAAAAAACAAATTGTTTAAATAGGGATACAGGTTGACCCATTGCAACAATGAGATGTACAAGACGCTATGTCGAAAAACAAACTTTACAATTTAGGCGGGGGTGGGGGGGAGTGGAGGTGGGGGAAATGTAGTTGTGGAGATGAGAGGGAAGGGATGGTAGGGGAAAAACAAATGAGGAGGCAACAATGATTGATAAGAAATGTACTCCTTACCTTGCTCATATGATTGTAACCTCTCTGTACAGTATTTTCACAATGAAATCTTATTTTAAAAAATTTAGTGCAATTTTCTCTATTAAAAACTGATACCTTTAACCATCTAGTTACTGTATGTTTTAAAGTCTACATGCAATTAAAAGATCTCAGTCATTGATCCTAAAATTTCCGTAGACATCCCATTAGAAATAAAAAGGGAACCCAACTTTTCTGTCTGAACACAACACAAAGCCAGTCTGCTGAAAGACATCCCTTAGAAAATGCTATGAAATACATGATGGAACAGTGACGCGAGTTCTCATTTGTCAGACTTCTGCATAAAAGCCTTTAAGTTTATTGACACCTGCAATATCTTTTATTTCCCCTAGCAGAGAGCAAAACACCATATCTCAGCAAACAAACCTTCAGAGAAATCATATGTCTAAGTATTTTTGATAAATGAAGAACATCAAAACTAATGCTCTCCTTAATGGATGTACAACTTTTCTAGCACCCACTGGTTTCCAAAGGAATGGGGTGGAAGTGGAGGAGGTCTTCCAGTCCGTTATACTTCAGCCAAGTCTGACAGAAGTGCGCAAGCAAATTGCCTCCTCCAGGAATCCATAATGGAGAACAACAGGATAGATAATCATGAGGGATTAGAACTTCGCCTCATCAATCTCAGCCATGCTGACAAGACTTCAGCTTTGAGAATGACAAACCTTTCCTCCAACTCATGCTGTAGTGTGAGATTCTAGATTAATGAACTCATTCTGCCAAAGCCATCACCCAGACAATACATAATTTTTAAAAGTAATAGTTCTACATTCTTCTATCCTCATATGTTCATTTCTAGAATTGGAATGCTTTAGTCTTAGTCCAATTTGTTCAAACTAATTTCATTAGTTTGGATAAATTATGAAATGGCAATTTTAGATAATTATTTTCAGAATTTGTGAGTACTAAACAGAATTTATAATACTGTTGAAGTTTACTCATTTTAGGCCATTATAATTAGTCTAATGCTACAATTTAGAGATGATTTATCATTCTACTTGTAACCATATATATATATATATATATATATATATATGTATAGAGAGAGAGAGAGAGAAATCTCACTAAAATTGTGTTCAAATTAAACCTACTTTAATCAATTAAAAAGTTAAAGGACTAATCTTGAATCAGAGTTTCAGAGATGAGGAAAATGTGAAGAGAAGCCAATTATTTTCAAGCTATTATAAAAATATGTATTTTCCTCTGGCTATTTACTCAGTAATGCTTAGTTCTAGTGATCCATTTAGTTTTGGTCAATAATATGTTAAAATGGACATGAATAAGATCATCCAATGTCAAATCATTCGATAATAGCTTTTGATTGTTAGCAGTGACTCCAGTATCTTTTCCTAAGATATGAAACAAAATTAAGACATGAAGATTTACAAGCAAACAACAGGATTTAGCCTTTCAGTGATGGAAAACATATTACTTAATATCAACTTACTTATTCGTAAAGAATGTGTCAGAAAATGAGACAGAGATTGGTAGTGCAAGATGACTAGGATTGAGCCCAGGTATGTGTGATAAATGAGCACATGGCATCTTTCACACATTGTTGGAAATAAACACTTTACATAGCTGTAATGTAATGCTGTTTTATTTATTGAGATGAGATTTCTGCTTTGGAAAAGTACAGCTTCCTAATATTAGGGTATGTAACGTACACAAATGCATTAGAATAATTTAGAAGTAAAGGAAATCACAGCATATAAGTCTCAGCAAAAAAGAAAATTGAGTTAAATTCATTCTCCTATGAGTGAAACTAGTAGAATCACATTTTTATTTTCTTGTTTAATATATATCAGTGATGAAAATACTTTTCAAAGGGCACCAATAAGCATCACTTGTTACATCAGTGAAACTCCCAGGAAAAGAAAAATGCAGTCAGTGAAAGTAGGCAGGTTAGTTTGAAACTCCATTCTTATTTCTGTTACATTTGCATACAAATTGATCCAGAAATCCATCAGCTGACTCCATTAATGAGGTCAATAACAACATGCAGACTTAATCAAACCCTGCTATGGTTTCTGTTGGTTAACTGGCTCTGGAGATGATAATTCCCAAATATGAAATGTTGCTTCTATTACATTTCGCTGCTTTATAGAATAATTTCTTCCATAAGATCATAATTAAATGTCATTTAGAAGTTCCCTCACTCTACATTTGTGATTCCCAAACTACTGATGTATGTCATCCTTGTCACTTTAATTGAACTTTGAGACATAACTGGCATGTGGTAGAATTTGGGATGACAGTCTAACACGAATGAATGCATTATTTCTGAAGTTGGAAGAGAAATCTGAGTTTATGAATTGATATTTTGCTGAGGAAATGGGAAAATATGAATACTTGAAAAAGTTTTCTTATGTTTAATCTCCCAGTTTATATGTCCTTTATTTTAAAACATTATGTTAAATTCTATTCTTGAATGTGACAATTAATTTAAGAACTCCTATTCTACCATTTTTTTTCATTAACTGAGGTTTTCAAATACTGCATTTTGCCATTTAAATACTATTGTCTTCACATACATTTACATAATGGACAATGAAACTCACTGAATCAATAGTTTTGTAGCTATTTCCTATGCTGTGTATAACAACTCTTCTTTCTGACATTATGGCTTCTCCATTCCCCTTTACTGATATCTTTTTCCTGTACATTTTGATTTCCTATACCTTTTAATGATGAAAATTGCTCGATAGATATAATGGTGACTAGGTAATAAAATATAATCTGCTTTTAATGGTCTTGACCCTTCTCAAAACAAAGATGGTATTGTTGAATAACAGTAAAACATATAAGCAAATCTTCAGTAAACTTGTACAGCCAGCTTCTCTCTACTCTACTTTACAATTAGAATGTTAATATTTACTTAAATAATTACTGTATTTTTTTTCTTGTTTTGAGAATTGACAACCCAGGTCTTCACATATGCTGGCCAAAGGATCTTACATAGCCTACAACCCAGCTTTTATTATTTTTCTGTTTATGTGGTACTGAGGAATCAAACCCAGGGTTAATGCTTCTTAAGCTAACAGTCTACCACTAAGCCACCTTCCCAGTCAACCCAGCTTTTATACCACACTTTTAACAAGCAGAAGGATACTATCTATTTACTCACCAAACAGTAGTATCATGAGTGCTTCATGAACATTGAGATTAACTTAAATATATTTCTTCAGCTTCTCTACAGTCAAATAATATATGAGAATCTGTATCTGTATCCAAGGTTACCACTTTAGCTCCCCCGTTCTTTTTTTATTTCCCCAAACTTCTTAAGATTGAGCTACTTAAGAAGAAATCATGATTCAATTACATTACTGGCAACTTGTCTATCATCAGTGATGATTCTCAACTCACTTGACAAACATCAACTGCTTCTCAATCTGTACTCTATCATGGCTCTCTTAAGTATAACTTCACCAGGTTAGAGCTGCATTGCAAATTTGGTTTTGGTCTGTTTCACATAGTGCTTTTTGAAAATAAAATGCTTCTCATTGTGGTTTAAGATTTCCAGTTGGGAGCTATGTGAAATCATGTGTTGCTAATATGTAAACAAACAGAAAGGAAATCGGCACCTGTAGAAGGCTATTGTGAGCAACAGCTGTGTCCCAATTAATGACTATGACTGGTCCATTAAAATTCAATCTGTGAGAGGAGGTGCTATCACATATCATAGCAGCTTGGAATCCTCTTTTGATTTGAATTTTAATACTATGTGGAAAACATAAGTCATAATCTGGTTATGTTTTTAAAGATTGGTCAAATACACCCTGAGTCCATAGCTGGCAGATGAATGCAAAGAATGTCATTGATATAGCTGCCCTTTGGGTCCATTCCTCCTGGAGTTGTGTGTACAGATCATTGTCTACTTTCTGAAGTAGATGTCTAGAGGCTGACATTTACCCTAGGTTCCATGCTTTCTATATTCCAAAGAAAATCCCCAATGTCATCTCTCTATATTTCATCTTGTAGAATCTCTGTTTTCTTAGTCAGTTTTTTTCCTTTGGATGGCTCCAGCAAAAGTTATGCAATCCAAGCCTCTGGATCTGGGGTACATTTTCCTTTGCCTTTGTCTTTACAGCTAGGAGAAGTAATATATCCTCCAGGGACAATTTAATGAACGTGGTCATATATTTGGTTGGTATATTTGTATATAATACCTTCAACTCAATATTTGTATATAATATTTTCAACTTTTATAGAGATGTGGAAAAATGTATGTAGTCTATTTTTATTAAATATTTCATCAAAAACGTTATCAACTTCCAGGGAGGGTGTGTTTGCTAGATAAATTATGAATCTGGATTAGCAAACTCAGCTCTGTGTTCTCCACTGTCTCTTTCTGTGTTCCTGGTAAAGGCTTCTATACAATTACACGACTCCTTCCTACCAAGTTAGGAAATGACCTTAGAATCTTTATCAGCAAAGGGCCTCAGGTAATTCCTGCCAATCAATAATCAGAGGTCTGCAAGTTCTGAAACTACCTTCATCCCTGTAATATTGCTTTTTGTCTTAAAATCCAATACCTAGAGTCTTCAAAGAGAATGTTAAGGTTTATTTTCATGGCCACTGGACTAAGTATAAGCAACTCCAGTGTTCAAACTTTTATCACAATGATACATTTGCACTCACACCCGACATTACACTCAAAGTTTTCCTTTACTCACTTTTTAAACTTCTGTGAACTCTCACTCCATCACTTTCTTCCTAACAACTGTATCTCCTTTATTTTCAAACTCATTCCTTCACCTTCCTGATTTTATGGTATTTTATCATATGTTTCTGAGAATTATCTTAAATGCTTGGCATGTAATGTTTTTGTTTTTTTTTTTAATATTCACCCTACTATTGCCAGCTATTGAGGATATTTCCCAGCCTTGAGCAGAGTCTCTTCCAGATTTTCTATACTATTCTTTCTGCCAAACTTACAGGTTATGCTATGTAACTCAACTTCTCTCTTTCCCACCTAATGATGTTTATATGACTTTCACTTGTTGGAAAGTTAAGCATTTTTACTTTATACATTATGAATACCAAATTTGGGCATGACTCTATCATCTACAATTTTAGGACTCAGTATATTTCTGAGGAAAACTCTTATCTGTACAGTCTGACTTCTTGTCTATTTTCTGAACCAGATAGCTCACTAAAAATGTCTTAAGGCAAGTTACTAGTCAATGCCTTAATTTTTTCATCTGGAAAATAAAGGTAATTATAATATCTCACTTAAGATTTTAGAGTGAAATAACTAGTAGAAATATATACCCAAATGACCTGAGTCATAATAAATTCTTAGTAAATATGTATGAATATTATTGCTGTTATTATTATGTGTGTGAAACATAACCAGAACCTCTGGCATGTAGAAAACACAGTGTTAGAGACATCCAATAACCTAATGATGCACTCCAATCTACTAGAAAAGAAGACTAACTAGAAAACAAGATGAAGTAGCAAATGAAATGAAATAATGAAGACTAGGGTAGAGATTAATAAATCAGAGCCCCCAAAACTATACTGTATCAAAAGATGAATAAATCAGAGATTAATAAATCAGAACCTAAAAAACTATACTGTATCATAGGTTGATGGTTGGTGCTTTGAGAGATAGCTAAGATGGATGTACTAAAAAGAGGAGGGAGACAATCCTTATTAATAAAACTCAACTTGCAAAAACGAACTTACTACAAAAAATACCATGAAATGAACATTTCCTAACCTCCAAAGTGATATTGTTCTTAAGTCACATATTCATGTAAAAGTTGACCTATCACACAGACATAGACTTCCTGTTTTTCCTTGGTTGGCATGAGCACTATGGATCTTGGTCAATCTTATCCCTACCATCGTTTTCCCTTGTCTTCTAAAATCCAACCGTGGTACCGTTTTCCTGTTTCCATTTTCACATATGTAATATTGACTAAAGAAATTTTCAAAAGGGCAAATGTCCTGTATGTAACCGAAATGCCATCAGGCATTTGGCAGTTATAGTGGAAAGGAGGAGAGGAGTATTTGAAGGTTTGTTAGCATTTTAACCCATTAGTGTGATCACATTCAGTGAAAAGGAAAAGCTTAACAAAGCCTGTTCGATGACACTTGTGTTAAAAATGAAACTTCTTCATCTATAGCTAAAAAGAAAAGCTTTGTTAGTATTGATGGCCCTACCTTACACATTGCAGAAATTTTGTTTGTTAAATGGCTTAGCATGTCACAGTTTGCAAACACTCAAATCTAGTAAAGGTCATAAAAAAATTGCTCCTGGGCTATGGAGAGCCTTGACTGGTTGTCAGTGTCAAACACCAAACACAATGCTGTTCTAATCTTAGAATAAGCATTGATAAAAGCACACCGAAGAAGGGCTCAAGTAGATTATGGGAAAACAGTACAGGTGAAACTCAGAGCCTAACTGATCACCAAGCATTCCATAGTAAAAGAATCTGCTGCAGAAAACAACATGAATACTCTAAACACCATTATAGATCTATAAAAACGAATCTATGTTATCCATCCAAACTCAGGAACTGGACAATAAACATAACTTCAGCTGCAGTCTGGAGAGAAATACTGGAGACATAATTGAGATAGCTCTATGTTAGTGATCCAAAGACAGCAGAAAAGTGATTATTTATATTTCTCTATTAAATGTTGGAAGGAACAGGAGCTTATGTGCTTATTAATAACACGTGAGTCCAAAATAATAATATGTGAATAGAACAAAACTATCCATAGAAACAAAACCTGGTCCCCACGTGATGGTCTTGTTACCATAGAGGTGGTGTGATCACAGGGCAGAGAAGACCGTGATTTCCATTCCACAGAGCACTCAGAATTCCACACAGTCCTCTTCTGATGACCCCCTGACTCGACCAAAAAAATTTCTCAATGTTGTTTTTAATAAAGATAAAAAATTCCAATGGCATTCTTTCTGATGGAAACATAGAATTGGTATATATACCACATTTTCTTGATCCATTCATCTACTGAGGGACATCTGGGTTGGTTCTATATCTTAGCTATGGTGAATAAACATAGTTGTGCTGGTAGCTTTTAAATGAAGTAAGCCAGGCCCAAAGAAACATAGTTCCCATGGTTTCCCTTATTTGCAATAACTAGTATATGTCTGAGTCAAGCCCAAAAGGTCAGAAAAGATGATGTTAGGTGAAATGGACCCCAAGATAAGGACACAAGTGTTTTTTTTTCTTTCTTGTTATTGTTTCTAACATATTTATAAGGTGATTTTTTATTGCTTTGTATGTCCCTCCCACACAGTATAACCCCTATTTTCACTGTATTTGATATTGGTATAATTTGGGGAGGGGAAGGGAAAAAACAAAATGTTTAAATAGGGATACAAGTGGACCCATTGCAACAATGAGATGTACAAGATGCTATGTCAAAAAACAAACTTTACAACTTTGTGGTGGGGGATTGTAGTCATGGAGATGGGAAGGCAGGGATGGGAGGGGAAAAAAAGGAGGAGGCAACAATGCTGGATAAGAAATGTACTCATTACCTTCCTCATGTAATTGTAACCCCTCTGTACGGTATTTTCACAATTAAAAAACTTATTTAAAAAACAAAAATAAAATATCTTTTTATTTTTTTATTTTTTTAATAATTAAAATATTTTTAATTGTGAAAATACCCTACAGAGGGGTTACAATTACATGAACAAGGTAATGAGTAAGATATCTTAAAAAAAGATAAAATTTAGAAAATAGACTTTTACAAAAGAAACAAAATGCTGTTTTAGTGATATTGGATCATGACCCCAGGCTGGAGAGGAAGAAAACTGAGACCCTATCTGTTCTACAAGAAATGTACTCACTACCTTCTGTATGTAACTGTCACCCCGCTGTGCATCAGCTTGACAATAAAATTACATAAGAAAATAAAAATAAATCAAAAAGGGCTTGACAGGTGTTTCAAGGTGCAGATTGCTCACTAAGTGTCAGGCCCTTAGTTCAAACTGTGGCACTGCTAGGCAAAGAATCTTTTATAATATTGTGGAGAACCCAAATCAGTGAGGAAAGAAAGAATAGGCAAGCCAACTAAACATGTCTAAGCAATAATAAAGGTTCTATGTCAGGCTGTCTGCCAGATAATAAATTTCAGGCAAATTAAAGACATAAATATGAAAAAAGTGATAGAGGGAAGTATTCTCCAGGCCAACATAAATAACATAGACAAATTAGAGGAAAAATTCCTGCCAATCAATCAAAAACATTCAACATCAGAAAGGCGAGCAGAGGTCACTGTCAACCTTTTCCATCTAGGAGTGGAGGGGTTATAATGAGAGCAATTAGATACTATATCACATCTCTCATATTATTCAAAATTAATGTTGTTAATGCTTGGTGTTATTTGGTAAGAATATGAAGTAATGAGACCTTTTATAGCTTTGCTGATGAAAGCTAAATTGCTACACTTTGGAAATTAAGACAATACCAAGAAAGGATGATTATGCAGATATTCTTTGACCCAGCAAATCAACTTGTGAATCTTTCTGTGAATAAGCAGATAAAGAGAGGATAATTATTGTACCCTCATTTAAAATACAAAACCATGAAAATGATCCAAACCTTGTCACAAAAATGTATGAATTAATTAATACAATGTAAAATTATAAAGTAAGTTAGGGATACATGCATCTCTATGGGAATCTTTATAATTCCAAGTCAAATAACTGGCAACATACAAAATAAGGAAGTATGATGTTTCAAAATATACATGTCAAACTATTAATATTACAATGATATATAGCCATGTAGAATACATTTTAACATATAGGTAATTAGAATGTGTCAAATTGAGGGGAGGTATCCCAGGAAGGAAAAGTTTACTTATACCTACCTATAGCTTTAGTTATCTTTCTAATCAAAAATTAAAAAGCTATGTTAACAACTACTTAGTCTTGATGAGGGGTCCATATATACCTATTAATATATTCTTGTTCCTTTGTCTCTATATAATATTCCCCATTATTTGGATTAAAATCACTTTTGCAGAAAAATATTAAAACATTCAATCTGGAACCAAACTGTAATTTCAGAATAATTTGCAATTATGAATAGAATTCAGTTTCATTTAGGCAAAAGAACCATTAGCATACATTTAATCATACTCCTATTCAAGCTCCACAATGTCTCAACTAAGAGAACATTGGATATATCTAAGATCCTCTAGTAGTTTAATGCTAATCAGGTGGTGTGTAGAAGAATTTCTTCTTGTCATGGGCAAATACACACACAAACATAGTAACATCCGCTACCAAAATTACCATTTCATAGACTAAACTGTATTTGGTAGGAAATGTGCCTTTGGCAAATAGTGTGAACACTACTGTAATACATTCGTAAGATTCACATAATCTTACATGGGTCCATTAGCATTGATGTTTAATTAAGTTGTTTTTCCAAACCAACCACACTCTATGGAATTTTTCAACACTGATGGGTAAAGTGCAAAATATAAAGTTTACTTCTGTAATTAATGGTGGTGTTTCTGACATTCATCTGGCTTTGTATAGATTTCTGGGGAAAGGATGAGTGAAGAAGACTTATGAAAAGCATAAGTCTCATCCCTTCTCCAACACTGTGCTTTTGAGTGTCATCATGGCCATGCCAATTCTGCATCCTGCCCTGCTGTTCATTTCTTCTGACAGGTTAGAAAACAAGTCTGGTTTCCTTTTGTCACATTCTACCAGTGGATACATCACACCCTAAGGGCAGAAGTACAGCCTGTACCCTCTTTCTCAGGACCCAGACTGCTTCTGTGGACCACAAGTAAGCAGGGTGTCTTCTATTTTCTTTTATTAATGACTTCATAGATAGGCTATTCAGGACAGGTTCTGAAACCAAGCCATATGTCCCTTTGTCTTACCTTTAGGCTTTACTTGCTGGGACCAAGATTTAGGTTCAGGAGCAATTTTAAGCCTGCAGTAGATTTCTACAAAAAGCCATCCATTCCACTTGAATGACATCTGCCTTACTGTTGATTTGGGTAAACCTACATTATGAAGCATACTTTGATTCCCATTCTGCCATGCACATAGTTTCCTTAGGGACCTCCAAGAAAGAAGATGGTTGATAGAGAAATGGAGACATATTTTACATTCTCATCAGAGAAATATTTAACTTCCTGAAAATATTGACAACCATTTCTTCAGACACCACATGAATAAATTGCTAGATCCTATGCAGAAAATCATGAATACCCAATATTAACCACCCAAAATGTTCATATAAAAATACTCTAAAGAAAATCTTTAGAAACTCTTACATATTAACAGGAAATTTGCAGAC
The DNA here is from genome assembly GCF_024711535.1 of Dipodomys merriami. Taxonomy (NCBI): domain Eukaryota; kingdom Metazoa; phylum Chordata; class Mammalia; order Rodentia; family Heteromyidae; genus Dipodomys; species Dipodomys merriami. The sequence goes on from NW_027202826.1 coordinate 16,909,064, forward strand.
ACGAATTATCTTTACTATCTAGTAAAGCTGTTCCTTTCTGTATGTTTCAATTTTTTATTTCATTGCTTTCTGTTTTCCCTCTCAGGGAATCTGGCCAACTACAGTAGGAATTACTTTTAAATGGAGTCGCTTATTGTTTGTGCATTTATACTTAATTAAAATAATATAATATAGTATAATTAAATTAAATAATTAAATTACCTTGAAAACAAGGCTTCCACTATTAGAAGATGTGCTTTCACAAATGTTTTCTTCTAACCATTTCTACTGCTAAAAAATGGAAAAGTCTTTTTCAAAACTCATCAGTCCTAGGAATTATTAATATGCGCTCCAATATGCCAATTACAGTGAGAAGTTATGAAATGATAACTGGTTTGGTGTTTGTTTTCCATAACATGTAGCAAATCTAAAATCATTGCATAAAGAGATTCTTTCCTAGGGATATAAAAAGAGCTGTGCAAAATACTTTTTGAGAGGAAGGAAGGCTTACAGACTGGGGCCAGTAGAGCAGACCTGTAGGGCCAGATGATAAAAGTTGCTCTGGACTAGAACTCTCATGTGAAACTGCCAGAATTTCATCATGTCAAGCAAGCCATGGGTAGTTAAACAATTCCATCCAAAATGTTTCACTAGAAAGCTTCAACATGGGCTGCAGTGTTCCTTAGTGCAATCTTATTCAAATAGGGAAGCAGAGAGAGAGAGAGCAATCAGGAATTCAGAAAAATGGCTTTTTGGAAGGACTGGCTAATCAAGAAATTAACACTAGGAAATCTTTCAGAGGTGGAAAGAAAGGGAAATAATCCATATGAGAGGTGTCACGCACTAGAGTAAAAAGTGTCTATTTACTGATCTATTTAATCCTTACTCATCTGAATGGGTTTTCATTTTATAAAAGAAACTGGTTTATTATAATCAGCACCTGGCATGGAAACTTTGGTTTGATTCCAAATTTTTCCCATTTTCTTCCCCTGAGGGGGAAAAAAAATCATGACATACTTAATTAGCATATGAATTAATAAGAAACTTCCCTGGCTAGGCAATTTAGAATGAATAAATACCAATTGTTCTAAATGTTACAAGTTTTAAGAATGTTTGGGAGAGATGTCTTGCTTTTGTTGTCCTTGTTAAATTATATTACCTTTTATTTTTGTCAGATGTGGGGCCTAAACTTTGGGTCTAGGCACTGTCTCTCAGCTCTTCAGCTCAAGGCTAACACTCTACCATTTGAGCCACAGCACCACTTTGGGCTTTTTCTGCTTATGTGGTGATGAGGAATCAAACCCAAGGTTTCATGCTTGCAAGACAAGCACTCTACCACTGAGCCACCTTCCCAGCCCCGCATATTACTTTTTAACTACAACGGTGTTATTAACATTTGTCATAAAAACATGAAGGGAAGAAATATTAAAAACTATGTAGAGAAGTCTGCATGGTGTTGGTTGCCATCCAGTAAGACTCAGTTCCTATGTGAATAACATCCTAGATAAAGATACTGGTGTGTGTGTTTTATTTTTTTACATTTTTTTTGTTTCTTTGGCGTGATGGACACAGTACAGCATACATTCACCAACACTCCTTTGATTTCCTATCTTCCAGTATTCCCCAGCTGCCTTGCAATTAAATAGGAATTTGTTATGACAAATCATCACCAGTAAACTGGTGTCACATTTGAGCTGCGGGTAGAGGCTAAGGAGGAGAATGGGGCAGAGTGTACACCGGACAAAATCTACAAGAAGAAAATCGAATTAGGATCCTGGAAAATCTGAGTAACTTATTCAAAAGCAGGCAAAAAGACAGAATAAACACATTTTCCAGCAGAGATCTGAGTTGTAGTAGTGACAGAGAATCTCCATATTGAGTTCAAGGTGTTATTTTGGTAGGGCTTTGATCCTTCTTAAGGACATTCTGAACATTTTGGATTTAAATTGAATTAAATTGTTTTAAAATAAGCTATTTTAATAATTAAAATAGTTAAATTATTGCTGGGAGCCATAAGCTTACACCTATACTCCTAGCTACTCAGGAGGCTGAGATCTGAGGATGGTAGTTCAAAGCCAGCCCAGGCAGGACAGGCCATGAGACCCACCCTCCCCACCCCCTGAAAAATGGAAATGGGGCTATGTTTCAAGTGATAGAGTGCTAGCCTTGAGCAAAAAATCTCTCAGGGACAGCACTCAAGCCCTGAGTTCAGTCCCCAGGAATAGCACAAAATAATTACATTATTAAATATTTAATTATTAAAATAATATTAAAATAAATATAACAAAATAAATAATATGAGACAATGTGATTGAATAAAAATAGAATGATAGATTACAATGTTCAAGCTGTTTTTGTAATTTGTAAACTTTTTTTTTTTTTTTTGTCGGTCATGGGGCTTAAACTATGGGCCTGAGCTCTGTCCCTCAGCTCTTCAGCTCAAGGCTATAGCGCCACTTACAGTTTTCTGGTGGTTTATTGGAGATAAGAGTCTCAGGGACTTTCCTGCCCAGGCTGGCTTTGAACTGCAACCCTCAGATCTCAACCTCCCGAGGAGCTAGGATTACAGGTGTGAGCCACCTGTGCCTGGCTAGTTGTTAAATTTTTTAAAGAATGAAATATCTCTGCCATGCAGTTGTAGGCTGACTTGTGAGAAAAACGTGTAGCAAGAAACAACACTATCTGCTAATTGTGTGTCTTCCAAAGTCAATTTAAAGAATTGCACATATATCTGCCTGGTGTAACAGCAGGAAAACATTAGAACAGGTGAAATAACACAGAAGAAGCTTGCAGTTAAGACTCGTGGTTTCCTTTTGCTTAGGCCCAGTCCACTGAACTCCATGACAATATTCCTGTCTGTTACAAAGATCACAGGTTATCCTCCTCTTTGGTCACAGAAGCAGTAAATCAGTGATTTATTGAACTTCCCATTCTTCATATTAAGGGTGGGCTGTGATCATTTACATGATTTGTCACTATAAAAGTGAGATTAAACCAGTTCTGTGACTGCAAGAAAAGGCATAGAAAGACATGGGCATGTGTGAAGTGAATGGGAGTAATTCTTGCCCTAAGGCATTGATAGTATTCTGGCTCTTCTGGTGTTCCTAAAATATTTTATCTTCAGGTCAGAGCAATTACCACAACTCTCAGTAGAGCCAACATTTTGCCGTGTTTTATCATCTCGGTATGGATGCATTTAAAATAGTACAATGCCATCCTCACTGCTACGATGGAAAATAAGCCTTCAGGTAAAACCTAGAATTATCCTACAAGATAAATTTTCAGTTTATATAACATTTCATAACATTTTCAGTTTAAAATTCCTCACATGTACTTCACAATGTCACCTTAAGTTTTGAGAAGGTAGGGCAGTGTAGCAAGCAGAAAGAAAGAGAAAAAGAGAGAGAGAGAGAAAGAAAGAAAGAAAGAAAGAAAGAAAGAAAGAAAGAAAGAAAGAAAGAAAGAAAGAAAGAAAGAAAGAAAGAAAGAAAGAAAGAAAGAAAGGAAAGAAAGAAAGAATGTCTCTGATATCTTTTTCATCAAGAAACGGTCCAAACTTTTCAGATATTGATTGAATTGAGAAAAATAACATTGATTACCTTTAAATAGGATATGTTTTCCAGAACTCCTATATTGAGAAGTATATTTCTCTCTTGTGCTTTTTATGCTGCATTTATAATGCACTTTTTAAACAGTTTCAATGTTGCCTGAGAAGGAAGTCTTGTTGAGAAAGTACTTGACTATGGTTCAGACTTCTATAAACTGTTACAGAAGGAAGAAAAGAGGGAAAATAGATAGAAGAGAAGTTTAAAATATGTGGACGTTCTCAGAACTCATGTCTTTCATCTTTATTTAATGGAAATTACAAGAAAATGAGGGACAATGTCTTGGCCTGACTTCAGAAAGAAAATCTGTGACCTAGCAAAATGACAAAACAAATACTAAAGTGTTACATGAAGAAAGAAATTGCTGGTTAGCCTTAACTTTCTCCACTTACCTTATGAGAAATCTCTCTCTCTCTGTCTCTCTCTTTCTCTCTGTCTCTCTCTGTCTCTGTCTCTGTCTCTCTCTCTCTCTCTCCTTCTATCTCTCTAGCAAAACTCTTTAAGATTTATTAGGGACCATTCCTCTAAGACACAGGAAAAAAGGAAAAAAAGGAAATAATATAGAAAAAAATGGATGAATGATATATTCTCATATATTTTCTTTTTTTCCTACTTAATGTTGATTACTTAAATGACTTCGCATAGCCCAATAGTTTTTTTTTTAATTTAATTTAATTTTATTTGTGAACATACTGTACAGAGGAGTTACAATTACGTGGGCAGGATAATGCGTACATTTCTTACCAAGCATTGCAGCCTCCTCCTTTGTTTACCCTTCACATCCCTTCCCAGCCTCCCCCCTCCCCCCCAATCCCAATCCTTCTCCTTCCCCCCTTCCCCCCCCCCCCCCCGCACCGACGTTGTAAAGCTCGTTTTGGACATGACAACTTGTACTTCTCATTGTTGCAACAGGTCCACCTGTATCCTTAAACAACTGGTTTTTCCCCATCTCCTCCACAAGTTATACTGACATCAAATATAGTGAAAGCAGGGGTTATACTGTGGGGGAGGGATATACAAAGCAACAAAGAGATAATCTTATAAATGCATTAGAAACACATACATGAAAGAAAAAACATTAAAATACACATCTAAGGGTTCATTTTCCTGACATCACATTATCTGACCTTTTCCGCTTGACTCATACATATACTAGATATTACAAATAAGGGAAACCATGGGACCTATGTTTCTTTGGGCCTGGCTTACTTCACTTAATATAATTTTTTCCAAGTTTTTCCATTTCCTAACAAATGGGGCAATGTCATTCTTTCTGATGGAGGCATAGCCCAATAGTTTTTAACACTATTTTTGAATTCCAAAAATCTGCTTTTCTCAATTTTATTTATATCTCCTTATTAGAATTTTTCATTTGTATACTGCTCTGCAAAACATCTTCCCAGTTATTTAAAAACAAAACATAAAACCTACTAGCATCAGCATCATGATAAACATGATATAAAATTTACAATCCAGGCACCAGTGGGTCACACCTATAATCCTAGCTACTCAGGAGGCTGAGATCTGAGGATCATGGTTCAAAGTCAGACCAGGCAGGAAAGGCCATGAAAATCTTATCTGCAATCAACTACCAGAAAACTGGAAGTGGCACTGTGGCTCAAGTGATAGAGCGCTAGCCTGGAGCTGAGGAGCTGGACAGCGCCCAGGCCCAGAGTTCAAGCTTCATGACTAACAACAAAAAAAATCTACGGAAATATACTTTCTCCGCATAGTATTAATAATAAATATTAATACTATGCAAATACTAAGCAAATATTTCTAGAAAGATATATAGGAAAGGAATTTGTAACAGTAGCCATCAGCTAGGAATTGCCTTATCTATCTACCAACAATCTAATAACCAGTTTGTCTGTTTTTCTGTAAAAATTTTCTTCCCACCAATCACCATATACAGTTTAAAGCAAATTCCCCCAGGCTCCCAAGGACTTTGCAGATAGACTGATTCTCTTTCATCTATGTTATAAACTTTCCCCAGTCCAATGCATTGTTTTCTCTCAGTTCACAGATACACCTTGTAATATTTCTCAAAGCCAAACTGAAATTACAAATATATCACAATCTCCCTAGGAACCAAGCGGTCCTTTTGCTCAGAGGCTGGTATTCACAACATTTTACCTGTAGTGACACATCATGCATTGTAAATCTAAGGAATGAATTTGTGTGTGTGTGTGTGTGTGTGTGTGTGTGTGCATGTGTGTGTGTGTGCGTGTGTGTGCGTGTGTGTGTGTGTGCGTGTGTGTGTGTGTGTGTGTGTGTGTGTGTGTGTGTGTTCAGTATTTCTCCCCAGTAGTAGGATAAGTTTTAGGTTTTACCATACTACCTCCAGAGTCCTGAATCATGTTGATTAATATTTGTTGAATGAGTGACTGTGCACACTTGCTTTCCTGTATCAGAGTTGCTTTGCCTGATATTGGTGCCTAGAAAACCAACCACTAGTCTCTGTTAAGACAGGTTTCATCAGGAACAGATGTCCAGTCCAGTTCACACTAGGAATAGAAGGACAGTCTTTCAAGGACCCAAGCACAAGTCTTCACTTTGATTTGGTTCTGACAGGTTTTAGATTTGAAGAAAGTTTCAAAAGATCAAAAATATTTTACTGATTTTTTTCTCCTAGGATTTTTTTTCTTTACGTTGTGAAGTTATTATTACTTAAATGTGCTCCATGTGGATAAGTTTCAGACAAAAGACATGAAGCATTTTGAAATCACATTTGAAGCTTTTCATCCTGGCATGTTTGGGTAGAAATAAAAACATGAGTTGCCTAAAAATCCTGCTATTTCTGTGTCCACACTGCATTCTCCCTCATACTGGGTCCAGCTTTAGTGAAATTCTTTTTGATTCAGTGGCCCCTTTCATACTGTTAGGATGAATACTTAAAGATACATAAAAATACACTTGATCAGCTAAAGATGTTCTTTGGAAAAATGATAATGCCGCACCTTTATCTTAGTGGGTAAGATCAGATTTCCAAGTAAGCAATACAAAATATATTTATGCCAGTCCAGTCAGGGGGCTTGAAATCAGGGCCTGGCTGCTGTCCCTGAGCATTTTTGCTCAAGGCAAGCACACTACCAGTTGAGCCACAGCTCCACTTCCAGGTTTTGGGTGATTCATTGGTGACAAGAATCTCATGGACTTTCCTGATCAGGCTGGCTTTGAACCACAATTCTCAAATCTCAGCCTTTTGAGTAGACAGGATTATAGATATGAGCAACCAGCGCTTGGTTGCAATAATTTCGGAAAATTGTTCATCTTTGCATTGGGTGACAAAACAAATATCTTTAATGTGAATAAAATATATTTAAATAGAATTTATTTTATTTCTATTGATATAAATGTGGCATTAATATAAATACAGCTTTGTCCATTTCTAAAGGGTTTTAGAATAGTAAATGATTGGAACTTAGAATCCTTTGTGGCTAACAGGCTTTATGTATTAGTTTTGGGAAATTCAATTAAAAACTTGCTTACCACAAAATATAGAAGTAATACCCAATGCTAAGCAATAAGGATATGCAATGCATGTATGAAATGTCTATGGTCCTTTTTGAACTTCTCAGAAGGTATTCATGAAGCTGAACATGTTCTTTCAATGAAAGAACAATGATAATGGTAATTGCTTCTGGATAATTTTTCTAGAATTTGCAGATAAAGTCATCAAGTATGAAGTCACCAAGAGACAACCCAAGTTGCAAAAGTGTTAAGTTTTGAGTAATGGCTAAGAATGTTCAGGAAGAGATGAGGAAAATAATGTCTATGGCAGAACTGCTTCTTTGTAAAACTCACAGAACCAAAAAACATCCTTGTGCATTTGAGAATATCAGTATTGCAAAGGCAAAAAGAAAATCTTTGAAGAAAATCCATTGACTAAATTGAATAAACAAATAGATAAATGGAGAGTAAGGTTGTTGTTTTTTTACAAGTTTACATGTATTCTACACCATAAGCTGAGGTTGATTTTATAATGAAGATAATTGTGAACCACCGAGATCTTTTAGTCTTAAAAAAACATTGTTAGTTTTCTGAAAATAAATCTTTGACAAAATGATATATGGAAATAGATATATAGACAGACAGACAGATCGATCGATCGATCGATCGATCGATAGATAGATAGATAGATAGATAGATAGATAGATAGATAGATAGATAGATCACAAATATATGTATGTGTGGATAAAAATGATGTGAACAAAAACATTTGCCAAGTTATCATTGTTGAGAAATATGAATGAAAGAAACAAAATAGGTAGAAAAGTTAGATAAAAGGAATGGCTAAGTTTAGGAGATATTGCTAGTAAATGGATTTTTTTTTTATTTTTTATCGTGAAAATAATGTACAGAGGGGTTACAGTTACATGAGCAAGGTAATGAGTACATTTCTTATCAAGCATTGTTGCCTCCTCCTTTTCCCCTACCATCCCTTCCCTCCCACTTCCATAACTACACTCCCCACCCCTAGCCTAAATTGTAAAGTTTGTTTTCAACACATCTCATTGTTGCAATGGGTCAACCTGTATCCCTATTTAAACATTTTGTTTTTCCCTTCCCCTCCCCAAATTATACCAACTTGAAATACAGTGAAGCTAAAAGAGTATAAATTACAAAAATTTGGCATGGGTATAAAGATGAATATGTACTTAACTAGATGGCGTTAGAAGCTGAGTTGGGTAACTACCTTTGTAAGGAAGATTATTAGTCCTGTGAAGGACACATTGGGCTTGAAGTGCCCAAGGGACTTGTAAATGTCTACTCTTTGTAATCATGTATACCCCTATTCAAAGGGCCACTTGATACAGAACAAAAGAAGAAAATCCTTAGCTAATACATTTATGCATCTAGTAGATCAGAATAGTCCTGGCTATAGAGCTTTGAACTAAAAATTGATCAATATTATTATTATTAAAAGCAAGTTGGAGGAACTCAAATTTCTAGTTCAGCATTTTCAGAACATTTATTGGGACTCCTCGGTTCTTAAAACATTCTTTTATTCAATAATTTCCTCTCACTGACTTTACCTAATGAGGACATATAGGTTATTTCTTAGGAATGATTCCTCTTGACCTCTTTATTCAGAGTATAATATTGATCAATTCTAACACTAATGTTCTCTGTCATTTCAGACAAGTTATTTAAAGAAAATACAACTACAACTAATCTATGAAGTAGGTAGACATAAATGAGTAAGTTTTCAATAAAGAGCTTTATATTTAAATAACAATGACTAAACAAAAATAATCCTGAAATCAATGTTTATTCCTATATAACAGTCCTGAGCTAATAAAATTGCTGTAAATTTCCCATTTCCATAAATTTTACAGTCTGTCTCATAAATATTTCTATTGAAGGATATAATGGAGAACTAATAAATAATAAATATTCAAAGAATTCTCAAAAATAAGTTTTTAAAGTACATATCAAGAAATTTCTAGCTAGGTTACAAAAATCTCCAAAGGGTAAAATATAAATATTTCTGAGAGAAAACTGAACTGTCTAGTTATCATTCCTCAAAGCATCCTTTTGGAAACAACCTTTCTCTATTCCTGATGGCAAACTGGAGGTTCTCCATTTATGGGAGAGCTCCCATAAATAAGACTATGGCCCAACTCTGAAAAGGGTTGGAGTTGAATTGTTACAGAGTCCCAGAGAGGCCAACAGTGATCCTACTGCTGAGTTATTCTATTGTTCCTCTCCCTCACTAGGTTTGAGACCTTATTACATAGTGATTGATTTTTGAATGTCAATTCCATTCTACTTTCCTTTATCCCCTTTGATGCATAAGTTAGTTGAGATTTGAGTGCTATTGACTATCAAAGAGTCTAATGCATGCAGAAATTGATATTGGACCTGAAGAAAATAAGGATTGGGGTATTCAAGAGCAAGTATCAAGCTGCCAAACTTACATATGGTCAATGGAATTGATATCTTCATTTATTTTCTGGAAGAGACAGACCATGGATTGAAATGGTAATGTCTTAGTTAATGAAGTTACTCCATATAGTTTCTTAGCAAAATATTCCTTTACATAAATTTTAGGAGTGTGTACACCAGTCAAGACATATAGATAGATAGATAGATAGATAGATAGATAGATAGATAGATAGATAGATAGATAGATAGATAGATAGATAGATAGATAGATAGATAGATAGATGAATATAGAGGTGAGAAATAATTGTAAGAGACAGGGAAGGTGGCTTACATGTCATTGAAAATTTAAATAATCCCAAAGGAAAATTAATAAAAATCTAATTTATTTCTTACTTAGAATCTTTATGAAACCATGGTGAAAGGAATGCTTAGTATTTACAGAGGTTATTAAAATGATATTAAGAAAATGATTGGAGGAGTGACTGAGCTGCATTGACAGGTAGCTTCAAGGTGAAAATTCTTAAGGGGAATCATTTTCTTTAGACACAGTAAATACTTGAAGCATCTCAGATTCTCACATTTCCTAAATATGACCTACATTGAGCCTTATTCATCTGAAGCTGCTATGACTTTCCTGTGGAAGGAAGCTGTCCCTTCTCATACATGCCTCTTGCTGTTAGTACTAACAAAGTGGCATAAACACAGTTAAGGACACCTTAACTGGTGAGTGAAATTTTAAAAGTTAGAGTTATGTCCAGAAAGGCTTTGCAGATGGTGTAAAGACCAAATTTTGGTTTCTGATGGATTTCTGAAGGTGACTAGCAGTCTTACCCAAGTGTAGAAGATGAGCCTGCTTTATCTCTCATCTTAACTGAATAAGCCTAGCCAGCCTGCGGACTTCAGTCTGAATTGTGAAGGAGACATGACATTCCACTTAGAAACATACAAGTCATATTGATGCATTGCCATTTCTTGGGTACCACGCACGCATACTACTTCCTTACTACCAAAAATTGAAATCAAGGGGCTGCTTTGGATCAATTAAATAAGAAATTGAAGCTCTTATCCAAATTACAGATGATGCTTAAAATATGCAGACAACAGCAATAAGAGGGCAACTGGAATATTATAGCCTCATTAATAGCAAGTCCCTAAGGAGGAAAGAATTTTCTGATTAGGCAAGAACTTCAACCATTACATTTTTTCTGACTCTGTTTTAAGGGAGTGATGGCCTGAGGTCAGAAACTGCACTAATTCATGAGTTGTGACTAATAGACTAGAAAATTCATTTCTTGGAAGACTTCAAGTTGGAGGATGGGACATGACAGTCATTCTTCTGTATTTTTACCAAGCAGAATGATTCTGCCTTAATATTGAACCCTTGGTAAGTTTTTGTTGTTATTGTTGTTTTGTTCTGTTTTGTTTTGTTTTGTTTTGTTTTTTTTGCCAGTCCTGGGGCTTGAACTCAGGGCCTGGGCACTGTCCCTGAGCTTCTTTGGCTCAGGCTAGCACTCTACCACTTGAGCCACAGTACCAATTCTGGCTTTTTCTGTGTCTGTAGTACTGGGGAATCAAACCCAGGGCTTCCCACATGCTAGGCAAGCACTCTACCACTAAGCCACATTCCCCAGTCCATCTTTGCTAAGTTTATAATACTCAAATCATTTTGATTTAGCAAAAAGAAAACTCAAGACAGGACCTTGATAGGCTTCATTGTACAATATTCTAGATTACCTGCTTTTGACAATCAGTAAGATTGTTTGTAATGTAAGTTGGTCTGTTATATAGATAAGAATAATTTTGGAAGCAGACGTTTATAGGGAAAACTTTTGTGGGATGTATATTTGTAATGTATAAATAGCATAAATAAATTATATATAAACATATACAGTGTGTATGTGTGTGCACGTGCACTTGAGTGCTTGTGTGTACAAGTGTGTATGATTATTTGCCCAGGATTAATGATCATTTTTTATTTACTTTGTAGCAGAGCTTGAACGCAAAGCCTTTTGCTCCTATTTGGTTTTTTTTTCCTAATACCTGGTGCTCTACTACTTGGCCCATGCCTCTAGTCCTGCAATTTCCTGGTTATATTGGCAATTAACTATCACAAATTTTCTGCCTGAGTTGACATCAAACTGTGACTCTTCAGTTCTCACCCTCCTAAGATGAGCCACAAGGGTGGAACCAGGCTCAATTATCTTGAGATAATTTTTGCTCTATGAGATTTTAACCAAGAAACTAATCCCAGGATTCAGGCTGCCATGTCCAAGGTGGACAGATGACTCAGGGTAGGTTAATTTATTTCCCAAATCTGACTGGAATGTAGATACTCTGAAACAGATGGGATTTCCTCCTAACTTTGTTTTGTCTATTATTTATCAAAATGTAGCAAATGGAGAATGTTAAAGATTGTATACATTGCCATCCCTTTTGGAGTTAACATGAGTTTTGCTTTTCCAACAACAATTTTTCAAGTTTTTTTATTATTTGAAAAGTAATACTTCATTCATCCTTTTAAACTTTCAGATATATTATTAAACAGAAAATTTCATCATAAATATGTCGTAGAACACTCAGGTTCATTTAATATTTATAAATAGATATCATTTTGTTTTTCTCATGTTTCCTCATTGTTACTCATGACCTTATGAAGACTATGCCTATCTAACAGCAGGAAAAAAAATGATTTTAGGATTATTCACACTCATCTCTGACTCATACTAAGACTCCAAGGCAGACTGAAAAATAGGACAAAGTTATTGGGTGATGTGTGGTAAAGCAATGGTGTAGCTTACTACTCTACAAGACCTGTACATTACGCACCATTAACTTGTTCAAATTTCATGGGACCTCTCTACCAGAAACCTATCAGAGTTAGTATAAAAGCAGGTTAGAAATTATGAACATAAAGAAAATATACATATTTCTAAATATATGAACTAAATGTTCTATTGTAGTGAGGTTAGGAGCATGAAATGTGTCCATTATTTTAAGTAAATTACAAAAAGAACCTTAATCAAGCCATGTTTGCATTTTGAATCAATAGTAAAGTGTATGTGTCAGAGGAGATACCTTGACCTAGTTTTACTGGATTCTTTACAATAATAAGGCACTAAGAGAATCGAGAAGCTAGCCAAGATATTCTGTATCTGATATTGATGATTGAAGTCATTCAGCTGGATAATGAACTTAAATCCATTACGCTTATGTAAATCATTTAAAACATCTACCTCTGTTCAATGGGATTTAACTAGGGTGATGGAAGAGTATTGTTCTGGAACAAAACACGAAGAAATTTAACCAAAATTTCAATTGTCAGTTCTATCAGGATGGTGCACAGTCCAATTTTCCCAGCTGTCCCTGGACACACAAAACTAATTTAGCTACAGGTGAAGTTCCTGAGTTTCGAATGAACTGAGGTGGCGGAGTGACTCACCTTATCCCCCAAATATCTATTTGTAAATGGACCCTAGTTCTGCAAAATTATAGCCCCTGACTTAACCTGGCATACAAGTCAATACCAACAAGAAACTCCCTGACAATCATTAACTGGGCTGCACAGAAAATACATGCCCTCAGTGAGATTCTCCAGTTAACCTGCCTGATTGTTACCATGGTGATATGGGAAATGTATGAGAAAAGTATTTGAGTCACTTATGTGTCCGTGCATTCAACAACTACTATTCTTCCTGTAAAAGTCCTTCTTTTATTTTGAAAAATTTAGAACATCACTAAAACCAAAATAATGTAGGGTATTTTATTAGAAAAAAATTTTAACCAGCATTTGAAATGCCAAATGTGGTTTGCATCTGTCACCTCTTAAAATATGTTTCATTAAAATCATTTGGAAAAGTTAGAAATGTGTTTGATACATGGTAATCATGTATTAAAGTCTCAAAATTAATTGTGAAAAATGTTGCCCTGGATAAAGGCATTCCCTATTAATGGTAATGCAATTAAAAGGATCTATTCTTCTGGTCTAAAGAATTACCTTTAGTTAATGTTTTCAAATAGTCTTTTTGAAGGATAATGATACTATCCATGATTAATGATATCAAAACAATAACAGGTTTTTTCTCCTAAGAAAATTCATTTCATAGACATCTAATGATGTTGGTCTGGAAGTTTAGGGATTTTACAATTTTACTAGTGAAATAAAAAATAGAACAGTTTGTAATTGTATGCTTTAATGGATTGCATAACACAAAGTATTTCAAGAATCAATATAGCAATATTTTGTGATCCCTTTATAAGGAATCTTCATAGTATTTTTGCACAACTCTCTTAAATATTCCCTACTACACAAAAGTACCATCCACCATTCTTCCCATTCTTGAAACTTTTGACCAGTGCTCAGGATAGAAGCTTCTTCTATAATATATTCTTTCCACTTCTCCTAGCAATATACTTTCAAAATGCTTTCTATCTTCTGTTTACTCTTCTTCTAAAGCGGTTTGCTGTGAATTCTGAAACTTAAGTTTATGGCTAGTTTTCATTCCTCCTGTGCCTTTGATTTGTGGCCCAGTAAACATAGATTCATAGTATTTAAAAAGAAACTATTCTTCTACAGTGTACATCATTTGAGTTAAAGTAAGGCTAATATGTCTTTGGTATTTCACTATTTGTTTCAAGACCATTATTGCTAATGGCTCCTGAAAAATCCAGCCCAGATCTCATCTACGCTTCTGATGTTGACTAGGAAATGACCTAGAGTTTGCATAACTTTTATCAATATTTCTTTTCCTTTTTCTTGTTCTCACAAGTATGTGTTGACTTTTCTCTCTTATTTCATTTCTCAAATTCTAACCATCAATATGAAAACAATATTATAGATAAGACCATACTAAAGCTACCAGCACAACTATGTTTATTGCAGCATTATTTCCCATAGCTAAGATATGAAACCAACACAGATGCCCCTCAGTAGATGAATGGATCAAGAAAATGTGGTATATATACACAATGGAATTCTATGCCTCCATCAGAAAGAATGACATTGCCCCGTTTGTTAGGAAATGGAAAGAGTTGGAAAAAATTATATTAAGTGAAGTAAGCCAGGCCCAAAGAAACATAGGTCCCATGGTTTCCCTTCTTTACAATAACTAGTATATGTCTGAGACAAGCAGAAAGGTCAGATAAATTGAAGTTAGGGGAATGAACCCCAAGATAAGTATTCACATGTTTTTTCTTTCATGCAATTGTTTCTAACATATTTATGAGTTCTTTGTTGCTTTTTATGTCCCTCCCCCACGATACAATCTCTGCTTTCACTGTATTTGATGTTGGTATAATTTGTGGAGGAGAAGGGAAAAAACAAATTGTTTAAATAGGGATACAGGTGGACCCATTGCAACAATGAGATGTACAAGTCGTTATGTTGAAAAATGAACTTTACAACTTTGGCCAGGTGAGGGGGGGGGAGATGGGAAGGGTGGGAAGGGGAAACAAAGGAGGAGGCAACAATGCTTCATAAGAAATGTACTCATTATCTTGCCCATGTATTGTAACCCCTCTGTATGGTATTTTCCAAAAAAATTTTTTAAAAAACTAAATTCTTTTATTTATACATTCCTAATGACTTATTTGTTTCACTGGAGGTATGGATCACACAGTTGTATTCTGAATGTGTTCATTATTCATCTATTTAAATTCTCTAATAACATCAGCAGCAGCCATTCGTTTGCTTAAAAAACAAAACACAACAAAAGTTGAAAGAGATTGGATGGCATCAAAAGGAAAGAGGTAATGAATGAAGAAAAGAGGCGGGGAAATGGAGACAAGAATCTGATATACATCCTGCAAAATTACACAGAGGGCAGGAAGGGGCATGGGTAAGAATAATGAAAGGGGTGGCATGGATCAAACCAGATTGTATTCATAAACTGCTTTGTTAAAGGGCAACTACTTAAAAGATAATAATAAAACAAAAATCCCTCATGCCTATCTGACAGGCTGTTTCAGATGGCTCAACTGAGTGAGAAAATGGAGCCATGTAACAAAACTAGGAATCTCGTGATGTAGGTTTATGAGTACTGTGCTCAGACAATGACTGTATTTAGTCAAATTTGGTAGCTAGTAAAGGGACAATGAGTCATTTCACTTATCAGCCTAGTATCCCCCTTATTGATCCAATGGCTTTACTTTCTAATCTCAGAATGAGGCAATGATAATTTTGGAGTCCTCTCTCCATTTGTTCCAGGCAATCTGTATCTTGTACAATTAACTCAGGTATAATTTTAAGGCAGGTTTCTTCCTCATTCGTAGTTTTTTAGTCCATATCATGTCCTGGGAATACTGTTATAGCTTGGTGTGAATCCCGGAAGATTATCAGAAGAACGGGATACTTTCCAGAAAGGTACTCTTTACCATTTCTCCTGCATTCTTCTTTTACCTTTGTCATTGAGCTACAAGGTCTTACAATGTAATCCAGGCTGCCCTTAAAGTGAGCCTCTTCCTGCCTCTCCAGTCCTGGGCTCATAAGGGTTTACCATGGTGTCCTGCTATTTTCCCATTGCACTCCATTGAACAAGGCATGGCACATGGCTTGTCCAACCAATAAGTGGACAAAAGGATTCCGTTGTGAGATGGGAGATGCTGGAAATTTTAGGAAAATTTATTAGAGTTATTGTTAAATGAGGCTAATCTTATGTGATTTTTGAAATAATCAGAATCACTATGAAAATTAAAGTAAGTAAATCCATGTTTAAACCCAGGAGTAGTTGATATTAAAAATGTGTTTATATCAATGAAGAATATTAGAAATTGTGGCTACCAGTTGATGGTATTTAGTCAAAAAGATATGGTTTTGTACACATTCCTTAGTCTGCATTTTTATGAAAATAAATTCTACAACAGGCCTAACTACTGACATAGAAAGAACATTAACTCCGCCTAGACTGAAATCTGTTGATCTAATACTTCTCCATAATCTCACTCAACAGCTAACTACTGGCTACGGTAAGCATCAGAGTTTTGTACTCCAACTCTCAGTTTTTGTGCTTTTGAAAAAGACATGAACTTTTCTATGGCAGAAAGATCTACTTTAAGATTTCCTGTTTACTGACAAACACATTTTCCCCTCACTCCTTGAATAATAAAACGCCACATGAATTTATAATTTTTGATTATCAGTAGTCAACAAGAAAGTGGTATAAATAAATTAACACAAAAGTCCGCTCATTCAATCACATGAAGTTTTGTATGTGTGTTCATGTGTGATTTCTTAATGTCAGTGACAATTGCTGCTTGTCATTAATAGAATTATACAAAAAGTATTACAGAAATACAGCATTATTCTTGATTTTTATTGGAAATGATAACACTTGGCAATATACTTTCTTACCCCTTACATTTTATAAGATCAATACTTTTACATCAGTAATAATGTTTATGAATGTAGCACATTTCTTTAAGCATCTTACACATAGGCACATGAAGACAGGCAATCTACTATAGTGGTACTTGAGGTGGATTGTGAGTTATGATTGATTTTTCACACATTACTTCTTTAATATGGCTTGTCTAAAGCAGCCATACATGGGGTGGCTCAGTTGTCCCTTGCCAAAACAGACAAGAAAAATTATTCTTAAAGAATAATATGAGGTATTTGGAAAGAAAAAGACCCTATTCATCCTCCTCTAATGGCCTCAGGAACATTTTTGTTTAAGAATGTTAAAAGTATATTCAATGAGTTTTGATTTATAGGTATTTTAGCGTTATGCTTTAAGGTGTCAGTGCTTGGTAGACTGACTGTGCACCCTTCACCTTTTTTAAAAGCATGAAAGTTGCTAGTCAGACCTTAAGAGGACTAACAATGAAATGAGCCGGAATCAGGTTTGTTAATAAGGTTTGATCTGAAACAGAAAAGAAAAGAGAGAAATATAATAATGAGTTGAATGTGAATAGCCTGTTCTCACTACCAAGCAATAAAAAGCAACATCAAGTCAGCCAGAAGTGGAAGCAGCTAAAATCACAGAGTAGCTCTAGGAACACAATGACAGAAAGGACAGCACATCACTTTGAGCAGCTCCGATGGAGTCCAGGGGTATCTTTTGCTCTGCGGTTGATGCCTGTGCTTGCAATAACTGTCACTTCAAGACTAGGAAAAATGAATGTGAAAACTTGAGCATAAACCCAACGGTAACACGATGTCTGAATCAACGAACAGCAAAATCTATTTTGTCTTGGGCAGCAAACAGCCTCTGTAAATTTTATGAGCAGTGGTTTTTAAGGGCCATGTTGTGAGACTTTACAGTAAGCAGACTAGAAGTTGACAACATTTAAAAATGCGAATTTTAAAATGAAAATTGTCTCTAAATTACACAGAGATTTGGTTGATGAATAGAACACGGAACTACGATACAACTGGCAAAGATTTGTGAATGTTAGTACTATGTAATGATTTCAAGGCTGAAGAATACTTTGGGGGCAATTATTCTCATTTGTCCTATTAAAGATACTCTAAAAGTATTTTTTTTCTTAAGAGAAATTTCTCAAAATTAAGCTCCCACACCCCTTTATCTTCTTTGTTGGAAGTACTGGAGTTTGAAAGACCTCATGTTTGTATGGCTTGCTAACACAGGTGGTGCTCTATCACTTGGGCCACATTTCCAGCCCATTGTTTTACTGGGTATTTTGGAGATGGAGTTTCAGAGAATTTTCATATTGGGCTGGCCTTGGTCCATGAGCTGCAGGATCTCAGCATCCTGAAGCTAGAATTACAGGTGTGAGCCACTGGTATCTGGCTAAAATTAAGCCTTTTATTCTGAGATAATTATAAGATTCACATTTAGTTGTCAGAAATGATACCAAGAGACCCTTTGAGAAAAGAAGACTAATGTGATAGTAATTCTATACCAAATGAGATCAGGAACCAATTCAAGGTAGGATAAGCAGTCTCAAATGAAGCACATGATTTCAATAACTTCTCAAATTCTCCCATGAATAATTATACTTTGTTTTGCTATGCTAAGGTGGAAACAACGTTCCGTAGTATATAGATATGTATTTATAGATACGAAAATAGTTTCTACAATGAAGGGACAGAAAGTCTTACAGCAAAATATGGTAATTTGCACTAAAAGGGTATTATAATATAGAGAGAAAGAGGGAACAAACAGAAAATACTGGACAATTTTGTAGTGACTGATCTCTTGTAGGGAAGATTAAATCCAGTTGATAGGCTGAGTACTTATCATTTTATTTCAAGGATTGTGTGAATGTAGCATTTGTCCCATTTGCATAAGGCAAGCTTTATGTAGAAGAAAAAAAAAAGCCTTGCTCAGAACTCTGCCTGCCATCTCAACAATAACTTTTACCTTTCAATACAATACCACAGCATGTTTTGTTTTGCGTTCTCTTTTTATTTTTTGCTTTCTCTTTTTGGTACATTTTTATTGTAAAAATACTTTTATTTTTTGCATTCTCTTTTTTTGTACATTTTTATTGTAAAAATACTGTACAGAAGGGTTACAATTACGTGAGCAAGGTAATGAGTCCATTTCCTATCGAGCATTGTTGCCACTACCATCCCTTCCCCCCACCTCCACAACTACACCCCCATCCTGAAGTTGTAAAGTTCATTTTCAACATAGTGTCTTGTATATCTCATTGATACAATGAGTTAACCTGTACCTTATTTAAGTATTTTGTTTTATCCCTTCCCCTCCTCAAATTAGAGAAGTGTATATACAAGATGCAGCCCCCCCCCACACACACACATCAAAAACAGTGAAAATAGGGTTATACCATAGGGGAAGTACATACAAAGAAACAAAAAAAAAATCACATGCTACATTATAAATACGTTAGAAACAATAGCAAGAAAGAACAAAAGACATTTGTGTCCCTATCTTGGGGTTCATTTTGCTTAACATCATCTTATATTGTTATATGTACATAGCTTTTGACCTTTTCTGCTTGTCCTACACATGTACTAGTTATTGCAAATAAGGGAAACCATGGGGCCTATGTTTCTTTGGACCTGGCTTACTTCAGTTCATATAAGTTTTTCCAAGTCTTTCCACTTCCTAACAAATGGGTGATGCCATTCTTTCTGATGGAGGCATAGAATTCCACTATATATGCCACATTTCTTGATCTATTCATCTACTGAGGGGCGTCTGAGTGGGTTCTGTATCTTAGCTATGGTAAATAATGCTGTGATAAACATAGTTGTTTTAGTAGCTTTAGTATGGTCTTGTTTGTGATCATTCAGGTAAATGCCCAAAAGTGGGATTGCTGGGTCATAGGGGAACTGTATGTAGAGTCTTTTGAGGAATCTCCATACTGCTTTCCAAAGTGGTTGGACAAGTTTACACTCCCACCAACAATGCTGTAGGGGTCCCTTCTGGCCACATCCCCTCCAGCATCTGTTGTTATTAGAGTTCTTGATTATAGCCATTCTAACTGGGGTGAGGTGGAATCTCAATGTTATTTTGATCTGCATTTCTTTTATGGCTAGAGAGGTTGAGCATTTCTTCATATGTCTATTGGCCATCCTTCTTTCCTCTTCAGAGAAGTTTCTCTTTAAGTCTTTAGCCCAGTTGTTTATTGGGCTGTTATTTCTTTGAGGATTTGTTGTTGGAGGATTTAATTTTTTGAGTTCCAGGTACATTTCAGATATGAGACCCTTGTCCGTTGTATGGCTAGTGAAGATCTTCTCCCAATCCGGGGGTTTTCTATTGATCTTGCTAGCTATGTCCTTTGCCATGTAGAAGCTCTGCAGCTTCATGCAAATCCCATTTGTCCAAACTTTCTTTGATTTGTTGTGTTTCTGGATCTTGATTAAGACAATCTGGGCCTGTGTCAAGGAGACCTAGGGTTTCTCCTATTTCTTCTTGTAATGTTTTTAGGGTGTTCGCTTTGACTCCCAGGTCTCTGATCCATTTGGAGTTGATTCTGTTGCAGGGTGATATATAAGGATCTAGCTTTAGTTTTCTACAGGTGATTAACCAATTTTGCCAGCACCATTTACTGAAGAAAGCCATAGTAATGAAAACATCTTAGTACTGGCACAAGAACAGACCTGAAGACCAATGGAATAGAAGGTGAAAACCCAGAAATGAACCCATAGACCTATAGCCAACTAATCTTTGGTAAGGGAACTAAAAATAGATAGAATGGAAGAAACAAAGCTTCTTAAGAGAGAAGAGCACTCTGTAATATCTTAGCAGGTACTGCATAATCTATACCTCAATTGACTTTAGAGGGATAATAGAAAGTAGTATTTTCTTGCGTAACAGAAAATACTCTGCTTGAGTTGTTTTCCTACAGATGTTATCCTGGGAATAGAAACAAAATTGTTCGTTCACTAGCAGCCTTCAAGAAGCACTATGATCTGGAGTAGAAATGAGACAGCAATAAAAGACAGAGGCATGCGAAATTCTGGATGGAAACACTGGAGTGGAAAGTACATAAAATGGCTCTTTGGTCTCAAACTGAATTATTATCTACCTAAGCTGGGTGTTCTAATTTCAGCAACTCAGGGGACTGCAAATAGGTATGTGCATGCATGCACGCACACACACACACACACACACACACACACACACACACATGCTGACTTACAGATAGGGAGACAGCACAGTTAAATGCACATTTTCTCTAATAATGTTTATATTAAGCTTTCTATACTTTCTTATGTTGGTGTTATTGTGAAAAGGCGCATCTACTAAGTTATAAATCTTGAGAGCAAGGATTTTTCATTTAAATTTGCATTTCCAACTTGGGCCTAGTATATATGCAATATCATGAATGCTTTTGACATTAAATATCCTTCATATTCAGGCTGCATTTATACCTCAAAGCAGCTTAAGAGGAGGGATTTATTATAAGATAGCAGCATCCAATGTATTTTGTGTGTGGACTTATGTTAAATTTAATTCCATTTCTGAAATAAATTCAATGAGATAAATAATTTTGTATGGGAGTATTGATGCTCTCATCTGTCTATCTATGGATCTGTCTATACAACATTTCCTGGGCCCAGTTTATTTTCTTCTCATAGTAAAGACAGCTGTGTGAAGTATAGAAACAGGACGATTCTATTCACATCCTATCTCTGCTTCCAGCTTTCCACAGGACAGATAATGAAACGTTGGCATGGAACTTTTTCTCAGGATCACAATATTTTTCAGTATAATCCTTTAGGTATGTATGCAGTCCCAGGAAAACAGATTTGTAAATTGATATGGAAACTGTTTGTTGTCCTGGGTGTAGATATGTGTGAAACACAGTGAACACACACACACACACACACACACACACACACACACACACACACACACACACACACACACACACACACACACACACACACACACACACACACACACACACATCTTTTTATTCATTACTCTTCTAACCAATGCTGTACTAAATTATCTTGTAATTAAAGTACATCCTGTGACTTAAAATGCATTCTACTAAACTACTCTAAGATTGCACTAAACTACTTAAATGAATTAAACAAGGCAAATTAATCCACAGATATTCATTATCAGCATATTATACCTTTGGAAACTATAATTTTATTTTGGATTTTGATTTGGTTGCAGGTCTATACACTAAACAGACATACCCGGCTTTACTTTCATTTGTGATTTCTGTTGACTAATCATTTTTGGCATAGAGCAGATATTTATCTTTCCAACGAATACTTACACCTGTCTGCATGGATGAAACTTAGGATAAACAATAGAGTTATACAAACGATAAGTTTTCTCTGAATAAATAAAATTCAGATTCCAGACTGTATTTAGCCAGTCTTTTTTTGTTCCTATCTTAGGTGTCTTTAATTCTGGTTTTTACATTTCTATTTATTGCTATTTTGTATTATTTTGCAGGCAGGATTGCTCAAATGAAATAAGCAAATGAATGACGCATGAAAAAACATGTTACATTTCAAGAACATGTTCAATATATTCCTATCTTTAATTGATGAAACAATAACTTAATGTCCTCAAATTGTAGTATGCAGTTGGTGGGGCTGTCTGAGATTTCATCCTGCTGGCGCATTCAACGGAGCTCACATGACAAGGCTGAGACTGAGATAGCAGGTATTCAGTGTGAGACTCTTGCATTTCTGCTATTCAGAGACATATTCTTGGTCACAGCGAAAAATGAGTACAGAATAGGTTTTTGAGCTTGGAAAAAGAGAACTGGTTATGGGTGTTTTAAAATTATTCCTCTAGCTGAGTATCCAGAGATTGAAATTTAGACCCCAGAACGAATGGCAATGAATTCACTAATCAAGAACCAAAGGAAGCAATAACTCTGTGGTAGATAATGCAAAACGGATTCCGCCATGTACAAAGTGTGAGCTGTGCTGAATGGCAGGTAAAAACGATCTACATAGTTTGTATCCCACTTAGGGGATTTCCCTTCCTAATGCTCTTCCAGATGTAGGTGATTGCCTTTGGTACTATGCTACGACAACTCAAGATTAGTAGTGTCTGAACTCCACTAAGAAAGAAAACAAGAAAGCCTTGCAGAATCTGTGGCTAGAGAGAAATAGCATAGTAAAATAATTTATGTATTCCAAATACATTTTCAACTTTTCTCTGTGCTGTCACATTCTTCATTGTTTCCCAAAACAACATTAAAGCTATCTTCTTTCCTACATTCTGCATTTTTAAACATACCTTTTGTTTCACCTTGTGATTGGATTTCAATACATTGTTCAATTTGTGCCTAGTCCATTTTGCTATATGTTGTTTTTTTCTTCTCAAAGAGGCTAAAAATAGCCTACAATGTAGTAAAAAAAAAAAAAGACAAAACTTATTTCCCTATTTCAATACCCTTTTCCAATATGCTTTTATTAGTCCTTATTTCTAGTCATTTTAAAATCCTGTAAGATACAAAAATAGTTCGTCTGACACTAATGTATATTCATCAATTTTGCTCCAAGCTGTGAGATCTGTTGAGCTCATGATATGAACTTTGAAGGCAGGTGCAATCAATGTCGGTCTCAATCTGTGTTCTCTTTGACTCACCCTTTGTTCTCCAGAGATCTTCGTGTGTCTTATGAAAATTACAATGATTAGCTGGCTGCCTGTTTTATATTTCATTAAACCTAGCTTCTATCCTTCAGAAACAGATTATCTAAAGAGGAAGATAAAGTTCATAGGCAAATAACTATGGCAGAAGGCAAATAAGATAAGTGTCACATGAGGGGTACAAACAGCAGGTCTAAGTATTTAGAAAAGAAAGAGACCTGGATGAACAGATGAACGGCAAGAGCTCTGGTTAATAGATCGCATTTTTACTTTGCTCTCAAAGTACAGAGGGAAATATACATATACATATATATATATATATATATATATATATATATATATATATATATATAAACTTTAGTTCTTTAGCTTTAAGTTATTTTGCTATTCTATTTTGGTCATTAGTACTAACAGAAACTTGCTAATGCATTTCAAAATAAAAATAATTACATAATTTAAGGAAAGAAAATCATTAACATGAATTTTCCTCCAAAAAGTAGAAATAATATTGGTTTCAGGAAAAATTATGATGCACCCAACAGCTCACTGTTCTTAAAGTTACAAGTCACTGACACACATGGAGTTTGATAGGCAATTCTGGGTTCTAGACCACCTGAAAACATGACAATGTTCTGTTAACAAAAGTCCACAATGTGTCTTAGAAGCTTCATTTTACTCTTACAGAGAGCAATCAAAATCTATTGTAGAATTTCAGTGGCAATTGTGAAACCCATGGTACATTTCCTGATCAGCATAAAGCTTTAACTGATGTGGAATTTGCTCAATTTCAGAACAGAGAATCACTGCCGATATATGGTCGTTACACTTTATTTATATCAAATTTCTATTACATAGACTGTATAATTAACTATTTTCAGATAGGGTTTTCTAATATTTATTTGTTCTGCCATGAATATTATTTTTTCCTCCTTTTTCTGGAATGCTTGTTTTGCTTTTTCAAAAATTGTCAAAAAACCATTTTATTTATTTTCGCTTGCTTCTATTAAAATAAACCCCTGCCAACCAGTCCTGCATCCTCATTCAGTGGTTCACTTCTCAGCTGACATTTTATAAGTATGATGTTCTGACTCATTGCTTGAAGGTAGCAAACAGAGATGGTTAGCCACTGCCATGAACAGTCTTCCTTCATCACAGATTTCTTGTTCTTGTTTTTTTTCCTTTTCCTTTTCATTCAGTGTGTGCTTGTCACTCATAAGAAATTCTCAGACTTGTTCTATGCATTATACCTTAACAGCCCAGACTTTTTCCTTACCCTCTTCTAGAGATGGTTCTTCCTGACTTGAGCTACTGTCCCATATGCACATGGAATCGGGTAAACATTCACTAACCTTTCACGACTAGTCCTATGGATAATGTGACAGATTCCAACTCATGAAGTAAATGGAGGTCAGTGAAGGAGGAATCTCCCTATTGTCTTAACACGTGGGTAATAGGGCAAAGCTGAAAAGCAGTTGCCCATGGAAAAGCTCCTGTTCTCCCCACTGCCCACCTCTACCCCATCTGCCACTTACATTACAGGCATGAAGCACATATCATTTGCATTCTTAAAATTTACAGAGGCAAATACCTTTTCTCAGAAAGGGAAAGAAAATTCAAAGTGGCTTCTCCCAAAGTCAATGGAAGCTCGTACAAATAACTAGAAGGATATAAAGTTTAAGCAGATGACAATCAAAAGATATATAAATGAATGTATATATAAGACTCAGGGTTCCAGAATCAAAGACAGTAATTGGGGAAGGGATGGGGAATAACAAAATGCTGAACCAAGGACAAAAGATGACCTATTATAAGAATGATACTCACAAGACACTGTGTTGAAAATGAACTTTACAACAAAGGAGGGGGTAACAATGTTTGATAAGAAATGTACTCATTACCTTACTCATGTAACTGTAACCCCTCTGTACAATATCTTTACAATAAAAATGATATATAGAAGAATCACCAAAGATATATAGACGAAGAATGTTTTTTAGGGCCTGAGCTTTTGAAGACTGTGATGGGTGATAAAGAATTCTTGTTTCTGAAAAGACTCTGGCCTTTTCTCAGATGGTAATAGGTCCATTTAAAGTCACTTTCATGAAAATAAAGGCAACTCTTTGCTTCATATTTTAAAGATCTGTCACATACTATTTTCCCAGTATAAAATTGCCTGGGAAATTTCTTAATTATAAGGATTTGTGGGCCTACCTCTAGACATTGTTATTTAATAGCTTAATGTGTAGAGTTATTTTAAAATGCTTTCTGTGTGATTCTGATGTTCAATCCAAGAGAGAATCATTTATTTATACTGTGAATTACCAAGGAGTCTGTAAAATATCATAGTTTTTCAAAGAATTTTTTTTAAATTTAAGACAGCAATCATTTCTTGCTTTCTTATAGCGTATTCCATCACTTTTCTAAATTACTCCTTATTTTTCTTTACTTTTCTTATTATTTTACAATAAAAGTAATGTTAAGTTAGAATAAGATTGAAAATATCTATTACTGTCATCTATTCACTTACCCAACCCACAGTAAATATTCATATGGAGTCAATTACAGAACTGGGGAGGAGGAAAGAATTAAAATCTAATGAAAGTTAATCAAAGAGAAGAACTTCCTTCAGGCTGGCCATGCATGTCTCTGGTTTGTCTGTCATTTATAATGCTGCAGCCCCTGGTTCATAGTCAAGCTGTAATTCTGCCAGTTAATGTATCCAATTAACCCCACTAATGAGCTAATCAACAGTGTAAAATCTGTGTAAAATCACTGAGGGTGTATGATGAATGGGAAATGCACTGAACTCTCCCCGTATAAAAAGTGCTTTATTGCACTTGTTAAAGTGGCACTGTCTTATCCCTCTCTAAAGGGTAATTTATCACCAGGGTCCATAACAGTGCCATGCCCTGATAAGGCAGAGGTGGCAATAAACCCATCAGAAAATGATTACTCAGGAATGTGGAGCAATTACAATGTCTCTGTGTATCAGAGTCCTAGGCTGGAGAGCGAAACACTCTTTCCTGTTGATTCAGGGTTCAAACAAAGGACCAGCAGTAAACTTGAAGGTGACCCATAACTTATTATAAGTAAGTGTAATTTTTATATATGTGGTTATTCCTTTTGAATCCTCAAAAGCATTGATTCCTCATTTTCCAAACCCTCTTAAGCAATTCTATTGTTGTATTGCGTAATCTCATTCCACTGAAGTCAGGAATTCTTTCCAGAAATTTCTTACCATATCTATGGGAAAGTCCAAGTTGGTTGCTCTGAGGAGTGACTCATTTTCTCTAAAACCAGTCAACTTTTATGCAAATACTTTCATAAGAAAATTTATTTTTCCTGCTCCAATTCATAAACCAGGGTACTATTCTAGAAAGGTTGATTACCATGAAGAAAATCAAAGTTTCCTCTGTAGTTCAGAGGCCAGAGCCATTCTTTCCAGAATATGGCTTGTAAACAAACACCAGATATTTTTACTCAGTCAGTTTATTCTTTGATGATGTAGCCCCAGGATGTCTACTATGTTTCAAACTGGCTGGATATCAAAGGTTGATTTTCTGGATAATTCTTTACTAGTCAATTTTAACAGGCCTAAAATATTGTCATTGATTTCATTTCTACTCTTGAATTACTTCTTTTTTTCTCATTTAGTTTCCACATTCTTTTGATATTTTTACTCTATAGATGATTTGTGCTGATTGTACACGCACAGATTTATTCTTTTCCCCAATTCCAAATTTTAGCATATGTCAAGTCTAAGTATTGATGCTTTCTTTTTCCTTTTTTCCCCCCTCTTTCTTGTGCACATTTATCTCCCCTCTGTATCTAGAAATTACCTCCAACTACATCTATATACCACAGGCCTCTGTTATATCAAGTCATTTGCTTTTCTTAACTATAATTTCTATTATTGGTTCATTTGATATTCAAAAGTAACAGTGCCAGTATTTACTACTTGTTTTACGTGAGTATCTTTAAAACATTTCCAAGACAAGAAATATAATTAATTACTTGGAAAGGGGAAACAAAGGAGGAGGCAACAATGCTTGATAAGAAATGTACGCGTTATCTTGCCCATGTGATTGTAACTTCTCTGTATGGTATTCTCACAATAAAAAAAAAAAGAAGGGAAAATAAGGGGAAAGATAACTAGATTAAGGAAGAAAAAAAAGAAATGTACTCATTACCTTGCTCACGTAATTGTAACCCCTCTGTACGGTATTTTCTCAATAAAAAAAATAAAATAAAAAAGAAATATAGTTACGTAGGTTAACTTGAGGGATAGCGTTAAAATTTTTCAGATTCATTTCACTAAAATGCTCAGTTTTAGAAACTGGCACCTCTCTTCCTTTCCTTTGTTTCTTCCTGCTTTAGACTTGGCAGTGTCTTTTCTTTCTCCCCAACCCCATACCAGGAGTTCTGTAAATATTTGTGGAATTGACTATTACTTTTGTGAAGTTCGTGGTTTGGCTATGAAAATGCTGGGAGGCAGGGAAGTGTAATTGAATATTTGTCTCCAGGTGTCTGGGTTATTTCTGTCTTCACTACTAGCTGGCAAATGCATTTTTTTTTCTCCTTTTCCACTGCCTATTACAACCAGCCACAGGAGGCCTGCAAAGCTTAGGGCAAAGTCAAATTACCAAGTCAAGGTGTTGGAGGAAGGCTCTTCCAGAAATCTACAGTGCTAGGTTTTGGAAAGTGACAGAGTTAAAGGAAAAAAAAAAAAAAAAAAAAAAAACCACCTAGCTTTAAACACAGATATACAACTTCAGTGTTTGAGCGCATGATGATAAGAACACAGTCTCATTCCAGATCACATTATTTACGGCATGAGTAAAACAAATATGGGGTTTTGAACAGATTGGCTGCTATCCTAAAATATGGAAAAATAAAATGTAAAAAGCAAGCCTGGCACTGGTAGCTCCCATCTGTAATCCCACCCACTCAAGAAGGCAGAGACCTAGACCATAGTTCAAAGTCAGACCAAACAGAAGTTCACAAGATTCTATCTTCAAAATAAAAAGCCAAAAGCAGATCTGCTAGCTAGCTGCTTTCTATATCCTCTGCTAACCTTTAAGGGCTCCTAGCTCACAGCTTTTGGGCCCTTCCTCTTCTGCCTTTCCATCCACAAAACTTCCACTGAGGGCAGACTGAGGTGTGAATGACAGCATTGATGGCAGTCAGTAAACCTTTAATTGATACTCAGAACTGTCCTCTGCCCTCTCATAGGAAGTCAGCCCATTCATACTGTTGCAGTTGACAAGTAGGAGCTAGACATGAGGAAGCCTGAATATAGTGTTGTGAATTTTATTTTTATTTATTTATTTATTTATTTTTGTGGACTGTAGGGCTTGAACTTGGGGCCTGGGTACTGTCCCTGAGTGCTTTTGCCTAAGGCTAGCTTCTACCACTTGAGCCACAGCACCACTTGTGAATTTTATCTTTTTTTTTGAGGGGGGGCTCCGGTCGTGGGGCCTGAACTCTGGGCCTGGGCACTGTCCCTCAGCTCTTCAGCTCAAGGCCAGCCCACTACCACCTGAGCCACAACACCACTTCCGGCTTTTTTCCCCTACTTATGTGGTGCTGAGGAATGGAACCCAGGGCCTCAGGCATGCAAGGCAAGCACTCTACCACTGAGCCACCTTCCCAGCCCCTGAATTTTATCTTTTAAATACAGGCCATTTGAACAATAATTATATATGAAGGCCTAAGGATCAAATAAGCCAGTAATATAATGATGATTACAAAGTATGGATTTCAGCCTCAATAGCAATTGCCAGTAAGAAGAAAATCCTAATAAGACAAATAAATAATGACCAATGGGTTAGTCATTGTTGCTATAAACTCATTGTTGAGCTATGGATTCATGGCTGCTGTCCTGTGAGGGCTTGCTAGAAGAGGAGGTTTTCCAGACAAGGTAATTTTGAAATGATAGTTATTAGAATGGAAAAGATAATATACTCTAACTCGACTTGAGCCAGACCACTAATAAGACTTTTGCACACAATAAGCAAGCAGGACACAGGGAAAATTTATACCAAAATAAAAAAAAAATTGCAGAAGTTAGGAGACAAATAATATTTAAAAGCTATTTGTAATTCCTGTCATGCTGGCTTCCTGTTTTTAGGACTCTAAACTCACTGAAATGAAACAATAAGATACAATGTCATGTTTCTTTCCCTTGGACATTTTAACAGCAGGAGGTATCTAGAGGTTGTCAAGTGGCTTTTCGGAGATTCAGAATACCAAAAATAAAGTAAAAAAGAAAAATGTCATTTAAGATAAATTTGATTTCTAAAGGACTCGTCTGAAAATTCAGAAACCACCCAATTCCCTTCACATACATGGAACTTGGTTACTCTTCCTGGTTACCTCAACTTTTCTTTTCAGACCTGGCAGGAAAAATAGTGTCAACTACACAATTACCCAAGAGATCTGGAGGTTCCTGTTGCTTCCTGCTTTCACTGGAAATAATGACATCTTAAAATACTTCCAAAAATTTGAGAGTTTATCACACTATCCCAATTAGGAAAGTCAAACAACTATCAAGTGAATTATTTTGCTTTTATATGCTCAAACTAGTTCCCTGAAAATTTTAGGTATTTCATCAATTAAACAAAAGATAATGTGTAGACACCAAAATAGTCATTCATTTAGAACCTTACATATAGAGATTTATTGATGAACACAAGACACTTTTTTTGCTGATAGTTCATATTGTCACCTTAGAATGGAATCTTATAATCTCTATATTCTGCTGAAAATGATGACGTTGCTTTTTATTTTACATTTGTAAAATGATGTAATTGCATTTCTTGATAAGCGAAATGCCTCTATAAAATTTATATGAAGTTAGCATTTATTAAAAATTTTGAAGTTACCTGGGCACTGGTAGCTTACACCTGTAGTTCTAGTTACTCAGAGCCTGAGATCTGAGGATCGTGGTTCAAAGCTGGCCTGGGCAGGAAAGTCTATGAGACTCATATTTCCAATTAACCAGCCAAAAAAGTGTAAGTAGAGTTGTAGCTCAAGTGGTGGAGTGCCCCCCTTGAGTGAAAAGAAAAGAGACTGTGAGCAGACTCTGAGTCACAACCCCAGCGCTAGCACAAAAAATATGAATTTAAATATATTAAAAGTAAATGTTTTCTTCGAACTAAAAGATTTCTGCAGTTACTTATCAAGAAAAGAATGATACAGAATTGTATTTCATCTTTAGGTAGAGGTAAATAGGTAGATTCATCCTATGCAGAATAATTTTGCTCATGTTTTGGAAAATAAAACTGATATATAGGAATACTCCATTGTTTAAGTAAGGAGACAGGTTGGCCCATTGTAACAATGAGTACAAGACACTATGTTGAAAACCAACTTTACATTTTTGGGGTAGGGTGGGGGGAAGGAGGGAGGAGTTGGAGAGGGAGGGAGGGAAAGGATGGTAGGGGAAAAACAAAGGAGGAGGTAACAATGCTCAATAGGAAATGTCCTCACTATCCTGCTCATGTAACTGTAGCCCCTCCGTACAGTATTTTTACAATGGAAAAAATATATTTTTACTAAATAAAATACTCAAGTTGTTAAGGAAGTCTTCACAGTCAAATACATGAGTTTGTTTTCAGAAATTTTGGAGCTTTACCCAAATACATTCACAACAAAATATTTGTTTATACGCTGGAAATAACAGCTTTGCCTAATGTGTTTTTGTATTAGAAATTGAAAATATTTATTCTTGGTGGAAGAATGTGCCTCACAGGTCAGACTTGACTGTGCAATCACTTTGTCAGCACCTTTAGGAACTGAGTTGTGTTTTCACATACACTGATATTCCTCTGATTTGAAGGCACAATTTTTCACAGACTTATAACTTGGCAAGAAAAGACGACATATGCACACAACATCTGTATGTATGCACACCTGATAAATATTGCTGATTTGTTGCTCTGTAATAAAAACTCAAAGAACAAAGGATGGGGCCACACTGACATGAAAGACCCCACATGATGCTCTTTTTCTTGTGCCCTGTTGTATACGAATTAGGTCTGGCCAGTAATACATTTCATCTGGTGCGATTTTATGCAATATTTTGGGAACAAGTTAAATGTGACATTATTTAAATTTTATGCTGGGCTTTTCTGCAACCTACCAGAACTTACCTGAAATTAAAAAAAATCAGATGTTAATCTTAAAGATTGATTCTTAAAATGGAGACCTAACACGCTCAGAGTATATCTTTTCAAGACTGTTTCTCTCACCTTCAAATCCAGTGTACAATTGCCTCAGCCTAGAATCTATTTGTTCATCTAACAACTCAAGACTTTTTCAGATTGATTCATCGTTTTAACATAATTGCAAATTTCGTGTTTTGTTCTGTGTGGTTTCTGCCTTTCAGAGTTTGAGAGGAGTAAAGGAAAGCAATATAATTTTGTTTGATTGACATGCATCTGGGGGAGGGTCTCTCAGTATTTTCCTTACTGCTACATGCTCTGTGTTGACAAGAAGCTTCTGCATTTCCGACTCACATCATTCTGTTGAAAAGAGACAACTTAAAACATCCTCTGTGTTGCTATAAATAAGGACTCTCTTTAGTGATTATATTTAAGAAGAACTATATAGAGTTGATTATTGGCTTGGATGGAGGAAATTAGATCATAGTTGAACAGTAAATTATTTCCCTTAAGGCTATATATTTTTTCATCATTTTTATCCATTCTTTAAACTTTTACTGACTAGGTAGTATAGGAAATTTCATATAAACCGTCATGACTTGCAAATATATTTCTAAAAGTTGCATTGATCAAAGACTACAAGAATTAAGTTACAATATTCAGGCTAATCATTGAATCTCAACTCAGTCTGTGACTCCAGTAACTTTTTTTTATTTACTTGGACCAAATTTTATTTTTTATTTTCTCCCTAAATGTAAACCTGCCTAAGTAACACATGTATTCACTTCTGACCCTAATTACAGCTACATTAACATTCCTTTCTCATTGTTCTTGCCTATATACAAAACAAACTTTTCTTTTGCCCTGTTTTTGCACATTTGAGTATCTACAGGTAATGTATCAGCACATTCTTTTGAAACATTTTGTGATTTCCCTGCTAAAATGTAAATCATACCTCATGATCTTTCAGAATTCAGTTCAATTTTTTTCCTATTTTTTATTTACAATTTCTTGTTTTCTTTGTGCTCTCTCTTTTTAAACATAATTATTCCAGAAATGTCTCACAACAAAACATCATATTAAAAAATAATCATATGTATTTACTTCCCTTCATTCCTCTTTCACACCTCTCTCTCTCTCTTTCTCTCTCTTTCTCTCTCCCTCCCTCTCTCTCTCTAATAAGTTTTGGAAAAAATGAGACTATCACAATGAAAATAGACCAGCGACTAATTCTATCCCAAATCATCAGTAAGCTATCACAGTGTGGATATGAAGTCTTAGACTATCAAGATTACTTAATTTCCACATTTAATTTTAATAAATCCTAATGGGCTGTTGAAACTGAAATATTACCAAATGAAGTTGAAAAATAACTTTGAAACATGCTAGAGCCCCTTTGTCTCCTGTAAAGTTTTAATTCATGATTCCATTTAAAAGAAGTAATTAATTATATTGATACTGAGAATATTTCAATATTAATGTTTAGGACATTAGCTGCTCTATAAGTAGCTGAACCTAATAAATCTGAAGACAAAATGTGAAGAATAAAAAACGTCAAAAGTTGGACTTTAATCTATATCCTGACAAAATAACTGTAGTCATAAAGAAGTTACTTAATCTCACTATCTAGGTTTTCAAATTTTTAAACAATGTTCTCCAACAGTGGACAGTGATGTATATCTAATACTAATTAAATAAATTATAAAGAATCTCTCTGGTATGTTAATGTGTTTACTTTTTGAACATACCCAGTAGGTAGGGGGAAGAGTAAGAGGGTAAAAGAAGAAGAAAAAACAAAAACAGGTATCTATAAGACGCAGACCAGAATTCTAAGTAATATTATTTATTATTATATTTAATTGCTATAATTACCCACCTGGTTACACATTGTCCTAATTATAAGGCTGAAGACGTTGTGGCTTGACCAAGTCATTTAACTAATCAACACTAGCTTCATACAGGTCCGTGCCCTGTGTGTCTTTCATTCAAATGTGTATTTGAATTATATGCTACCAAATGTGAACAAGCTCTACCTTTCTACTTCTCATGACCATCTGTTCACTTCTTTAACATGGGTGCAAAAACTATGCAAATAACACATTTCATTGGCAAAACTGTGTATTAAATATATATTGCCGTCTTTTAATGTCCCCAAGGAGTTCACACATTGTCACCTTGCTTTTAAAAGTCTGCAGAACTTCCCATAATTATATCTGACTTTAAATCTGATTTTGATATTTCAAAAGAAAAATCTTAATGCCACACATTTTTAAAAAATGTGTGCTTAGTAAAAGGAGTAACTCATTTAGCAGAATGAAAAAATTCTATTAGTGTCTACATATCTGTTTATGCTGGGATTGCACATGGATTTAAAGACAGTTGACTTGGGCTTCCCACTTTTTCAGCATAATCTTTCTCTGAAATCCTGGGTTATTCTAAATCCTCCAGTTGAGTTCTATGGAAGTTAATAGCATTCACTGTAAGATATTCAATTCTGTGACACCAAACATTCAATATATTATCACTTGGTTTATCTTAATAGATTAATTTATATTTTGAAAAAAATAAGATTGATCAATGTCTATAAATGATCTTGTCACAGGTTATTTTATGAGAAAAATACAATTATTAGGAGAAACTGCCAGCAAAAAGAAAAACATCTAGTATAGAAATGAGGTAGTTAATTCTCTTCTTGAACCATGAGAGAAGCAAAATACCAACTCATTGACTAGACTACAGTATAGTTTATCTATTAGAAGTGAATTGTTATGCAAGTAAGTACTTTTAGAGTTCAAGTTATTTTTTTTCTTTTCTGCAATTGATGGAATAGGTTGTGATATATCATGAAGGTATACAAAAGTGTATGAGTGTGTGTGTGTGTGTGTGTGTGTGTGTGTGTGTGTGTGTGTGTGTGTGTGTGTGTGTGTGCAGGGCTTACAGTTACTTATTCTAATATCTGATTGATCAATATAAATAAGTCAGTTGAGTGCTAATGGATCATGCTGTAATCCTTGCTACTCAGATAGCTGAGATATAAGGACTTACATTCAAAGCCAGTACAGGTAGAAAAGTCCTAAATATGAGAAAGTACTAAAAATAATGTAAATCATCACTACACATTTAAATTTTCATGTCATGCTTTTCCTATGAAATGGTTAAATGATTTTTTTCAAAAAGAAGAATAATTTCATTGTTTTCACAATTCCTCTTAGTACAAAGTGTTTCTTAATTTTATCTCTACCTCACTGACTATATTGAGATACATATTTTGGTAAGTTAAACAGTGAAACTCAGAGGATGAGCCCACTACACATCACAGCTGGCTTCACAGGGGTCGCTCTGCTTTCCTTTATTGCTATTTTCATTTGTCTGTTTCTTTGGTATTATTACTAAGCAAAATATAAGATCCTCTTGAAAAAAATGTTGATACGGGGCCCAGGACAGAAAAAGCATAAGATGATCCTGGAACATTTTATGAGCCAGGAATTATTACAAATCTCAACAAATGATGAGCATGACATCAACATCCACAAACCAGGGCTAAAGGAAACCCTTTTGGCCAGGCAAAGGTCATGTTTACTTTAAAAACTAACATGCAAAAGAAATGTAGTCATTATCTTGCCCATGTAATTGTAACTCCACTGTACGGTATTTTCACAATAAAATTTTTTTTAAAAAAGAAAAAAAATAATAAGCTAACATGGAATGAATAAAATGTAAGTCTGAATCCAGACTCACAAAACCAAAATAATCCATAGATAAATTGAAGCAAAGAGGAAGTTCTTCCGTAGAGTAAAATACCAACTACTAAATTTAGAAAGAGCAATGGAAACAGAAAAACATTTGGCAAAATTCATTTTAGTGGTTGTATCAGGAAGAAGTCACAGAGAGATGTGAAACCCGGTGGGTGGAGATTGAATGTAAAACAGCTATGACATTTGAAAATAAGACGGTGCAATTGTCTTACAAGTAATTCCTTATCCAGCAATTATCAAAAACGGGTAATGAATGAAACATGAAAGACTCATATTTTCTATTGCTGTCCAATTCCTGACAGATGTAAAAGATTAAAAAGTTGTAGCTAATATATTGAAGAAGATTAAAGGTGTAGGAAAATATCTTCCATAACTAAGATCCTGGATAAGTACACAAAAATACAGATAGTTTTCAGAGTTTGCAAAACTGAATGGAGGTATATGAACTAGTTGGGAATGGTGTACAATTTATGTTTTGAACTGCTGTGCTCTGTTGCTTCATGGTTAAATAAATTAAACAAAGACATTGTTTCCCTGAGAAACAAGTAGGAGGATTTAGAGACTGCACTGTGTTCTACAGTAAGACAGGGAAATGGACCAAATGTTCTAAAACATCAACCACTGGTGAATAGACATGCATGGCGATGTAAGTATTCATGAACTCCTTATACCTTTCTTAGAAAAATTCTGCATGGGAAATCTTTACAAACAATTATACATGACGTATCTAAAAGATAGAATTAGTTTAAAAATGTTAGAGAAGCCAGGCATGGTGGCTCAGCCTGTAATCCTAGCTACTCAAGGCTGAGATCGGGCAGGAAAGGCATGAGACTATCATCTCCAATAAACCACCAGAAAACCAGAAATGGTGCTATGGTTCATGTGGTAGAGTGCTTGCCTTGAGTTGAAGGGCTGAGAGACAGTGCCCAGGCCCAGAGTTCAAGGCCAACGTCTGCCAAAATAAAATGATGTTAGAGAAGATAAAACATATCAATTTTACAAAGACAAGTGATAGTTACTGTGTGCTCTCTATATTGAGACCCTTAGGGTACCTGAAGGAAGAGCAATGTACAATCATAATTTATTCATTATAGAGAAGTAAAACCAAATTCAATGTTAATGGATATATTTTGAAATACTGTATTTTTGTATGTCTACCTACTTATTCCTTATCTGAATTATTTAAATTAATTTTTACTAGATGTGATTGAGAGCACATAAAATATAAATTATATAAATAATAACAGAACATGTAATTATATAATTTAAAAATTAGGAAAAAAGAATATGAATCGGGGTACAATGAAATGTAATTTTATACATCTTATCAAATGCACCCTTGTGTAGATTAGATGAGCCTATGAGAAAAACCATCATTAAGTATTAAGGGATCCAATTTTGATTTTTGAATTTAAATCTTTTAATATTTAAGATGGAGCTTCATTTAAAATAAATTTCTGGGGAATTTTGGGAAACTCATAGGAAATAAGGTTAGAAATGGCCAGGTGAAGGGCACCTTGAAAATGAAGCTTGATTTAAAAGAAAGATGATATCACAATAATTTCAAGATTCAAAAGTACAAGTCAGAGTCCTGAAATGGTTGCTATGGAAGCAAAGGACACTGTACTGCTCTTCCTTTGTGTCTTTATACAGGGAGCTCATGTTGTTTATCTCTGGGATCCTATGCTTTTTTTTTGTTCAATGACCTTATTGGGATTATTTAATCACTGTATGTGGTAGGTAGATGGATTTGAATGCTGGATATTTAATAAAAAGAGATTTCTCCTCAGGGTCCCCTTTGGATGCATCAGTGTTGGACATTAAGACTGATAGCCATGTCTTTGCTGCATATGAAAGTTTCTTTAGTGCCTGTTCTTAGAACCTTATCTGCCCAAGACAAAAAGTGTCAAGACAGTGGTAGGCTTTCCACAAGAAAACTTCCCTTCAATCATGCAGAAAGTTAGCATGTGCAGAAAAATGCCTGTCTGTTTCTTGTACCCAGTGCCCTTTCTAATTCCCTATACGATTAGAATTGTCATGCATCAACCCCCTATCGTTTACATCTTACTTTTATGTGTTGCTGCTTTTATGGAGTGCTAAATTGCTTAATTAAATTTTACTGGTTTATTCTGCTTGCTCATTCATATCCTACTTAATCCAGCCTACAACATTTTCTTCCTTTAAATGAACATATGAAACTTATGATGGAGTTTTAGAGGTACATTTTAGCTGTGAAAATAGCTATGCAGTTTAACATATACAGTGCTATTTGCCTTTTAAAAATATACTTATTTGTCATGCTAGCATAGAAGTGATGAACAAGATTAGCTACACTGGGTTTAATAAAGCTTTTTGTAGGAGCATGTATAGGATTAAATGTTTGTTTTTCCCAGGTATCATTAAGGTTTATTTCTAGGTTCCATGGTAATCAGACCCATTTGAAAAATCTGTTTATTTCTAACACTTAGAATTGTTCATAAAATACTCCCCATAACAAGTTCCCTGTGTAGAGGGTGGGTAACAGAAAAGGTTTACCGTTGTCTTTTTTTTAACCTTAGAAAAGGCTGAGCCACATGGACTGTCTAAACCCCAAAATCTGAGGGACTGGAGTAGATAAGGCTCTAGTTCAGTGTATTGATGTACACAGCATTTTTCCATAAGGAAGGGAAGGGATAGACCAAGGTATTTATAACAAGCTGTATTCAGACAGACTTGGTAATACAGGAAACAAAGGGCCTGTGGTTAGAGAAAGCTGAGCTCAATGTCTAGCTTAAAGGTTATGATGAGAGAAACGTCCTTTTCCTTCATTCCTGGTGGATCAGCTCTTGCATCTTCAGGCCATGGGCAGGGGTAACAAGGCTCAAGACTGTTGCTCCAAGAGCTTATGTCTCTGGCCATGGACAGGAAAGATAAATTACAGTTCCCTCACATGGCAGCCTGTATGTAGGGGATGGAAGATTTGTAATACCCCCTACTATTCACGGTAACGTTAATTCCAAAACTTCCCAGTGCCTTTCACAACAATTCCTTTCTCTCTATTGGCATGGAATAACATCTCTATAAAAATCTATGGCCGTTTAAAATGAACCTCCATTGTTTCTTCTTCACTTGCTAAGAATTCACTGCAGCTTTGCTGGTCTAGTCTCCTGCATGCCTATCACAAATATGATTTTGTGGTCTAGAGTCTTACCTTAGCTTTGGCTGAATTAACAAAAAACAACAACAACAACAACAAACTTTACTTTTTCTTCTCCTTATAGCTATTCTAATATTTTAATTATGCACATTTACTAGCAAAGCATTTATAAATCAGTTAAACCGTTTCCTCTGGGACAAATGATAGGCATTGGTACAACTATTAAGTAGCGACTCTGTGATTGTTTGCTAGGGTCCAAATAGAAGCTATTATTTAAATTTCTAAATCTCAGTGTATTGCACTTTCTTATTTGGAAAATATAGTGCTCGATACAATCAAGTAATTATAATACTCAAATGAGTTAATATATATTTAGGGCCTGGCCTCATGTTTGATCTCATTTTAGTCAAAGGTTTAATATTATTAATTACCAAAAGGGTTAGATGTTCTATAGGTCTAGTCAATCCTTCACATTGCATTATGTATTCTAATTCATATTAGGTATGATGTCACTCTCTCCCACATATCTTTCTGTGCTGGATGTTCACAGAGAATAAGTCTAGCCAGCTTGTCTTGTATAAGAGCCTTTGGGGACAATTCCAGAGTGATTTTTTTTTAGGCTTTTGTGGGCAGGTAGAGAGCTTCATTTGAAGAGCTATTTCTTTTTACCACACAATAATTAATTCATCACAAGTAAAAGAGTTTGAAATCTATTCTGTGCTCTATCAAGATTTGAAATATCAAATGATAATAATTAAAAAAATAACAACCAAGAGCAAACTGACATAGCTCAATGCTTCTAATGGCCAATGAGAGTAAATGTTTGTTTTTAAGTAGCTATTAGTAGCAGTACAACTAGACATGAATAATTTCCAAATTCCACATTTGCAACGTGTACATTTAAGCTCGTTGAAGTTCTTTTACTTTTTATCAATGTTTAAAGGCATTTTAAATTGGTTTGAAAGGAGTCAATCATTAAAGAATAAATACAATGGAAATGGTGCTGTGATTCAAGAGGTAGAGCACTCGCCTTGAGCTGAAGAGCACAGGGACAGCACCCAAGCCCAGAGTTCAAGCCCCACAACCGACCCCCCCCCCAAAAAAAAAGAATGAATACAACATAGTTAACTTTGACTGGATTTAATAGTAAATCTTTTTTTTAACAGTTTAACAAGAGAGTTTTCTGGATTGACCAATATTGTTTTAATTTTTCAAATTATTAAATACACCTGCAGTTTTGCACTTAGTTTATAGCTAAAATTCACTCGTGGAATTTCTAAGACATAATATTTTCAGGTATTCATCTCTTAACATTGTCTGTAGTGTTAATAAAACACCAAGGAGTTTTACTTCCTTATTTTTAGTTATGGCAATAGAGGAAATTAATAAACAAGCAAGCAATTAGCTATATTAAACTAGTAAATAATCCCTACCCGTGTGTGTGTGTGTGTGTGTGTGTGTGTGTGTGTGTGTGTGCGTGCATGTGTGTGTATGCGTGTGCTTGCATATAGAAGCTTATAGAGGATCAGTGAGGAGTTCAAAGTAAAGGCATTTTGGAGATTGTTTCCTTCATCTACTCATGGATATCGGCTAGAAAATGAAATGGTTTTGATCTCTTTGGGCTATGGATTTGCCTAAGATGACTAATGTGAAGCCAATCACTTCTTTCTATTTTAAAATCTCATGTCTGCATACCTTCGGTTGTCACATCAGTTGTCAAAAAAATATTCATCAAATGAAAGGCCTAAAACCTCTGAAAGAAAATAAGTGCACAGATTGCTTAATAGCAATATCGCTCCACAGAGGAATGTGGCATTAGGTAATAAGGGAGTCTTCCATTCTGTGACTCCTCACATGGGTCTCAGTGTGTCTGGGAGTGAAGCAGGCATTTATTACTTCATATGTCCTCTGATACTTTGGGATTATCACTTAATTAACTCGGTATAAATAGACTGAACAAGTGGTGTAAATCCCAGTAGACACAACACTTAGAATTGTATGATGGATTCACCAAAGAAATCCTGAAAAAACGAACTAACAAGAAACAGAGAAATGACACCTGCTTTCGACCAGGATTTGGGTTTTATAATAAACACTTTAAAAAATGTCTACACATTCTCCAGTGCTAGTTGATACATTTAGAAGTCATAAATTAAAATACAAATGAACTTTCACTGAAGTATTAGAAGTCTTCCTCTGTGCTTTTAATTCTAAAGAAATGCTAAAGGTAAATTAGTAATTTAAATTCCAGGCTCAATGAACAATACTTGCTCTATTATGTTAGGATTAAA
Organism: Dipodomys merriami; assembly: GCF_024711535.1. NCBI lineage: Eukaryota > Metazoa > Chordata > Mammalia > Rodentia > Heteromyidae > Dipodomys > Dipodomys merriami. Next base: position 16,949,887 of record NW_027202826.1, read on the forward strand.
GACAATTCAGGACAACCCATTAGTTGATGGTGGGCATATAATCTTTTGTAGCAGTGGTATTAAATAACATGTGTATTTGATTTGTTACAAAAGTACAAAAGAGATATGTTAACTAATGTGATTAAGCTTATTATGCTTTAAAGCTTTCCACAAAAGTGAACTTAAACCATTTAATCAAATCTCTATGGTACCATTTAGTAATCTGATTCAACACTTTTGAGAACAGTCTACATAGTATATTTTAGAAGTTGATTAGGTCAGATTAAAGAATAATACCTAGATGTTTTAGCCTAAATTGCATGTAAAAGCAAGCATTAAAGATCCAAAGACAACTGTAATGTAATTTTAGCAAAATCTTATTTTAGATGCATGATATGGCAGTGGCTTTCAGGACTTTATTGTCAGAGACCCTTTCTAAATGGAAATAAATATCTGTATCTAATTTTACTAAAATCCCCCAGACATTTAAGTATCTATTTTCAAGTATTTAAAAATAACAAACTGAAGCAGAATTTCACTGACCTAGCATATTTATTTTAGAGATTAAATGAAGACATGCATTTGCATTTGCTTCTATAAGGAAAAAGGCAGGCTTTAGCTAGGACATCCCAATTTCCTGGCATCATTTCTAAAATCTCACAGGATGTCTTAGATGTAGATCAATTGAATATATTAAAGTTTATCATGCAGAAATGTTTTTCTCACTGATGCTAACAGTAGAGAAAATAGTAAACCAGCTAGGCACTAACGGCACATGCCTGTAATTCTATCTACTCATGAGACTAAGATCCCAGCATTGTGGTTCCAAGACAGGCCATGCAGGTGAGTTTGTAAGACTTTTATCTCCAAATAACCAGCAAAAAGCCAACACTGGAGCTCTGGTTCAAGTGGTAGTATGCCCACCGTAAGTGAAAATGATAAGGAACAGGAGCAAACCCCGAGTTTAAGTCCCAGTACTAGCACAAATAAACAACTATAACTTTGGGTGGAGGGGAGGGAGGAATTAGGGAGCTGGGAAGGAAAGGGATGGTAAGGGAAAAACAAAGGATCAGGTAACGCTCAATAGGAAATGTACTCATTACCTTCCTCATGTAACTGTAACCCCTCTGTGCAGTATTTTTTACAATAAAAACATATTGAAAAAAAAGAATTCTGAGTCAGATTTGGTTGATGGAAAGTTCCAGTTGGCTCACTGACATGGATTCTAGAAAGTTATCTACCTCAACAAACTGTGTTTATTCATTCCAATGACAATTGGCTTTAATTTAAATTAACTGTGAAGTTAATATAATAATGCCACGGGATTATTCTGGTTGTATAAAAGCAATACAGAAATGACAAACATTGCTTTGGTTTTCTTTCTTAAACATTACCTAATACCAATATCTTCACATTCATGAAGTCTGATGTCCTCTTATTTTCCTACATCTTATTTCCTCAGTTATGTGTGTAAACCACAAGTCAAAGGGGCTTTATAATAATATTGAAACTGCTAACATAATCAATATTGGAGTTTTTATTCGTTCTTTCCCCTTCTCAACTGAAGTAGCAGAAGTATTTATAATAGTTTAACTTAGTTAAGAAATGTATAAAGAAAAGGCAAAAATGAGGAAACTCCAAGTAGCAATTCTCATTTTGAATTCATAATCCCCAAATATGTGTCTGGGATATAGAAGCTATGGTCAATATGAACTTAAATGCTGAAGATAAACTAAGGGCCTACCCTAGCAACTCACAGTACTGATAAGGTCTCTAAAGTCACAAAGATCCCAATAGAATTCTTTTCTCACTTTTTTAAATTGTCAAGGTGATATAGAGTTACATAAGTAATAAGTACATTTCTTGTCAATCTTGTTGCCCTTTCCCTCATTTTTCTTCTACTTTCCCTCCTCCGACCTCTTCCCCCAAGTTGTACAGTTCATTTCCAACATACTGTCTTGTGAATATCACTATTGCATTGGTTCTCCCTTGTCCTTTGTCTCACCATTCTGTTGTTCCCCTTCCCTTCCCTAGTTCAAATAAACATATATTCAATACCAGGGTACCAAAATCAAATACAATAACAACAGAGGATATACCATAGGGGGAAGAATATACAAAAGAAACAAAAAAATCACATAGTACATTAAAAACAACAACAAAGAAAAATCTCTTGTGTCCATGTCTTGAAGTTCATTTTACTTACCATCATGTGTTTATTTTTTATTTTTTTCATTTTTTATTGTGAAAATACTGTACAGAGGGGTTACAATTACATGGACAAGAGAATGAGTAAATTTCTTATCAAGCATTGTAGCTTCCTCCTTTGTTTCCCCTTCCCATCCCTACCCATCCTTACCCGCCTCCCCACCCAATCCTCCTCCCCCCCACCACCAAAGTTGTAAACTTCGTTTTCGATATAACAACTTGTACGTCTCATTGTTGCAATGGATCCACCTGTATCCCTATTTAAACAATTTGTTTTTTTCCCTTCCCCTCCATAAATTATACCGACATCAAAGATCATCTTATATGGTCATATGTATGTAAATATTGGGCTAGTCTGCTCATTGGCTAAGATTATCCTAGACATATACTAATTATTGCAAATAAGGAAAACCATGTGACCTATGTTTCTTTGGGTCTGGCTTACTTCACTTAAAATTCTCTGGCCATAAAATGAAGTGCAAATCAAAACAAATTGAGATTCCACCTTACCCCATTTAAAATGGCTATAATCAAGAAATCTAATCACAATAGATGCTGGAGGGGATATGGACAGAAGGGAACCCTACTGCACTGTTGGTGGGAGTGTAAACTTGTTCAACCACTCTGGAAAGCAGTATGGAGGTTCCTCAAAAGACTAAACATAGAGCTCCCCTATGACCCAACAATCCTACTTCTGGGCATTTACCCAAACGATCACAAACAAGGCCTTACTAAAGCTACCAGCACATCTATGTTTTTTGCAGTATTATTCATCATAGCTAAGATATGGAACCAACCTAGATGCCCCTCAGTAGATGAATGGATCCAGAAAATGTGATATATATATATATATATATATATATATATATATATATATATAATGTGTGTATGTGTGTGTGTTTTATATATATATATATATATATATATAATTGTATGCTTCCATTGAAAAGAATGTCACAGCTCCAATAGTATATTTTATAACCACTTTTTGAGCCCTATCTCTTTGCAGATTTTTAAATCTTAGTGTTAAAAACACCTACCACCATACAGAACTAGACCCTCCACTAGAGACATAGTTTTTATTATAGATGGCTAATTGGAAATTTTCATACACCTTCAGTCCTCTATGAACCTGCTTCTTACAAATGTTATTCTTTTATTGAAAATGTGTTTTATTTTTTAAATTGTGTGTACTGCTGTTGGTCCTAGCTCTTTCTTAAAGTACATCAACATGAAATTAAGCACATTGTTTCTTTTTCCAGGTTTGAATAAAGTTTTAGAGTTTGCTCTTAAAATGATTTTGACAAGTATTAGGAAAATGGTATTATAAAACTTAAGAGGATATATCTATTATAAAAGATTAAATATTATTATATACAATATCATTATGATTATACACTTAGAATTGCTTTCTCAATTTTGCTCACATAGGAACTTCTTTTCATAACTGGTCTTTAGCTCACTTGCCCTATTGGTTTTTTGTTTCTATTCTTATTCTTACTGGAACATAATTTCAATGTATTACCTAAAAATGGCATTTTGGAATTAAATATAGTTTTAAGCTGAAATTAGGATGGCCAGTCCATTTTATTTAAATCTGCTTAAGAATAAGAACTGGTCTTATAAGGTTTTTATAAGTTTAGTTTTTTAATTGTAAATCAAATAAGTTTATTTGAAAGTGCAAAGAAACCCTGAAAGAAAATATTAAGACTCTATTTAGAGAGGAGCCCTAAAAAAGGATTCCTGGGTCTTGTAGTTTCTATAGAGTGAGCCCTTTGATCTTTCAAAAAATAGTATATTGATTTTCAAAGAACTGTGTATAATAAATATTAGAGCATCCAGTTACCTGTTCTAAGGTGAGCAAGAACTGCTTATTCATAAAAAGAATCAATATCTGTTGGTATAATTTGTGGAGGGGAAGGGAAAAACAAATTGTTTAAATAGCGATACTGTTGGACCCATTGCAACAATGAGATGTACAAGACGTTATGTCAAAAAATGAACTTCATGACTTTGGGGGGCTGGGGGTGGAAGGTGGGAGGGCAGGGATGGGAAGGGGAAACAAAGGAGGAGGCAACAATGCTTGATAAGCAAATAAGCAATGTACTCATTACTTTGCCCATGTAATTGCAATCCTTCTGTACAGCATTTTCACAATAAAAAAATAAAGAATCAATATCATAAGTTAATCACCTAGTATTAAGAAGGTTGCCTCAATATGAATTGATATATTTTTAATTTTTTTCTGGATAGATGCATGGAATTTGATTTACTTCTTAACCAGATCAAGGAAAGACTAGGAGAAACCCTAGGTCTCCTTGGCACAGGCTGAAATTTTCTTAATAGAGACCCAGAAACACAACAAATCAAAGAAAGGTTGGATAAATCAGATTGCATGAAGCTGCAGAGCTTCTGCATGGCAAAGGACATAGCTAGCAAGATCAAAAGAAATCCCATGGATTGGGAGATCTTCACAAGCCATATAGCGGATAAGGGTCTCATATCTAAAATATACTTGGAACTCAAAAAATTAAATTCCTTAAAATATTTTTAACAATTAAAAAAATTGATAAACCTATCACTTCTGTCTTCTATGACCTATTTTATTCTGGTAGACCAGTAGATATTTAGATAGCTGTATATCATCAAAAGAATTCACATATACTTAATTATGAAAATAAAATGAAGTAGTGAGAAATACAAGAGGGAGAGAGAAATACCTCCTACTTGATATGCAGAGAAGGGAAGAAATGAAGACACTCAAAATAATTTTATAACTATTATTAGCTCCACTCTTCAAATAATGAAAATTCAAGTATATTTGAAGATATCAAATCAGCTGTGAATTACCAGAAGCACTGAGTTTTCAGTCTATAGAACTTCAGAAATCAGGTTCTTCCCATGATCCCCTGTGTTTCTTATTACACCTTATTTCTATATTGAGATTATGAAGGCATTTCCAAGCTTCTCCAGAATTAAACACCAACCATCAACTGAAAATTCTAAGACAATCCACATCTTTAAAAGTTATCTAGTACCATGAGGGACTGTCTCCAGAAAGGAGTGGGGGGAGAAGAGAACGAAGTAGAAGAGGAGATGAAAGAGGAAAATAAAAGGAGGGGGGTGAAATGGGAGGAAGAAAGGGAGGGGGAGTAGGGAGGGGAAGAGAAGGAAGAAGAGGAGAAAGGAAGGAAGGAGTAAGAGGAAAGAGGAGGAAAGAGGAGGAGGAGAAGAAGAAAGGGACAGAGCCAGTGATCTCTAGTTCTACTCTCAGCTTAAACCTGGCAACAAAATTAAGGCAGAAAGCTATAAGGTATACACCATTTAATTAATGAGTTTAACCATCTAATAAATGAATATAAAACTTGTTCAGCAATTCAGTAAGTTTTTTTTATCGTTCAATTTAATGTTTATCATGTATGTATTTCCAGTTACACTATTTATAACAGGTATACAATTTAATGCAATGATTGTAACGTTAATATATTATCATTAAAATGATTTTTTTAAGTTTGGAGACTTTGAAATGTATCATCCAATCACACTTATTTCCATTTTTGAACCAAGAAATAGAACTAATTTATTGCTGGCAACTTGTATTATAGTATAAAACAAAATCTGTGTGTCTAGTGTATGAAAGGTATCTAACTTTTAAATTGTAAGTCAAACTAGACAGAGCAAAGGAGGAAGAGGAGGAGAGAACTGAAGGAGGAACGGAAGAAGTTGCTTTGTGTGTGAATAAAGTAATTTAATACGCTTAATAGTTTTGCCAATAAATGCCAACTTTTCTGTCAATGTAAATATGTAAGAAAATCCACACACTATCAGAATTCTTGGAAATACTACCTTTATTAATGCTTCTGCATGGAAAATAGAATGAACACCCATATTCATAAAATATCTAACAAAGGGAACACTATTTGTTCTAACAATGTTAATGGGAAGTAAAATCATTCAGATTGGGTATATTGTGAGAGATGAGATCAAACACTAAGAAAAAATGGACTAGGGGATATCGCAGTGGAGGAAGAAGTGAACTGAAATGGTAATGAATGAATTGATCTTCTTAGTTGCAATTTACTCAGGTGCCAAGGAGGATTGATTGTTAGGGGAGGAAGAAAGTGATACTATGTACCTGTGAGGACAATAGCGCTGTGAGGAAGCCGGAACTACTTAAATAAGAATGGTAGTGAGAAACATAGTAGTAATGTATGATGGAAAATGATTATAGTAACAGGGAAAGGGGTTCTGATCGCATGCATTTGTCCACTAGAAAAACTAATCTGACTACAGTATTTAACAAAGTACAAGACAATCACTTCTATAAATCTCAAATAAAAAAAGACTCACAATGTCCTGTGGTAGAGGATTGTCCTAATGCCCACCATAGTGATCTTCTCAAGAAATATTATAATGTTGCATTGCTTTTGTATCTTTGGCCCAGATTTTGTCTTCAGTCTTGAAGGTTTAGAAACTGCAATTATCAGCTAGTCAAGATCATATCTAAGTTGTAGAACTACTTTAAGTCCAGAAAGAGAAAGTATTCATATGATTTATTTTTTATATCGAAGCATATTATACTATTGTAAAGATACTGCACAGAGGGGTGACAGTTACATGAGTAAGGTAATGAGTACATTTCCTATCCAGTCTTGTTACCAGCCTCCTTGTTTTTTCCTTACTATCCCTTTCCTCCTCCCCTCCCAACTCCTCCCTCTTCCCACCCATGTTGTAAAGTTCATTTTCAACTGTGTCTTGTAAGTCTCATTGTTACATAACATCAACCTCTATCCTTGTTTCAGCATTTTGTTATTTCCCTTCCCCTCCCCAAATTAGAAAAATGTATATAAAAGATACAGTGACACCTTGGGTTATACCATCAGGGGAAGAACATATAAAAGAAACAAAAAAAACCCACATAGTACATTAAAAACTACAGCAACAAAGAAGAAACCTCTTGTGTCCATATCTTAGGGTTCATTTGGCTTAACATCATCTTATATGGTTATATATACATACCTACTGACCTTTTCTGTTTGTCTGATAAGATTATCCTAGACATATACTAGTTATTGCAAATAAGGAAAACTATGGGACCTATGTTTCTTTGGGCCTGGCTTACTTCACTTAATATAATTTTTTTTCAAGTCTTTCCATTTCCTAACAAATGAGGCAGTGTTATTCTTTCTGATGGAGGCATAGAAATCCATTATATAATATATATACCACATATATACATCACATATAAGTACCACATATATATGTACACACACATATATACATATATGGTGCATTTTTCTTTCATATATTTGTTTTTTTAAAATACTGTGAGACATCTTAACTTCTTCTGTTAAAAACTCTTTCTCCAGAAATTGTTTATTCATATAATACATTTTTAAGAAAGATTTATAGTAGATTTCATAAAATTGACCTACTGCCATTCTGCTTTTATTCTTGCTATTTTATTCCATTATGTGTGCTCGTGTTCCCTCTATGCACTAAAGAAATTAATGCCTGCCAATACTCATTTCTGTTAGAGTATTCTTAGATATTGACATTCTGACAGGGGAAAAAAATATCCCAAGAGGATTGGATAAAGGTATTATTGAACACCGTTAAATCTCATTTGCAAGATAATTTTTTTAAAAATACAAATGTAAACAAAAGGATACATCAATCATTTGCATCACCATTAGGAGTAATTTCAGGGCTACCCCAAAATAAGTCCAGATTGCTTGCTTTGGAGAGTCAATCATCAGTTATCAAGCAATGAAATACAGAATATGCTTTTTGAAAATTGTAAGTTAGCAGATACCTCTTAGTAGAGCACTAGTATTGCCTATAATTCATTTTTTATTTTCAGTTATTATCTATGTAATTAAACCTTGAGATAGTTTAACATAAATTAAATTCTAACATACCCATCCTATAAAAATATAACTTCTATCCCAACCCTCTATTTTATGTGGCCTCAAACTCTCCTGAGTTTCTCTCCTATGCAAAATATTCAACAGTTGACCACAACAGAAAGATCTGCCAAGCTAGTCACTTTGCTACTACTCTTGCTGTTGTAGAGTTTTAGTTCACACAACTTAGTTCACATAGGTTTTAGTTCACACAATTTTCTCAGTGCTATCCAATCAAGCTTATCTATTTGAAACCAAGATATATTGATTACAAATTAGGAAACAGAGGACTTTCTGGAAGTGGTAGATGCAGAGAGGATTCTATTGATGTAACTCCTTTGAACAATTAGCTTAGAATTTAACACAAAGTACATCAGAAAGTTGTTCAACATCTATGTCATTGGCATTGTCAGATTAAACTTCAGAGTCAGTAATGTGAATATTACAGAGATAGAATGTGCAATTCTCATAGTGCATGTAAGTCTAAAGAAGGATCATGCCTGCACTTCCTAGGAGCTGCAAAGAAAAATGTAGTGATCAAGATGCCAGTAATAGAATGCAGAAGTCAACCTGTGATGAGTTTGAAGGATGTTGACCACACTCTCTAAAGGAAACCCTCAGTGTCATTCAGCAGCTCACTGTTACTGAGTATCCAAGCATCTTTCCTTGTTCTGCTAGTCCACATCTCCTATTATAATAAAAACATATAAGCAATACTAATAAAAACCCACCTAATTCACAAGAGGATGAGAATTTCCATGATGGGACCAGATAAGCTCATGCCTACTCCTTTAGACTAAATTAGCAAATACCTCTACCATTTGTACCTCTTGCAGCTGAACCCTGAACGAAACCCAGGATCTATCACACAGGAGAGATAGACAACGGTGGCAGTGAGGGTTCAAAAGGATGTGTCCTGTCAATCACACACAGACCTGATGAGATTCATCTTTGCACTGGGCTAACTAACACACCAAGTGCAATGAGTCCAAGGTCTACAATCCACAAAGCGTTAGTCAAGGAAAATAATATGTCATATTCCTAATACTGTCATCAGCTATGCCGATGAAAATGTGAGCTACAACTTTATTGTATTTCTCTAACATAAAGGGATGCATGAAAGCAATAAAACACAAGCTACATGAGCACGGGACACCAGATGCCCAAGGATAGGAGATGCACTCAAGGTGCAGGGAACAACATAAGCCATTCCCATGGAAGAAATCATGAAAAAGTGCCAGCCCGCCCCATTTCAGAGGAACAGATAGCCACACGCTGAAATTCCCCAGTGAGCTGCCCATCATTATACACACATGCACACACATCTTCAGTGTGACATTTCCCCCCCGACACACACACACACAAGGTAATTTAAGATTAATAAACTGGACATGATGAATACATATTCCCAGAGGTAGCAATGAAAATAATTGGGCTACACAATTTTAACAGCTTTCCTTCCTACTTCGTCAAAACGATAGGCCACTTTTTACAAAAGACATATGCATCCTTCTCAAGGCTAATTGTGTTCCATAAGCACTTTGGCACACACATGTGGACGTGGCAAACACATACATTTTTGCTTTCTGATGCTTTTTGCCAAGTTTATTTGATAAGTGGCTATCTCTATATCTTTGCTGTCAAGGTCCTTTATTGCCAGCTGGTTAGAAAAGAAGGAGGCAAAGGTCGATTTGCTTTTCCCCAGAAACAAATCTGTCATATCTTTGATGTTCCACTCGAATGGCCTTGTGGGACTGAAGATGCCAGTCCTCCTTCTCTAGGGCACTTTTTGCTCAAATACACCCACAACAGATTTTTGTTCTAGATGAATAGAATCCGACATCAGAATGGCAATCAAGGCTATTATGCCAGAAAGAGAATTGAAGTCACAAAGAGCTTGCCAGTTATTTGTAACAATCAGAGTCCTTTAAAAAGCTTCTTACAACAATCTGTACACATCAAGGTTGTCTGGCCTTTGTAGACGGGAGAGTCTTACTTTAGAGAGTAAAATCGGAAATCGCAAAGTCAAGCCATCAAAGGAGACAGAGCTATTCTGGCAGGAATAAATGTGCTTTAAACATTAGTAAATATATATACAATAATAACAATCTCTCCCTTTTTTTACAATGCATTTCCCCCATTCTCAGCTGTGAAGGTCCCTGGGAATTATTTCCAGAGACAAGCTGTAGGGAAAGCATCAATTAATCTGCTGAATGAATTTTTGAATCTATTCTCAATGCTGAGACCCCCTCCTGGTGCTTGGTAATTACCCCAATATTTTCTGTACGCTTGTTTAAATGGCTTCCTCTTGGGTTTCCTGTGAAGAAGGCCTCTCTCTCTGTTGATCTGAAAGGCAGCATGCCTTATCGCTCCGCCTCATTCCATCTGTGGCTCATAGGGGGTCCCGCTAATCATTGTCATTGGAACATTGGATGAGCAGTCTGGGGACATAGATAGATGTGACACCAAAGGAGACCAGCGACTTTCCAACAGAGTGTTCATCTTTATAAACACATCATCCTTCCCAGATTTGAAGCGAGAGATAAACTCCCATAAAGGAAAAGCTTGCACCTTAATTACACAAATATAGTGATCAAAGCTATTAGTATTGTTTTCAGAGACCAGGAATTTAATATAGTGGTGTTTTGGTACCTCTGATAGAAAAGTCCAAAAGTGACAGAGAAAAACAAAATTAAGGGAATGCAAGAAGCAACAGAAAAGGGTAAAGGACTTTACATACAAATGCTATTTACAAAGAAATAAAATTCCTAAAGCAGCTGATGCAAAAGGAAGATAAAAGTTGTGAAGTGTTGAGCTGTGAAAGAACTTCAAAGTGTATTAAAATGTCACATTGATTTTTCTTACATCTTTAAGTGGTAAGTTTCAGAAGATAAATGTGATCCACAATTTATCCACACATGATTTATCTGTAGACAGAGAAAATAAAGCATGGGGATATTTTTTAATATAAAAGAATCCTTGCACTGGAAATATTTGCCTTTACTTTTCTTAAATAAAAATGACTTTCATTCTTTTGAGGGTATGGCTAGGATGAGTACTATTTTCTAAATAAGTTAATTCAGAGACTCCTTGAAGCTGTCTATTTGAGAATAAGCTAGGCTACTTTACTTCTATGTAATAATGGATGTTTGTGATCAGATTCAATAAACGTAAAGATATTCTTTAGAAATAATGTATTATTTGTTCTTTTATTGACAAGTGTTTGAAGAAAAGCATATTAAGTAATACTTTAAGGGAAACTGTAGCATTCCTTTTAATAATAGTACTTAAGAATATTAGTTTAGTTAATACATCTCCTAGCTGAGTCCCAATATTAGAGTCAAGATAGCCTTTCGTTTATCAATACACTGACTTCTAGGAAATAAACTTAGAAATATTACAAGTAAAACAGTTAGAGACTTTCTATATTTAAAACACTAAAACAAAGGTTTAAAAAATCTCCCAGTGGGGCTGGGAAGGTGGCTCAGTGGTAGAGCGCTTACCCTGAGGCCCTGGGTTTGGTTCCTCAGCACCACATAAGCAAAAAGAAAAAAGCCGGGAGTGGTGCTGTGGCTCAAGTGGTAGAGCGCTAGCCTTGAGCTGAAGAGCTGAGGGACAGCGCCCAGGCCCAGAGTTCAGGCCCCACGACCGGACCCCCTCCCAAAAAAAATCTCCCAGTGAATACAATGTTTTATATAGTTAAGTAATTATACTTTTATTATAAAATCATAGTGAAAGTTTTCACTTACAAAATGGCTACTTTGGAAATTCTAGAATGCTTTATTTCAACTTGTACAAAAAAAACAGACAGGCAGGGAAAGTAAGATGGTGTCTGGATGACAGGAAGAAACTTCATTTGAGATTCAAATACAGGTTAATGAATGTGGTGAATGTCTGTGTTGTGTAGTGAGATAATATCTTGCTAACCCCATGCTCAGTTCTCACTGTCATTCTTTTGAGGGCATAAGTATGGTCTATTAGCAACATTTTGTATTGGTTTCTCATGGCCTTGTTTCTGAATATTTGCTTTGTGGAGACCAGGAAACCATTTTCCTCTGGTTTTCATCCTAAATCACTGACACTTCTACTGGTTTAGCCCAGTTTGGTTTTGTTGGTTTGGTTTTTTTTTTCTAATTTCTGCTCACTATAGAGACGCTGCCACGCTCAATCCTCAAAGATCTTATCCAGTATCCAGTATCCTAGGTTGCTAACACCATGTACACACCTCAGTTTCATAAACTGAGTGCTCTTTTTATCTTGAGTATCTACATTCTATTACAGACTCTTATATCCAGCTTTTAAACTGATCCACTTTAATACATGATAAAAATCACAAACTTATACCATAATAAAAATTTTGATTTCCCAAATATATTTCTGTTAAAGATTCACCAGCCATGTAAATAAAATTTCATTAATGCTAAAAAAAATACAAACAAAACATACACATGTATATGGGTATATACATACATACACACACACACACACACACACACACACACACACACACACACACACACACAACCTTGCATACATAGAACTGTTTCTTTAACTCTCAATCTTCAGTATGTCAGTAGTTTTCATTTTTGGTTTTCTTTTTAACATAATAGAAGCACTCTTTACACTTTCAAATCAGATCAGGTCACTCTATTCCAAACCATCCTTGACACCCCACCTACTCAGAAGGAAAACCATTTTTTCCAATGGCTATAAGCTCTAGAGGATAACATTTACTTCTACTTTGCCCAATTCATCACATCTAGTTTTTCTTTAGTTTATTAGACAAGAATCCTATGAGACTCCTGCTGCTCTTAGGCCATGCCAATATGTTCTCATCTTTGCTTTCTTGGTCCTTCTCTGTTGAAAGCTAAACTCTCACATTGCTGCTTTGTTTATTCCAAGATTCCTTTTAGATCTTTCTTCAAAGCTTGTTCCTGGAGGTATATCATAGCAGAATCTGTAAAAGCTAAAATATGGTAAAGTGAAACACCAGTAATACATCTCCAGTGAGAAATGGCAGATTTGCCTGAATGATCTGGAAATTAACCATTTGAGAAACAAGAATATAGAAGATGACAAAATTTGGTGCATCCTATTTGGGCTCAGCTCAATATTCTTGATTATTGAAAAGGATGTATTACATGGATTGATTTCAGAAAAATGATCTAACCTCTGAAGTTCCCTGACTTCTCTCTGCCTAAAATTCAGATTTATAAATGTGCTAATTTTTGAAGATTAAATAACTAATGATATAAACTCTTAGAGGAGTGCCTGATCCCCAGTAACTGGATAAGTATTAGTTATCACAACATTAACAGAAAAGTGGTTATTTCCTAGAGTGTTGAATAGAGAATGGGAAAACTCTAAGAAACTGAATCAGTCAACTGTAATATGGCTGGATGACATATCCCAGAGATAAATGCTTCTAGACATAAGGGTTTTGTATGGCTTCAGTGATTCCAATGTATCAAAATCTTTGTCAGGAAGAAGCTGTGCTTCTTCTCATGAGTTCTCTGTTTAGTCTCCTTGGAGTCTCCATTTCTCAAAGATGGACAAGACAGCTGAGCTCATTCTATGGGGTATTCCAGACCTACAGGGAGGTCTGAGCTGAATCCTATATATCAGGGCTGAGAGAAGGTCAAACAAATGTCGAAGAACTTGGGTTAGTTTTGGAGTGTTCTGAAACTTTGAATTACTCTCCAGACCCTTAGAGAAAATTGAAACTCTTAAGTATTACAGCTTCCTGGTGAGCCCCTCAAATCTATCAGTCCTAATTTTCTGTCCTAATGATTTCTCAGGGATAGTTTATTTTCCATGAGCCTGGTCTTCTGAGAAGCAATCAAAATGACCTATTTTAGTCTTGACCAAGTATGGGAGCAATATAGATATCAAAAGATACCACATCTTGCTCATCACTCATTACTGAATTTTGGGAAAAAGAAAAACAGGGAATGGATAGCATCTATGGGCAGAAGAGGACTTTTTGAAGCAGATTTAACTTAGACATGTTCTCTCCTCACTAACCATGTGTTTGGAACAAATATGGTTTTCATTAGCTTAAGATTATTATTGAAAATGCAAATTGTGTTTTATGTCTATTTTTTATTATGCTGACACTTGAACAAGCTCTTGCTTTCTTTTATACAGCCTTCATTTTGCGGGGGGCCTGGGTCTCATAACATTGGATATAATTTTTACATAATTGTAGAAGAATAATGCAGTATCACATACCACCTTAATTCTGACTAAACTACATGGCCATGGCTTGAAGTTAGCAACAAGCTTTTGTTCTTTAAATGCTATGAAAATTTCTCTTTTATAACTTGCCATTAAAGTAAAACAATTTTCTATTGTAGTGAAATATTCACAAGTCAAGTTACAACTCTCTAATGGATTTCTAAGCTACCCTGATGAATTAAGAGTATGTCATTTGGACAGTGTCACCATCATTTAGACAACTTTATACATTGGAAAGAATTCAGGAAAACATTAAAAAGGGGAATTTGAGGGATGTAATATCTGTCATGTTTCATTTACTTTGCTTAATTTTATCTAGAGGAAACTAGCTAGTATAAGATGTCATGCTAATTCTCACATTAATGCCCTCTTATGAAATAGTGATTCAATTTTACTATCTTAGATACCCTAAAAGTTGCCAATTGTAACTTTGGAGGGTAAGGATATTATAAAGTATGCCCTGCTTCATTTCATTAAAGCATGCAAATTGGAACTTGCAAACTACAGAATTTCTTGGCTGTTTTAGTTTGGCTTTCAATAGTAATTAAAGATGAAACAAGTTTCACCTAAAACTCAAGCCCAAAGAAGTCTTCGTAAAATCATTATAAGAAATATAAAATAATGGAAGTGTCACTGTGGCTCAAGTGGTAGAGAGCTTGCCTAGAGCTGAAGAGCTGCGGGACAGCACCCAGGCCCAGACTTCAAGTCCCATGACAAACAAAAAAAAAAAAAAAAAAGAAGAAGAAGAAAGATAAAATACTTATAAGAGGTAGAAAAATGAGGAATAAGAACAATTTCATCAATATTTTTACATTTTTCATTATAAAATGACTTTTATAAAAATAGATACTAAAACTGGAAATAATTGTTTGAGATCTATACTTTTCATTTTTTTGAATATTTTTTATTATCTTTAAGTAGTTGTACCAAGGAGTTACCATTTACCCACCCTTTTCTTTACTTATGATGGTTTTAGGTGACTTTTTTTCCTTTTAAGAAAGTAGTTTATATGTATACTGCATCTTTTTTTTTGTGAACATACTGTACAGAGGGGTTACAATTACATGGGCAGGATAATGCGTACATTTCTTACCAAGCATTGCAGCCTCCTCCTTTTGTTTACCCTTCACATCCCTTCCCAGCCTCCCCCCTCCCCCCAATCCCAATCCTTCTCCTTCCCCCCCTTCCCCCCCCCCACACCGACGTTGTAAAGCTCATTTTGGACATGACAACTTGTACTTCTCATTGTTGCAACAGGTCCACCTGTATCCTTAAACATCTCTTTGTTGCTTTGTATGTCCCTCCCCCACAGTATAACCCCTGCTTTCACTATATTTGATGTCAGTATAACTTGAGGAGGAGATGGGGAAAAACCAGTTGTACACTGCATCTTGGTCTTTGACATCACTTCAACATCTTCACTCCTGCTTCAATTCTGTGGTTTATCAACAAATTCTTACTTGCCTTGTCCCTACTTACTCCCTTCATTCTTCTGCCTTTCTCCCATTAGCCCCACCCTACCTTTTTGCAAGTATCCATTTCCTGGTACTTATTTTGTTGGATTCGACTTAGGCTTTTTAAAGAATTACTCTTTTTAAAGAATTACTCCATAGAGTCTATTACATTCAGTGAATTGATATAGAACATATTCTAGCTACCAAAAATGAGTGAAAACATGCAACCTATGTTTTTCTGGGAAATGTTCAACATTGCTGGTGATAAAGGAAATGCAACTCTAAAAAACAGTGAGACTTCACCCCAGTTAGAATGGCCAATATAAAAACAAAAACAAAACTTAATAACAACAAATGGTGGGATGTATCCAAACAGGAATGCTACTACACTGTTGGTGGAAAAGTAAACCTGTTCAACCACTCTGGAAAGCAGTATGGAGGTTCCTCAAAAAGCTAAACATAGAACTACTCTATTATCTAGCAATTCTACTCCTTACCTAGCAATTCTACTCCTTGGCATTTATCCAGTATAACACAAGGAAGGCCACACTAAAGCTAGCAGTACAATCATGTTCATTGCAGCATTATATAACTATAGCCAAGATATGGAATCAGCCCAAATGCCCCTCAATGGATAAATGGATCAAGAAAACATGTTATATGTACACAGTGGAATTCTACTCATCCATCAGAAAGAATGATACTGTACCATTTTTAAGAAAAGGGAAAGACCTAGAAAATTATAATAAGTGATTTTCACTTTTTAAGTTGATAAATACTTCACAAAATGCCTGAAATGTTTTTGTGGAATAGAAGAATAGCTATAATGATAAAATCAGATAAGAATTACTTAGAAACAAATCATCAATCCATAAAAATAAAGAGCAAAAAGAGTATCAGTTACATAACTAGAAATCTTTCATTTAACAAAATAAAGTTAAATAAATTTAGATTTTTAGAGAAAATTGAGCAACTCTTTATTCTCAGTGTGAAAGAAGAGAGAACACAATGTTGTGCTTCATGGCTGGTTGTAGGTCATCTGAATTGCAGGTCCCATAGATAACTTCAGAGTTCTGTAACAATTTCATCTCATTCAAACTATAGCTTGCATTCCTGGTCACATGCTAAAACTTATTTTTCATTTTATTTTCTCCACTAATTTACCAAATTTGAAGAAATTGTCTAGTAAGAGAACTTTCTCATTTGAAAAATCAGGCATTGCTTCTTGGGAGGATTTGGCGGAGGTTGGGGGGGAGGGGGAGGATGGGAAGGGATGGGAAGGGGAAACAAAGGAGGAGGCTACAATGCTTGATAAGAAATGTACTCATTATCTTGCCCATGTAATTGTAACCCCTCTGTACAGTATTTTCACAATTAAAAAAAAGAAAAAAAGAAAAAGAAAATTAAAACAAAAACTGAACAAAGATTAAACATGATTGTCTATTGACTCCACAAAGAAGTTAGCATGTTTTACAAAGAAGGTAGTCTCCTATGCATACTGGAGGATAAAGATCTCTTCCCTTCAGAAATTTTATCAGGATTAAAAATGAAATGGAGCTGGGCCGAAGTGGCTCACACCTATAATCCTAGCTACTCAGGAGAATGAGATCTGAGGCTCACAGTTTGAAGCCAGCCTAGGCAGAAAAGTTTCTGTGAGACTCTAATCTCCAATTAATCTCTCAAAAACCAGAAGTGGCACTGTGGCTCAAGTAGTAAAGTGATAGTCTTGAACACAAAGAGGTTCAGGGACAGCACCCAGGCCCTGAGTTCAAGCCCCATAACAGATGAAAGAGCGAGAAAGAAAGAGAGCGAAGAAAGAAAGAATGAAAGAAAGAAAGAAAGAAAGAAAGAAAGAAAGAAAGAAAGAAAGAAAGAAAGAAAGAAAGAAAGAAATTGAGAGAGAGTAGAAAGAAAGAGAGAGAGAAAGAGAGAGGAAAAAGAAAGAGGAGAAAGAAAGAAAGAAAGAAAGAAAAGAAAGGAAGGAAGGAAGGAAGGAAGGAAGGAAGGAAGGAAGGAAGGAAGGAAGGAAGGAAGGAAGGAAGGAAGGAAGGGAAAAAAGAAAGATAGGAAGGAAGGAAGGAAAGAAGGAAGGAAGGAAGGAAGGAAGGAAGGGAGAGAGAAAAAAGAGAGAGAAAAGAAAAGAAAGAGAGAGAAACAAAGATATGGTACCTATTCTGAGTAGACCCATCATTCCAGTCCACCTGTGAAAAGCACACCAGAACTCTGTACCTCTCCATCACAAGATGAAGTCTGTCACAAGAATCTTGACAGACTGAGCTATAAACATCTCTGTTTAGTTATGGCATGTTTTGAAATGGATCCACACATAATATGTATACATTCAATTTATATCTATCAAATTTGGCACATGAACAATTGGACATTGTTGCTTTTTATTTAAACCAATTGTGACAATGGAAATTTTTTCTCTTCTCAGATTCAGAAAACCACATTACTGGTCAGAATAAATCTTATTTTCTGTCCTACAGCCTTTGTGAATGTGCTAAACTATACATTATGCATTGTTTATTTTAATTATACATTTTAATTATGCTTTGTTATATTTTAACATTTCCAACAGTGTTCTTGAAATAGGCATTTTAGTTAAGCACTCATTTTTTTCTAGGGCATGCTTTTTGCTTGTCTTTCTACTAAACACAAAGCCAATGAGCACAGTACATGAAAGCAATGTAAGGGATGGGGTCATTCTATAATTTGCTGCCTACAGTTGCTTCTGAATTGCAAATAGCTCATTATAAGATATTAAGTAGGAGCCTTGTAAGAAATTTTGACTTAGAAATCCAATCTGAGTCAAGAGACTTAGAGCACTGTCAGTGTATTCTTCCTTTCTCAGCCTTGGTACCAGGAAATGGATGGCATCATAGATCATCCCTCTAAAGCCCCAAGGGCTTAACTTAATCCTAAATGTCTCATATTTGAGAAAAGGCACTGCAGACGGAATAGAGTAATATTTGCATTTCTGCAAATGTGGCAGTAATTATTACAAAAGCAGTATGCAGTTTGGTAGAGAAAAGAAAGGCTATACCTTATCAGAACAGTGAAGAAATTGAATGTGTGCTCATGTGGAAACATTTTGATGAAGAGCTCTAATTCCTTAGATTTTCTTTTTACAGACTCTCAGGAAAGTTCAGTTTAGGAAACAGCATGCCAATTGTGCAATGATCAGTAGCCCGTGGCAAAACTAGACATAATAGAAAAAGAGCTCACAATGCTAGCAAAACTTCAAAGTATACAGATCACCAGATTTATGACCACACATGTCTGCTTACCCATTAGCAAAGGGACTGAGGATGAAAGGCAAATCTAGAAAACATCCTTGAGATAAAGAAATAGACATTTTTGGTTTGGTTTCGGCTTTTGAAGGATAAACTCTATGAACTATTAGCCTTGGTGATTTGGGCCCATGGACATCATGACAGTACAGAATGATAGAGAAAGACCTTTTACCTCATAGCCAGGAACCAAAGGAAAGAGAGGAAAGGGAAATGCCCAGGCCCTAATATTTTTCTCCCTACCCATTGAACCCTATTTCTTCAATGCCCATCCTGGTGGCATAAGAAGAGAATGTGGGCTATAAAGATTCAGTAAATATACTTTATTAAAAGTCATGGGACTTTGAAAAGAACATCAGGTGGAGATCTCCAATAGCAGCCCATTTCTTTGGGATGGATGGGGGCAAGAAGCATACGTAAGGCAGAAGTGATAGAAGTATGTCATCAATATAGCTTTCATACTTCATTGTATTTCTGACACTGAATTGATGTATTACAAGTTCTTCATTTCTCCACTGAAATAGAAAAAGTATAAGAGAATACCAAGTATACATCGGCATGAATGAATGCTAAATTCCAAGCATTAAGTTTACTTTCTTGATTTCACAATTACTTGGAATCTTTGTGTGTGTGTGTGTGAGAGAGAGACAGAGACAGAGACAGAGAGAGACAGAGAGAGACAGAGAGAGACAGAGAGACAGAGAGAGGAAGGGAGAGAGGGATGGAGGGAGGGAAGGAGGGAGGGAGGCAGGGAGGGAGGCTGATGATGATTCCCAGACTTGAATTCAGGGGCCTAGGAGATGTCCGTTAGCCTTTATATTTCATTTTATTTTATATTTTTGCTAAAGTTTGGTGCTCTACCACATGAGCCACAACTTGACTTCCAGCCTTTTGGCAGTTAATGGAAGAATCTCTCAGCATTGTCTGTCTGGGCTGATTTTAAAGCACAGACCTCAGATCTCAGCCTCTTGAATAGCTAAGATAACAGGCATGAGTCACCATTTCCCTGGTGCTGTGCTTTCCATTAAGTTTTTGTTCTGGCCTTAAACAAAAACCTTGGAACAAGGTTCTTTATACATGTTTATGAAGTAAATAATATAGTCTATATCATTTATATATACATATATAGTCTAGTATGGTGTGGATTAACAATGTGACTGATTATGAACATACTGTAACCTCAGTAACAAAAACAAGATACTTTAGATTCCAAATGTAACATTTCTCAGAGCTATCAATTAGGCACTGAGAGGAGGCACAGACTTTTAGGGGAAATGATCAAATAAGTTAGAGATAATAATATTTCTTAATTTTAACTTCTAAAATAAAAATGCGATTTTTTTCAATGTCATCAAGAATAAACCATGGTTAAATTTCTCTAACTATATAAAATTTATTTCATGACCGTATCATGTTTTATTGTATGCTATATTTTTATGTCACATGCTCTTCTGTGTCAGGAAGCAAAAAGATAGTCCTTTCTGGTTCATTAGTTTCTAAACAAAGCTACAGGAACTCCTCAGCCCCAGATACTAGAGAAAACTGAGATGATAATGCATCAAAAGAAAACAGTTTGCTGTATGTTTTACTTGACATTTTTATCAAACAAGAAGCTTAAAACATTTTAATAAGAAACCTTCAAAATGTTAATGTTTATTGCACTAAAAGCCCAACAACTTAAATAATTAGAAAGGGGATGACCTAATTTTTGTACAAGTAACTCCCTGATTCATTAAAAATCCCTGCAATTGTGCATTGTTCTCAATGATTAATGAATGTGATTTGGTCATGTGTGTGAAAGAAGAAAGATGTGAAAGATAGATGTGTTCTGACTAGAGGATGTGTTCAAAAGACATGGAGCTTGTGCTAATCAGAAAATAAAAGCATTTATCATAGCCTCATTGGGGCTAATCATGCCAGCACATGTATAATTTGTGAAGACAGAAAATTTGTTAGGCAAGCTAGAGGACATCATTCTATAACCGTGTGAGTCTTATTCAAATCCTCTTTAAGAAGTACTTTAAAAGCACCAGTTTCAAAACATGTTAAGTGTCTTACAAATGGAAATGGGAAATTATATACTTGGAGGTAGAGCATGAGAGTTGTGCGAAATCATTTGGGAAAACTTCCACACAGCAACTTCTTAAGAGTGCTTTTACTGTCATAATAGTAATTGGTGAGCTTAATTCTTCTGGGTGCGTGAAATCACATAAGGATGGTATTGTAATTTTAGATGAATGAAAGTGTTATGAAGGGGTGCAAATTGGTTCATGCACACATATCCATAGCCCAAGGGAAAAGAGATGAGCCTGGAGCAAAATCCTTTTTGAGAGATTATAATACTCAGCTTATGAGCTTTTATTTCATGTATCGGGGAAAATACACCTACCAGGGGGGAAAAAAAAAAGTCTTCTGTTAACCTTCGGTTGCAACTTTGCCTCCCACCAGCAAGCAGTGAGAGGCAGTCACTCACACAGCAAGTGCTTATCTTAGAATAGAAATTGAACATTCCCAAAGGGTGGGAATATGGCTATTTGCACCTTTAAAATAGAATTGCAAGCCTGAGGCACAACACACAGCTTTATACAACATACATTTAACACTCGGCACCACCTCTGTCTCTTCAAACTCCTCCCAATCTTGAAGATACTATCACATTTTAGTATTCCTACAGATTTAATTATTCCTCATTTTCCTCAATCGATATATTTTTTTCTATTCTGCTTTGTTAATATTGGCTTTGTTATCTTTAACTGGAAGTTGGAGACATTTTATTGAAAAGTATATGAACTTGTCTAAAGATCAAAATCAGTTATAAATCGCTCCTGCTTCGAGATAGTTCAGTGAAACCAACAGTAGCCTCATTAGTTTTTTATTTCATACCTTTTTTGTGTGTTAATCACTTCCTTGCCTTTTAAAAATATTTTATTTTTAATATATACTTATTTATTCTCAATATATACTTTATTATTATGGTAAAGGTGATTTACAGAGGGGTTACAGTTATATAAGTCAGGTAAGGAGTGCATTACTATGTCTGGATTTGATTTCCCACACTTAAAGATAGCTTATTCAGTCAGACTCTGATGACCTCTTGAATATCTCCCCTCCATTTTTGTTACCATTTTTCTAGATCAAGTCCTTGTGCTTCGATTATGTATTCGACTCACAATTGATTTTTCTGTCTTCCAGGAAATCATCTAACCCTGCATATCTCTTGCAAGTTCTCCCTCTAAAATGACTAGGTCAGGGTTCTTTCCTTGGCCTAACTGAAACCAAAAAGTTTCTAGTTAGCATTCAAAGTTAATACTGAAATATCCAATGTCTTCTGTCTTCAAATATTTGGATCTCTTTATCTCTTGATATAGTTACACTTTCTATTTTTAGCATCTTTCTAATAGAAAGCCCACCTAGCTTTTGAAATAAAGCATGCTTTTCAATATACATTGATCATCTCTCATTTCAATATTGAATTCATAACACATGTCTCTAATAGAGTTTAGCAAATTAGACTCAAGGGCAAGCTTCAACTTTGTACCTGCTGCAGGCAATGGTTTTTTATATTTTTGTTTAAATTTTGAATGTTCCTTTGGATGGTAGAACTAATACAATCCATCACATATTAATATTTTTCAATTACATGGAAGAGTGACCAAATTCAAATGAGAATTTCCTGTTATTGATGTTTCCTAGGACTCTGATGCTGATGTTTTAGATTTGAATATGTCTACTTTAGGGCTACTTTCTTATTAGTTGTATTTAAAATATTAGCATGCAGTCCCAGATATTCTGATTTTTTTACTTGCATCCATGAATTAGGTCCCATGGTTTCCCTTATTTGCAATATCTAGTATATGTATAAGTCAAACGGAAAAAGTCAGATAATGTGATGTTAGGAAAATGAATCCTTAGATAGGTATTTTAATGATTTTTTTCTTTCATGCATGTGTTTCTAATGCATTTATAAGTTTATTTCTTTGTTGCTTTGTATGTCCCTCCCCCACAGTATAACCCCCGCTTTCAATATATTTGATGTCAGTATCACTTATGGAGGAGATGGGGAAAAACAAGTCATTTAAGGATTCAGGTGGACCTGTTGCAACAATGAGAAGTACAAATTGTCATGTCAAAAAGGAGCTTTACAATGTCGGTGGGGGGGGGGAGTGGGGGAGGAAGGATTGGGTGGGGGGGCGGGGGGAGGCTGGGAAGGGAGGTGAAGGGTAAACAAAGGAGGAGGCTGCAATGCTTGGTAAGAAATGTATGCATTATCTTGCCCATGTAATTGTAACCCCTCTGTACAGTATGTTCACAAATAAAATAAAAATTAAAAAAAATACAAATTGCTTATGAGCAATGAGGAAAAAATGATCAAACACTGAAAGTTAACACTAATACTATAAAGAATTTTTAAGAAACTAATGGTTTACCATCCCTTGAATTCACAATTTGTTTTGATTTACACATGGCAACTCTTTAACATTTCTATTAGTAGCGCAGTGTAGTGGCTTTAATGGTATCACAAAAAATATTTTCTACTCTTAACCACTATTGTCTGTGGATGTGACCTTAAATTAAAAACAAACAAATGCTGTCTGAAGATACAATTAAAATCTTGAGGATAGTTCTTCTTGGATCAGTTACACCTTTAACCCTATGTCTGGTGTTCTTATAAGAGAAAGGGAGATCCTGAATCCCTGGATGTCACAAGAAGACAGTGGCTGAGACTACAGTGAAAGAACTCTAAGCTTAGGAGGACTTAGGATGGTCCATGGGCACCAGCAGCTATGGGAGAGGTATAGACTAGATTACACAGCCTCCTGAAGAAATCAGCTCTGCCTTTACTTTGAATTAGGTTTAGTCCTGTAGACTCATGTGAGAAAACATTTCTCTTCTTTTATTTTTATGCAGAGATATTCTCCTAGGTACCTTAGGCTTCCCTCAAACTCATGCTCCTCCTGCCCCTGACTCTGAAAAGTTGAAATTATAGGGATGGGGCCATCATGATGGGTAAGATTCTATTGTTTCAAGCCAAGTTTGTGGTCATTTGTTTGGGATTATTAGGAAATCAATAAGGTAATATTCATAGCTATGAAAACAGAGATATTTATGTTCCCAAAATGAATACTAAGGTATGATATGTTTTTGTAACTTTTTTTAAATTTAATTTTATTTTATTTGTGAACATACGGTACAGAGGAGATGTTTTTGTAACTCTTGATACAGAATAGTATTCTACAATGTTTGCATAAAGTAGTAATCTTAAACTTTGATTTGAAACATTCTTTAAAAATTTACACTCTGAAAATGAATATTAGGACCATCGTAATTAATATTTAACTTACGCTATTTGAATGTCTATAATGATAAAGAAATCTACTTAAGCTAAATTCAAAAGCGTTCCATTAATATGCAAAAAATTTAATACATTAAGTAATAAAATTTAACAAGAGTTGAATGATTAGTTTTTTTCCTCTGGAGGAAAGCAAATTAACACTGATTCCTGCATCCATGCCTGTCACACAGACTGTATGATTTGAAGAAGGAGTGGAGGGAAGTTTTTGCAAAGTAACTTGAAAAGATTCATCTCTATCATGCAAAGAGACCTGAAAATGTCACATTGTCACTTGCCAGGGCTGCCAGAAATGTTGGATTCCCAGTGAAAAAGGTTTATTTTGAAGCAGATGCAAATGTTACACTTAGGAATCTCTGTCATATGCATATCTATATCTAGGTAGATATAGATAGCATGCATGTATATATACATTTATTTTAATCCCTACTTTCCTTATTGATGTTCATAACTATGGTGATTTGTTTGCCTTCAAATTTAAGGCTTTAAGTCTACCTATATAAACATTGGGTGATCTGGCACAGTTTATTCCAAACGGACACATGATAACTAAGTTTATGTGTCCATTTGTTTGGGCCACATGTTCTCTGGTTAGTCTGAGTGTATAAAATCAACGGAAGACTTGGGGACAGTAGAAGCAGAGAGAGAGAAAGAGAAAGTAATTTGCTCCCTGACATCTTGAGCTGGGACAGTGGTGCTCTCCTGCCTTCAACTGCAGTTGGGCCACTACCTTGCCTGAATTCTCACACCTGCCGAACCTCACACTCTCCCTAAGACATACAAGTATTCTATCAATGAAAATGTTATTTTGCAGCCCTGTAACAAGCAAACTTGGGGAAAAGAAAATATGTCTACATTACCTTTTCCTTTAACTTTAATGAGAACACTCATCATAGTAAAGGATTCCACAGAAATATTTATGAAGTCTACCAATTCAATTCATGATAGCCCTTTGCCTCCAACTTTTGCTTTCAAAGGCCATTATTGCTAAACAATATATTGACCCTTCGTTTTCTATCACTTTGGGGGGAGGGGGTTAATTCACAAATTTAATCCTGATTTACAACATCTAGCACATCTTCATTTTATTTTCTCAATTTGGAACGTTTCATAAAACTTCTACAGAGAAGCTTCTTTTCTCCCTAGCTCAGTTTTTCTTTCTTTCTGGCATGTATCCCCATCCCTAGGGCTTTGCAAACTCTGGAGGGTTGTTCTTGCCCTTGCCCTCCTTTTCCTTGCAGCTGTCAGCAAAGCTCTTATCACACTGAAACTTCCCTCACACCCTTAAGAACGATGTGGTCAGATGTGGGAACTGTGTATTCTGGGTGTCATTCATGGTGTGTGACTATGTGTAAGAAGCCTGGGCTCTCTGTACTATCTATACATTTCTCCATCTGTATTTTGATTCCTTAATCCACCGAAGCTATTTCAAATTCGGACCATAAGTAAATGAAAGCAGTGTAGAGGAGAGGCAAGAAAATAATTGCTAAAAATCACAGATACATTTTGGTTTCCTATGTTTGCTCTGCTATTTGCTGTTTAATGGCTATGACTGTCCTGTTCAGGGTCTTGCATTTTCACACCCTTTATTTCTGAAACAAGCACCAATGTAAACCATCCTCATATGGTAGCAGTTAGGAATTAATAAATTGGATTGCAGTTTAGCACTTACTGAGCACTTGGTATAAAATATTATTAGCATTATAACTATTAATGCAAAGGCATTTCTAAGAGCAGTGATTCTCAACAAGAGGAAAAATTCTCTCCTCATAGGACATTTTATAAGAATTGCAAATGTTTTTGCTTGTCACACTCAGGGAGGAGTTGAATGGTTTCTACTGGACTTCAGTGGATAGAGGACACAAATAATAGTAACAATCTCTCAATGTCCCCAACACTTATACATCAAGAGTCCTATGGCTGAGGCTGAAAACACCTACAAACTTTTTTTGGCCAACAATATTTCTCTCCATCATTGATGATATATTAGGAAGAGCGCACTATCAAAAAATCTTGACTGTTCTTTTTATATGCTTTGAAAGGAAGTCTAACTTTCTGCATGCATACAAAGTATGCTTGAATACAGAGCTTCTCTTGAAATGATAACCAACTGCTGTCTTTCTAAATGCATTATGTACTGTAAGCCAAATTTGGATGGTCCACAATAAGATGTATCTATATAAAATCGAGTAAAGCATCAACCACTACTAGTTAATGACTTACAAAGACAAGGATCCTAAACATGATTACAGAATAACCTAATAAGTTGCATTGGCTTGTTATTATTACACTTAGGGTTATTTGCCAATCTGAATAGTTGCAAGAGTAAGCAGTTGTGCTTAATCAGTACAATTAATCATTATTAGGGTACACTTTACAGTCATATATCACATTCAGTTTTATGACTAGAGTTTATCACAATGGACTACATCAATAATCATCTAGAAGAAAGAAAACAGGCTTTAGAAAATTGAATAAACTGATGAAATTAATACAAAAGTTAGCTTTATAACCCCAGACACTTCTTAAAGAAAAAAACCAAAATCAAAATACTCAATATCATCAAAATTATTACAATAAATTTCCAAATAGCCAAATAGCCAGAAATTGTGACAAATAATCATTTTTAATTGTATTTTATTGTAAAAATGCTGTATAGAGGGTTTAAATAAGAATTTTTTAACTCACGGATCAAAAATAACCCCAGAAATAATGGAAATGATGGATACAGAATTTTTTTCTTTTTTCTTTTTTTAAGATACAGAACATAAAAATATTAAAGCGCTTCTATAATAATATATAGATGTGTTAAATAAGATGGAAACAAAATAAGTTATAAATTGAATATATAATAATATGATAATTAAACATTGTACTCTAAAATTAAAGTTTTATTGAATGAGATTAATAAGCTACACATTACCAAAGAAGCTTAATATATGAAGCCATAGCCATATAATCTAAATAAATATAAATTTTATAGAACTTTTTTATCTGCCAGAAATTAGTTTATGTATGCATGTATGTAACTCTGTGTGTGTGTGTGTGTGTGTGTGTGTGTGTGTGTGTGTGTGTGTGTGTGTGTGTGTGTGTGTGTGTGTGTGTGTGTGTGTGTGTGTGTGTGTGTGTGTGTGTGTGTGTGTGTGTGTGTGTGTGTGTGTGTGTGTGTGTGTGTGTGTGTGTGTGTGTGTGTGTGTGTGTGTGTGTGTGTGTGTATTTTGTGCCAGTCTTGAAGTATGAACTCAGGACCTGAACACTGCCAATGAGAATTTGTGCTCACCATTTGAGCCACAGTTCCACTCTACCTTTGGGTGGTTAATTGGATGTAAGGGTCTCATGACCATTCCTGCCCAGGCTGGCTTTGATCTGCAATCCAGTATCTAGGATTACAGGTAGAAGCTACCAGAGCCCAGCCATCTGCCAGGTTTTTGACGAATATATATCACTAACAGAAAATTTAAAGGACCTTACTCATGCTCATGTAACTAGTAAATGTCAATATTTGAATTATCACTTTATTATCAGTCCCAAAAAATTTCTCAAATATTTCATAGCAATCACATTATTTCTGATTATTTTATAAAATTTTAGTTTGTCTAATTGATTAGTTTATAAAATTTAACTTTATCTAAATCATGATTGTATTGATGACATGAAAATAAGATAAATGTTTTTCTCATCAAAGTGAGATGCTCTTACATTTTAAATTCAGTTTTGGGAGATTAATTTTATTAATTATGTACACACACAGATAAACTATGTAGTATTTATTCAGAAATAAACATACTAGTAGTATAAAGCTTAGCACAGGAATTAAAATGTTTTTAGTTATAAAATTTCAAAGCTTTGACCATAAATTGAAGTAATTTCAAAGAGGAAGAAGTGCAAGAATAGTAAGCCAAAGCCTTCATATATACTTTACCCAAGCTAAAAATAATCATTCAAATTCGTCTAAATTCTCTGTGTACATATATCATTGTGACATTCATGAATCATTTGAGAATGAATTGCATACTCTATATTATCCATGACACTTGCTTTCTGTATTTTTTATTTTTACATCATTTATATTTTAATGCTTGTAAGTACTTGTACAAAGGCCTTTCAATTGAATGTCAGTGTGTGAATAGATTCTATCTTGATCAGTGTCTCACTTCCATCATTCTAATCTCCCCCAACCCCACCCATCTCCTCAATTTACCTAATTTCAAGTTTACATATACACATGGACTATTATGGCTACATAATAGTCTTTTCTCTATCCAGTTGTATAGTTCTTCCATATCATTGAATGTGATGTAATTCATTCACTCCTAATTATTTTTCAAAACCTATTAAGTGAGTACCAAAATATGTGTGTACATTGGTGAACAAATTAGAAACGAATCCTTCCTTTGTAGACATTTTATTCTTTGACACAAAAAGGTAAATGCAGTAAAATAAAATACAACACAAATAAAAATAACGTGCATTCATGTGCAAAATGATCTGAAATCCTTCTTGTATCTAAGACTTTTGGATGAAGAAATATTTAAGCAGCTATGGGTTTATTAGTAGAAGAAAGAGAGAGTGGGTTTGTGTAAGGGAATTACTGCCTATAGAATTTCTGGAGTGAGACAATCCAGCCAATGCCCAAGAGTATCCACATGTTTGGTCTCAATCATATGAAAAATAGTGATTTGATAAGAGATTTTTGGAGTGGGAATTATTTAAGAGGTCAAGAATAAGCTCTTTTTCTAGTGATGGATGTCAAGCAACAGAAACCAGAAAGTCTATGTTTTGTTTGGCAAAGAAAAGGAAGATGGGAACCAATGGATTTACAGCGGAATTCCACAAGGCCTTAAAAGCAGAACTCACACCAATACTCCTCCAACTCTTCAATGAAATTAAAAGAGAAAGTTCACTACTGAACTCTTTCTATGAAGCGATCAGGACCCTCATCCCAAAACCAGGCAGGGACTCATCAAAGAAAGAGAACTATAGACCCACTTCTATCATGAACATCGATGCAAAACTTCTCAACAAAATTTTAGCCAATTGACTTCAACAGTTCAGCCAAAAAATCATACACCATGATCAAACAGGATTCATTCCAGGGATGCAAAGTTGGTTCAATATATGCAAATCAATTAATATAATTCATCACATCAACAAGAGCAATGATAAGAACCACATTGTTATCTCAATAGATGCATAAAAAGCATTTGACAAGATCCAACACCCTTTATGATGAAGGCTCTGAAAAAATTAGGAATCCAGGAAAATTCTTCAATACAATAAAGGCTGTATATAAAAAACGCACAGCCAGATACTTAATGGTAAAAAACTGAAGCCATTTCCTCTTAACTCAGGAATGAGACAAGGATGTCCACTCTCTCCACTTCTCTTCAATCTAGTATTAGAATGCCTAGCTACAGCAATAAGACAAGGTACAAACATAAAGGAGATCCAAATAGGGAATAAAACTCTCCCTCTTTGCAGATGACATGATCTTGTATTTAAAGAATCCAATTTACTCCACTCCCAAATTACTCAAGCTGATTCAAAACTTTGGCAAAGTAGCGGGGTATAAAATTAACCCTAAAAAATCAATGGCTTTTCTGTATGCCAACAATGAGAAGAGTGAGGCTGAAATCAGGAAAGCAACTACATTCGTAATAGCCCTACAAAAAATAGAATACCTAAGAATTAACTTAACCAAAGAAGTGAAGGACCTCTATGATGAAAACTTTAAAAACCTGAAAAAGGAAATCAACACAGAATTTAGGAAGTGGAAATACCTCCCATACTCCTGGATTGGAAGGATCAGCATTGTGAAAATGGCAATACTTCCCAAAGCTATCTACAAATTCAATGTGATAGCAATCAATATTCCAACCTCATTCTTCAAGGAAATAGAAGAGACAATCCAAAAATTCATATGGAACAATAAAAGACCCCGAATAGCAAAAACGATCCTTAGCAGAAAGAACTGGAGGAATATCAATACCAAATTTCGAACTCTACTATAAAGCCATAGTACTCAAAACAGCTTGGTACTGGCACAAGAACAGACCTCAAGACCAATGGAATAGAACTGGAAATCCAGAAATGAACCCATAGACCTATAGCCACCAAATCTTCCATAAGGCAACTAAAAAAAATAGAATGGAAGAAAGAAAGCCTCTTCAGTAAATGGTGCTGGCAAAATTGGTTAATCACTTGTTGAAAACTAAACTACATCCTTATATATCACCCTGCACCAGAATCAACTCCAAATGGATCAAAGACCTCGCAGTCAAAGCAGACACCCTGAAAACATTATAGGATGGAATAGGAGAAACCCTTGGTCTCCTTGGCACAGGCCCAAATTGTTTTAATTGAGACCCAGAAACACAACAAATCAAAGAAAGGTTGGACAAATGGGATTGCATGAAATTGCAGAGCTTCTGCATGGCAAAGGACATAGCTACCAAGATCAATAGAAAGCCCATGGATTGGGAGAAGATCCTCACTAGCCATACATCAAACAAGGGTCTCATATCTAAAATATACCAGGAACTCAAAAAGCTAAATCCCCCAACAACATATCGTCAAAGAAACAATTGCCCGATGAATAAGTGGGCTAAAGACTTAAAGAGAAACTTCTCTGAAGAGGAACTAAGAATGGCCAATATGAAGAAATCCTCAACCTCTCTAGCCATAAAAGAAATGCAAATCAAAACAAGATGGAGATACCACCTCAACCCGGTAGGAATGACTATAAACAAGAACTCTAATAACAACAGATGCTGGAGGGGATGTGGACAGAAGGGAACCCTACTGCATTGTTGGTGGGAGTGTAAACTTGTTCAACCACTTTGGAAAGCAGTATGGGGGTTCCTCAAAAGACTCCACATAGAGCTCCCCTATGACCCAGCAATCCTACTTTTGGGCATTTACTCCAATGATCACAAACAAGACCATACTAAAGCTACCAGCACAACTATGTTTATTGCAGCAATAGCTAAGATATGGAACCAACCCAGATGCCCCCCAAGAAAATGTGGTATATATACACAACTATGCCTCCATCAAAAAGAATAACATCGCCCCATTTGTTAGGAAATGGAAAGACTTGTAAAAATTATATTAAGTAAGCCAGGCCCAAAAAACATAGGTCCATTGTTTCCCTTATTTGCAATAACTAGTATATAACTGAGAAAAGCAGAAAAGATCAGACAAGTTGATGTTAAGTGAAATGAACCCCAAGATAAAGACACAAGTGGTGCTTTCTTTCTTGCTATTGTTTCTAACATATTTATAAGGTACCACTTGATTTTGTTGTTGCTTTGCATGTCCCTCCTCCATGGTATAACCCCTGTTTTCATGGTATTTGCTGTGGGTATAATTTGGGAAGCGGAAGGGAAAAAACAAATTGTTTTGTTTTTTTGGGGGGTCCGGTCATGGGGCCTGAACTCTGGGCCTAAGCACTGTCCCTCAGCTCTTCAGCTCAAGGCTAGTGCGCTACCACTTGAGTCACAGCGCCACTTCCGGTTTTTTTCTTTTTGCTTATGTGGTGCTGAGGAATCGAACCCAGGGCCTCTGGCATGCAAGGCAAGTGCTCTACCACTGAGCCACCTCCCCAGCCCCAACAAATTGTTTAAATAGGGATACAGTTTGACCCATTGCAACAATGAGATGTACAAAATGCTATGTCTAGAAATGGACTTTACAATTTAGGCTGAGGCAGGGGAAGTATACTTCTGGAGATGGGAGTGAAGGCATGGGAAGGTTTTGGAAAAACAAAGGAGGAGGCAACAACGCTTGGTAAGACATGTACTCATTACCTTGCTCATGTAAATGTAACCCCTCTGTACAGTATTTGCACAATAAAAAACTTATTTAAAAAAAGAAAAAGAAGAGGAAGATGGACCACTTTTCTTCAGGATGGTACATCCCCCCTCCTTTGTGATCCAATCAGTTAGGAGAAAAAGTTAAAATAAAACGTTCATTTCTAGAACTGCTTAGAAGAATGACTAAAAAAAGCCCATCAAGTGGCTGTTTCCCTGACACCTATCAGTGTTCAAGAAGAATATTTTGTCTTGGGGAACAGAGATGAACATCTACAAGCAGACCATATTATCATCCCCTTGGCCAAAGATAGAAAGTGGCCAAGGAGAGAAGATGGCCAAAGAGTTACCCATAGCCACATTCTGTCCACAGTTAGACACAAGACCGGATGTCCCATGATAAACTCAGGCTAAACTTTTCATGGCATGATGGGTAACTTGAATATTTTTAAATTGCTAGACACCAGGGCTGATAATTGAATGTACTGACATTCTCTGGAAAGGCCAAGGACAGGAATCTGAGGGGCTCATCAAATCAAGTGTGGCATTTTGAGTGGCAAATGCCTCTTTTAGAAGTGGACTTCAAAATCATTCGGAAAAAGTTAGATATTTCACTGGACTATAAAATTTTTTAATTTTGTGAAAATTAAAGCATTCCTAAAACTATACTAAATACTAATGCTTTAGACAAAAATATAAAGGAAGCCTTTCATTAATCTTAGAGCTAGAAGTGTTCTAAATGACACATATATGCATACAATTATTATTTCTGTTAGAGCTATTAATGAACTGTTATAACTATTGGCTTTTTGCCTGCCTCTTCATTTTAAAAGTACACCCTAATATATAATTAGGCTTCATATGTGCACTTCCCAATGCAGTGCAGGGCACCAATCCATCTGTGGATGAATAAACCCATTCCTGTCCTCAATTCATGTATGATTGGATATTGGTTAACTGAATCATTAGAAGTAATTTTAGAACACATCATTCATGCTTAGCACCTAGAAGTTGTTACTAGCTTTGAGTAATACTTCCCGGTTTTTAAGAGAGAGATTTTTATTTTAACTATAAATTTCTCTATAGACTAATCTTTATTACTAAATGTAATAAATAGGCTAAGAATATTTCCTCAAGCTTAAGCTTTCATTGTAGGAACATTTTGAGAGGATTTCCCACAAAAAAAAAATTAGGATGATTTTGTAAAACAAAAGAGTACCTATTTAGTGTTAAATGAGCCTCTTCTTAAAAAACATCTAGAATTCTCCTAGATCTCCTAAGCTATCCCCTAATTTTAAAGTGATAAGGAAGGAAATAATGGTTCCCAATTGATGGATAATATTTCAATTAACCATTTAAAGTTCTCAAGTCAGCTAGCTAATGAGATTTTACTTCCCAACTGTAATGAGAATTTTTTAAATAAGAACAATGTGTTTTACTAGACAGGGTCATCCAATACCCTGACCATACTTGGGCTTGAGGCAGGGATGAAATGTTCAGCCTACTCCAACTCATTATCTCTACTAGCGAAAGTCTAAAGGGTAAGGGTATTAGCAGTGACTTCCAACACAACCTAATGTATGTTTCATGGAAATGGTCAGAAAGATCCGTTTGGGGAAGGAAATGCCACATCTGTTACTTTTAAGGGCTCCTTTGGAAAAAAGAAAAGCCAGAATGATTCAGGGGCAAATGATTGATTCTGAGGATTTTCAGGAACTTGATTAGCATTGCCAGGAATTCTTTTGTATTACATGATTCTTGTATTATCAATGAATCAATGAAAAGGTTTTGAAGCTAGGTTCTCATCGGAATAATTT
This sequence comes from Dipodomys merriami, assembly GCF_024711535.1. NCBI lineage: Eukaryota > Metazoa > Chordata > Mammalia > Rodentia > Heteromyidae > Dipodomys > Dipodomys merriami. The sequence goes on from NW_027202826.1 coordinate 16,983,942, forward strand.
ATACTTGAACTTCTTTCCCTCAATTTTATTCTGCTTAAATCAAGGGTCACAAAGTAAACAGAGGAAAGAACCCCACAGTTCAGGTCTGGCAGACACTGTAAATTACTAGGTAGGTGCTCAGAAAGAACATTCACTTTTTCTTAAGCTCTCTTATCACTTTCTTGAGAGATAAGAGAGCTTCAAAATGAAAAACATTAGAGCAGTGAGCTGAGTTGTAAGTGGAAGTTTAGGCCTTCATCCGAAAAAAATCGGTTGCTCAAACTATCCCTCTATATGTCGGTGAAATCAAAGGACAAAGATCTTAACAGTCCAAATGATCTGTTTGGTTTTTCTTTAGTAAAGACAGCTGGATGTACATGAATGTGAAGATGCCTTATGAAAGAAGGTAACTCTTAGGCACATGATCCAAGCATCATTTTAATTAGCTTTCCTTAACAGGTAAAAGTTGGATGTCACATTCATTGTGGAACACATGCATCTATTTGATTTTGTCCCTCCCCAAACCTGTCTGCATTTAAAAGCCATCAATAATGAAACTAATTTCTTTCATCTCTACAGGTGCTGACAATGAAAAACGAGCAAATAAGTTGGCGTGAATATAAATATTAAATGCCCAAATGTAGTGTTGTTCATCACAGCACAAGGGGCTGGGCATTGTGTTGATCTGGGTCTGTTCTCCAACCCCTGACAGACTCATTTCAGTTTCTTTCAAGATGATAAATAGACCCAAGAGCTCAACCACATAACTAGTACCATGTAGAGGATGTAACTCACCATACAAAAATGTTACATTTTCTATGCCTGCATTAATCTTTCTTGCTTTACAAAAGGAAAAGAAGAAAAAGGCACTTCAAAACCCTTAGAATCATAGACACTAAGGGTTATTTTTTTTGTTGTTTTATTCTTTTACTTCATTTATTACAAGGGTTTTGGAGATGGAAATAAAATGTAGGCAAGTTAATGTTTTTCAATTATATATATATATATATATATATATATTACAGTGTGCATTTTTAAAATTTTATTCTGACCTCTAAGAACAATCTCCCTATTCATAATTTACCATGATTCCCCAGGATGAGCTAGTTGGGTGGTAAGTCCTCTGATCTAGATTTTAAGGTTTTCTCCAATATTGTATTAATCTGGATTCTCCAGAGAAACGGAACTTAAAGAGTTGGTTATATATGGTTATATGTATGTGTTTGCATGTATGCATTTATTATGTATGTATGCATATATGTTGACCCATTAATTATGGAGGCTAGGAACTCTCCAGATATGTGGTTTGTAAGCTGTTGAACTGAGAAAGCCTGTGGGATAATTCATTATAAATTCAAAGCTAGGAAAAATAGTTGCTACCTCATGGTGGCCAGGAAGCAAAGATTAAAATAAGGAGTCCCAATATGTCCTTGTACAGCCTGTCTCCAAGGAACTAACATACTTCCTCCAGATTCTACTTCCAATGTGTCCCAAACTGCCCAATAATATTACCACCTATATCCAAGCCTTTGGCTCTCCAGATGCAAGCTATAATAATTAACTAAATTATACAAGTATCTCTAAACCAGTGTGCCTTACTTTTTCCACCATATGTTTTTTCTACTCCAGTAAAACTTTCCACAACAAGAGTAGGAATATTTGTTGGATGACTTGAGCAGTATCTGGTACATGGTGGGAGGTGAAAAAATTTTCTTATGAAGCAAGTAGATATTTTGTATTTTCTTGAGTTCTGCCTCTTTACAGAAAATTAGGAGTCAATAAGTATGTACTCAAGAGTGATATTTCTGGAAGATAAAAAGCTTGTTTTCCATATTTTTTTTGGGGGGGTCCAGTCGTGGGGCCTGAACTCTGGGCCTGGGCGCTGTCCCTCATCTCTTCAGCTCAAGGCTAGCGCTTTACCACTTGAGCCACAGCGCCACTTCTGGCTTTTTTCTTTTTGCTTATGTGGTGCTGAGGAATCGGACCCAGGGCCTCAGGCATGCATGGCAAGCACTTTACCACTGAACTACCTTCCCAGCCCCTGTTTTCCATATTTCTTTTCTGTAATCCATACACGTTCAATAGTAAGGTAAACATGTATCAGTATTAAGATGAAGGTTGTGGGCTCAGCAGTAGAGTGCCTGTCTTCTAAGCACAAAGTCCTGAATTCAAACTCTATCACAATCCAAAAATAAACCAAAACTGAATATTGTCATGAATATTGGACTAGAGTGAATAAACTAAATTGCATAGTAAACAATGTGTTTCTCTCCTCAAATAGTGTCATTATATTATAATCATCCTCATTATTATTACTGGTCTTGGTTGTGATAGTACAGTTGAATTTAGGATCTCAGGCTTGATAGACAGGTACTCTTCTATTTGAGTTACAAACACAGCTCTTAAAACTATTTTCTCAATAATTTTGTAAGACAAGAAGAAAGCTCCTATGCCCCCAAATGAAAATCATCATCCATAATTATAAATAATAATAACTTCAGGATGTTAGGTAGCTGATATTAAGTAGAGAAAAGTCAGCTATTTGAGATATATCTAAATAATATTTCCATTTCAGTGGCTCAGTTGTGGCATTCAATAGGTACCAAAAGGCACTATGAAAGCATAATTCAAAGACAACTATCTACTTAAGAAAAAGTCTTATACATGAGCTCTATCCAGTCCTGGTCCCACTCAATAACCTCCTGTTTATGTGTACAGATCTACTCTTATTCTCCCTTCCTATGTATCACTTGTTTCTCCTGTGCTCTACAAAGGGGTAGATTTCTCTACTGTGTTAAGAAATAAAAAACATGATTTTGTACCTTAGAAGGTTTTTGCTGTTGTCCAGGAAGAAACATTCTTCTCTTAGATCTTTCTAAGTAAGACAGTGCTCAAACTTAATTTTCCATGACTATTTTTTAATTGGAACACAAAACTTCATTAAAATAGAGCTTGGTTAACTATCTGTACCTTTAACAAAACATCCTTTTTTGTGATTCTGATAACATTTTGAGCCATATTGCATTGGGCTGATTTCATGAGCTATCCTTCCTTTATCCCATGTTTTCATGCCTCGGGTCATGTAGGTTATCAGATCAACTTTCATAGTACCACAGTGTTTCTATTCAAATAAAGAAGTCTTCATTTCATTTCAGTATATCCCTGAAGTAGAAGAACAGGGATTCTGTTTGCTATTTTGCTGTTATATCTCAAACTAGAAAAGTTTCAGCCATAGTATGCAAGTACTCAGTTTAGATAGAATAAGCATTAAATATAGGATTTAGTAGGTATTTGGTTTTAGGTTTCCACTAGGAGTCTTGGAACATATTCCCTTTATACAAAGGGGAGCTTGGGTATCTAATTATTTTGTGTGATTTAAAGTGAGTTAAAGCTTAAATTATTTATCTCATTACTCTTCATTTTACATGTGAGATCTGAGAGGAACAAAGAATTTGAATAATTTATCTAGACACATGTAAATGGATGAGCCTAGCCCTATTTGTGTCTCAACTTAATATGGTAGCTGTGTTTGTGAATACTTGGAAAAATCTGTCAAACTACATCAAAGACAGCTTGAGGAATTTAGAAACCTCCTGGGAGAACACTTCCACCAAGAGGAGCCAGCGATGCAAACAAATTCAGCCTCATAACGAAACTTCAGTCATCAGAGTTTAGTATAAAGTTTATGCACAGATTTATCTTCTGACTTACATGCTGATGAGGAATGAGTGATTCCTTCAAAACCTTTGAGGAACTGATTTGAAATTATAGCAAAGGGCACTGAGCACAAGCTACTGGATGGTATATTTAAAATCTCAGATGCTCATCAACCTTAATCATTTTCAGTCTACTGATAGGAAAGAAGTATCAATTGACTTAACAGAAACCAGAATATGAACTTTTTATTTTCCATCCAGTCGACTGTCAACAGTATTTATTGAATACTAAATGCATCCATAACCTATTTTTATTTATTCTCAGTTTTCTAGATCTGATGAATTCCCACCACTTCATTATAAGACAGCATTTTATTTAGTTCTTAGATGTCATGCACCTTAAGTGCAGTAAATTGTTGTACAATAAATTTATCTCATGCACAAGAGTACATACACACCATTCATGCATGAATTGTGTGTCTCCATGTTGTTTTTTCTGCTGTTGTTTCTCTTTTGGGACAATCTAGCTCAGAATGACAGAATGTGTTACCATAGTTGCTTGTCCTTGTTTCAAATATTCTGAAGATTTTCTTATAAAAATATAAGAAGATACAGTGTATGCATGTGTGTGGTATGGGGTGTGTGTGTGTGTGTGTGTGTGTGTGTGTGTGTGTGTGTGTGTGTGTGTGTGTGTGTGTGTGTGTGTGTGTGTGTGTGTGTGTGTGTGTGTGTGTGTGTGTGTGTGTGTGTGTGTGTGTGTGTGTGTGTGTGTGTGTGTGTGTGTGTGTGTGTGTGTGTGTGTGTGTGTGTGTGTGTGTGTGTGTGTGTTCAGAAGTGACCGGAGTGATATGTAAGTGCCAAAAGATTTATTTTGCAAATGGTTTTAATAATATTGCAGGATCAGTACCAAGGCTCTGGTTCCTCTGAAGATTAAAGCAGCATTCAAGCAGAGAGGAAAGTGGCCAGGATTCTGTAAGGTTTACAACTGACTTAATCAAACCAGGGTCTCCAAAACACACCACGACCATGGCAGCACCCAGAAGGAGGCCATGACCACTTAATGGCAAGAAAGAGAAGCCACCAGAGTGGCCACCTTGGAAAAGTAACTCTCATGAACAATAGCCAGAACACCAAAGCTAGTCAAAGGCAGCGTCCAGACCATTCCTGTCCACTTAGGACACAGGCCTAGAGAGCATCTAGAATTATATAAACTGATGAGACAAAAAGACATCTGAAAGTATTGGAAATCTTGTAAGAGAAAGAGAGAAATTACAACTATCAATTAACAAATGATTAAATAAGAGGTATAGTCAAAACTTTAAGATACGTTATTTACAAATCCTTTAAATCTTCATAAGAATCACCCTTTGTTTCTTAATTTCATTACTCTTCTTTATAATTTTCCTTTCTCATATAGTACTTATTCCTCTTTGTGCTAAACATGACAATTCATAAAGAAGCTTAAAAATGATAAAGCTGAGAAAGATCTTAACTATCATTGCTTTTCAGCACCTTCTATTGTAGAGATAGAAATGACCATGTAATACAATTCACCTATCTGGTATTCAAGCAAAAACTATAAATTCTGAAAGTCATACTACCTAGGAATTGTGTCTTTTATGACATTATCTTACACCCTTTGTAACACTGAACCAGTTTAAAATAGTACTTCTTGTCATGAAAAATTATTTTCAGAATCCAAACTTTATATGAAACAGAATTGCTAAATGAAAAATTACTTTTAAAGGAAATATCTAAATCCACATCCGTCTATGAACAATTTAGTGAGGAAATATTTAATGTTTGACAATAAGTTCCATGATTTCATGAACCCTACCACTCATTTTGAATTTTATAAAATTATTGTTTATTTAAATATTCATTATAGATTTATTAAAAAGTATTGTTAAATATCATGGAATGTTTAATAATATTTAACAGAATAGGGGGGAAATTGGTAATTATTTGGAAGGGTTTTATATGTGTTTCTTTGGAAGAGTTAGGTGTCAACATTTTGTATCTCATTTTTATATCTCAGACTTGCTGGGGAAGGTCAGAGGTCTTGTAATGGGTTGGTCTCAGTTAAAATTGCAAACACTGAAGCTGGACTCAAGTATGAAGAAAGAACAGCTGACACATATTCTGTGGTCACAGGATAGAAATGAATATGTTGGGACCATCTGAACTTCCTAGACTGCTTAGGACAAGAGATGAATGAGTGTTATGTAGGGCACTGACTCTTCCTGATTCAGAAGAGTAGGAGAAGGTAGCCCTCTGCACTATTGTTTCCAAAGGAACCACTAAGAACACAGAGGGAATTCAGCACTCAAATGCTACATGGAGTTGGGACTGACACTTATATAATCACTTAGCAAATTTCTTTGAAATTACTTTCTGGGATGTGTGTGCACATGTGGGTATGTGCATGTGTTTGTGTGTGCATGCATGTGTATGCATGGATATGTGTATATGTGTATGTGTGTGTGTGTGTGTGTGTGTGTGTGTGTGTGCGCGCGCGCGCGCTCCACTCCTGGGTCTTGAATTTAGGACCTTGGTAAACTTTAACACTTGAGCCATATCTCCACTCCTGGCTTTTGGGTGATTAATCAGACATAAAATCTTTCACCAACTTTCCTGTCTGGGCTGACTTTGAACTGCAGTTCTCAGATCTCCAGGCTCTAGAGTAGCTAGGCTTAGAGGCATGAGCTACCAGTGCCCACATTGCCTCCTGGAATTTCAATAGGAATGTTTGAATCTATAGATTGCTTTGGTACTAGTGGGTATCTGAAAATATAGTATAAATTTTAACATTAATTTACTACATATATATACATTTTTTTCTTAACTCACTTATAGTGCTTATGATAAATCTGTCTACAGTTTAAATACACATGTGTGTGTGCACACACACACACAAACACATATTGTAATCCAAAGTTAAGTCTTAATTTTTGCTTTAAGAAAGCATATATTTTTAAGGAGTTTCAAGTAATAATACATAGTATCACATTTATCTACACAGATACTATTTTTGGCAATCTTCCATCTAATATATACTAAAAATTACAGTGGCAGAGATTTGATTTTCTATATAAGTACTCTATCATTAAGCCAAACCTCAGATTCAGAATTTTATCAAATAATTATTCTACTTTATGTGAGTTTTTATATCTTACATGGTAGCTTTTAAATGGTTATTTACTTTAGCTTTTGTATTCATAAAATGTCATTGAACCCTGTTTTTTAAAGAGTATGTTTTATGCATGAAAATATCTAGAATAAGATGTGGGTTTTTTCTCAGCAATTTAAAAGTGTTGCTGGATTACTTTTGTCCTATATTATTGATAACAGGAAATCTGCTGACATCTTATCATTTCTCTCCAATATACAATGTGCTACAACAGCCTTATCTTTTTCCTTTGTAAGTATTGTATCATTTGTATCAGTTTTTGAGACTTTTCCATTATCACTGTGCAATTTTCTTCATATTTATTCTACCTGCGTGTCCTGAACAATTTAGGCATAAATACATTATTTTTTCCATATTTGAAAGTGTGGACATAGATCCTCTATATTTTCCATATTTGAAAGTATTTTTGGAAGTTTTTCTATCTTCTTTAAGCACACTACTCTACTATATGTCCATTTGAAGTACAGTGTTTGTTTTGTCTTTTCTCCTCCCATTTTTTTACTTTTAGCTAGTTTCTATTTTTTTGGTGGGAGGGGGGTTCAGTCATGGGGCATGAACTCAGTGCTTAGGAGCTGTTCACAAACTTTATCAGTCAAGGCTAGCACTACCACTTTCAGCCAGAACGTCACTTCCAATTTTCTTGTAGTTAATTAGAGATAAGTCTCACAGACTTTCCTGTCCAGGCTGGCTTTGAACTTCAGTCCTCAGATCTCGACCTCTTGAATAGCTAGGCTTACAGGTGTAAGCCACCAGCAGTTAGCTTTACTTTCTACTTTTATATTTTCATGTTCACGAATATCTTTTCAAGACACATCTAATCTGCTGTTCATTCCATCCATTATGCTTTTTCATTTAGATATTATAATTTTTGGGGGGGAAGTTCACTTTATTTTTTTTATGTCTCTACATAATTTATTTGATAGTTCACCTATCCTTTTGGACATGAGGAAATATTTGTCATAGGGTTTTAATGTTCCTATCTTTTATGTTTTTACTAGCTGGGTCAATTCTGGGTCAATGTCAAGTGAATCTCTCCTTTTTAGTAGTAGTAGTATCTTTCTCCTTCTGTCATGCCTCATACATTTTATGTTAGGCCAGAATTCTGTTTTAACTTATCAGATAATGGAAATTTTTGTGCAGTCATATTTTTGGAAGGACCCAAATGAGTTACTTGGAAATAGTTTGATCTTTTAATATACTGGTTTTTACACTTTTGATAGGTCAGGATAAGAGATGAATTTAGTTTCCATTTCCTCATTAAAGGAAATTAACAAATGAGAAAAGACTCAACCTTTCCTTAATACTATTAAATTTTGAAGTTTACCACTCTAATTGCTAGAACAGGTTTCTTTATGTGATAAAATATTCTTAATCTGCATGGGTGAACTTTAATTATTTTGACCTCAGTTAAAGGTAGGACTTTCTCTGTCACTATGTAATTTGTGAGTTGCATTGTTCTTCATAGCTACTAAAATTTTTAAATGAAAACCTTTTAGCAGACATCTGAGAAGCAGAAACTTTATAAGCAGACACTATATACCAGCATTTTGAAGTGTTTTGTTAATACTTAAATATGAATATATCAAGCTGAATTTGTAATCCACTACAAAGGAAGCTGAGGTGGGAGGATTATGAATCAAAGGCAACACTAAACATAGACTGAAAACATATGTCTGAAAAACAAGTAACAAAATGTGTCTGGGGGTAGGGGCAGATAAAGTGGAAGACAGTGAACAAAAAAAGAAAAAAAAGCACTGGGAAGAGTCAGGCATGAGTCGTGCCTATAATCTTAGCTATTCAGAAGGCTGAGAAAAAGTCCCTGAGACTCTTATCTCCAATAAACCACACACACATAAACACTCTCTCTCTCTCTCTCTCTCTCTCTCTCTCTCTCTCTCTCTCTCTCTCTCTCTGTCTTTCTCATACACACATATACACACACACTACACATACAAAACAGGAAGTAGAGCTCAAGATAGTAGCAAACCAAACTTGAGCAGAAAAAGTCAAGCCCTACTACTGGCATTTAATCAGACTATCTTCTCTCTCTCTCTTCTCTCTTCTCTCTTCTCTCTTCTCTCTCTCTCTCTCTCTCTCTCTCTCTCTCTCTCTCTCTCTCTCTCTCTCACACACACACACACACACACACACACGAATGAAGAAAGAGGAGGAGGAGCATTTGAAAATCATTGGACATGTTAAATGTAATTGTCTAGTATAACCATTTAAGGTTTAGGAGATACATGATATATAAGAAATAGTTATCAAGGGGCTGGGAAGGTGGCTCAGTGGTAGAGCGCTTGCCTTGCATGCTCAAGGCCCTGGGTTCGATTCCTCAGCACCACATAAGCAAAAAGAAAAAAGCCGGAAGTGGCGCTGTGGCTCAAGTGGTAGAGCACTAGCCTTGAGCTGAAGAGCTGAGGGACAGCGCCCAGGCCCAGAGTTCAGGCCCCACGACCGGACCCAAAAAAAAAAAAAAAAAAGAAATAGTTATCAATAGTTATCTCAATAGATGCATAAAAAGCATTTGACAAGACCCAACACCCCTTTATGATGAAGGTTCTGGAAAAATTAGGAATCCATGGAACATTCCTCAATACAATAAAGGCTATATATGACAAACCTAGAGCCAGCACTATACTTAATGGTGAAAAACTAAAGCCATTTCCTCTTAACTCAGGAATGAGACAAGGATGTCCATCTCTCCACTCCTCTTCAATCTAGTATTAGGATGCTTAGCTACAGCAATAAGACAAGATGCAAACATAAAAAGGATCCATATAGGGAAAGATGAAGTAAAAGTCTCTCTCTTTTCAGATGACATGATTTTGTATTTAAAGAATCCCATAGACTCCACTCCCAAATTACTCAAGCTGATTCAAAACTTTGGCAAAGTAGCAGGGTATAAAATTAACCCTCAAAAATCAATGGCTTTTCTGTATGCCAACAATGAAAAAAGTATGGCTGAAATCAGGAAAGCAACTACATTCGTAATAGTCCTACAAAAAATAAAATACCTAGGAATTAACGATAGAAGTGAAGGACCTCTATGATGAAAACTTTAAAAACCTGAAAAAGGAAATCAAAACAGAACTTAGAAAGTGGCAAAACCTCCCATGCTCCTGGATTGGAAGGATCAACATCGTGAAAATAGCAAACTTCCCAAGGATATCTACAAATTCAATGTGATAACTATCAATATTCCAACCTCATTCTTCAAGGAAATAGAAGAGGCAATCCAAAAATTCATATGGAACAATAAAAGACCCGGAATAGCAAAAACAATCCTTAACAGAAAGAACAGTGCTGGAGGAATATCAATACCAAATTTCAAACTCTACTACTACAGCTTGGCACTGGCACAAGAACAGACCTCAGGACCAATGGAATAGAAATGAAAACACAGATATGAACCTATAGGCATATAGCCATCTACTCTTTGATAAGGGAGTTAAGAAATAGAATGGAAGAAAGACAGCTGATGCTGGCAAAATTGTTTAACCATTTGTAGAAAACTAAAGCTAGATCCTTATATATCACCCTGCACCAGAATCAACTCCTAATTGATCAAAGAGCTCAGAGTCAAAGCAGACACTCTGAAAATATTACATGATGGAATTGGAGAAACCCTAGGTCTCCTTGGCACAGGCCCAAATTGTTTTAATTGAGACCCAGAAACACAACAAATCAAAGAAAGGTTGGACAAATGGGATTGCATGAAATTGCAGAGCTTCTGCATGGCAAAGGACATAGCTACCAAGATCAATAGAAAGCCCACAGATTGGGAGAAGATCTTCACTAGCCATACAACGGACAAGGGTCTCATATCTAAAATATACCTGGAACTCAAAAAATTAAATCCCCCAACAACAAATCCTCAAAGAAACAACTGCCCAATAAATAAGTGGGCTAAAGACTTAAAGAGAAACTCCTCTGAAGAGGAAAGAAGGATGGCCAATAGACATATGAAGAAATCCTCAACATCTGGAGCCATAAAAGAAATTCAAATCAAAACTGCCTCACTCCAATTAGAATGGCAGTAATCAAGAACTCTAATAACAACAGATGCTGGAGGGGATGTGGACAGAAGGGAACTCTACTGCATTGTTGGTGGGAGTGTAAACTTGTTGAACACTTTTGGAAAGTAATATGGAGGTTCTTCAAAAGACTCCACATACAGCTCCCGTATGACTCAGTAAACCCACTTTTGGGAATTTACCCAAATGATCACAAACAAGACTACACTAAAGCTACCAGCACAACTATGTTTATTGCAGCATTATTGACCATAGCTAAGATATGGAACCAACCCAGATGCCCCTCAGTAGATGAATGGATCAAGAAAATGTGGTATATAAACACAATGGAATTCTATGCCTCCATCAGAAAGAATGACATTGTCCCATTTGTTAGGAAATGGAAAGACTTGGAAACAATTATATTAAGTGAAGTAAGCCAGGCCCAAAGAAACAAAGGTCCCATAGTTTCCCTTATTTGTTATAACTAGTATATGTCTGAGACAAGCAGAAAAGTTCAGATAAGGGCTGGGAAGGTGGCTCAGTGGTAGAGCGCTTGCCTTGCATGCATGAAGCCCTGGGTTCGATTCCTCAGCACCACATAAGCAAAAAGAAAAAAGGCAGAAGTGATGCTGTGGCTCAAGTGGTAGAGTGCTAGCCTTGAGCTGAAGAGCTGAGGGACAGTGCCCAGGCCCAGAGTTCAGGCCCCACAACTGGACCCAAAAAATAAAAATAAAAAAGAAAAGTTCAGACAAGTTGATGTTAGGTGAAATGAACCCCAAAATAAGGATTAAAATGGTTTTTCTTTCTTGCAATTGTTTCTAACATATTTATAAGATGATTTTTTAATTAATTAATTTTAAAAAAGAAATAGTTATGAAGTCCTTGGCATGTTTTAAATTCAAATCACCATTTTTATTTTAATAACATGAAAATATAGCTACATACTTAGTGTTATTTCTGATTAATTTGTCTTAAGAATTTTCAAGGAAAGATATTTAAAAGGCAAGACGTTAGAAAGTCGTAATTTAGTCAGAACTATTTATATTATGAAGATCTCATTGAATACACAAGTTCAGTTCCAGCAGCCAAGAGAATCCAAGAGATACACAGCATAATTTACTACCCTAAAATAATACACATAAAATTTAGAATTGACAAAAACGTATAAACACTTATTATGTTTGATTTTTAACTACAAAGTCTCCCTCATTTACCTGGTAAATAAATTCATTATAAGTTGAAACTAGTGTAACTCAAAAGAGCATTTAATAAACTCATTTACCTGGTAAATAAATTCATTATAAGTTGAAACTAGTGTAACTCAAAAGTGTATTTAATAAACTCATTCTATCAAACATCATTGCTCAGCCTCGCCTACCTTTAATGAGTTCAGAAGACTTACATGACACTACAGTTCAGCAATATCATCATTTGTGGAATGCTATACCAGCAGTTAAAAGAAGAATGGTTTATGGACAAATGGCTTCACCATCAGCGAGTTAAAAAAAAAAAATTCAAGTCAGAAAACGCTGCATTTTCAAGAAGAAGTCTTTCCAAGAGTTTACGCATTCATTCCTGGAGGCTATTAACACAGTTTTACAGAATGACCTCAAGGCATCTTTTCTACTCTCTCTCTATGCAAAGTAGTTAGTTTGTAAGGACTCTTAAACTTTTTGATGATCACACTTTCCAGACATTAAATGTATTCTCTTTCTGTCTGAACTTCAATCTTGACATACCTTCTGGGTTTTCCTCCTAATTCTCACTACAAAATATGGGAGTGGCAGGGGGGGGGGGGGGGGGGGAGCAGGAGGAGAACAGCAAATAACGACAAAGCCACAGCCTGAATGTTAGAATACCTTAAAATAATCCTCTTCCTCCCCCCAAGTAATTTGTCTGCGGCCTTTAAAGTTACCATTATGCAAATTCTCAGGACAGGGACATGAGGTGCACATGTCCCGTGGCCCAATGAAACATGAAGGGATTCTACTCCATTTCCCAATCGAGTGAGTCCTCATTTCCTTCTGAAACTTCATGAGAACCCTCTTTTCTGTCTGCCTTCCTCTCTTCCTTCTGACCCTCTGCATTTCTCTCAGTTACCCATTATTAAGCTGTTTGCAGTAGTCAAAGAGTATTCCAGCCCATTACATTAATAAAGTATTTCAATTCAAATTCTTCCTACACATGAGTTCCAGAGGCCTAAGACACATACCGTCAGATGTCATCGTTCTAATAACCATATAATCTGGGTACCAAATGTTAGTGTCATTCAGATGGTCACCACTGCAACAAAATAAAAAAACTTGCACAAAACATTGATGGTGGTGTTTGTTTTGCTTCATGGTTTCACATCTTCAGTCTGTCACAGCAGAGAAGGCATGGTGGAACAGAACAGCGCATATCATGAGAACTAGGGACTGGAAAGAGAAGGAGCCTGGGGACCAGGTGTCACTCTTAACTCCCAGCCCCCAGTACCTACTTCTTCCAGCTAGGCCTCAGATTTTTCAGCTTCTGTTCACTTCCCAAGCAGCACTATCATCTCTGAATCAAGTGCTAAGCATGTGAGACTGTGGGGACATTTCATATTTAACTCTACCTAACATACCATAAACGGGACCATCTTCAGATGGGTAGTAAGAATGGACCGCACTTGATGTAGCTCAGTGTCAAACTGAATTTAACATCTGTACATACAGGTGACTTTGCTAAGTTAAAACTCATCTCCAGCCTATTTCTCTCCTACATTCTAGAACAGTCATGGGAATAACAATGAATAAGAGGATGTTTTTTGTTACTAACACAGGAATTGTTAAGACCTTATTGAAAGGAAACATTTTTAACACTACATACTAAGACCTCAGAGAGATCTGCATCCATTCTTTCATGGCTGACCAAGAGGATCATTTTGGCACAAACCTCTATGACCCACCTAATATTATGGCTCACTCTACCTTCATAACAACATTAGAAGAGAACTAACAGGGAGAAAGGAATTGGATCACTGGTTAATCATTCAGCATTCAGGAAAGAAAGGAAGGGATACCTCCCAGGAATAGCTCATCAAGTTTGACATAAAAAAATGCCTTGGTGCTAATCAGTATTATAACTCCATCTGAGCTTCTGATGATAGGAAATATGGAGATTTGAATTCAATTTTGCCTAATAGATCCAGGTCTAGAGAACTTTCATAATTTGTGTTAAGGAAGTATATATAGGTTGGATCTGGTAGCACATATTTGTTATACTGGGTATTCAAGAAATAGGAAGATCACAGTTCAGTGTCAGCTCAGGTATCAAAAATAAAATAAGTGTGGTAAAAGGATCACATTTGGGCTACTGAAGAGCTGATGTTACAAGGTCATATACTGAGAGTGGTTCAAGGAAAAGTGGCGAATGCTATTGTTAACAAACCAAATGGAATAAAAAAGCTGGAGGCATGGTTCTGAATCCAATTCTCAGTACTGAAGACAGAACAAAAATATTCCAAATATGAACAGAAATGTCCTTAGAGAATTGAAAGATATGATAAAACTTTTAGAGGTTGACCAGTTCTTAGAGATGTTGAATAATGGCCTATTATTATCAACAGCTCTTTATACCATTTCCAGCATGCATGGTAACGTGTCATAAACTTCTTTCTTCAATAAAGAATTTACTGCCATAGCTGTAGGCAGCTACTGTCTGCACAGAGACTTCAGCTGTTTACCTTAGGCATAGAAAAACACCTCAACAAAGATCATAGCTGGCATCCAGCAACTGAAGGAGCACAAAAATAAAAGTCCACATGTGTTTTGGTTTTTCATGGTGTGCAATAGATCTTCCCAAGTTGCATCTCTAGTTTCCTTCACCAAAACCTTTCCTAGGGAAATATCCTGAAAGCTAAGTTTTTATGACTCTATTGAACTCCAATCCAGTTGCCAAGTAGTTACAACTAACTGGGGAAAAAGACAGTGGCCTTTTGGGGAGCATGTTAGCAAGTAATAAATTCACCTCTTTATCATTTGCTAAGGTATACACTAATGATATTTGCACAGGGAATGATGGAAGGAAATATAGCAGAACTCTCTCGAGAAATAAAAGGAAGATTTAAATATAATAAAAGGAAAATTAAGATTGACATGACAGTCTCACAGGTAGCAATGAGACTATTCAAATATATAATCATTTATAAAACATCAGGGTTGCATGTATGTTTCATGTAGAAAAGGGTAGATTTAGACAAACTGTGATATATTCCACTGCAAACACTTTTAAAAGTATTTATTTATTTTCGACTGTTTACACAAGTAAATTGCAGCTCTTCTTTTAGCAAGTAGTAATGTGTGTATGTATGTTTGGAATGACTAAAAATCTACAACTCATAAATCTGCCAGGTACTCTTGATTGTAGGCCACTAAGATAAGCAGAAAGCTGAAACTAGAAGCAAAACCTTGGACCTAATTATTTATCTCTCTTAATAAGACCTAGTAAATATGAACACACTAATGTAGAATATCTGACTTCTCTTTGTTATATATTAATATGAAGAAATACACAAAGGAAAAGAAATAAAAACAAGTAAGTGTAGGATATATATATATAGATAGATATAAATATATGTGTGTGTATGTATATATATATATACATATACATATACATACACACACACACACATATATATCCATACATACACACATATATAGAGGAAAACAATTTGGAATAAATCATATGCTAGCATGATGTAGAGGTGAAGGGACAAACATTTCACATCCGGTGGATACAAAACAGGGAATCTGACTACTTCTGGGGCATAGATATAATATGCAAATTAGTGTTGGGCCAAATCCTGGGAGTAATGTACTTTAGAAGATATAGATGTCAATTTGGACAGTAATGGTGATTTGTGTGATTTGTTAATTGAAAAGAGACAACCAAGTCAGAATCTGAAATCTTCTATATCAGACCCTCTGGCATGTTGTTATTTGACTCAATTAACTTAAGTTATTGAGACATAACTGAATAAAGTTATATCATGAGCTATGACTCATCCAAGTACATGCCATTTAGTAAGAAAATTTAGAGTTCTGTTAACTGTAAATTAAAAGTTAATGAAGGAATATAAATAACATTTGATTCCAGGAACACAGCTTTTCTATTTTCTTAAGGAAGACTAATGGCCTAAAATGGCATCCTGTCTTACTTATTAAACAATGGAATGAGAAGAAAGGGACTTTGAATTCTAATGTTGAATAATGATGCATCTCACATTAGGTGAGGCAATTAGCTTAGGTTTTCTTAGGCATGGAAATTAAGCAAATAATGCTCAATTACCTTGTGGGAATATTCTAATCAGAAACTCAAGATGTGTGTATTTACTTAACCTCCAAAATATCAAATTGTACCTCATATAAAAAGTGTTTTCAAATTCATCAGCCACAAGAAAAGTACGTTGCAAGGCCCATGCTATATTGTTCGTATTGTAACGTAAAATAGCACACAAATTATGCAAGTTGTCTTTGTGATACATTAAGGGAAAAGTAAATGTATTAAAATTTTTAAGGTATGACATTTGAGATGGATGTAATTTGACCAAAGAATAAATAAATGCCCAGATCATTGCAGAATTGTAACAGAATGTTTTAGAAATGGAAAGGAAGATTGCAGAAAGAGACATATGAATACATAGACCCATACACACATAGACCCATACACACAACACCACAATTTACTAAAACAATTACCACAAAGAAAGAGCATTCTTTTAAATACATGGTGCTAAAAATTAGCTATGACATAGCAAAATGATTAGGACACATATTTAAATGGGACTATATACTAAAATCATTTCCAGTTGACCTGTAGACACAAATGTAAAATTCAAGCAGATAAACTTTTTATAAAAAAATAGAATTCTTTCTTGAATTTAGGAGGAATTAGAAATTTCTTACATAAGAAAAATACCAAATATTGACTGCAAAAGATAGATTGATGAAGTGGACTAGGTTAAATGTATTTTTCAAAAATACTCAATTCAGAGGGTGAAAACTAAGCCATAGCATCAGTGAAAATATTTGTAGCTATGTATCTGACAAAGAATTCAAGTACAGAAAATATAAAGAAATCCTAAAACTAATGAGAACATAGAAAGAAAAACCAGAAAACAAAGTAAATATTCACACACACAAGGAAAGGCCATTTACCTGCTGATAAGAAATGAAATCTGACTCCAATGGTTATCAGATAAGTACAAATTAGAACCACAGGTAATTTCCACCTAATGATTATAACTTAAAATTGTTAGACTGCACTATCTCTCCTTGAAAGCCATATGTGCAAGTCTTGCGTCAGATACTGCGGAATGTGGATATATCTGGAGTTAAACTCTTCAAGGAGGTAACTGAGGTTAAATGAAATCTTAGGGTTGGGCCCTAATCCAATATGATGGGCACCCTAATTGAATATTAATACACAGACAATCAGAGAGAAGACCATATAATGAATCAAAGAGACAATGTCCATCTATAAGTCACCTAATAGAGCTTCAGAAGAAAAGTCACACAACACCGTGAACTTGGGCTACCAGCCTCCAAGGCTGAAAAAATAAACTTTTGTGTTTAAACTATTTAGCCTCTGGTTGTTCATTATGGCAGCTCAGGTCAACTAAGACAATAAAAATACCAAATATTGAGTGGCACAGTTGTGTAAGAAGCTGCATTCTCACACACAGATTTAGGAATATAAATTGGTATAACCACTTTGAAAACACTGGCTAGTATCCAGGAAAGCAAAAAGCAGATCCTATCCTACAACTATTTCTCTCTACAGAAATAAAGATGTGAGGCAGAGGCCTCAAGCCGTAAGATTCAGAGTGGACCTAGACAAAAAGAGGAACACCCCAGATGTTGATCAGCAGTTGAAGGGAATAGAAATGGTGGTTTCCTTTTTACTGTGGATCAGATGAGCCAGATCAGATATTTAAGACATGCAAAAGCACACAGATACATCCTACAGATTCTGAGTCAAATGATGAACACAAAGGAGCATATGCTGCAAGGTATCATTTAAAAAAACAAACAAACATTAAATAGCTGGGCTTCAATGGCTCACGCCTGTAATCCTAGCTACTCAGGAGGCTGAGATCTGAGGATGATGGTTCAAAGCCAGCCTGGGCAGGAAAGTCTGTGAGACTCTTATCTCCAATAAACCACTAGAAGACTGGAAGTGGCGCTGTGGCTCAAGTGGTAGAGCGCTCACCTTGAGCTGAAGAGCTGAGGGACAGCGCCCAGGCCCAGACAAGCCCCATGACCAATAATAATAATAATAAATAAAATAAAATTTAAAATAAACATAACTAACTTGTAATGAAAGAAATCCAGGTACTGGTTTCCCAACAGGGAAGAAGAAGGAAGTGAATAAATAGCAGGGTGTATAATGATGATCCCCATTAGTGAAATTTCCCCTTTCTCTTGATCTGGGTATGGGTAACATGCACTTTGTAAAAACCAATTAAACTGCAAATTTAAGATGGGTGAATTTTTCTGTGGGTGATTTTTCTTCATTACAAAGTTCACTTAAACCCAGAAGGAAGCATTTCTAAAAAAATGTTTTATGTCATTATGAAGGGTTGTTTGTAATTTTCAAAGATATAGTGTAGATATACTCACCTTCCCTCCCAACAGAGAAAACACTAAACCTTTAGAGGAAAAACTGAGGCCAACATTTATGGCTTATGGCATTCATATTTTCCCACATCTGTGCTGAGTCTTCCATTTCTCAAACACTTCAAGCCTGCTCCCCATTCAGGGGCTCAATTACCCCATGGTGCTTTTCAAGGCATTCTCTGAGCTTCCTCTCTAATATCCTCATGCTTATGCAAAGGGGCCTTGTCTACATTGTTTCCTGATTCTGTTTCCTAATTCTAATATTATAATTATAATATTATACCTATAATAGTATAGGTATAATATATTGCTATATATTAATAGTATAGTATATACTTTAATAAGATGTTTATTAGATGTTATGTGTCCCTTCTAACCTGAAATATAAGCACTTTACATCTGTGGCTTCTATTTGTTTTTGTTTTTGTGTTTTGTATTCTCTTCACTTGGAATATAGCCTGATATATAATAGGCATTTGGTAAATGTATGCTTGAAGGAATGTCAGTCCTTTTCTTCCTCCTCCTCCTTCTCCTCCTCCTCCTCCTTCTTTTTCTTCCTCCTCCATCCTCCTCCTCCACCCTCCTCCTCCTCCTGCTTCTGCTTCTTCTTCTGCTTCCTCTTCTGCTTCCTCTTCTTCCTCTTCTCTCCCTTTCTCCACCTCCTCTCTCTCTTTGTGTGTCAAAGTCAGGGCTTCCTTCTCTTAGGCTTTTCACTCAAGGCCTGTGCTCTACACTTGAGCTACACCTCCACCTCTGTCTTTGTGCTGCTTAGTTGAAGATACAAGCTTCTTGCATTTCTCTGGGCTAACTTCAAATCTCAATCCACCACCTTAGGAATTACTAGGATTATAGGTGTAAGCCAACTGATCTATTCAATTTAATTACTAGACTATTTTCCTGTAAACCCTACACATTTTTGGTAGGAGTGTAAACTTGTTCAATCACTTTGGAAAGCAGTATGGAGGTTCCTCAAAAGACTCCACATAGAGCTCCCCTATGACCCAGCAATCCCACATCTGTGTATTTACCCAAATGATGACAAACAAGGCTATTCTAAAGCTACCAGCACAACTGTGTTTATGTCAGTATTATTTACCATAGCTAAAATATGGAAACAACCCAGGTGCCCCTCAGTAGATGAATGGATCAAGAAAATTATATATATATATATATATATATATATATATATTTGTATGCATACACATAAATACACACACACACACACACACACACACACACACACATAATGGAATTCTATACCTCCATCAGAAAGAATGACATCACCCCATTTGTTAGGAAATGGAACGACTGGGAAAAAGGTATATTAAGTGAGGTAAGCCAGGCCCAAAGAAACATAGGTCCCATGGTTTCCCTTATTTTCAATAAGTATTGTAGGTCTAGGACAAGCAGAAAAGGTCAAAAGCTATGTACATATGACCAGATAAGATGATGCTAAATGAAATGAACCCCAAGATAGGGATACAAGTGGTTTAATCTTTGTTGCTGATGCTTTTAATGTATTTATAATGTACTATGTGATATTTTTGTTTCTCTTGTATGTTCTTCCCCATGGTATAACCCTATTTTCACTGTATTTGATTCCGGTGCTCTGCATCTTGTATATACATTTTTCTAATTTGGGGAGGAGAAGGGAAATAACAAAATACTGAAATAAGGATACAGGTTGACCCACTGTAACAAGTAGATGTACAAGCACTATATTGAATATGAACTTTACAACTTTGGGGCGGAAGGAGTTGGGGAGGTGGGGAAGGAAGGGATGGTAGGATAAAAACAAAGGAGGAGGAAATATACTCGTTACCTTACTCACATATCTGTAACTCTGCTATACAATATCTTTACAATAAAAAATAAAAAGAAAATAGTATTTTCCTGTAACCTAAGATATTTAGTGAATAGATGATTAACAAATGAAAATACCTTGTGGATTATCCTAAAATATAAATAGTGATGAGCTAAGAGGCTAGGATAGCACAGCATTTAATAATATTAAACCACTAGTTAGATTTAAATTTGCCACTTGAAAAGCTCACTATGATGTCTACCTAAAAATTTGGAAGAAAAACATCAGCCTAGTTGGGAAGACAGGTCAATGTCTATTTTTTCTTAAGGAGTTGTCTAATATTATTGTTTAAGCATAATCAATGAGATCATTGCTAGTACAGAAAAGTGTTCATTGTTTGTCTATCTTCCTTTCTGTACAAGTATTTGGTTTTCCTAAGTATATAATCTGTGTACTCATTTGCTATGATTTACATACAATTTCCTCTGTATAGTTAGGACAAGAGAAGGCTGGATTTGTAATAGAAGATTACTTTCTTCACCCAGGCACAGTGGCTCATGACTGTAAGCCTAGTAACTCAAGAGGCTAAGATCTGAGAATTGCAGTTTGAAGCTAGCTGGGGCAGAAAATTCTTTGGGATGTACAAGATGCTATGTTGAAAAATGAACTTTACAATTTAGGTGAGGGTGGGGAGGGAGAGAAAGGGAGGGGGGGTAGTTGTGGAGATGGGAGGGAGGGATGGGAGGGGAAAAACAAAGGAGGAGACAACAATGCTTGATAAAAAATGTTCTTATTACCTTGCTTATGTAACTGTAACCCCTCCTCTGTACAGTGTTCTCACAATAAAGAAAACTTATTAAAAATGAATTTTACAACTTCAGCGGGGGAGGGGGAAGGGAATAGTTGGGAAGGTAGGAAGGAAGGGATGTAGGGGAAAAGCAAAGGAGGCAATAAGCCGGATAGGAAATGTACTCATTGCCTTACTCATGTACCTGTAACCCCTCTATGCAGTATTTTTTAAATTAAAAAAAAGTATTGGAAAAAAAAGAATCCCAAACATGTATTGTGCAATGAATAACTACAAAGCTCATAGAACCTAACACGTAATAAACATCCAATAAATAAATATAAGCTATTATCATTTCAAAATACTTTCTTCAGTTCTTTCTTTCTAGTGATACTGGAGTGTAAATGCAGGACCTCACTCTTGTTAACCAGGCACTCTCCTGCTGAACCATGCCTCCAGTCCAGTTCAACACATTTTACCCAAAATATCTTCTTGATGATTCTGCAAATGTATCTTACATCTCATTTTTAATAATATCTACAATTTCTATATTATATATTCTATAAGTATTAGACAATTTTACATCCTATTATACAAATATAATTTCTATACAAATTTGATCTTAGAAGTTCCCACATCTTAAGAGTCATTTCACACTCTCCTATTTAAGCATGCATTTCATGAGTGGAAAGTCCACAGGTAATTTTCATTCATACTGATTACTTTGTTTCTCTTCATTACAAGTATTCTACCATAAGCACATAGACTGCCCCTTTCTCCTTCATCTGATTTGGTCCATGACCTGCCTGTATACATTTCCACAGAGCTACAGATAAACACAGCAGGTCACCTTCCATTGATTTATTATTTCATCAGGATTTGAAATCATTAACATGGAAGAGTGCCCACCAGGTTATCCTGTTAAATCAAGATCAAGATATAATTCAGCAAGGCACTTTCCTCTGGCTTCCAACAGGCTCAACTTTGCCTTTTTCAACTGTTCTATTTCTTCAGCATTTAAACTGTGGCTTCCAAGTCATTTGTTCTCATTTCTTTCTCTGCTCTGGCTGCTGCATGTATGCACTTCTTTGACTGCATCCTAATTTTCATATCTATTGGCTTTGAGGATTGTAGTTAGTCACCCGAGGTAAAAGTTGGAAGTATTCTCAACATGCTGAGTGTTTCCACACTTCCATATCAAGGCACTGAGCATGTACAAGCCTAAGTTGAGCAGTGAAGATGATTAAAATGCATCTATGTTTTGTGTGTGCACCTTTGCCCCCAACTTGTTCACAGTGACATCTCAGTGTTTATCTCCTTTTCGTCACTTAGGTAAGGTACAATGGGAGCAGTGCTGGGGTTTAACTCAGTGACAGCACTTTTCTAGCCTGCACAAGATTAGGGGTTTGACTTCCAGCACTATACATTTTTTAAAAAGAATGTTTGTAGATGTATTACATTACTTTTTGTATAGTATTCATCTTACCATTTCCATGGGTCAACTATGTTTACCCTTACTGATTATTCAAATTTCTATTTAAAATAATGGCAATCGAAAAGTGTTCTTCAAATGCTCCTCTGGGAAAATTATGGAAGTAAAAATAATGGCAATACTACACTACCACTTCCCATTAAAAATATGTTTTTCCTTTAAAATATTTGTAATATTATGACGTTCAAAATCTTTTAAGTGCTCTGAAGTATATAAACAATTTATAATAACATCCATTCCTTTGAATGAAATATTTTAACACAAGGTGAAGTAAAAAATTCAAGCAAAGGCTTCAGAAGATTTATATACTCTTTTTGCCCTTTTTAGTTAATTAAGTAACCTCAATAAAATAGAAAGCGTCAATTTTTAAGTCTTAGCACCCCAGAACACTAGATTATATCTGATGATCAAAACCCAGAGGGTCAACTAGCTATTAGGGGACAGGAGATATCAAGGGTAGATTAATTTTGCTTTTGTTTCATCTATTTCTTTCATTAACTTGATGTCTTCCTTCTGCATTTTAGCATTCCTTTTAGAAAAGAACTGGGAAAAGAAACACAATTGAGCTTAATATATCAGTTCAAATAAAAGAGAGACAGACTGCTATATGGAGAAAGAGAGACAGAGAAAGAGATGGAACACATTTATCTGTCAGTATTAATTTTGTGGACTGCATTTTTCATACATCTGAACCTACTGGCACCAGCTATACTAGCATTAAATATCTGTACTGCAATTATGCACCAAAGGAAGAGACTGAAAAACTTAGGAGAATTATGAGTTTTACTTGCTGTTTTTCTTGTTGTTATAAAGCAAACTGACAAGTTTCCAACAAGTCACCCCTAACAGATGGTTTCAAAATCCTCACTTTTCCAGAAGCTGTGGAAGTGGGAGCTCTTGCCAAGGACAGCGCTCAGTGTGAAAGCTGGAAAGACTGACAACCAGGTCTGTGGACCTATGGAACCTGCATGACAAAAGACTGCTGAAGTCCTAGAATGGGAAAGAGGTAAAGGAGGTAGGAAGAACCAAATAGGGACAGGAAATTAGAGAAATATTTGGCTTTGGATAAACTGATTGAAAAGACTAAACTTTTATTCATGAACTTGACTTTTGTATGTGTTTGTGTTTATGGTATTTTATGTGAGTTTCTCAAAGAATTGAGTCAAATAGGATGGGTGTTCTATTATTACTGTGGTTAAAAAAAAACCTTTGACATTTAAAATTGTGTGAACTCCAGTGATTACTTTTCTAAATAAATATTCATTTGATAATTACTTGAGTCAATTTGCTTATAGATAGAATCTCTAATGGCTGTGGTGCAAGTCTAGAAGTGTTTTTTTCCATTTAAAAGAGGACTGACAGTTTACTTTGTAGTTAGATTTATTTTTTTAATTGTGAAAATACCATACAGAGGGGTTACAATTACATGGGCAAGGTAATGAGTACATTTCTTATCAAGCATTGTTGCCTCCTCCTTTGTTTCCCCTTCCCATCCCTTCCCATCTCCCACCCTCCCCATCTCCCCCACCACCCCCCCCCCCCCGGCCAAAGTTGTAAAGTTCGTTTTTCCACATAAGGACTTGTACATCTCATTGTTGCAATGGGTCCACCTGTATCCCTATTTAAACAATTTGTTTTTTTCTTTCCCCTCCACAAATTATACCAACATCAAATACAGTGAAAGCAGGGGTTATACCGTGGGGGAGGGACATACAAAGCAACAAAGAAATCATCTTATAAATATGTTAGAAACAATCGCAGGAAAGAAAAAACATTTGATAGATTGATTAAATAGTAAAGAGTCATTTAGTCACTCAAGGAAACATAAAAATAAAATTGCACCTTTAAATATAAATTTAAGTATCTTGTTTCTCTCCCTTTATTTGTTTTTTTCTTGTGCCAGTCCTGGGGCTTGAACTCCGGACCTAGATGCTCTCCTGAGCTTATCTGGCTCATGGATAAATCTCTTCCAACTTTTTCTGAGTAGCTTATTGGAAATAAGAGTCTCATGGACTTTCCAACCTGGCTGTCTTAGAATCAGGATCCTCAGATCTCAGCCTCCAGTGGCCTGTTTCTACTTCATTTTTAAAGTTGAGCTTATTAGGCTACTGATCATGGTAATATATTCAAATGTTAAATATGCAGCTTTAATTCTAGCAGATTTTATCAGGCTTAAAAGATAATGATTCTAATAGCTTATTTATTTACTGAGATTCAGAATGCTATTGCATATTAATCAAGGATACGTATGAAAAAATAAATATTAGATGTTAATTTCAACTAGTCTCCTGCTACTTGACTAAAAATTTAAAGCACTCTCACCTAAAAATACTGACCATACATTAAAAATACTGACCATACATTAATATCCTGCCATGATGTATACATTGTAAAATAAATTATTGATAGAGTAGTTGGTTATTTTTAAGTTTTAAATTGCCTTATTGTGTAGGGTAACCACAAAATACTTGCTACTAGACATGAATTGTAAAACATGGGTGGCAGGCCTAAAAATACTAGAATACTTCTGCTACATTTTTTTTTACTCACTTCCTTTTTTTTTTTTTTTGTCAGTCATGGGGTTTGAACTCTGGGCCTGGGCGCTGTCCCTCAGCTCTTCAGCTCAAGGCTTGTGTCCTACCGCTTAAGTCACAGCACCACTTCCGGTTTTCTGGGTTTATTGGAGATAAGAGTCTCACAGACTTTCCTGCCTGGGCTGGCTTTGAACTGTGATCCTCAGATCTCAGCCTCCTGAGTAACTAGGATTACAGGCATGAGCCACCAATGCCCGGCCTCACTTCCTTTTTCTTAATGATCTTCCTCTATCCCCTAAAATACTGTTTGTCATGTAGCCATCTCATAATTTGACTGTTTTATTAAAGCATAGCAATGTAAAGAGCTAATACAAAAAGAAATGTAACACCAATATCAGAAGACCCAAGGACAAAAAAATATTTGCAAATCTGTCTCATTATGAACATTCTTGCCAAAGTCCTAAATTGTATATAATATATATATATATACATATATATATATAATATACATATATATGCATATAGAGAGAGACTATATTGACTGCACTTGAGAAACCAATTACATTTTCTTTTCCAGAGAAGAGAGCAGTGGCTGAAAAGAAACTTGCATTAAGATGTACTTTGTCCTTGGGTGACACTTTTCCCAGCCCCCAATTCCAGGAATGTGAACTCCTGAAAACACATCATAAGTTTGCAGCAAGTAAGTGGACAGACTTGAAAAGCAATCAATGTCAGATTGGTCTACAGATATATGAATGAGGAATCTTTTTTTGTTTAATATAGGAGCTTGATCTTTGTTTTATTAGGAGAAATCAATTGACACATTATGAAGATTCAAGAAAGGGTTCATGCCTGGGTACCCTACTTTCTCAGATTGAAAAATTCACCCTCTTGGCCAAAAAGCAGATACCAGATGACTTTTTTCCAAAACAAGAAATACCTACCCTAATGAAAGGACTGACACTATTTCTACTGTGTTTTGGCCCTATTTTTCTAATAATAATTCTTACTTCGTTCAATTCACAATTGGAGAGAGAAAGAAGATGGTATCCAAAGAAGGGTCTAGAAACCGGATGCTAGGGAAACAGATCCAGGATGCGAAAACCACCCATAAAATTTGTGTGGGTGCCCCAGAGACAGGTAAGGGGAAGCATTAGCACCAGGCCCCACCATGTGGAAGCCATACACTGCTGTGTAGCATGTTCTCAGCAACTGAGTGCTCCCTGTAACATTGGTACCAGGAGTATTACATTCATGTTTCCAGAATCTTTCCCCTGCATCTAGTGTATGCATGAATATATTTTCTTGCAATGTTTACCAAGGAATAGGTAAGACCAAAGCAGGTGCTCTGTTCCATTTCTGTATAAAGTGGCTACTGGCTAATCCAATGTGCAAAATAGAATCCATTCTTGCCAACAGAACTACAATGAATTGAATGGAGACACTGAGATATAAAATAAATAAATAAGTAAAAAAGAAGAAGCTGCATTGTTCCAGCTCAACAGTACTTCTTTCCTAATCAGATAAACTGTTTTGTCAGTGTACACAGTTAGGTGGGTCTTCACAGGTCACATTGCTATCTCCAAGGAAGAAACTCCATCCTAGCTCATTGCTTGGCTTGCCTCATACAATCTAAGTCTCAGAAAACCTGACCACATTCCTTACCATCCTCTCTGACTATATTGAAATTGAGCCAAGATTCCCTCAGAAGAAATGCATATTGTATTAAAGGTAGATCATACTCTGTCTCAATCTTAGAGAAAGTGATAGGGTTGGATTTTTTTTCCCCTAACTTCATTCTGAGCACTGTTACATCAATTCCATTTCCAACATCTTTACTTCTTGCAAAATATGCATTGGTTCAGGTGACTCATATGCTCCATGCTGGAGATCAAGGGTACTTAACCACAGTGGTCTTTTTCTTCCTTCTGGATTACTAAGACTACAGGATGAGTGTCAGCAGTACAGACTGCTTCCTCTTATTCTTGTCATCACTTCAGAAACAACTCTGTTGTTGAAAAATTTGAAAACCATCTCTACTACTTGTGAAAGTGTAGCTTCTTGATCGACAGCCAAATCTGAGAACTCTCTCTGAATATCAAAGAATATGCTGAGATATAGAGTAAGTTGCCAGGATTATCTGCTTGCCATTATATAATCATATGATCAGAAGTGTTCCGACATTTCAGAAACGTACTGTTCCATTCAGAAGTTTTGTGATTCTACACACAAAGGTCCATTGCTTTCCAATACATTCTTGATGAACTATTCTAACTGAATTTCAAACCTTTCTCCTGAAATTTAAAATGCCAGTTATTTATTATACTAGGAGATGGTTTTGGCAAAGATCAAATTCTTTGGCATCTATTTTCTCCAGGACATCAATGAATGTGATGTCAACCTATTGTCTTCCTCTTTTGGAGGTGGCCTGATATCAGACTTAAAATTTTCACAGAATTTTATTAGGCTGATGTAGTTTGTCACTATCACTGACTTTTATTGGTCCTTTCATTATGAGGAGAAAGATACAATATCTGGGGAATAAGGACCTATCAATTAAGGGCTTATGGCTACAGTATTTTGCAGTAGTGCTACAGGACTGCTTCAATTTATCTTTCAATTGCATGTAAGCATGCATCTCTTTCTTCCCTGTTTGCCTTCCCTCCTCTTTCCCTCTCTTCCATTCTTCCTGCCTCCTTCCTGCCTTCTCATAACTCTACCAGTTATCAAAATGGATGTTTACAGGGATAGTGCTCTGGGACACACACCAGTTGACTTTGTTTTGAATTTTTTCTAATCCTCTGGCAATTTTATTTGCTCTACTGGTGACAAGCCAGTGCCATTTCCTCTGGCAGCAGTGTAAGTGGTATTTATGTTTTCTCAGGGATGTTCAACAGTGACCTTCATGGCTACAACATTTTTTAAAAATCTTCTTCCAAATTTTATATATGTATTAAAGAACTTCCCAAATCTAGACCACTTGCACTAGGTGTTATCTGGCAATTCTATCCAGAATTTACCTAATTGAACTTTATTTCTTGCAGTCCAAAATCTGAAAGGATGTTTCTTTCCTTTTTGATTTTGATATGAACCATAAAGTCTAAGTGATGAGTAGTGTGCAATAGACCTGTGCTTAATAATTTCATCCTTACACTGAGACTCACTCATTCTTAGTTTTATTCCTGCCTTTGCCACTGACTTTTGTTGAAACTGTAAACAATCCAAAGTATTTCTGCTAAAAGCTCTTTATTCTTTTTTAGTGTACAAACAATAAATACTGAGCAAGTAATCAGCATGATTTCAGTTTACTGCAAAGTACAATGTTGGATGCATTACATAATTTTTTAAAACATAGACTCCTATTTAATTCTTGAGAGTAAAACATTTAAAATTCTATTTAGGTGTCTTTGGAAAAACAGAAGATCTCATCCTTAGAGTAGATGAGAATGCATCTTTTTCCTCCAGCATACCCATTGTTCAAACACGGAGACCTATGGGAAAGTTTGGAGACGTGAGGCTGGAGACCCACTTTTTATGCTTCCCTCCAATTTACCCACAATTCTACTCCTTTCCAAATACTTGAGACAAAAGCATAAAATGTGAGTAAGAATAGTCAGAATCTATTGAATAATCAAATTCTACTCAATATGTATTATGAAAGGGTTTTTACGTATGTAATAATATATTCTTCACAGTATTCTCAACAAACTTTAACAATACAGTTAAGTCTAGATACCTCAGATATTGTTAGTTGAAAAACCACAGAGTGTAAAGATGTAACATAATATAAAATTATATAACCCCTAACCATAATTGTAGATTTAGTGTTTAGGTGTCATTCTCCAGAGTTAAGCAAAATTTGAGGATTTCTAAATGAAATATTAATGACCCACACTAGTCCACTCTCTCTATCTGTGCCAGGCTTCTTTTCCTGGTCCTTGTAAACAATCCCTAAAAAATCAGGCATATCATTTTCTTGATCTGAATTTGCCTATTTCTAAAGCATGGTAGCTTGTCTATCACTTGCTAGATCTCACATAGATTACAGCTTAATTTCTAATTTATGGTTCTTAGGTTTTGTCTTTGTAGTGTTATAACTGATTGCTTCCACCAGACAAATTCCAGGATAACTAACAAATTTGTCTAGCCAACTGAGTCTTCTTGCTAAATAAATACTTCTAGCTAGACAAGAGTCAGTATTTAGCTAGAAATAGGCGACAGATTACTGTCCTCTTGTGGAAGTAATCCATTTAGAGAGCACTATACAAACAACAAAATGAGAAAACAAAATGATTAAAAATTAACATAAAATGTTATCAAAGAATTAACAAGAGTTCTCCTGTGGGTAAAGGAATAGGTAAGGTTGATATTGATTTAATGGAATAGTCATAAAGAATTTTCTGAGAATTTACAATTTAAATTGGAGCATGAAAATGTACCAGAAATACATGTAAAGAATGACTGGGAGATACCACAAGAAGACTATGTATGTGTTAAAATATGCAGTAAAGAATGAGCACTTTTAAGAAACTGAAAAGCAACTCGTGTGGTAGGGTAAAAAATGGCATTAACTGAATTTATAAAGGCAAATCGGAGCCAAATGATGCCATGATTGGAACAACTAATAGGGTCAGATTGTGTTTGTCTTTAACTTCAGTTTTAAGAAAATTTGTCTAGCTGCTTCAAAAAAATTGACTAGGAATTTCAAGAATAAATCCTTTGGAAACTCCTACACTAAAACAATAAAAGGCTAAGGGTTAATTAAGCTAAGGTGTTGAGCTTGGAGAAACAGTCTAGGGGAGTGTCTTATATGTTTATGTAACAAGAAATTATAAGGCTTGGGTAGGTAAATGTAATAAGAAGGAAGGTGATATCAATAGTTCTAATTGCATGATTAATAATGCCATTTCATTAAATGGAAAAAACAAATAGAGTTAATAAGAGTGATAAGGGTGGATAAATATATCAACAGTTAAAATTCAGACATATTCAGCTTAAGATGTATATATTATCCAGGTAGAAATATCAATTAACAACTGCAACTATGACTCAATAATGTAGAGGTCGATTTTGGAGTGCAAAGAGAAATTTGAGGGTTTTAGCATTATTCCTTTGCAATGACTGACAATCTGAGGAAAAGAAAGTAAAATCAAACTGGGCCCTGGTGGCTGATGCTTATAATCCTCAGTAGTCTGACATCTGAAGATCCTGGCTCAAAATTAGCCTTGGCAGGAAGGTCTGTGAGATTCTTATCTCCGATTAATCACCAAAAAAGCCTTAAGTAGAGCTGTAACTCAAGTGATAGGAAGCCATCCTTGAGGGGAAAATAAAATAATAATAGTGCCTAGGCCCTGAGTTTAAGCTGTAAGACTGGCACACACAAAAAAAAAGTTAAGTAGAAACAGAAACAGTAGAAACAGAAGGAAAAAGGACATAGGCAGTCTGAAATCCACAGTAGAGGAGGAGATGTTACTAATGAAATTCAGGCTCGGAGCCAGTGGCTCACAGCTATAATCCTAACTACTAATCTGAGGATCTTGGTTCGAGGTCAGCCTAGGTAGAAGAGTCCATGAGACTCTTATCTCCAGTTAACCACCGGAAAAGTGAAAGTGGTTCTGTGGATCAAAGAGGTAGATCTCTTCACTAGCCTTGAGGAAAAAAGTCAGGGACTGTGCCCAAGCCCTAAGTTCAAGTCCTATGACCAACAAAAAGAAAAAGCAAGCAAGAAAAAGAAAGAGAGAGAGAGAGAGAGAGAGAGAGAGAGAGAGAGAGAGAGAGAGAGAGAGAGAGAGAGAGAGAGAGAGAGAGAAGGAAGGAAGGAAGGAAGGAAGGAAGGAAGGAAGGAAGGAAGGAAGGAAGAAGGAAGGAAGGAAGGAAGGAAGGAAGGAAGGAAGGAAGGAAGGAAGGAAGGAAGGAAGGAAGGAAGGAAGGAAGGAAGGAAAGAAGGAAAGAAGGAACTCAGAAGTGGCCATAAAAAAAACCCACAAAATAAACAAGCAAACAAAAATTGTTTTGGAAGCTGGTATGCTTAGCTGGGTGAGATCAACTGTGTTGAACACTGCTAAAAGGATGGCCTTAACTCCAAGACTGCAATTTCATCATGCCAATGTTTTCTGTACCAACACATTATTTATTCAGTCTCTGAAAATAGTAACACTGGTCAAACCTCTCAGAGGATATCACCCTAATGCAGAGAGAAAACTAAGTTAAATGTGATTATCAAATGACAGCAGTGAAGTGTTCTTAAATTTTTACAGTAATGTATTTTTAAACTGATTTTATGATCCTATGTTGTTTTCATTAAAAAATGATAAAATCCAATTAAAGTCAGGTCATGTTAAATGTATTTGTGACTTCAAACAATCATCAGTTCATGATGTTCATGATAAGTGATCTATATGTTATAATAGCTAGTGAGTTAGGGCAGAATGACTTTTCCCTTAAGTGTACATATGATCCTTTTTTGATATATCTGTTTCACTTTCATGTTTTACAGCCATCAACAATAATTTCACAAAGGTTTTAAGACTGTTGAAATATCTTAATTCCACTTGGCATTCTTGCTTGCTAGTTTGTAGGTCTGGAATTTCTCGCAAATGCATAACTCTTTTGTTATTATAGTAATAGTTACCATCACAACCAATAGATAATATTGCACATGATATTTGGTAGAGACTAACATGAACTATGCACTCCATAAAATAAACCATGATCTTGAAGGGTCAGGTGGAGTATAAATCTATTACAATTAATACCTTTTCATTCAAGTTGTGATCTATGAAGTAAATCACAAAACGGGAGGATATATTGGTGAATATGAGTTACAGATGTTCAGTTATGTATTGTTTAAACATTTGAGTAGAACACTAGGTCATCCCCAGTGAAGTTAGAGAGACCCTATCTCAAAAACAACATAAAATAGAGGAAAGTAGGACATAGTTCAAAAGGTAGGGTCTTGCAGAGCAAGAGTAAACCTCTGCTTTAGTAACACAAAACAATAAACTTATACTTTAAAAGTAAGTGCCTTACTAGTTCTAACACTATGCTCCATTATGTTTTTTTACAATGATTTTCATAGAGGTGGGTTTCCTATCTAACCCTCAATAGCAGTGCTATGTGTTTTATTTTACCTAGAAACCTCAGAAAAAAATATTTGGGTTAAAACTGGCTAAATATAAGATTTGTTTTATTAATTCAAATTTTCTATTTACAACCCTAGTTTATACATAACTACTAGCATAGCAGCCCAGGAAAGCTAGTTATATTCTTCCATGCTTGGAAATAGTAATTTTCCCCCAATTATAAACTTAACTGGATTTACATTTTAAAATCAAAATAAAGTAAGAAGAGAAAACCAGTTCAAAATTTATTTTCTTCCTTGATTGCTGCAATAACCAATGCTTACCTCAAAACACTGTTTTTCTAAAACAAAATGGCAAAAATTAAAATATTGACAATGCCAGATGCTCAGGATGATATAAAAATACTGGATTGGCTCAGATGTAGCTAGTGAAAATGTATTATTATACCAATATGATACAAGGTTGATAATTCTTACTAACAACCAATCATCACATAATACATAGACAAATAGAAACCCATTCATAGACAAATCATACATATAACCACTTTAGGTAACTTGAGCTATGTTATCCTCACAATAAAAAGAAGCAGTTGTCCTTCAGCATGTGAAAATTAGGCAAATGTTGACATATTTATTTTAATACTATTCAGCAACAAAGAAGAATGGACTATGGATACACAGCCCAGTATGAGTGAATCTCTGAACTAGTTAAATAAAAGATGTGAATTTATTCACTTTATACCTTGCAGACTTTACATAGATCAATAGACATATTTCAAATTTTGATATAAGATCCTTGATGTAAACATCACAAGAGAACAGACAGGATGGGAGAGAAGGATGTCAGGAATGACTGATTAAGTACTAGACATTTAGATGAACATGTAAAATTGTTACCCCCTTGTGCAACCTTTGGAAGTTCACATAAAACAAAATATTACCAATGCTTCCAAGATTTTTGTAGGTTTTTGCAAGTCAAAGTAACCGAAACTATTATTGGTTTCAAAAAAATTTTTTTTTATTTTACCCAACAAGGATATTTTAAAATGTAATAGAAAGTACCTGGGGCTGGGAAGGTGGCTCAGTGGTAGAGCGCTTGCCTTATATGCATGAGGCCCTGGGTTCGATTCCTCAGCACCAACATAAGCAAAAAGAAAAAAGCCGGAAGTGGCGCTGTGGCTCAAGTGGTAAAGCGCTAGCCTTGAGCTAAAGAGCTGAGGGACAGCGCCCAGGCCCAGAGTTCAGGCCTCATGACTGGACCCCCACCCCCCCCAAAAAAAGAAAGTACCAACTTCTCTCTTACCGCCATTATGTATTGAACAATGTAGTTAAAAATCAATTCAAAACATGACCCTGAATTTTAAAACGTAAACTGAGCTTTATGAGGCTCACACTATCTTGACATTATTTTTTTTTCTTTTTATTGTGAAAATACTGTACAGAGGGGTTACAATTACATGGGCAAGATAATGAGTACATTTCTTATCAAGCACTGAAGCCTCCTCCTTTGTTTCCCCTTCCCATCCCTTCTCATCCTCCCTCCCCACCCCCGCCCCCACTCAACCCTCCTCACCCCATTTTTCTCTTATTTTTTAGTCCAATGCTAATCTAAATGGAGGCATTTTGGAACTGCTAGTTCAGAATACAGTATTTATATTACCTATCAGATCTAATAGCAATTTACCTAAGCCTACCAGTACCAAACATTGAGTGATCTTATTCCTGACTATAGACACTCTCTACATGTGCAGAGATTTGCTGGCTATTTCTCCTAGTGTCATCCACCCCTTTCCTAACTCTTCTTTCTTCTCTTCCTAAGTACAACAATGGCTGGATTACGACCCTGAAGAAGTCTTCCCCCATAGAGAGAAATGCCATGCAACTGAATTTTGCAAGATAAGGCTGTACTGCAAAGTAGTGTAAGCAACTTTGGGAAAGCCCTTAAAGAGGAAATCTATTACCCCAGCTGATCAGACTGTTAATATCCTGACAGAAAGAAGCCAAATTGGATTCTGACTTAAAAGCCCCATGTTTTGCGTGATGGATTGTTGTTGTTTTTTTTTTGTAAAAAGTGAACTTAGTCTCATGATGCCACTCCAGCCCTAATATTTACCAAACACAAATCACCTCCTTCATTTTGTATTCACGTTTTAGGTCAAGAATTTGGTCAACTACAAATTGCCTAAATCATTTTCACATCAGCCTCCTTGCAAGTGTCCTGACTTATTAGTGTTAAAATTTTTGTGGAAAACATTTTAAATGGAAATCTAGAAACTTAAAATAATAGGCCCTCCACATGCAGACAGATAAATAGCCAATGCAAACTGAATTTAAAGCATTCGTTTCTTCACTACACAATGGAATAGACAAGGCACTTCCCATATGGAAATTTGCACTTGACAGCCAGTGAGCTGTGAACTCTCCCCATGTATCAAAATTATTTCAACATCTGCACCGAATGTCTTGGTGATGATACACTGTGAGAGCTCTATGCAGTGTTTAATGGCTTTCAGAATCTCTCATTCCTTATTTAAAATGGGATTGCCACTGGTGCGTTGTGACAGAAACTTTCCAGGTTTTGATTTCATATTGACTAGCTTCACTTTAAATATTGCACTTTAAATTTGCAATATTATACCTGC
Organism: Dipodomys merriami; assembly: GCF_024711535.1. NCBI lineage: Eukaryota > Metazoa > Chordata > Mammalia > Rodentia > Heteromyidae > Dipodomys > Dipodomys merriami. Next base: position 17,018,769 of record NW_027202826.1, read on the forward strand.
CTGTGCATCTGTATTTGTAAATGGGTATTTCTTTTGATTAGATGCTTCTATGTGGGGTATTTAATACATCTATTCTAAACCCACCTTTATTTGGCTTTATACAATTGTAATAGAAGAGTTCTTCTGACATTTTCTCTTTCAGTTGTATGATAGAGTAATTTGAAACATAAAATTTGGACTTGATCACATGTCACTCTTTGAAATGATAGTTTATTTGTATTTCTTCATTGAGTAGATAGAGATACAATAACTAACTGTAAATAGTGCTTAACATGTATCAGGTACACAGCTAAGCACTTCGCATGCATTTATTTTGTTAATGTACATATTTACTCTGTGAGGTAGATGTAAACATTACAGTCCACATTTCACAAATGAAGAAATAGAAAAAACTTGCTCACAGCTGTTGGGTTGCCAAGCCAGGACTGCAATGCAGAAACCAGCAATCTTGCACACGGATTGCCTTCTGGAACTTTCTTCTTCAAGAGCATGTGTCCTGATGCTGCACACAATGAAGCTGGCAGGTAGGCGTGCAGCTTTTACAGACTCTAGAATACGTGGATAATTAACACAAGCTCAGGTGTGTCTCTGATTGGCGCATAAGCATCTGCCTTTTGAGAGGTGGTAGAGGAGACAGCTTGCATGTGGCAACTTCTAAGAGAAGAAGCTCTTCCAAAGAGACATTACAGGCGGCAATCTCCAAATATGTTTCATGAAGCATTATTGTACAGGATCAAACGTTTTAGTAGATGTGAGTCCCTTCAATATATCAAAAACCTGTTCAAGTTAATTGCTGTTACTTAAGAAGAGAGGAACATTCAACATGAGCCATTGTTAGGGTCTTACTGCAGCTGGTTTAATCCCTGGTTGCACAGAAATGCAAGGCTTGGAAAGTTTAAGGGGTACACATGGCTAGTACTGCAGTGTCTGGTCCATCATGTTAACCTCTGTCATCCGGTCTGGCAGGCTGCTCCTTGGCTTACCTGCCAAACTTCGACCATAGGATTCTTCATTTTTTAATATTAAAGTGCCAAGTCCTACCATGAAGTCTGGACTCTCTCAGATCTGCCATCTCTCTAAGCAATGTGAACTCATGATTTCAGATCTACCAGGCTTGGGAAACTTCTAATTTATATCTGTTCCAAATTTCCTCTTCTTTCCATCAAAACATTACCCTACTGCCTTTAATTACTTCAGTCTTTTACACACACACACACACACACACACACACACACACACACACACACACACACACACACACACACACACACACACACACACACACACACACACACACACACACACACACACACACACACACACAGAGAAATTCTCCAGACACCAGTGGCTCACACTGAAAATCTAAAATCTCAGGAAACTGAGACCTGAGGATTGCTGTTGAGCAGAAAAGTCCATGAAAGTCTTTTCTATAATGAATCATGAAACAACAACAACAACAAGTCAGAAGTGGAGCTCTGGCTCAAGTAGTAGAATGCTAGCCTTGGAAGCTCAGTCACAGTGCCTGTGCCCAGAATTCAAGCTCCAGAATATCACAAAAAAAAGAGGGGACTGATTACTTAAGATTGATATATTTTTCTTCGGGCCAAGAAATAAGAAATCAAGAAGAAAAAGAAGAAGGAGGAGGAGGAGGAGCAGGAGGAGGCGCAGGAGGATGCATAGGAGGAGGAACAGGAGGAGGAGGAGGAGGAGGAAGAGGAGGAGGAGGAGGAAGAGGAAGAGGAAGAGGAAGAAGGAGGAGGAGGAGGAGGAGGAGGAGGAGGAGGAGGAGGAGGAGGAGGAGGAGGAGGAGGAGAAGAAGGAGAAGGAGAAGGAGAAGGAGAAGGAGAAGGAGAAGAAAGAAGAAGAAGAAGAAGAAGAAGAGGAAGAAGAAGAGGAAGAAGAAGAGGAAGAAGAAGAGGAAGAAGAAGAGGAAGAAGAAGAGGAAGAAGAAGAGGAAGAAGAAGAGGAAGAAGAAGAGGAAGAAGAAGAAGAAGAAGAAGAAGAAGAAGAAGAAGAAGAAGAAGAAGAAGAAGAAGAAGAAGAAGAAGAAGAAGAAGAAGAAGAAGAAGAAGAAGAAGAGGAAGAAGAGGAAGAAGAGTAAACAAACTACTACTTCCCTGAAATGAGAGGGGGAGGGTGGGGCAGTATATTAAAAATCACAAGAAATTTTCACCAAAATAAAATTTCTTTTGGTTGAGTTTCTTTAAAATTGCAAATCTTTGTTTTGGTACATTGTATGTCTTAAGTTACCTTTGTCCATAAAAACTTATTTTTCTTGTCCAAAGAGAATCTTTTTAGAGCTAGCTTAGGAAATGTTAAGGTTTTAGAACTTTAAGGTTCACCATATTTGGATTGCCTAAATCTCATAGTTTTTTTTATTTATTTTTTACTGCCTTCTCTCCTAGAGAGTAAAAAGGAAAAAAAATTCTAGCTTGTTAGGTGATGTCTTAGAAGGCTTATTCCCTATTTTTATATTTAAAAGAGAGATGGAAAGGTTGTAAAGAGAGCCAATGGGTGTTCTTTGTGAAGCTCCTTCAGAGGTAATACATAATGCATTTTCTTTTCAAGCTGCTCTTTACAGTAGAGGGCTCTGTGTCTTTTCATTATGAACAAAACAACAGGTAAGAGAGATGCTATTTAATGACTCAGCTCTGCCGTCTCTAAGGAATAATGAAATTGAATGCAGGCAAGAAGCTACTTGCACTGAATCCTGGACTTATTCAAGTTAAACAAAAAAGGAAATTTGAAGGATTTCTTTCTTCTATACTCCCAAGCATATAATACTCATAAAAACAAAGAGCACAGACAAAACATGTTCGTAGGTAGCAAAAGGTTGTCTTTTGTGGTTTCTTTGGGTTATGTTTCAGTGATGTATTGAAATGTTGGATAAATCTTTGCCTAGAACCTTTAGGCTTTTGTGTCTTGTAACTTGAATTGAAAAGCGGTTTGATCTTTCTAATCGATATTTTGATTTTCTTTGCTTGGTTATTATATTTTATTATTGCTTTTATATTGGTTCTAATCTTCTCAGTTGAAAGCCATTAAAGACTGTCCATAAGAAATTCACAATACATTGTAATACAAATGTGAACATACAAGGACATGTATGTCCTTCTTTCTTTGCTTTTCTTTTATTTGCCAGTCCTGGGGCTTGAACTCAGGGCCTGAGTACCATTCCTGAGCTTTATTTTGCTCAAGGCTAGAACTCTACCATTTGAGCCATAGCACCACTTCCAGCTTTTTCTGTTTATGTGGTGCTGAGGAATTGAACCCAGGGCTTTGTGCATGCTAGCCAGACACTCTACACCACATTCCCAGCCCATATGTCCTTATTTCTAGAGTTCCCATGCTCCTTGAGACCTAGCCTGGTCTTACGTTTCTTTCACTAACGCTCTGATGGGGAGATGGGCCATACGCTTAGGTTAATGACTGGCAACTTCATTTCTTTCCCTCCAAACCTTTGTAATGCCTGTGTACTTCTCTTTGGAAATGAGAAGAAAGTTTCCATGCAAAGTAATTGGAAAAAGATCTGCTTTCATTCTTGTTTTTTTTTAAATAAATTAATATATTTTGTATAATTGATGCATAGTATATGCATTTTTATGATACAGTGATATTTTAGTATAAGTGTGTAAGTATAAGTATACAGTGATATTTTAGTATAAGTGATACTATGTGTCAACCATCAAGGCAATTGACATTTGTCACCTGGGACTGAGACCCTTGGTGTGTGGAACATTGAAAATCCTCCTAGTTGCTTGCAATATCCAATTAGTTGTGATCCATCACAGTTACCCTAGTGTCCTATTGAATAGTAGAATTCCTGCTACCAAGCTTTCCCCTTGAACACTTTGACAATCTTTCATCTATTCCTCCTTCCCTGAAATACATCTCAAGCTGCTCTGGAAACCAGCTTTTCCAGCATCCTCTACCTCTAGAGTTCAATTATAACTTCTACAAGAAAGTGCAAAAATGAATCATTTATCTTTCTATGCCTCCTTTATTTCATTTAACATCATATCGTCTAATTCCACCTATGTTGCTGCAGATGATAAAATTCTGGCTTGCCTTTTTGTTTGGGGGGGGGGAAGGGAAGTGGAAATGAATAATAACCCAATGTGTATTTATCACATTTTCTTTATCAATTTATTTTTCAATGAACACCCAGGTTGACTCCTGTCTGGAGTATTGTGAGTAGTGTTCAATAAACATGTAAACGCAGACATCTTTTTGACATATGAATTTCATTTCATTATATCCAGCAGTGGGACTGCTGCATAATACGATAGTTCTAGTTGTCATCTGTGAAGAACCTTGTATTATCTTACAGAATAGAGATACTAATTTATATTCCCATTAATAGTATATGAACATTCTTCTCCATAGCCTATCAGAATATGTTCTCTCTCTCTCATTTGATCTTTCATTCAGTCCTTGTTTTTCTCTCCTTTTTCCCTCCCTTCCACCCCTCCTCCCCCCTTACCTCCTCTCTCCCCTTTCCCTCTTTCCCTCCTCCCCTCCTCTTTTATTGTGCCAGTCCTTGGCTTAACTCAGGGCCTGGGTGCTATCCCTGAGATTCTTTGGCCAAAGATAATGCTCTATTATCTGAGCTACAGATCCATACTGGCTTTTTTGGTAGTTTATTAGTGATAGGGAAATAACAAAATGCTGAAATAAGGATACAGGTTGACCCATTGTAACAATGAGCTGCACAAGACACTATATTGAAAAATGAAATTTATGTGTATGTTTTTAAGCCAGTACTACATTTTGTAGGTTATGATAGCTTTCCATTATTTCTTGTATTATAATATCCCCAGGGCTGTTCTTCAAGATTGCTTCCACTATTTAAGGTCTTTACTATTTCATAAGAATTTTATGAAGGTTTTGTTTTTCAAATGTTAGAATAACATTACTATTCTGATAGGAATTATATTAATTGGTAGATCACATTGGGTAGTGTAGTTATTTAACAATATTACCTAATCTAATCCCTAAATATTGAATGTCCTTCCATTTTATGTCCTCTTCAGCAATATTATTTTAAATAACAAATAAAAATAAGTGGTAATAAAATTTGGGTAAATAAGTAATAAATTGAGAGAGCAAGAATAGGACAGCAAGGAAGGGAGAGAAGGAGGGAGAGAGGGAAACAAATGAAGGAAGGGCAGGACTTGCCCAGTGACCTTTTGGACACTTACTAGTGACATACAAGGTTGTATACTTAGGATGGAGTAGAAGGACAGGTGCAGGTCCTGCTACTGTGAATCTCACAATTTGCTTTGAGACCTTCTAAAATATTGAATAATATTTTCAGGTTACATAAGGGCAAAGGAATGTAGGGGAAAGCACCTTGTAGGTTAAAAAGGGATGATTCTAGCCGGGCGCTGGTGGCTCACGCCTGTAATCCTAGCTACTCAGGAGGCTGAGATCTGAGGATCGCGGTTCAAAGCCAGCCCGGGCAGGAGAGACCATGAGACTCCTATCTCCAATAAACCACCAGAAAACCGGAAGTGGCGCTGTAGCTCAAGTGGTAGAGTGCTCGCCTTGAGCTGAAGAGCTGAGGGACAGCGCTCAGGCCCAGAGTTCAAGCCCCATGACCGACAAAAAAAAAAAAAAAAAAAAAAAAAAAAAAAAAAAAAAAGGGATGATTCTTAGTCTGTGAGCGACTAACAATCTAGCCAGAAATGGAAATGGCCAAGGCAGGAAGAATATTCCATATTAATAGCACAGATGTGAAGAGAAAGCAAATCCTTATTCATATGTCACGAAAGAGTCAGAACACACTTTCTATCTCTATTCAACTTATTCAAGCCACAGCTTAAACTCATGTAAGGGCCCGTAGTCTGCAGGTTTGTGCATTCATCTTGGTCTATGCAACTTCTGTCCAACCACATTTATTTTTTTCCCTATCCACAGTTTTACTTTTCCTTACTTTTTCTCAAATAGGAAACAAATAGATTATGAAAACATATTTGACAAGGGAATGTTAGCTATTAGCTATTGATTTGTCAAATACTCTATCATTGTATTATTTTATCTCATCAAAATATCATTATACCAATGGCATGTAAACTAAACAGCATTTTAGACCCATCTCAATCATATCAGGTGATCTGTGCTGGTGCCCAGGGCTCTGAGGTATCTCTCTCTACCTCATTCCATCATCAATGTCTCTCTGCCACCCTCCCGAACCCTTGAACACACAGTTCCTGAACATACAGTTCCTTGAACATACAGTCTCCTGGCTGTAACAACAAATCAATGCATTTCTATGGTTTGAAGGTTTTGTGGCTTGCTAATGCTTGACAAAGGAACTTTGTCCTAAGTCCTAGGGAGTCTAAACTTTTGGAAGTTGGAGTGATTTGCCTACTTTCTTTCATTCTTAGCGACTGCTAATTTGGTCTTTAGGACTACAAGAGAAGAAAACTTAGCCTTTCCCATCTACCCACTTTTGCTTTGTTGACTGGGATCCTGAAACTTAGCCTGGTAAAGACAGAGCAACAAAAGAAAAGGAAAGTTGATAAATGCACGTGTCACTCAAGCACCCAGGAGTATTTAGTGTTGAAGAGCTCAGAATTCATTAGAACTTACGTAGCATTATAGCAAAGAACATTTAAATAGAAATAATGGGAAAGGGAATTTAGGTAAATAGGTAAATAGATGGGGAATTTTAAAAGGTTGGTTCTTGTTTTGTCAAAGTTTGCTATGTAATTCTCTGCTGCCATCTCTGGAGACAAGTCTATGGAGTCACCAGGAATTGTCTGCCCATTCCTAGAACAAAAGGGGAGGATAGGGTGTTTTGCTTGTGTCTGCCTTAAAAACCTTGCCATAAGCTCAAAGTAAACCTTGTGCCAATATCATACATTGTTAGATGGAATATTTTGAGCCTCATCTGTCAAACTTGTCTCTAAATCTGTAGCATCTAGTATGGTGCTCAGATTCTCGTTCTGTAAATTGCAGTTTGTATAAATTATAATCTGTATACTTCCATGTAATTCAAATGATTAATACATTCATCAATAAGTTAATCAATAAATTACTGAAAAATACTTATGTTTATATGTCTCTCCTTAATCCTTAATATTTATGTATATTTACTAAATCTTTACTAAAAGTTCCTGGTAGACTGATAGAAAGTATTTCCAAAAAGCATTCTCTTTGGTAGAAAAGAAAATAGGAAACTTAAAAACGTTTTTAAGTCTTAAGAAGTACTGTATTACATACTGTCTTTTGATTTGTTTTAGACCTTTTCTTGATAGTTTACTCACATCTTTGCAGAATTCTTTATGAGTTGCAATTCAAATGATCTTTCCCACCCAAGAGAGCTCTTTCCTCAATTTTCTGGGAATTCAATTAAGGAGAAACAATTTAGGCCTCTAAATTAAAATGAGCAGATAGCATTACTCTATGTCTCAACTTCTTTTTTTTTTATCACTTCAGTGGTAGAAGTTCAGATTTGCTCTTTCTATTCTCACTGAAGAGAGACATGACATTTTTCTTAAATAGTATGTCCTTCTTTCTTGGGTGACTAATGCTAAGAGCATCTCCAGGTCACTACCTTGTAGCTAAAGTGCAGAATCCCATGAATGCTAAGAAAGTCATCCAGAAGACCTGAGATGCTATTTTCTAGCACTGTCTGGAGAGAAATAACAAGTCTATCAGACCTATACCAACAATATTGAGTCAGTGCAGTGGAACTATGTGTCATCGAACAACTCAGGCAGTGTCGATGGCTGAATAATAGGAAGGAAATGTTCGGCTGAATTGAGTTGAAGAGGAAATTTCCCCAATTATCCTTGGTAATCCCTCTTTTTAAACTACCATTTATATTACATCCTAGTATCACAAATGGTGGTTAAACTAAAATACTCAGATCATTCAGCCCATACTAAAAATAATAGGACCTTCGTTGTCATCAACTAAAAGAATTGAGACTTTTCAGCTAGGACTTTTCGTAGCATGCCTTCTGGAATATCCTTTGATATTTGACCTCAGGATAAAGCAAGATTGTTAGGATTCCTTTAAAATTTTCCAGTTGCTGGAAAAATGTAATATAGGGCAGGAATTATTAACACAAATTAACATTAATGACTGAAATATGCTAAACATGGCATTTCCCATGATGCTGGACTAGCAAACCCGCAAGATTTTATCTTCTAAACCTACACTGTTTTAAGATACTTAAAGAAATTTTCTTAAACTTTCCGGACCCTGTCCTTTCTGTTGCTTTTCTTCTTGTGCTCCTCGAGACATTGATCAGAGGGCCAATGATTTTCCTTGTTAATGGGTGGCTATCATCTAGTTTCTCTAGTGACTCATTTGTTTTATAGCACATAAAGACACATAAATGGTGACCTATTTCCAATCAAAACAAAACAAATGACAAAAAGATTTAATGAGTGTCTAGTTTTGATACAGCATAGTGTCTTAAGACAAAATTATGTGGTTGCAACATGAAATTATGAAGGAGAAATACAATTGAAATGGATGTAGTATACATTATTTTACCTACATCTTAATAAAATTCAGTATTTTGCAGTTGAAATATTAAGTATACTTAGAAGATGTAAATTTAGTATAGGAATAAATGTATGATAAAGTTGATGTAGAATGTATAGCACATTATAAATATAAATATGTTTGCACATGTTTCAAATGCCATGTCCTATTAGTTATTTGTAACTGATTTTCATTCTCAAATGTGTCCTAACTTTGTCCATATAAGTATTATGAATATGAACACATTAGCCAAGATAAGAAACAATAAGCCAGAAAGAGTAAAATATGGTCATGATCTTCATAATGTTGTACTAAAAATTGATGTACCATTGTTTTATGGTATTTACTTCTAGTCACTTGCTACAGTTATGATGGATGATTGGGGTGAAAGACACCATTTTCTATCATCTCTATTACATACAATTATTCCATTGCTTGCCACAACAATTTTTAATAGGGAACATTATGTCATCCCTCCCTTGGGCAAAAGAGTTAATGTCTGATTATACACTATTCCTTGTGAATGTATCAGTCCTCGGGAAGAACACTATGAATCCCTACTCTACCTGTTATTTTACAACCCCTAAAAGTAAGTACTGTAGTTCTAAAATTAAGCTCTTCTAAACATAAAGACCTACGGAAAATTATGATGGCACTATTAAGATTTGATCTGTATTCAAGTGAAGAAATTGTTTGCGAACTTTGTATTTCCATCCCTTTTTGTGCATGTATGGAATGGCTCAGACTAAAAGACTTAAGCAAAAGAATATTGGATAGAAGGCGGAAAAATTGCACTTACCATGGGACTAACTGATACTAGGGCTTTCTAGCACATTTGTGAACCTAAAAATACTTTAGGAAACTCTTTTGACAATGTCTGCTGAACATTCTTGAAGAGTATACACAAAGTCACTTAATTTTTTTTCCATTGGAAAACTAAATTAAGAGAAAAGAGAAATAGGAGTAAAAGAATAAAGATAAGACAATCATAGAGAACGAACCAAGATGTTTATAAATGACAAGGACCTAAAGTTTTTGGTGTGGTGTTGCAGTCTGATTGACATCAAAGACTGCTATCTTAGCCTGACCTTACTGGGGAAATTTAGTACAGTGCCCCCTACTGGTAATTGTATTGACCTGCAGCAATTCCAACCTTTGAGATTGTCAATTTGACAGAAGTAAAATGTACCTCTATAAAATATAACAAGTTTGAAGAATTAAAATGTAATGCCTATAAATTTTAAGCCCCTCAGTTTAACTTTTGCAGACAGTGAGTTCTTCTATAGATGGAAATTTCTGTTAGTAGGTAATTTAGTGTTATCTAAGAATGCTATATTTTATTATAGGATGGTTTTAGCTGTTCCCCTTCAGTGATTAAACAGTGAATTGTGACTCTGAGTGATAGTAAATTCAAGGTGTACTAACAGTCTTTAATCTTTTATAGGTTATTTATAAAGAGTCATTCTTGGGAATATATGTGTATGAAAATATGATATAATCATAACTGACCAGGTTTTACACATCTTTTAAAATCTGAAAATAAAAGATTCAGAGAGATGGATTTAATTTTGCTTCTTTTAGGGACATAAAAGATCCTGAAGTGTTAACTAATGTTATGCATGAAGATAAATTTTCTTTTCTACCAGGAGATCATCTAGATATAATCGTCTAATGGATCAAAAGGTAGATAAAAGGTAAAGGAGGAAATTTCCTAAAGTATCTAGCTGACAGAAAAGGGGACTCACACTGAAATTAGGATTTTGTAGAGATGGAATCTGGTCGCAACCTTTAATTTTGTAACACTCTACCCCTGAAATGAATGCAAGTTCCATTAAGTAGATCTTTCACTGAAATTTCAGATTTCTCCTAGGTACATCCATGATAAGTATATATTAATCTCTGAAAACAATACCATAAGGAAACAATCCCTAAAATGCCTAATTATGTACACTTATCAGAAAGCAAAGCTACTCAGAAAATTTACGGCATTAGTGATCATGACCAACAATGACAAAATAATGTGAATGGTGAATGATATGCAGGATGTGAAATCACAATTGTCTTTTATCATCTACTTTCTTTCTTATTGAGATTTTGCCACTCTCTTGAGCTTCTCTTTCCATACCCTTCTAAATCAATTTTTATTTATCTCTGTCTCCATTAATTACCAGAACAACTCTTTTCCAGGTCACCAATAACAACATTTGTAATATCTGAAGACCTCATTTCACTCTGATCTTGTCTCTCTTTACGCATGTCCTCATCTTGGTTTTCATTCTGTGTCATTTCATTCTGTCTCATTTCTTCCTGCTTTCTCCCTCTGGTAAATGCTCCAGTGGCCAGTAATTGACCTAGGGATTTGTGTTTTGCTATTAAGTATCTGTGTCCCTACAATGTTATAATATACTCCAATGACATTATATATTATCTATCTTGGCATGTTTCCTAAATTAATACTTTTAATCCAACTTCCAATCTCAGCAGTAAGCTCACATCTTTAAATATTTTCTTATTATAGCCCATAGAAGTTTCATTTAGGGATTGTAAATATGATATTGTCTAAAAGAAATTCTTCATTCTACTTTTTTTTTGTTTTCTTTATTTGAACAGTTGCCATTCTATTTTAGCTAATTATTGATCTCTTTAACTGGGCCTGAAATGTTCTACTTATTTGAAAAGATGTTGGGTAGATATTTCAAAGTCTAAACAAATCTCTCTAGACTGCAGTCTGAAGAAATATCTCTTGCTTCTGGTGAATGAACTAAATGAGTAGCAGAATGGGGATCATTAAAACCTTGAGGGATGAAGAGGAATATAATAAAGTAAAGGATATCCATGACATGGTGTTCCTACTCCTATAGAGATAAATGGGAAACCACAAAAGTCATGGTGAACTTTTTGAAAAGGTTACTGTCTAGCAGAGGTCTAGAAAATTACTTAGCATTGATCAACTTTCTTAGGGCAACAGAAAGAAAATCAAACAAGGAAATAATGATGGCCAATAGACACATTGAGAAATGCTCAACTTCTCTAGCCATAAAAGAAATGCAAATCAAAATAACACTGAGATTCCACCTCACCTCAGTTAAAATGGCTATAATCAAGAAATCTAACAACGACAGATGCTGGAAGGGATGTGGTCAAAAGGGAACCTTACTGCATTGTTGGTGGGAGTGTAAACTTGTTCAACCACTTTGGAAAGCAGTATGGAGGTTCCTCAAGACTCCACATAGAGCTCCCCTATGACCCAGCAATCCCACTTTTAGGCACTTACCCAAATGATCACAAACAAGGCCACACTAAAGCTACCAGCACAACTATGTTTATTGCAGCATTATTCACCATAGATAAGATATGGAACCAACCCAGATGCCCCTCAGTAGATGAATGGATCAAGAAAATGTGGTACATATATAAGATGGAATTCTATGCCTCCATCAGAAAGAATGATGTTGTCCTATTTGTTAGGAAATGGAAAGACTTGGAAACAATTATATTAAGAGAAGCAAGCCAGACACAGAGAAACATAGTTCCCATGGTTTTCCTTATCTGCAATAACTAGTATATGCCTAGGAAAGAGGTCAAAAGCTATGTACATATGACCATATAACTTGATGCTAAATGAGATGAACCCCAATATAGGGACACAAGAGGTTTTATCTTTGGTGCTCTTCTTTTTAATGTACTTATAATGTACTATGTGATTTTTTTGTTTCTTTGTGTCCTTCCCCTATGGTATAATCCCTGTTGTCACTATATTTGATTCTGGTGTCCTGCATCTTGTACACATTTTTCTAATTTGGGGAGGGGAAGGAAAATAACAAAATGCTGAAATAAGGATTCAGGATGACATTGTAATAATGAGAAATACAAGACACTATGTTGAAAGCGAACTTTACAACTTTGCCTGGGGCAGGGAAGGGATGGTAGGGGAAAACAACAGAGGGTGTAACAATGGTCAATAGGAATTAGGATTTGGAAAAATTATATTAAGTGAAGTAAGCCAGGCCCAAAGAAACATAGGTCCCATGGTTTCCCTTATTTGCAATAACCAGTGTAGGTCTGAGTCAAGCAGAAAAGGTCAGATAAGTTGATATTAGGTGAAATGAACCCCAAGATAAGGATTCAAATTTTTTCTTTTTTGCGATTGTTTCTAACATATTTGTAAGATAATTTCTTTGTTACTTTGTATGTCCCTCCCCTACGGTATAACCCCTGTTTTCACTATATTTGATGTTGGTATAATTTGTGGAGGGGAAGGGAAAAAACAAATAGTTTAAATAGGGATACAGGTGGACCCATTGCAACAATGAGATGTACAAGACGTTATGTCGAAAACGAACTACGCAACTTTGGCTGGGGGAGGGGGAGAGGGGGGAGGGGGGAGTGTGGGGAGGGGAGGGGGAAAGATGGGAAGGGATGGGAAGGGGAAACAAAGGAGGAGGCTCGACAAGAAATGTATTCATTACCTTGCTTGTGTGATTGTAACCCCTCTGTGTGGTATTTTCACAATATAAATTAATTAATTAAATAATAGGAAATGGACTTCTTACCTTGCTCCTGTAACTGTAACTCCTCTGTACAGTATCTTTACAATAAAACATATATTAAGAGAAAAAAAAAAGAAAACAAAACAGGTTTTGATGAACCCATTTTCCTTTTCCCTCTTTTTCCCTTTCCTTCCCTTCAAAGATCATGTTAGTCATTCAAGGCATTCGACTTTCCAAGACAAGGGGGAAATGTCTGTTTCTAAAGCATGAAGAATCAAAAATAATCATCAATGCCTTCATGGAGGATGACTACCCAAAACCAATTAATTCATAGGCACTGGTATTATAATATTCTTTCAGCTAGGTTGTTGTTTGGCTCTAGCTAAATAGCACATAACAACTTTCTCTATGTGAATTTCCTCATAGGTCAACTGAACATCTAGGTATCTGATTATTTCCTTTCCCAGAATGCTTTTCAAATCTTTCTAGCCTCCATTTAGACTTTTGTAACACGCTATTCTGTCTACAAATACTTTGATTACTGTTGGCCTATCATCTTGTAAAATAATTTATGATAAAAGATTCTTCTTTTCTAATTATATTTTAATATCCTTGAGATCTGAAATAATGTTCCTCTATACAAATAGCATTATGTCTGATGCTTTATATTCCTAAACAGTCATTTCAGTCAGAGAATATGGGTAGCAATTTCTGTCATGAAACCATAATATGCTGGGAGTATATATAATGTTGACATACATTAATAGTTGATATCTATTGTCTTATTTGTGTTTTATCTTTAAACCATCATTTTAATATTTTAATGCATTTAACATATTTTAATAAAACATCACATATATGTAAGTACATATACAACTTTATAGTGAGAAAACTACTTTTCATTGTGAAGTTAGTCTTCTTCCCAATGAAAGATAAAGAAACTGAGACAGGGATATTAAGTCACACAGCCTATAAATAATAGTGCAAATCTAGAAAATCTCTTGAATACACCTAGGAGAAACATCTCTGTGGATAGTGAGGAAGGAAGGAATGGGTCATAATATATTAATCAAATAGTGTTCTGGTTCGGATTCCTTCACTGAACAACTACAAGACGCCCTCAAGTTTTCTCCCCTGTAAACAACAACCTTTGAAATCTGCAGCACGCCTAACTAGATCAGGCCATGCTGACTAGAAGTTCACTTTTTGCTGTAAACTCCAAGTGAGCTCATTTCAGAAACATAAGATCTTATAGCACAGGTTTGGACTGTTCCTTTGAGCTGCTCAAGTAGCTGATCTTTCATAATAGTGGAGAAAATATCATTACAAAATTCAACGTTTACATTGCATACTATTTAATGACCAGTTCAAAAGACTGTTTTTAAGTGGCCATACCAGCTGAGGACACGGAGCCTAAGTTCTATGAGTGATTTCATCTTGCTCTCCAATAAAGCTTTTAATTATGAATACTCTTTCAAGTGCATTACATTAATTAGCCATTTCCTCAGCAGGCTGCTTCCCAGCACTCCTTCCTGTTCTCCCGACTCTGGGGGGATCTGGCAACCAGTAACAGCACCAGGAAGAGTTCAGATGTGTGCAGCAGAATTCAGCGAGCTTTTGCCAACATGACAAAGTAGACAGGAGCATGAAGCAAAGGACGCATGGCTGCAAACCTTACTTCATTTCTCAAAAACTGAAGGAGGGCAGATGGAAGTGCACAGGCTCTTGGTCTACTGCAAATTAGAGGTGTGCAAAGCAATGTTTCCGTTTGCTTTTTCCTCTCCTGTACATCATTGGTTGAATATTATTTGGATGGGACACAGATTTCAGTCAATTACCCTTAACTGAATCCAGGGCATTTTCATCTTGCAAACTGGAATGGAAGAGTAGAGTGGCTTGAGAGTTAGTGTTGGGAACAGAGACAAATTGCCCCACCTCCCTTCCAGAAGTCCACTGTCACATCACTTTCTCTATCCACAATCACAGTCCACCTGCAATCTTATCCTCTTCACAGAACACCTATCTGACTTTGGGAATTCTCTTGCTGGAGATACACACCTTGGGAAAAAGCCCTTAATATACACCTTGGGAAAAACCTTGGGAAAGGTCTTACTATACAGCCCTGGCTGGCCTTGAATTTGCCATCCTGAGCCTCTCCAGTACTGGTCTTAAAAGACTACACCACCACCTCTAGCTAAACTATGATTATAATACCAAGTTTACTTTCTAACCTAAAAGCTTGGGTTTGAAAGTATTTTTATTACTGTCCTCATCTTGAACAAACGTCAACTTGTTACACAAAACTTGGCCACAAAAAAATATATGAGAGAACCTGGTACCCAGGAAGGAAGGACTGTGGTGGCAGCCACATTTACTATTCATTGGCAGAAGTCAGGAAAGCAAAGCCTAGCATCTGCCTTTCCTAGCAGTCCCTGGCAGCCAGCCCCACTAGTACCACTGTTTGTTCTGGTTGCTTCCGGTCGTATTCATCTTACACAGCAGAGCAATCCTCCATGAAGCCACGAGGCAATCTTCCTCCAAGATGTAAGAGTCATACCTCACAGATTCATACTGTGGGGCTGTCTAAACAACTCCTTTACTGATAAACCAGAGGAAACACTAGCCCAGTGGCTGGCTGAAGAATACAGTGCAGATGAACCTAGCTCAGAAGGATACCCAGGTAAAATCTCAAGATGATGATGATGATGATGATGTCCTTGAACTGTCCTTGAGCTTTTTCCGCTCAATGCTAGCACTCTAGCACTTTGAGCCACAGTACCTCTTTCCTCTTCCTGGTGGTTAATAGGAAAGAGTCTCATGGACTGTCCTGCCTGCCCTTTGGCTTGGAACCAGGATCCTCAGGTCTCAGCCTTTCTGAGTAGCTAGGGTTACAGGCAGGAGCCACCTGCACCCTGCTGGATTGTTTTTTTTTTTTTTTTTAATGTAGATTATTAAACAAGGTTAAGGGATTGGGAGGGAGTTAACCTTTTCCCAAATCCTTTCATTATGTGGAATGTAACAGTATTAGCAATGGCTTTTCTGGAATAAGCTTGTTCAGTTGGAGACTCTCAACATTTCAAACAGATTCATAAACAGACTACGTAAAAATCATGCCCCTAGGAACAAATAGATAAGGCTGATAGATCATAGCTTCATGGGACCTCCTCCAGGTTAGGCCTTGTGCTCCACAGATCCTAGTGAAAGAAAGTTTGCACGAAGTCTACAGGATTGACACTCCTTGGTGTTAATACTTGGAGCTTTTAAACAGTAATGAATACTTTGTTCTTGAGATCTGCACTGTTCCACCCAGTTCAGTTCAATCAGAGATGGAGGTATATGTATCAATCTTTTATCCACCACATTCCTAAACTCTGCATAAGTACAAAGAAGAGAAACGAGTATGTGAAACATGACACATCTGTAACAGAGGGTGTATTATGCACAGTCATTAATCTAATCATCCAATACATTTGTTAAGGAAAGTTTGAATATTTGCCCAAGATCAAACAGTTCGATGTAGAGTGGAAGACAGATATCCAAGTATTAGGTTTCAGCTTCAGTGTTCATTCACTTACTAGACATGTCTACCCACATGGAAATTACAATAGTTCTACATTATTCTAAGGACATCCTCAACACTTCTTGGAGTCCCAGAAGGAAAGAAGGCCATAATTAAGTGGTTGGTAAGTGACATTTATGGTTGTGATAGTATAAAGGCACATTCTTATTTTAATGTCCAGAACAAAATTGTTATGATTATCACAATTTGTATTATATGGAAAGTGAAATTCACAGACAAATGTGGGTTTTTGTTTCTCCTTTGATTTCTCTGTTTTCTGAGTTTCTTACCATTTTTGCTTCAGTATTCTGGAGGCAATTAGTAAATTATTGAATGAGAGTTTAGCAATATCTTCAGTACTGCAAAGACACTACTACATAGGTTATCTCACCAAAAGTCAAACATTAGGCAAATACTTCAGGATCTGTGTCTTCAGACCTTATCTCCTTTCTACATTTAATGTCCTCTTGCTTGCTGATTAAACAATCATTCAGGACCACACATCTGGCTTGCCTACCCCCAATCCTTAAC
The DNA here is from genome assembly GCF_024711535.1 of Dipodomys merriami. Lineage (NCBI taxonomy): Eukaryota > Metazoa > Chordata > Mammalia > Rodentia > Heteromyidae > Dipodomys > Dipodomys merriami. Next base: position 17,035,851 of record NW_027202826.1, read on the forward strand.
CTAGAAATAGAACTTATTTCTTTTAAATGTAAATATATCTGAAGCACTGAATAATATTAGGCAAAGAACACAATTAAAATATGTAATGTTTTTGAGACATTATTTAGTAAAAATCATATAGTAAAAGAGTATTTACATTGTTATATGAAACAGATAAATAGTATACTTGTATGTTAGGTCAAAACAACTTCTAAAGAGCTTGATAAGAAATGTACTCATTACCTTGCTCATGTAATTGTAACCCCTCTGTACAGTATTTTCACAATAAAAACTTATTTAAAAAAAAGAGTTGTGTTTTTATTGTGAAGGGTACAGAATCATTTTAATAGCGCTTTTTAAAGAAACGTAGGTAAATTTGAAAATTAAATGCAATTTACTTGAGTGATTATTATCTAGTATAGTTAGCACAAGATAGAAAGTTATTTCAATGATCAACAAAAGTTGATCATATCCATATATATATATGATGCAATTCCAACTTCTAAAAATTACCTTGTTGATTCCTTTTCCTGTTTCCTTTATGTGGTATTTATTTTATAAGCTTGAATTTCTGCCTTAGAAATTACCCATATTTTCTAGGTGGTCTAGGCAGTCTGTTAGTTTACTTATCTGCTTATTTATTGGTTGGTTTGTTCTTTGGTAGTACTGTAGTGAAACTCAGGGTCTTGCCCAGGTTATGCAAGCACTCTGCCACTTAAGCTATAACCCTAGACCTGAAAGTCTTTATTATCTGTGCTTCCAATGGTCTTTTAATAATTATTTGAGAAACTGGACCATAACTGGACTATCACCTTCTTGCAATGAAAAAGCTTAATTTTTCAGCTTTGTATTCCTCTTGTAACTTACTGCCTCACAATGCTTCTACTCCCCTACAAACACACTCACCCTACTTATAGTTTGGAATACAATTTCAATTTATAATATATTGCTGGACAGAGGCAGGGGTAGAAATTGTGTTGATATATGGTCACATAATGTGGATTGAAACAGAGCAACATTACTTTTCAATATATAGAATTCAATTGGCATCATCATCTCTTATCTAATTTGCTATATAGAAAAGTGAATCTTACAGAGTCTTCACTTCATACTCAATAGAATAGGTAGTAAAGCTCAGAAGGTATACAAGAACTATAATGAAGATTTACGAAAGTCAAAAAATCCAATGAGTACACGCTAGTCCTGTGAAGCTCTAATGAAGAATGTAAGTTTCCTTGGTTAAAGACTATACCAGATCATCTATAAATTTTGAAAGAAATTAGTATACTGCCTGCTTCTTCCTGTGTGCTCAATGTATATTCTTAGAATTCATCTAAGCCATACACTTACTGCTGTTCTCTGGACAAATGATAATAATTCTTAAATACTGTTCATAGTTGCTTAATTTCAAAACCAGCTCGTCTCAGCTCAAATTTTCTTTATAATAGCAATCACCTTGGAACAAAACTCAACCCACCTAGTTTACCATAGTCAAAAATTAATATAAAGGGCTGGGAAGGTGGCTCAGTGGTAGAGCGCTTGCCTTGCATGCCTGAGGGCCTGGGTTCAATTCCTCAGCACCACATAAGCAAAGAGAAAAAAGCTGGAAGTGGTGTTGTGGCTCAAGTGGTAGAGTGCTTGCCTTGAGCTGAAGAGCTGAGGGACAGCACCCAGGCCCAGAGTTCAGGCCCCACGACTGGACTCAAAAAAAATTAATATAAAATGGCATCTTATTGAAAGATAATGCTAGAGATCATGTCCAATTTTATTCAATATCTCCATCTGGATGTGATTATTTTATATTATCAGTCTTGCTACCAGTCTCTTTATTAGTCTCCCTAAAGGAAACATATTCTGCCGGGCACCATCAAAACCAGTGTGGTCACAAAAGTCCATAAAACTCCATCTCCAATTAACAAGAAAAAAGTTAGGAACAGATGTGTCTCAAGGGTAGATGATCAGCTAAGCAAGCAAGCAAGCTGAGCAAGAGTAGGAGGCATTCAATCTAATCCCAAGAACCAGCCAATTAATAAATAATAGATAGGCTAATATTGTGATAACTAAACTACAAATATATAGTGGATCTGTGGACTTATAATAACTCTTCTTCAAAAATCAAAATAATAATTTTTTGTCTAAGAAAGATTCAATAAAGGTTAGAAGCAGAAAACCAAGAATAGATTAAGTGACAATAATGAGGCCTACTTTCACAATATGAGAGAACAAAAAACATGTTCCTCCCCCGTGGTATAAACCATATTTTCACTGTATTTGATGTCGGTGCCCTGCATCTTGTATACACACTGCTCAGGGAGGGGAAGGGAAAAAACAAATAGGGATACAGGTTGACCCATTGTAACAATGAGATGTACAAGACACTATGTTGAAAACAAACTTTAAAACGTTAGCTGGGGGGAGGGGGCTAGGAGGGAAGGAGGATGGGGGTCTAGTTGTGGAGGTGGGAGGGAAGGAATGATAGGGGAAAAACAAAGGAGGAAGCTACAATGATCAATAGGAAATGTACTCTTTACCTTGCTCATGTAACTGTAACCCCTCTGTACAGTATTTTTACAATAAAAAGTACAAAAAACAAAAACAAAAAAAGAACACTTGTTGAAAATGTACTTTACAACTATGGCGTGGAGGTGGAAGGGAAGGGATGGGAAGGGGAAACAAAGGAGGAGGCAACAATGCTTGATAAGAAATGTGCTCATTACCTTGCCCATGTAATTGTAACCCCTCTGTACAATATTTTCACAATGAAATAAATAAATTAATAAATCAGTTATAAATACAATATTAAAAAAGTTAATTCTTACTTGGTGCTCTAAATATTCAAAAGCCCTTAACTAACATGAATTTTATTTTCTATGGAAAATGGAAAATGTATAAAATAAGAAATGGTGAGACTTGGTTAAATTAATACCTACCTAAGTTTTCTATGCAATGCATAGATAGATTTTGATACTCTTGTAAGAAAGAAAATCAGATTTCAGCCTTTGGACTAGAACAGTGGGAAGGATTTTAACCTTTATCTTTATGGGACTTCTTGAAATAAGCATTTAAATGACAATAAATCAACTATGCTAATGCATACTAAATGAGACTTTATGTTAATTGAAAGGGAAAGGAAGCACTAACTAGAATCTTCAGATTGAGCTTAGCCTTCATAAGAAATTTAATTATTTTTTATTGTTTGGTTATTAACTCAAGGTACATATGAAATATTGGCTATTTTCTTTACATCCTAAATCATAGTTTGTCCTTTGCCTCTTAATATGGATAGAAGGAAAGCACACATGTGACTGTGAATGCAAAAGTCAAGAATGAGAAAGGCACAGAAAAGGAATTATATAGAGAATTAGCAATTCTCCATAAGGATGGACTCTGGTTAGGTACATTAAAGCCTTATTTTTTTAATTTGGTGATATTTTTTTGTCACTGTGGAAAAGAACCCTTGAACCAGGGACCACCAGGAACTCAAATTTGTAAATTTACATACTCAGGAGGCTTGCATTGGAGGATCAAGGTTGGAAGCTAGCGATTACAGAAAAATCCTTAAGATACTTATCTCCAACTAACCAGCAAAATCCTGGAAGTGGAAGTACATCTCCAGTGGTAGAGAACTAGCCTTGAGTTTAAAAGCTAAGGGCCAGTGATCAGGGATCAAGCCCTACTACCAACAAACACGCTTGCGTGTGCGCACACACACATACATTTTAGCCTTGAGTTTTCTCAGACACAAAATGCCTCAATCCAATTTCATTCCTCAGAGATTCTAAGATGAAATCAAGAGGACTTAATTTTGATGACAGCTTTCCTTCTGTGTGCCATGTAATCTTGTCTCTCTCAAGTAGAGCTGTCCAGCTGTCTCTTACTGCCTCCTTCTATAGGAAATGAAAAATATTCCCCATCACCCATCTCACCCAGAATCAATAAAACATGTTTGGGTCTCTATAAACGTGGGCAGTATTATGACATGAGAACACTTCCCTTCATGCAGAATCTTTTGGTAACATTTTTTTATATAGAGCATTTCCTAATGTGCTTAATTTTCCTTTTTAATAATTGTGTTAATCTCACCTATTTATATGCAGCCTTACCCAACAATGAACTCATTCTGTCTTAGTCCCAAACTCAGCCTTCCTTTTGATTTGGTAGCAGATTTTATGATTGGTCTATACTTTTATCAATCAGCACAACTTTTACATTATGTTGATGGAAAATGTTCATATTTTTTCTAGTATTTAATAGCTAATGCACTAGGTGATGATATTTCAGAGTAAAGTATTTCCCAAGGAAACTGCTTGGTTCAAAGGCTTTTTAGTTATCAGGGGAGTTCTTTTGCTAATTCAGTCAAAAATGTCTTCATTCTTCATTTTCATTTCTATTTTTGTTTTCTTTGTTCTATAAACAAGGTCTCAGGATGTTACTCAAGCTGACTCAAACTTGCAATCCTCATCAACCTCCTGATTCCCGAGATTATAGCCAAGTAGAGATTTATAAGAACAAATGGCAACACTTTATTTTTGTGATAGTAAACTTTCAGGGGAAAAAAAGAATGTAAAGTGAATTGTGTAAGACCTCAATTCTTTCCAGCAACCCTGAAAACCATATAATGATATTATGATTTTAAATATTTTAGAAACTAAATGACTAAATGACTAGAGGAAGTTCTTCATCAGATTCAGCTTTTCAAGATATCTTAGGACCTTTCAGTGAAGAAAAGACAATTGAGGAAATAAAGCTATATCTAAAACTGTTCTCAGTAGAGAGCCTAATTGAATAGTGTTTTAGAATTGCATTCTAAATCTCTTCTTGTTTTTATGTCCTCCTAAAAACAGAGAATTGTCTTAGATACTCATTGGGGACAGAATAAAATACAAAGGTCCATGGAAGTTTAAGTTTGTTTTGTAAATTTTTGTCACATTTGTGTTATACTTCTAGATATTGGTGAATCCCTTTTAGGAAGAAAAAGTAAAAATAAGGTTAAAAAACAACATAGGGGGTCATATAAACTAGAAAAACTTCTCAAGCATTAATATTGCATTTGGGAGCTAGAGGCTATGCTGAAGTGGAATCCATAAATTCAAATACCAGGTAGATAGCATGTAATCCCAGGGAGTTTGGAATTGGTATTGTCATGGTTTAAAGCCAAGCTCGCCAAAAATGTTCTTGAGACTAGCATCTCAAGCAGCAAGCCTGATGCACCCTATAATCTGAGCTACATGAGAGTTTCAAGTAGAAGGACATAGTTTGAGGTCAGCCCTATATGAAAAGCAACCTAAAACACAAAGGGTTTGAGGTCTGAGGCAAGAATTCAAATAGTCTGTCTCCAGAAGCTGTCCATGTATTTTTACAAGATTATGCATATTTCTTTTGCTATTAACTCTAAACCTTAAGTTGCAAAGATACTAAAAATGTAAAAGTCAGTATAATGTATTAAGGATAATAATTTTCTTGAAGTTATCATGAAGTCACTTAATGTTAGGCCTCTTTTTAAGTAGCAAGGGCACTGCAACTATGCTGAATTACTTTTGAGAGATGTGTTCTAAAATAAAGCTTCAGAATCAGATCACAGGTTAACATCCAGTTTCACAAAGTCTAATCATCTATTAACTTTCACACACTTACACAAAATTCACAATAACCATACTTAAGGTAAAATCACATTCTATGCCATTTTATAAGTCATTTACTGGCTATTGTAAATTGGTCTGAACCTACATATTCTTAATTCAGGCATTGTTTTATTCTGTCTATTAGATTCAATGAAAATATTGTCCCTAGTAATTTTAAATTCAGTGATTTGGGGAAAAGGGTATTTAGTGGCTAGACTGCCTACTATGGTTTTTTTTTTTATTTTGGCCTTGGGAAATGCTTGGGAGGTATAAGAAAGCCATGTCACAAAGCCAGACTTTTGTTTGGGCATTTAAACACCTTCTGAGAGCTTAGTTTGTGCAATTAAATCAGTGACAGCAAAGGAAGGAAGAAGTCTAAAAGAGTAGCTCAATCAAACCACAAAACCAGGCAACTGGAAAATTGCATTTTGTTGCTTTGACTTAGGTAAGCTATTACCTGAATGTGTATGCACATATTTATTTTCTATGTTTATTAATTTGGAGGTCTTGATTCCTCTGTTTCTATAGGCCCTTATTTAGACAAGTTGAAATCTTAGGTTGGTTTTTCCAAAACTCTACATGCTTATTTCTCACAGAGGGAGGTTTTTCTCACCTCATTTCAATGTCAATTAGTATTTATGAAGGTACCCACTTGTGAACCCCACTGTATTAGTCATGCTCCAAAGTAAATATTATGTATAAACCTTCTGGAAGGATTGCAAGTAAACTAGATTGCACTAACTCAGATGAATACAGGTCTGGTGTGCATGCAGGCAGATAGCACTGTGCAATGAATGATCCCACTTCTGATTATTTCTGTGTCTTCAGGCACAGCCAGGATTTGTGCTACAGACCAAGGTGTTTCGCTCAGAGTTCACAGGCTCAGGAACTGACATCAGGCATCCATAAGCTACCTAAAATTGGTTTCAAAATATGTGCCTGCATTCATGTGTCTGTGCTCCTCAAATCTGTGCTTCTCAAATGAGGAACGCTTCTTTCAGCAGTTTCTCCGAGAGATTTAAATCCCCGAAAACAGTAAGAATCATTGTTTGATGTCAAGAGCTATCTACTTTGCCCTTTTGCTGTGTGTTTTTATCAGCCAAAAACCTGAACAGGTTAAGGATGGTATTGGGTGAATGCCATGAACCTTGCCTGCAGCTCCAGAGATTTCCAGGAGAGCCTAAGTTCTGAGCATTTGTTGAGCTATGACTATGACAATGTGCTAGGGATGCATTTCAGATCCTGTTAAGTTTTATCTGTAATTCTGTGATTTGATTCCCCTTTATTCCACTTCACAGTTGAAATACTTGAGGGTCAAAAATACTAAATATTTAACAAATAGGCCCCAACAGTTATTGAGGCAATTACCATGTACCATGCTCTCTACTTGTCACCGATTCATGGACTATTCCAATGAATCCTATTTCCAACCCTAGGAGCAAAGTATTACTTTTTTTTCCCCTTTGTACATGAGTAAACTGAAAATTAGTAATTTATATAGCCTACTCAACAATGGTACAGCTATGGTAAATACAGACCAATGTGTGAAACAATGCATGAAACAAATAATCTGCCCATAAATACTGTTTTATGTGAAATTTGACTCAAACTACTTTTACAAAAATGCAACGCCTTGGAAAGTAGTAATAACAATTTCCACTTATTTTCCACTAAATAGATTTTATATTCTAAAAGGTATAAGCGGAAAGAGAGTAACTTAGAAGCATCGAAAGAATTTAACTCTCAAAATGAGAGATGTCTCTGAGATATTCTTGGACCCAGAACTTGGAAGTTGAAGAGAGAAAATTGGAATGGAGCCAGCTCAACTTTACTCTGGAGTTGTCTCCTGTATTCCCTCCTCACTAGCTCTCTATCCAACTTTTGACAATAAAACGCTCCAAAAACAAGAGCCACCAACTCATTGCTAATCAAGATACCCCAAGATAACATTTTCAGCTCAACCATCATTCAACACATGGAACCCATTATTTCTAAGCCTAAATTTGTTCATAGCTTGTCAATGTCTGGTTCCCATTTCCATTCCTCTTTAGCCTTCAGCCTCTCTTACTTACTTTCAGTAGCTCGTCTTTTGTTTCAAAATTGCTTTTATTGACAGAACATGCAGATGCAAAATAGCAAAGGTCTGTACTCTGTGGTAGACTGCCAGCAATGAAACAGCTCCGTGTTTCATGTTTCTGAGCCATAAAAACAATTTTTAAATCCTCCCCTTTGAGTTTGCTATCTTTGCGTGGTAGACACACAAAATTTCACTCATTTATCAAAAGGGCATTCAATTACCTACTTTATAACTGAACTCTGGTAGGAGTGGAAAATGTAAGATTCACTTTCTTACTCAAAGGAGATAGCAGTAGAACAGAGGAAAAACCTGCAGATCTGTCACGGGAGCTGACAGCATGTCTGTTGAGGGTAGAATCATGTCAGCTAATCCAGGCAGAAGCTTCCCAGACCCATGAGTCCAGGGCTGTAAATGCGATACTTTGTCCCTTCTAGCATCATTCCTACCTCGTCTGCAGTCCCAGTTGTCTGTATTTGTCCCATGCTTTGTGTACTTCCTTCAAATTTCTCCCTTTTAGAATCATCTGTCTGAGTGTTCCTTGATCAAGCAGGTGGCTCTCTCTCTCTGTCTCGCTAAACTTTCTCTTACTCATCAGAATCATTTCTGATTTCAGAGTCCAGATCGTATTTGTAGTAGCATTCTCAATTTTTAGAAGCCTCGTGACCCATTCTGTGTCCGAAATCTCGTATTTCCTTTGGTAACAACAACAACCACAACAACTAAAAAAACAGTAAAAAGCATATTCTCCCTTCCTGTTCATGGTTGCGTTCCTTTCTCACATGTTTTTCCTAAGTATATTTGATCAGGGTCAACAGCAGTTTGGTGGTATATTACCATTTAACAAGTAAACAAAACAGACTGGGAGAAAATGTTGGCAGAGTTAAGAGGAAACAAAACACAAATTTCTAATAAGAATAGACTATTTCTTCATGTGAAGAGATTATAGAAAGAGAGAACAATATCTACTGATTTTTAGTCTGTGTCTTCAAGTTTTTATCATTATTGATTGTGGGTCTCATAAGCTAATATAATCTTAAGCCTTGGAATTACCTAAACACGGAGAAATCAGATTTTCTCCTTTATTCTCAAAATATACTGTAGCTTAATCTGCCAGTACAGTCTCAACAGAAGTTTTTCTACGCTGTGGTTTTATCTATACCACCTAATATTTCTTCAAAAGAGAAGGGCCTTTTAAGCCATATTTAATAAAGAAAAAAACTTCACTGGTATTTTCTTTCATATGTAATGGCAACTTAAATTACATAGAAAAATATAGCTTCATATCTATGTAATAATAGGGTACAGCCATCTGACTACACCTGTTACTCTTCTAAATAACTGAAAGAGCTTTCATTGCTATTATCTCATCTCACAGGTATAGAAGTGTGGGCATCATGATCACCCACTTTTTTCCCCTCTTGAAACATTCTTATAACATATCTATTCTCACCGATTCTAATGAAGACAAGTGTCTTATCTCCTATAACCAGAAATGGCATCATATGTTGCTTTTATCTTTCTTTCCTTTTTGAGCATGTTGTTACCCAATATCATCTTCTGCTTTTTATAGTAGTCCTGAGACAGTATCACCATTACCATCTTGTCCTGTACATGAACAAAGCTCTTTTAGACAACCAGCTTTCGACTCTCTGTACTGTGTGTTTTTTCCTCTGTCCATCTCACTTCATATTCTGTAATAAAGGAAGAGTCACCCAAGGACATTAAGCAACTGTCATGTGATAGAGTGAGTATATTGAAACTCACAATAAGATAATATTCATGTATATAGTTTTCTATTTACAAAGGAAAATGTATTTGTTTTCCCCTACTCTCCAGGGAGTATAAAATCAACTGACTCCCACCCCGAGTCCAGTCTGTTCTGACAGCTCATCTTTCTCTTGCCTGCACTAAGCACACATGTGATATTTAGACAAGAACAATTTTCAATTTTCTAGCCACCTGCCTGCTTGCATGGAATATAGCCAAGATGTGTGGGCTTCGCTTCCCCCAGTAAATTCTGGGGCACGTTGCCAACTAAACAAGATGAAAAGGAAGTTCTCCTCCATCTAGCAACTTAAACTTTTCTAAATCCCATTAGAATGTATTCTCTTCGAGCACAGGCAAAGGAGAGGTAGATGATGACACACTGGGCTCCGAAAAGGAAGGCATAAAGCAAGCAATCTGGTGTTATTAACGTGCGAGCTGTCAGGAAGGCAGATCGCAATAACAGGAACAGAGAGTACCTTCTCCAAAGCCCGAACCTCAAGCTCCATCAGCAATCGGGGAGGTGACATTTACATTGAGATGTAAATTGCAGTCAGAGACACTATCCATTTATGTAAGATGGGTTTATTTTGGGTTTTGGAAATCTACGCTGAAGCCATGTATTTTAGAAAGACTCACTGCACGGAAAGTCAAACTTGAAGCTGGTTCCTGACATGTCAGGAAAATGCCAAGGTCATCCTATGGCCTTGATAGAAGCATGTATTTATACAGGCCCAACACCTAGGCTGGTCAAAAGGAAAGCTAAAACAGTAAGATTATTTTCAGCTCTTTTAAAAGGCCATTGCTTTGGAGACAATGGAAGGGTTATGGGATGGTAAATATGAATGGAAATACTTTGATCCCTTAATATATAGCTACATACTACTGTGTGTCTAAGAGACAAGTATTTTACTTTTCAGCCCGAAAGACTGAGAAAGAAGTCGCAAGTTTAATCAATCCCATCACTTTTTTCCTGGTACAGAGAGACTGTTTGATACAAGTCCCTTGAGACAATGATGAATCCAGACCCTGGTAAAGCTGTCTGGATCATTATCAACAAGAACTTTCAAGGGCCAGGTCTAACCCTCAAATGTTCTGTCCTCTCCTCCCCCAATTCTCTCCTCTCCCCTTCCTTCCTTTCCTTTTCTTTTTCTTTCCCTTCCTCTTTTTCCCTTTCTTTCCTTTGTTCCTTTTTTTTTCCCTCAAAACATTGGGGTCTGAATTCAGGGCCTTGTGCTGGCTTAATTTGCCCGTTAGGCTGACATTTTACCACTGGAGCCTGTTTTTTTGCTCATATTTTGAAGATAATCTCTAGCAAACTTTTAATGTCTAGGCTGACCTCAAACTTTGATACTTCAGATCCTAGCCTCCTAACTAATTAGAATTACAGATGTGAACCAATGGTCTCCAGTTCAAACTAGGCATTTCTTGGTGGCATATAATGTGTCTATCTGATTACCTGAAATAAGGTGAAATTGTTACATTACAGTTATATTATTATATACAGTATATTTAAGTTAAATCCTTTTAAACATATCAGATACTAAGAGGAATTGCTTCTCACACACATACTTTCTAGAATTTAGCAACATTCTTTACCAACAAGACATAAATCAATGTCTTTTGATTATAATAATAATGCAAAATAGTGAATTACCATGTTATACTTTTTTAAGAGTTATCAAGTTATCTGCTGATAGTACAGTGTTTGTGAATGACTAAATTATAGCCAATGGTAGGTGAAATCTGACAATGGGAGGAAGGGAAGCATTACCTGGCATTAACTATGCTATTTCTGTGATCCCACCCCAACTATAATCAGCAAAGATTATGTTGAAATAGAAATCATAAGTAAGCTTCTTTCAATAATTAAAAATATTGTTCATATTAGTGACAACAACAAACATGGAAACGCCTTTATATAACTAATATATGCTGATAAAAAGAAAATATAATGAAAAATAGACAAATAAAATTGGCTGAATAGTACTTTTCAGCTGTAAAAATAAAACGTATGGCACTCATACTTTTTTTAGTAATGGAATCACAGTAACAGAAAATACGTCTTTTTTCAGTATCAATCTTTGTAACAGAAAATAAATAAATGAGCTATAATTCACTGGTATAAATATACAATAAAAGAAATATACTAAATGACCCCAAATAAGAAGATAAGTCAGTTCAATGTGTTATATCAACAGATAAAACAGTAGAGACTACACAAATGTTAGTTTGAGAGTCTAAGTTCCATTTAGGAAAAGTAGCCTAATAAATACTAAATTATTCTAATTTTTTGTCACTCATGGGTCCAGAACTCTGGAGCTGTCCCTGAGCTCTTTTGTCCAACGGTAGAGCTCTACCATTTTGAGCCAAAGCTCAAATATCTGGTTTTCTGTTGATTAGAGATAAGACTTTATTGGGACTCTTCTGCCTGGGCTGGCTTAAAACCATGATCCTCAAATCTCAGCCTCTTGAGTAGCTAGGAATATGGGTGTGAGCCACCAGCACTTGGCTATATATATGAAATTAAAGAATAAAAAAGTATACATTTTAAAAATTATTTTTGCATCAATATTAGATACAAATAACAAAAGAAGGAATGTGGAAAATGAGAATTAGATTAGAATAAATTTGTGCTTTTGTTTCATTATATTCAGAAGTTTGCCTTACAAATAGACTTTTTTAAAGAATGCTGAGGCACAGGACTTTTTTCAGGCCTACAGCCAGTAGACAAGTAGCTTAGATTTCTAAACAGGTAGATCTGAGATTTCTAGAGGCTGTGTAAATTCAGTAGTACTCTTGTTATATTAGAATTGAACTGATAGAAGGTCCTATGTATCCATTAGCCATTTCCAACTTATTCAGAATGAATTGAAAAAGAAAACAGAGTTGAGTTGAAAGATTGTTGAAAAAGCTTTGAAGAAATTTGTAACAAAAATAGACTCTGATGAAGTGATCTAACAAAAATATTTTTCAAGGACACTGCCATGATTTGACACCCACCCCATTTGTATATTTTGAGGGATGTTTAGAAAATCTGCTATTACTCTGCAAAGAGATGGATCTGTGATACTCAGATAAATGTCTGATAGTTCTTCACTGATAAAAGCTGAGGTTATTTGTGCCTTCCAGTTCAGTTTTAAATTAATCACTCTGAAACTTGAAGCTATGTTATCCTTTACTCTAACTCTCCCAGTTGAAAGTACATAAATATGAGTGTGCAGAAAATTGCTAGTTCTTTGCAAAAAGAAGACGCTTGAAAACATCAGTCAAGTGTAATTAGAGCTCTGGGTCCCTGTTGGCTCGTATCTATAATCCTAGCTACTTAGAACTCTGAGAACACAAAGAATGTAGTTCAAGGCTATTGACAGCCTTGAAAAGTTTGTCAAACCCTGTCTGGAAACTAATCAGCAAGAAACAAAGCTGGAAGTGTGGCTGACGTGATGGGGTTCTAGCATAACAAGCATGAGAACTTGAATTCAAACCTCAGCCCAGAAAACATCAGAAAAAGAAAAAAAGATTAATCAGGAAGTTAGGCACAGCTGCTTTATTTATATTTCTTGTAAATGTTGTATTGTAATGTTGCATAGATAACTGAGAAAGTTCTCTATTCTTTTTCACATTCTAGAATATAATAAATAAAGGCAGAGACTAGGCAGATACTAGAAAGTTGCTTCTAAGATTATATGTGTGATTATAAGTATGTATTTCTTATTTGAAATCCATTTGTGTGTGAATATTACATCTATTTTATTCAGAAGTTAAATTTAGACAGCTTCTATTAAATTTTCTGAGTAGCCTTGAAAGCACCTTGTTTGTTTTTTTAATAAGTTTTACTGAATTTTATCAGTTTCTGCAAAGCCTCAGGAAGGTAAGTATTCTTTAAAAGGCTTTGAGGGTTCTTTTTAAAGAAATAGATAACCCTTTTTTAAGACATGAAAATATTGGGTGAAATAAATCAGTTTGAAGTCAGTCTAGTCTTCCTCATCTGGCCAAGACCCTGGAGGGAAGTTTGCTAAGGAAACTTACTCATTCAACTAATTACTGGGTGCCAATTTGTCCTGGATGACTCCTCATGGATGAAAACCCCCTCTCATGGTCAAGTTCTGGTTCAGAAAATACCAATACTATGTGTTGCTGATCTCTGGTTCAGCCTGAGTTTTAAAAATTGAGGGTAGAAGTGTGGAGAAAAACAGATTTCTAGGGCTGGGAAGGTGGCTCAGTGGTAGAGCACTTGCCTTGCATGCCTGAGGCCCTGGGTTCGATTCCTCAGCACCACATAAGAAAAAAGCGGGAAGTGGCGCTGTGGCTCAAGTGGTAGAGCGCTAGCCTTGAGCTGAAGAGCTGAGGGACAGCGCCCAGGCCCAGAGTTCAGGCCCCACGACCGGACCCCCCCCCCAAAAAAAAAAAAACAGATTTCTAGCCTGGTACCAGTGGCTCACACCTGTAATCCTAGCTATTCAGGAGGCTGAGATCTGAGAATTATGGCTCAAAGCCAGCCCGGCAGGAAAGTCCCCGTGAAACTCTTATCTCCTATAAACTACTCACATAAAGCTGAAAATGGCCCCATTGCTCAAGTGGTAGAGTGCTAGCCTTGAGCTAAGAGGCTTAGGGACAGTGCTCAGGCTCTGAGTTCAAGCCCCAGGACTGGCAAAAAATAAACAAAACAGATTTGATTTCTCTTTTTATTCTCTGTGTATCATCTTTACTAATAGTAGTTGAAGAAGGCAACACTAAAATAGCTCCCATTCTTACATCTCCAAAATAATAAGCATTTCATTAGCATTGCTAGTAAAGTGATCATCCACAAGACAGAAGTGATAGGCTTGGATGCTATAGAAATCAGGCAATGTATGCTACTGGATACATGTGTATTAGGAAATAACTTATATACTTATTACAATGTTACAAGATTCTTTGCTATAATATTAACAGCAAAGTTTATGAACAATTACAGTTAAAAGCTGACAAGTAATCAAACCTACAAGTTTATGATAAACCAATACTTTTGAAGTAAAAAGAGTAAGACTTTCTGATGTGTTTCACATAATGCATAAGCTTTATTAATAAGAACATTTGCTTAGTCTTTATTATTGTCTTTTATAGGAGTATTGATTGTGAAAGTGTAATAAAACTTACTGAGATTTTATAACCAAATAAAATATACTGACAAGTGAGTCACTGTTAGAACTCATGAATGTTGGTGATCACTTCAAAGATCTTAACAAATGTATTTAACCAAAACATTGACAGATTTTCTGATATAGTATCTTAGGGAAAGTGGCATTATAAAAGATACAAATGTATTTAACATAGAATAATACTGATGATATGTCATAGGAATATATCTAATATCTCTAAAAATATGTGTATATAATAAGCTAGCTACTAAATGATAGAGGAATCATGCCATTTGCATCATGAAAGTACATTCAATGAGAAACTTGCATTCCAGTTTAGCTTTAATAAGGGATGAAGATCCAGAAAAGCATAAAGGAAAAAAGAAAGGCATTAGAGGACATGAGCCAAAGCCCAGAGGCAGTTGATAGATTGGGAAGAGATTATTTAATTTGAAGAAAGATTAATGAGAAAAAACATATTATATGTACTTAAGGATCTATGGTGAATTAAAAAGTTAAGAAACCAAATACAAATATTAAGAGAAACCAATGGGGAATCCCAAAGTATACAAAAATCGGTTCAACCTCATTTGCAGAGAGAAATGAATCTAAAGCAATAGTGAATATCCCATTTGCAAACATTACATTAGCAAAATACTAGAAAACTAGAAAATAGCAATATTGAATATTGCTGAGATGTCGGAAAGTAGGGTGCTAAGGCATTAGAAAGGAAAATGTAGACTAGTTCCTCCATTTTGAGAAAGGGGAAATAACATTGGCTAAGCTTTATCACCAGAAATGCACTTCTAGTTTCAAACTTCAAGAAAACCAGAGCACAAATAGAAAATAAGCATTGTGTTGCTGCTTTAATTGTATTCTCACAGCAGGGAGATGGAAGTAATTTAAGTATCTAGGGAATTGATAGGAATGCAGAAAGTAGAACATGGTAAAGTGTTTGAAATAAAATATAACCCATTCTTATAAATCTTACATTTCAATGATAACTTAAAGAAAAACCATCATCAGAGTCTAGCACATTATAATACATATATACCTAATCTACCTACATGAAAGCAGTATGATGCATAATTTTAATTTTTAAAATTATACACAACATTGTTATAAATTTACAAACCACAAATGTATACTTATGCTAGACAAAGATATTTTAACAACTTGGCTTTAGGGTCTGGCTCAGTGGAAGAAGACTTACCTAGCATGTAAAACGTTTTGGGTTTGGGGTTGGGAAGGTAGCTCAGTGGTAAAGCGCTTGCCTTGCATTCATGAGGCCCTGCATTCAATTCCTCAGCACTACATAAGCAGAAAAAAAAAGCCGGAAGTGGTGCTATGGCTCAAGTGGTAGCGTGCTAGCCTAGAGCTTCTGAGGGACAGTGGCCAGGCCCAGAGTTCAGGCCCCACAATAGGACCCAAAATTAAAAAAAAAAAAGTTTGGGTTTAATATCTAGCAGCCTGAATACAACAACAAAGAAGACATAGGTAAACAATGTGGAAAGATTAAACCAACTTAACTAAGATATCTATCATCTCAAATACCTATCATTTTGTGGTGATAACATTTTATGCAATAAAACTTGGAAAATGTACTAGTCTGGTCTAACTGAAACTTTGTACCCTTTAACCAAATGCCTCCAATTCTACTCCCACCTCTAGGTGGTAATAAACACCATTCAATTCTCTGCTTTCATGAATTCAACCTTTTAAGATTCCACATATAAATGAGATCACGGGTTTTTGCGTGTGTCTGGTCATTTAGAACCATGTCCAACTGGTTCATCATGTTATCTCAGAATGCAAAATTTCCTTCTTTTAAAGACACAACAATATCCCACTTTGTGTAGAGTTTACAACTCTTTTTACCTGTTCATCCATAGATAGCAACTTGATTCCATAGTCTGTCATGAAGAACACTACAATGGTTTTAAGAATATTAATATTTCTTGATATACCTTTTTGGATACATTTTTACAAGTGAGATCACTGAAACATATGTTTTCAGGCATTCATTTAAAACTAAATAGATTTTTTGCATTTCATTTGTTATTTCTGTCAAAATTCAAGTTTTACATTTATTTATTTATTTATTAAAGCTACATAGTTTAAGTTAACTAAAGTCTTGTTAGACTCATGCATCACATCCAGATTGTTTTGTGTGAAGGCTGTATGACAGTTCACTGTCAATTTCTCCCTAATACATACTATCTAATTATAAAAATGAAGACAACTTTCAAAGATACATACACATCGATATATACATAGAGTAAATATGAGAGAGAAGAAGGTAAATTGGAATAGGCCTCTGAATGGCTAGAAAAACAAAATGTAGAGAGGGATTTGACAAGACAAATGATGAAAGAGGCCATAAATGGATCCCCGTACACTGCTGAGCATTTCATTTTCATCTGCTATGCCTTTCATAAAGGAAAACCATCTGCCTTCCATGTTTTCTTAACATGTCCTTACTATTTCATGCAAAAAGACAAAGCCAAATTGTTCGGATAACTTCTTATTTTTTAAGTTTTTTTTTATTTCTAAGATGACTTAAACTGGTGGGATTTTTAAAAATCTAACTGGAAGCCAAGAATTTTTGTGTTTTTTCTATTCTTAAATATAGACCTTAGAAAGGTTGGGGCAGGGAGGAGGAGTGAGAGGGGGCTACTATGGGCTTGGGGTAGAGTGCACACTTTTGAGGAAGCAATAGGTCTGGAATGCTGAAAATAATAGGCCAAAATGAAGAGGAAGTGGAAAACACTCAACTTCTAGGGAATGGAGGTAAAGGCAGATATGCACAGTGGGGGAAAAGGTTGGAGCAGGTAAATCTGCCATGCTCCAGTCATTCCAGCAGGCACATTAAAAGTCATCATAGGATTTCTGGCTTCTGAGAAAACATTCATCTTTTTATCTCAAACTGCTATGTCATGCTTGATTTCAGACACAGTGGGGTTTCCACCAAGCGCCTTGCACCTGCATGGAGCTGGCATGACTGAGGGAAAAACAGCTTTCTATGTCACCTCTAGTTATCTTCTTAAATAGAAAATTGAGCTTGCTGAAACAGGACTGGAGTGAGGTTAAGGGATATAGCAAAGAGCTCTCTTGTGCATCCATGTGAATTTTAGGATTGATTTTTTTTTAATTTCTGTGAGAATAGCATTGGGATTTTAAGGGGATTGCACTGAATACAGTAATTCAGCCATTTCACAATACTGATTCCACTCATCAACGGGCATGAGAGGTTGTTTTATTTTCTGGTGTCTTCTTCAGTTTCCTTCTCCAAGGTTTTAGGATTTTCACTGTGAATGCATTTAAGCCCTTGGTTTAGTCAAATCCTAGGTATTAATTTATAATATGATGCTATTGTGACTGGAATTCTTTTCCCAATATACTTAGCACATTCATGGTTGGTATACAGAGAGCCTATTGATTGATGTAGGTTTGGTTTTGACAAACACTGCTGAAAGTGTTTGTCAGATACATGTTTTAAGAGGTGAATTCTTTAGATTCTTTTATAAATAGGGTCATCTTATCTGCAGCTAGAGATAATTTGACTTCTTCCTTCCATATTTGGATCCTTTCTATTTTTTCCTTTTCTTTTCTTTACTTGTCTTTCTTCATTCTTTCCCAGAGTAATATCTTCATCTGATGGTATTTATTTTCCTACTAATGTACTGTGTTCATGATTCCTTTGAATTTTTTATGTACAGAGGGGTTACAGTTACATGAGCAAGGTAATGAGTACATTTTTATCATGATTTTTTATTTGTCCTTAAGTTATGGATGGCATCTTTGTTGGTAGAGTACTGAAAGTTAGTTTTAGGAATTGAAATATATAATATTTCAGTATGTAATGCTTCAACATACAATATAATGTGTAATTCTAAGACTACCTATTGCCTTTGAGGTTTCTGTTGTGAAATCTGCTGTTATTCTGATGGGTTTTCCAGTGTCAGTGACATTAGTTTGTTGTTCTTCTCTGCTCTGTGCTTAGTGCTTTAGCTATAACATATCACAGGGAGGTTCTAGCTGGTCTCATCTGTTGGGTATTCTAAATGTTTCCTATTTCTATGTGGCCTTCTCTTTTTCAAGATTTGAGAAATTTTCTATTGTCAATTTATTAAATAGAGAAGAGAATTCAGCATCTAAGGCATAGTTTTGTGTAGGAGAAAGAAAAGACAGAAAATGCTATCATTCATGTTGGTGGTGGAAAGTGTTAAATCCATTTAATTCTGACAACTGGAAAGACTACCGTAATGAAAATTTGTTTGAAATCAAATGATACTAACATGGGTTAAGTGCTCGATATAACACACCACAAGAATACATCCTTATACATTTCCTTATGTCTTCTTTCTTTTCCTTCAAACAAACTGCACTATGAATTGTTTCAATTCCTTACAGAACACAACTACCAGCACTGCTTGGGTCACCTTTCCCATATCACCATCCAAAAGGGGCTTTCAAAACATGATGCAAACTCAAACTATCATAAAAAAATCATCATGATTACCTAATTCCATGTGTGTTGCTGACAATTTTATACCTAATTACTATGCAGCACAATAATGATTATGTAGACCATTAAATGTTTCATTAGCATTTTATGTCTTTTATTTGATTAGGACAGCAAATTCTCCTCATGTGTTTCCCTCTGTTCACAGTTTATTAAATGTGGAATCTGTTTATCTGACCAAAGAGCTTGATCACCTTTGTTCTACACATGAAATTGAAAATTACGGACAGAATCTGAAGATTTTGAAATCTGTACTCTGTTCTTATTTCACCTGGGAGCGTAGAGTTAAGAACTAGCCAGGAAAATTTGCCACAAAATTCAAGTGATTAAAACACTGTAAAAACTGACTTAAAGCATGCATTTCTTAAAGACCGAGACTTTCAGTATTTTGATATATTCTTTGAGTCTTTGACATCTGAACTCTAGAACTTATTAGCCTCATTGTAAGCTACAGAGTTCAATTAGTTAGAATTGCATTAATTCCACATTAATTGGCTACCTGAGTTTCTAGTGGTAAGAAAAAAATAGTCCTATCCTAAGCAATGTAAAGCAACCCAAGCTTGAAACATTTTACTATTTATTTCCTTCACTAAATTTTAAAGAATTCTATTGTAAAGATAGAACATTTTGTGTACTTAGTAAAATGTTGTCATTTTGCTTAAGAAATTGATTTATGATTATAAACTCAAATTTAGGACCTAATAATGTCCAATTCTTTATTAGATTCACATCTACAGTAGCCAAATATAAACCATTTGAAAAAATACATTAAAATTGAGATTCATTTGTTAAACTAATTATTCATTAATTATTAATTATGTTAATCTGATAATCAATAATTATATCTGGATTCCCCAAAAACCTAGTTTTAGTTCAGCATTTGAATTTCTAAGTGGCATTTACAAATCTGTAACAAATCTGTAACATTTCACTCATTCTTCAACTTGAATTGCTCTCAGATATTCTATCATTCTGGTTTGCGAGTATGTTGATGTGCTAAGTTTCTCCAAGGGACTTTTAGCATCTAAAAGGATATAGCAAGCCAGGCACTGGTGGCTCACACCTGTAATACTAGCTACTGAGTAGGGTGACATCTGAGGATGATGGTTCAAAGCCAGCCCAGGCAGAAAAGTCCGTGAGACTCTAATCTCCAATAAACTACTAACAAACCAGAAGTGGAGCTATGGTTCAAGCGGTAGAGCACTCACCTTGAGCTGAAGAGCACAGAGACAGCACCCAGGCCCAGAGTTCAAATCCCACAACTGACAAAAAAAAAAAAAGAATATAGCTTCAGATCACCTTTGACCTTTTCTTTTCTCATACAATCACACTTTCACTGATATTTACTGTAAGTCAAATACTAACATAAGGCAGACAGTAGGTTATGTTGCAAAACACTAGGAAATGACTCAAAACACTGGAAAAGTGACTTGAAATCGTCAGTATTGAGAATGTCTTAAATAAAGGAAAAGAGTTACTTGAAATTAAAGTGAGGAATATGTGAGGTAAGAATGTGGAATGTCTTGGTAAGCAGTTTTATCCAGTATCCTGGACCAGCGCCAACCGTAGCTAACCTACAAAGGGTCTTTACTGCAGGCAATGCAAGACAGAGCTCAGCAGTGCTGACCAAGGAAGTGCAGGATTTTGGCAGAGTCCCTGTGCCACGCCATAGGTTTATGAGATACAATGTCAATACCCTGAGCAATTGCTCAGCTTCTTCACAGCTTCAGTTTAATCAAGAAACTGTTTGCATAGTCCACAAGCCAGTGACCTTGGCATCCACTAAAGAGAGATTTCGGTCAGGTATATTTTCTGTTCCTGACATACCGTCTTCTTTTATAAGAAAAGTTCAGAAAAACTTGACTCTTCCTTTGAATGGTGTTACATCTCAAGAGTAATAATAAAAGGACTTTCCAAAATCTATGAACAATTCTGAAGAAGAGCAAATGAATGGCTACCCACCTTGATATTTCAGAAAGAAAGTATTACAAATGTATGAATGTATGAAAATGGTAAGGATAGATGTTTTAGATGGTACACTTGTCATTTTCAGATCTGTTTGACAAAATTTCCCATGATTTAATAAGATCTAAAATTTATATATAAAAATTACCCTAGGGTTGGGGATATAGCTCAGGTAGAGCACTAGACTAGTGTGTGAGATGCTCTATCTATAAATATCACTCAAGCTATATAATGATAATACTAAAAATATTATTCTGATATAAAATATGTTGACCTGATTAGTATATGAAAATATCATAAAATAATTCATGAACACTTCCCTATCTTATAGGCTGACTCTATTTTTACATTTACTAAAATAAAGTAAAAACCAACCTCCTAACAATATTCTTGGGTATATATGCTTGGCTATTTGCCTGTTTTAAAATTTTGATATCTAGGGCTGGGAATGTGGCTTAGTGGTAGAGTGCTTGCCTAGAATTCATGAAGCCCTTGGTTTGATTCCTCAGAACCATATAAACAGAAAAGGCAGGAAGTGGCCCTGTGGCTCAAATGGTAGAGTGCTAGCCTTGAGCAAAAGAAGCTCAGGGACAGTGCCCAGGCCCTGAGTTCAAGCCCCCAGACTAGCAAAAAAATGATATCTATAGAATGTCTGTCATCTACATTTACATTAAGATGTCAACAGGCCAAATTATTTCCCCCTTTTTAATATGGCTTTGGTGACTTTTTTTTGAACTATGGCAATAATAGCATCAAACATTTACCATGCAATTCATGCGAGCTTTATATTATGTGAGATCGAAGAAATGCCCCTGTGAATCTACACAGCATAGGGTCTGTTTCAAAGTTGTTTCCATTGTAGTGTTCTATGATTGAATGCAGGGTAATTTTGGGTACAACAGAGCATCTGTTAGATTAGTTCTATATACTTAATCTGTGAGCCCACAGATTAGTCTTCCCATGGAAGTTTCCAGTTGGAAGAGAAAAGGAATTCAAAGGATAGAGAAATGTCCAGGTGAATAGAAACAACAGCTGTTACAGGATTCACACTGGCCAGAGCAAGATTAGCCCAAGATCAGGCTTGGTGGATCCATTGTGTATGTATGTATGCACTGCATGGTATGAGCACAAGAAGATGCTAACAAAATGTTATGCTTCTGAGAGAGAATTTTTGCCTTCCATACCTCTTTAGGGAACAGCCCCAGCGATAATACTGTGTACTTTCAGATTTAAGCCTGATAGATTATCATGAGTTTTTGGTACAATATTCCTAGATTGTATCTGTAACATCAATTTTGTTTCCATTATCTGCTGCAGAAATCAAGCCCAGAAGCTCTCTCCCAATCAACTGCTTTGGGAGTCCTTTTTCATAAAATGATTATACAAATATCTGATGTGGCATCAGGGATTCTGTCAGTTTTCACAGACTAATCTTGTCATACCAGCCTTGATAATTTTGAATTCCACATAAATGATACTTCCGATACTTTGGTCTCTCAATTCATTGATTTTTTTTTTTTTATCTCCTTAGATACTTTTGTTACCAGTCTCCCTCATTTCCAACCACCGTTATTCTGAGCTTTTTGACACCTATACATAAACATCTATCACAATTTAGTTTTATGTACTACAATCCTTCACACACACACACACACACACACACACACACACACACACACACACACACACACACACACACACACACACGTCTTTTGGCTCACTATTTCAAGTTCTGCATTCCCTTTACTGTTAGAATTAACCAAAACCTACAATGCATTGTACTGCTTGATTATTTGCTGTGTTTATGTTCTCATTTTACCTCCTCACAAGCTAGATTCCATAGTCCATCAGAACAAGCAATTCCCTTGACAAGTTCTCAGCTTTCTTGTACCGCTCCTTTCCCCTTCTGTTGTACCCACCACCTCACCCGCTAATCCACATACTCACATGGGTGGGCAGGTAAATGCAAAGCATGCGTCCTTGGTGTCAGACCTCTCCCAAGTCCCCTGGCAACCAGCCTAACTAGGTCTTAATGCTGCTTATGGCCTCTCCCACACCTCAATTCCAATCCTGTTCATTTGTTTCAAACTACCCACTTCTCACTCTCAGGTAATTTTCTTTTTTGTAATTTTTTTATTGTAAAGATACTGTACAGAACGGTTACAGTTACATGAATAAGGTAATGAGTACATTTTCTATAGAGCATTGTTACCCCCTCCTTTGTTTTACCCTACCATTCCTTCCCTCCTCACCTCCCCAACTCCTCCCTCTCCCCCCACCCCAGTTGTAAAGTTTGTGTTCAACATAGTGTCTTGTACATCTCATTGTTACAATGGGTCAACCTGTATCCTTGTTTCAGCATTTTGTTATTTCCCTTCCCCTCCCCCAATTAGAAAAATGTGTATAAAAGATGCAGAGCACTGGAACCAAATACACTAGTAACAAGGGTTATACCATAGGGGGAAGAACATACAAAAGAAACAAAAAATTACAGAGCACATTAAAAACAACAGCAACAAAGATAAAACCTCTTGTGTTGGTTAATTTTCTTTTTTCTTTAGTTCCATTGGAACACAGAAGCAATGGGAAAGAACATGTATGCTGTCCTACTACACTGCAAAATTCCTCCCATTCTAAAACCCCAGACCTGGCTTTACTCATCTTTTCCACTTCTTTAGATTCTATTTCTCACATGTCTTCCCTTTCTTTATTTCTGCATTCTCAGCAAATAGTGCCTCTAATTTCTTAATTGTCCTTAATTCCTAGAACTTTCTCTTACCCTATAGATGCAATTCAGCAATCCTGCCATTCTCTCACCAAAATACATTCCCAAACCATCTACCTTTACTGCTTCTGCACTTCTACCACCACGTCAGCTCCACCCCAATTATTCATTGGGAAGATGCCACTGGAATAGCTCTCCCTTGTGCAGGTCATGATTGCTTAACAACCACTTCTCAAACATAAGAAATCATCTTTTAAAGTACATACAAGTTGAGTTTACTGTTCAAACTCCTTTAATGCTTTTCTGTTAGACTCAAATAAAATCCTGATCCTTTTCCGTGGCCTATAAAGCCCGATAACATGGTCAGTAGAGCAGGTCATTGAATGAAAAGGAAGATGTCGAGCTCAGCAACTCCACAGGCAGGAAGCTGTTGTATGTATGCGAATTTCATCAGGAAAGCCTCAATCTTGATTTTTAAGGGTTTCTAAACTAATTAAGGTATATATAGAATCGTCAGTCTTACTTTAGATTCAACTGACTAGTGGCTTCTGCTATTTCTGCTCAATATATTCACAGGACATTTTGGATTACTGCTTATTTACATCACTGGAGCTTGTTCTAAGCCAAAGTAAACATGTCAAAATGCCATGGTGTTAATCTATTCAGAAATGGCTTTGTTAGTCTTTATAGCCATGTTAGTACCCTGTTACTCACCTTGTACTGTACTCTCATAACCAGCTTCATTTTGTTCATAGTGTAGATTTTAGTGGAAATCCCACACATGTTTTATGACTCCTTCAGTGAAGGACCTTTTCTAAATGATTTTCTTAAAACAACGAATAGATGAACCAAAGAATTACTCTGTTCTCATTTCTTGCCAGGAAGTGTGTCTAGGCAATTTATTAAGGACTTGGTTAGAAGAGAATGTAGTACCATCCAATGTGAAAATCAAGAATTGTCCATGGGAAGTTTTCTTTTTGTTGAAATCACTTAAATGAACTTAATTTTAAAGCTTTCTATTCATTAATGTTTTTTTTTACAACTTAAGTCACATTATTTTAATGGGTCCTAAAGAGTAATCCTGTTAGGTACAGAACTGACAATCTAGTCTCAGATAGGAAAAGGAAAAGAGTGACCTAGGTTATAGGGAAGGGAAATAAAAGTGGCACTAAAAATAACCTATAGTCAATTTGCATTAAATTTCTATTTAGTTTCAGTGTACAGAATGGTGTTAAAAAACCTACCAATTTTAATCAGTTTGCTTTCATTTCATATGTGAGCCTCTAAGAATACTCTCCCATTCCCTCCAAAAAAGTCTTGGTTTGGTGGAGCACAACTGTAATTCTAATTCTAGACAATATCGTTGGATAGGTAGAAATGGATAATATGGATAGCTACACTAGGCTATACAGGACTACAAAATCCAAGAGTTGAGGATGTACTAACCTGCATAGTATGTGCAAGGCCCTGGGTAAGCCTGTATCTGCTTGATTTGCATGGATATCATCCTAAATGTTTTAAATGGATAATTCTTCTCTGAAAACTAATTGAATATCATTAAATTTGTGTTATAGAAGCTTGACTAATGGGGAAAACCTCTGTATTTGAAAGTAGGCAATAATAAGGCTAAGCAATTCTTAAAGGCAAAACTGAAGTAAAGAAATTGAAACAGTGGTTCCTACCTGTAATCCTAGTTACTGAGGAGGATGAGATCCAAGGGATCTCAGAACAAAACCAACCTGGGCAGAAAAGTCATGAAATCTCATGATCTCATCTAGAAATTAACCAGCAAAACACAGGCTGGACATGTGACTCAAGAGGTAGAGTACCAAGCCAGCCAGCAAAAGCTGAGTAAGTGTGAGATGAGATCATCAGTTCAATGGCCATCCAAGAAGAAAAAAATAGAAGTTGAAGCAAATTAGCCCGTACTAGGATAAAATTCCCCATAAAAGACTATCTTCTCTACTCCCAACTATAGCAGCTAATATGGTCAAATTCATACACACACACTAGTTTTTCTTTTTTGTGTGTGGTGTTGGGAAACAAACTCAGCCTCTTAACCATTCTAGGCTAGTACTATACCACTCAGCTACACCTTTGTGTGTGCATTATATATATATATATAGATATAGATATAGATATATGTATATATCTATATATATATATGCATACATATATACACATGTATAAAAACACATGTTAAGCTGACATCTACTATGTGTTCTTAGTATCAACTACTACAGACTCATTGATTTGTCCCTTTCTTGCATAAAGGGAAGAGAAGATCTTATCCAGTTATTATGATCCTAATCAGGATACTTCTGAGTTCCAGTGAGCTCCCAATCTGAAATCAGACTTGAAATGCATTGCTCCATGTTAAACTGAATGAAGCCTACTCATTAGTGAGTATATTGAGTCACTGATTTCTCTTCTTTGGATACAGTTTTGTGTCATGTTGATTTGCTATAGATCAATGGCAAGCACTCAATTACCTATAGACTGAAGACAATTTCTTAAGCTTTAAATGTGCACTTGCAAAAACATATAGATAACATATCTCTAAAAGCTGAAATTCTAATACCCGCTTGATTTCTAACAGTAATGGACTGCTATGAATATTAACAAATTGTAAAATGAGTTGTGTACATATCCTAAAATAATTGTAGTTCCAATGGTTTCTCACCGAAGAACTTAGTTTTCATATCTTGGTAGTATAGCTATGAGATCTTTTAGAATAGAATACAGTTGTTTCTTTGTGTTTATTCTGCATGCTCAGTAACAGAGAACCCCAAAATTCAGCATCATTAAGAGCAGAATCCTCTTTTCTTTTTTAATCATATTTCCTTCTTTGGGATCCTGATATGCCATTTATTCATTTACTCAACAAATGTCCTTCAAATCCAATTAAAGTGTTTATCTGTGTTAGCAATGCTGAATACAGTAATAAATAAGAGAAGTCCTTTTCCTGTAGCAAATGCTTACTTTGTTGGGGAAGAAAAGCAAAAATGAAAATGTATAAGACAAGAACAATATATGAGAAATGTTTAAATCAGAGTAAACCAAGCACTCTCAAGAAAAGCAACAGCATTTGAATTCAGTTTTAAGAACTCTGGGGATTTTTCTAAAGAAGCATGAAAAACAGAAATTGCCTAAAGAGAGAAAAAGAATACAGGATTTCTTGGAGGAAAGCACATTGCACAGAATATTTGAGCAAATAAGTTAGCTCTTCTTAACAGATTTTCAAGCAAACAGGTGTTAGTTTTCTTCTCTATTTTAAAACTACTTAAACATCCTTAGAAAATATTGAATCACTTGAATAGTCCAAAATCATAAGACAATATTAAGCTACACAGCAAGTAATTGAGGTCTGTGAAAGGAAAACATGTAAGATGTCTTTTAGCAGTCTGACCTCATATTAGTCATGTCATGTTTGGGATGTTCGAAGGAGGAAAGGTGAAAAGGATTGACAACTGTATGAAGAACTTTCAAAGTAGGCACTTGGACTGGCATTGTGGGGAATGATCACAATGCTCTAACAGGCCACAACATTGCGCAGTCTCACAACACAAAAAAATCAAAATGAAATTCTCCTCTAGGCAGAATTATTGGTATAGTCTGAAATGTCAATAAGTCATTATATTTTATTTCTTGGACTAGTTCAACTCAGTAGTCTGGCTGAAGAGAGCCCAGGCATTGCCGAGTTCTCCTCTCAAAATCAAGCCAAAGATCTGTAATTTAGTCCATCAAACCTTGTTTAAAATGGAAGGAGCCAAATCCTACTTCACATTTGGGACCAGCTTGCCTTAACAAGGAATCTCTTGAGAATCCGAAGGTCACTAGCCTTCTCGGTCTTGGTTTTGCTGACCCAGCACTTTGAATTTTCATTTCCATTTTGAAAGCAATAAATCAGCATATTTTGCCAGAGGAGTTTTAACCTCTTAAGATGCAATCAAATTGCTCAGTCAGAATGACTCCTGGAAATTGATCTGTTCATGGCTGAGAGTAGAAAAGAATGGTCATATATCTAAGAAATATACATTGCTGATTTTTTTTTACTGTTCTGTTGGTCTTTCAGTGTTCAGTAATGCTGTTGCAAGTAGGAAGATCTGAGGTTTTTCTATACTAAATAGGACAGAAAAAGTGCCCATCAAAAACACTGGCCAATAGGAAATGAACAATTATATAGAGGAAGAACAAAATCTTTTTCCTCTATCCATCAGATGTTCATTGATTAGGATCCTACAAGTAGGCTGGATAAAAGAAAGATTAACCTGAGGAAAAACCAAAAGCTTTATTAATGAACACAATGATAAATTCACAGAGAATATTCAGTGATGGATGACGCAAAGGAATGGTTATAATTTGGAGTTAACTGTGAAAGGATTTTGAGTTTCCAGGGGCTAAGATCTGTGATAAGGTGTGATAAGACATAGCTAATAAGGCTGTTAAATAAACTTTCCTGTTGGTATCAAACTGTTTTCACTGATTAGCATCTGTCATTCTTGGTAAAAAGAGGAGCTGGGGACAACTTTAAAAATGTATGCCCTTTCTTCAGGCAAATGGAAGCCAGAGATCTTTTATCTACTTCTTCTCAACTAAATTCAGCACAAATATCCCAATTTCCTCAGCATAGTTTGGAATGGTGTATCTACTACCTTTCATTAGGTCAGCAATAGCATTGACATATTTGCAGGTATACAGTTTTATAATTAGCTTTACAACATTCCAAATGATTACCATATTTAATCAATGTTGGAAACCATATGGCATAAAGTTTAATTTCTGAAGTATCTTTCTGAGTTCTTTACATGAAATTCAAAACTTGGAAGTTTTTACATTTCTCTGATTTTCTTTCTCTTTTTATAACTGTGTAATTTTTATTCTAATTGCATTTACCTTCACAAATCATCAATAGATAATTTTATCTCAGTTGAGTCATTGAGTCAAACCATTTGCATTTCAACATACTATTTTTGTCATTCAATGCTTGTTCCAAAATAATATCTCATTTCTCCTCAACTTTCCTCATTCAAATCCTGTCTTATATTTTTTTAGGACTGGTTAGCATCACAGGAAACTCCCAGAAAGATCATTTGTCTCTGATGGAAATTAAAACAGGACTACATCTCTCGGTATCCTTCTCCTTTTGATGCAGCATTATTAATATTTTTGGCAGTACTTGGAGTGGAACTCAAGGCCTCTCACTTGTTATTCTAGCCATCTCTTACTTGAGCAATGTGTCTAGTTCTGCTTTGTGCTGGTTATTTTGAAGGTAGACTCTCATAGCCTTTTCTCCCTGGGCTAGCCTCAAACTAATCCTGAGAAACTCAGCCTCCAGAGTAGCTAGGATTACAGGCATGAGCCACTGGAGCCAGCCTCGGCCTAATTAATTCATTCAGAGTATCACAATGATTATCAAGGTATTGTGTGTTATATAGAGAAAGGTATGAAATATATATATTTCTCTAGTACAATATACATTGGAAAAAATAGTATGAGAATATGCAATATTGCCTCAGCTCTTAAATTAGCAAATTGGTTCACTATTCAGAATCAAGTAAACATAATGTCGATAGAGAGATTATGGGACTCTGATAAAAGAACAAGGGAATTGGCAATGACTAATGAAGGTTTATGAATATGAAGAATCAGTAAGCTATTGGGATATGTGAAACTAGGCTAACTTGCAGAGGTTAGCAGTAAATATCTCCCATCTTTATCTGGGGAATGTCTTGGAAAAATGTAATCTGTGTCTGTTTTGCTGCTACACTAGAAAGGCAATAGCATCCATTTCTGTCTTGCTATTTGAAAAAAAGAAAAGAGGAAATAATGTAACTTCCTCATTGTAAGTAGGAAAATCTGGTAAGTGTTATGGAACAATCCTTGTCTTTCAAGTTTTGTATTGTTATGAATAGCAAATAATAATTGGCTTTTCTGTTGTCATCACCTGCTCATGTAGTGTTCAAATGTAATGAATGCTAAAATATAAATGGGCAAAGGGAATTAAAAAACGAAACGAGTCATTAAAAGAGGGTGGTGAGCAAGTCAAGTAAGACAGCTGCAATGCATTAAATTGTAGTTAATTGTTTCCAACTTTTTTTTCAGAATGCTTCAGGGAGAATTGTAAGCATATTGGAGAGGAAAGGGCAAGCTATGCTAAGCATTCGGAATTAAAGTATTCTAAACTTCTCAACATCCTTTCCCCTCCCCCACACAGGCCTTCTATTGCCCATGGAGTTGCAAGAAAAGAATAGAACCCCCTCATACCCAATGCCCCACTCCTGAGTTGCAGAATCTTCCAGAACATTCTTTCATTGTGTTCTGTAATGATGGCATTAGCTTGCCCAGAAAAATAAAGACAGGGAAAAGTCTGAAGAATGAATTTCTAGTATCATTTTGTCCCCAAATTCTTCTTATCACAAGTTTACTTTTCATTCAGAAGTTTTGACGCTGATAATAGAGCTTATAAAAGTTTTGTACTGAAGAGCTCATATGTAGAAAGTTGAAGGACTGAATTGTCACTGTAGCCTTGTCTAGCTGTCATCATTGAATGCTCAGGTATTTACTAAGCCAGTTGCTGCACACTTGGTCATCTTAAATCATCACTGATGATTAATCAATGGTCATCTTAAATTATCATTGATGATTAATCAATGGAAGTTGATATACAGTATCTTTCTGTGTGCCAGCAGTCAAACACATTGGGTGGAGAATGAGCTACTTAATGGTGACAGTCATCTGACCTATGAACTTTAATAAGAAAATTCTAGCAGTTAGTTTGAGCACCTTAGTTTAGCATGAGAGCTCAGTCAAACAATGAATACCAGGATAACCCAGCAGAAAATAACATAAGAAACAAATGTTTAAGATTTTGTATAAAATGGTCTCTTACCATCCATGATTGTTGCTATCATCTGTATTTATATGCCTTATAAAGTTCACACTAAAACTGAATTGCAAACCCACATTATTAAAAGGTCTGGCCCTTATAAAATGATCAGTGCATGAGGGCTCTTCCCTGAGGAATAAGATTGGCTCTCTAATATAGTTACAGCAAGTGGGTTTATTTATCCCTCCTGTCCTGTAAAGATACAGCATTCACCCCACCAAAAGTCACATCAATAAGGCACCATCTTGAAAGCAGACAGAGGGCTTTCAACAGATACTGAACTTGCTAATACCTTGGAATTCATAGCCCCAAGGATTATGAAAAATAGTTTTTTAACAATTTTTCCAATTTTTCTGTGGTATTGTGCTATAGTGGAAGTAATACACTAAGATATAACCTTACTACACAAGAAACTTGGTATTATGAGGCCACCATACTGAATTGTTTTATTTAAACACACAAAACTGCATATGCAATCTAACCAAATTGTCTCCCCACAAGTTCTCTCCTCAAAGTTCTCTTAATGCTGTTCTAAAGTCTTTAGTTTCAAAAGCAATTGTTCTATGCCTTTTTGGACCCAACTTCAAACAAAACCACTCAAAGGTTCCTACAGGAAGTTTGTATAAAAGGAGCCTCGAAACTATTAGGTACCATCTCAGATACTAGAAATAACTGAGTAAATACAATGTTATCTTTGTGCTCATGAATGCTTATATGAACTATTTCCAACACGATTTGGAAATTATGCTTAACACTTTCATACTTCTTATTACTTATCACATGTACTTATATACTAAATCCCATAAGATCCTGTGATGTAATAACTGCTATTTTATAGGGTAAAAAAAGAAAAGTGAAAATCTGAACTATAAAAGACTTAACACCACAGTCTACTTCACATCCATACATCTGATGCCAGTCTTTGAATTCAGAGGGTTTGATTCTTGAGCTAAGAGCCTAATCACTACATCAACATCCTTCAAGGAAAAAAGATTCACAGCAGTTGAAGTGCTTCTTCAGCTAAAATGAAAGACAGATTCCACATTCTCTTAGCCATAAAGAATATTCGTGTACATACAAAGATTTTGACATTTAAATCAATTGTTATGACTATGAAAGCCACTCATAAAAGTGTGGATTTAATCTAATTCAGTTTTGTTTAATAGATGATTAAGAATGTACTAGCAACTAAACATTCTATTGGGATCTATGAAAAATAGAAAAGTAGAATTAAATCTAAGTACCAGAGATTATTAGAATAGAAGAAAGACAGCCCTCGGGGGCTGGGAAGGTGGCTCAGTGGTAGAGCGCTTGCCTTGCATGCATGAGGCCCTGGGTTCGATTCCTCAGCACCACATAAGCAAAAAGAAAAAAAAGCCGGAAATGGCGCTGTTGCTCAAGTGGTAGAGCGCTAGCCTTGAGCTGAAGAGCTGAGGGACAGCACCGAAGCCCAGAGTTCAGGCCCCATGACTGGACCAAAAAAAAAAAAAAAGAAAGAAAGAAAGACAGCCCTCAGATGTTTGGACCGGAGACCGGAACAAGATAAATGAAGTCCTTCCTTTAAGAAAGTTAATATGAGACATCCTTCAAAATAAAAATGTATAAAAACCATAAGATTTGTACATGAAGAACATAAGGCAAACAAAAACAGATACTAGTGAGAACTGAAATGCTACTTTGGCAGGACATGCTTTTATAGAATTAGACAAAGGATGAATAAAATAAATAAATGATGATAACAGAAGACTCTTTGGCAAAAGTTAGTCTTGAGGGGAAAAGGATAAAACATTGACTACATAGGAAATTAACCTTGAATAATTAAAAAAGTGAGATCTATAATGCAAGAAGAAAGAAGATAGACAACACTGAGGGAAAATGATTAAACACTTAGATGCCAAGTTTTCCTTCTGTGAGCTAAAGCAAAGACCCAATAGCAAGGAAGGGCCCTTAGATTAAAATCAATATATTAATAATAACAGCAGCAAAAGCAAAAAGAAATATGATTTATATTCAATAAAAAGAATATTTGAGAATAATTAAAATGTATTTTAACAAGATTATCTAAATTCCTTCAAGTTATTTTTATTTGAATTAAAATAACAATATTATTATTGAGTTTAAAGATAGGGCAATCTACTGGGTGCTGGTGGCTCATGCCTGTAATCCTAACTACTCAAGAGGTTGAGAATCTGAGGATTGTGGTGCAAAGCCAGCCCAGGCAGTAAAGTCCATGAGCCTCTCCAATTAACCACCAGAAAACCAGAAGTGGCCCTGTGGCTCACATGGTAGAGCACTAGCCTTGAGCTGAAGAGATGAGGGACAGCGCCCCAGGACTAGAGTTGAAGCCCTATGACTGACAAAAAAAAATCAAAACAGAACAATCCTGTAATTGACGTCCATAATAATAATGTCACTCTATCTGATGCCCTACATCATGCACATACATTTTTCTAATTTGGGGAAGGGAAGGGAAATAACAAAATGTTGAAATAAGGATATAGGATGACCGATTGTAAAAATGAGATGTACAAGACACTATGTTGAAAACAAACTTTACAACCTGGGGGTGGGGAGGAATTGGGAAGGTGGGGAGGGAAGGGATGGTAGGGGAAAAACAAAGTAGGAGATAACAATGCACACTAGGAAAGGTACTCATTACCTTACCCATGTAACTGTAACCCCTTTGTACAGTATTTTTACAATAAAAATATATAACAAAAAAAAAGAATTACTGTCCTGGGTTCCTGAAAGTGAAGAAAAGAAATCAAGATCTGTAGTGCATTTTGAGGGGAAAAAATTAACTCAGAAAACAAATACTGAACTTAAATCATAGCAAGATATTTCCCATTAACAGATAAATGAAATCAAATTTTCCTTATTAAAGACCAGATATATATATATGTTATATATATTAGAGAAAAAGGTCATAAGAAGTGTGGGAATTAGAAATTATAGAGAAATCAAGCAACTTTCTTGCAAAGGTCCTTAAGAGCAAACTGATAACATAAGGCAGCATAGAAATTTATTAAACTGAATTTTATTTCTTTTTGGTCACTAGTACACAGTGATTAGGCTACTGACATAATAACTTGGTTATTATGAGCTACCCTGTCTCTTGCCACAGATAATTCTGAAATTTCAGAGGCAGAACAAATAACAAGCAAAATGTCTGATGTGGGTTTAGCAGCCTTGGTTTTACCACATGATTGCACCATCTGTAAAAGCTAACCTCCATAGAGTAAAGGAAATGAAACCAGGAGATTTCTGCAGCGTTCTTTAATCCTGGTCCAAGAAATGGCACACATTGTAACTATCCACATCCCATGAACCATGATTCGGTGTCCATGGCCAAGATTCAATCTTCTACAGTCATTTGCTGTTGGGTTACAGTGATTTTTACAACAGCCAGGGAAGTCGCTGGAGGAAGTGCTCCAATGAACCCTTCCTGTGATCAGGATCCTCCTTCCACAGTTTCCAGCACTTTCTAGCAATGTATTCAATTAGGAATAGATCAGTGGATGAATCCATTGATGAAGGTGCACTCATGGTCTCATTTTCCCTGAATAGCATCACCAGCAAAGTTCCAACACCTAAGTCTTCAGGGTAGAGTTCAGATTCAGACCATTGTATTCATCGTCTATGCGGAAACTAGAGCCAAATCTCCCATTTGCAGATAAACATTGTTGTAAGGACATACAAATTTACATGAAGGATTGGACAAGGTGATTTGATCCACACATCCTAGATTGTTTTGGTTTGAAATCTCTGCAGTCCTCCCTAGCTGTCATATCCCCAGGAAATTCTGGAGGCTATGCATGCATGTGTGACAAGACAGCTTGTCTGTGCTGCTCAGAGGCAGAAGGAAGAAAGAGTTTAGATTATAACTGCAACAGAATGCAGCACCAAAGTCTGTAGCCATCATTTCCAAAGTAGACCAGCAGCACAGTGAATGTGTGACTGGTACATCTGAGCTTTAATATGAACTGGGTAAATACATGGGGAAAGTAAGCATAATGGAATAATCTCTGCCAGCTGTCATAGAAAATAGGTAACATATTTTTCTCTTGATCAATGAAAATTTTTCACACATTTCTCCAAAACAAGTTGTAGTTCCCAAGAGATTCAATTTCTAGCTTAAGTAACAAATGGTATTATTCACAAAGAATGAATAAGAGGTTATATGTGGATATAAGTATATTTCATGCCTTTCTTTAGTAAGAAGTTCTAATAGCATTATTACTACAAATGTGCAATATCTTTTAGAGTAAATCAGGTTTTTGTATTGTTTTGTTGTGTTGTTTTATTTGGGGGTGGGGTGGGGAGGGAGGTGGTCCTGGGGCTTGAACTCAGAGCCTGGGTGCTGTGCCCTGAGCTTCTTTTACTCAAGATGCTGCTCTATCATTTGAGCCACATTGCCACTTCTGGCTTTTTCTAAGGAGTTTTATTAGGTGTAACTATTTCACGGGCTTTCCTTTCCCAGTTGGCTTCAAATCACGATCCTCAGATTAGGATTACATGTATGAGCCATCGATGCCCAGCAACAAATCACTTTTAACACATACTTCAGGAGCAACTTATTGGTTGTTTTAATTTTTTATCCTTAATTAGTTGTACAAAGAAGTTGCCATTTAACAAAGCAGGGTAAAAATATTGATCAGTGTCATTCCTTTCAACATTTTCATACATCCCTCCTCTACCCACAACTTTCCTCTATCATCTTAATTTCATAGATTCTTGACTATATTCTCCCCTCAGGAGCAATTTCTTTTGGGCAGTAGACAAAGATAACTATGTCTCAAGAGAAACATAAGGACTTTTTAAGGTTTTTTTTTTGCTGCTATGTGTTAAAGATATAGCAAATCTATGTAAAATAAATCTGAAATGTAAAGAGAAATCCAACTGAATTTGAATAGTTAGCAACTTGTCTTTATGTTTACAGCCTTCAAAAAAGCATCACAAGTGTCACTAATACCTCTGATTTGCAAACAAGCCAACATGAAGAAACACAAATAACTAAAGCAGAATTTTGCAGGTTATTGTTTCTCAGTAGTTTATCATTTTGTTATATGGTTTTAACTACTCTAGTGACTTAACTCTCCACTCTTTTGAATTATATTCCTATTGCTTTTGGCAGTGAATACTTTTGCCAACCAGAAAATTGCTTAGACACACCTCCTAGGACAATTTAACTCGAAGTAAATTAAGATAAGCAATTTTAAATATCAGAGGAAATCTATCCAACAAGAGGTAGCATTTACAAAGGCGACAGGACTTTTAATCAAATACTTGAAATTGATTCTTTAAATCTCTACTTTTAAAGTAAAAAATCCTCAGGCAGAGTTTGTAATGCTGAAAAGATGCCTCTGTTTATAATATTTCTTGCTATTTCTTCATATCTTTCAAGTATGCTTTGACAAGTTGAATTAATTTAAACTAAGGTATAATTTATATTCAATATAGTTCATATTCTTCTAGATGTACGTTGATAAGCTTGATAGGTATTTCTCTACATACTACAAAAGTCAAATTATAGAATATTTCTATCACATTTCTCTCTGAAAAGTTCATTTATGTCTTCAAGCATCTAATCTCCAACCAACAGAAAACCCAGACCCAGACATCTACTGTGGCATGTTTTCTCACTGAAGATTTATTTTTGCATGAAGAATTTACATGAATGAAATCACATACATTATATTGTTTTTGTATCACATCTTTTTTTTTTTTTTTTTTTTTTTTTTTTGTCAGTCGTGGGGCTTGAACTCTGGGCCTGAGAGCTGTCCCTCAGCTCTTCAGCTCAAGGCGAGCGCTCTACCACTTGAGCTACAGCGCCACTTCCGGTTTTCTGGTGGTTTATTGGAGATAGGAGTCTCACGGTCTCTCCTGCCCGGGCTGGCTTTGAACCGCGATCCTCAGATCTCAGCCTCCTGAGTAGCTAGGATTACAGGCGTGAGCCACCAGCGCCCGGCTGTATCACATCTTTTTCTAGGTAAAATATCTTTTGTGACTCAGGTATATGATCTGTATACATTTGTTGTTTTTAGTTTATTCCTTAAAAGAGGTCCATACCATCAAGTATCACAAATGATACACTGGTAAATGCTTTAAATGCAGGGAGCTCACGGGACACTGATGAAAGTAAACGACAATTTGTGGGTGAAGATAGGAGGGAAGGACTGGGAGAGAGCGAGAGAACAGAAGACTTTATACAAAAGGAAATGTACTCATTACCTGACTCATGTCATTTTTGTAAGCCCTCCCCTCTCTATATCATCTTTATAATAATGATAATGTAAATTAATAAAACACAATAAATCCACCCTTCTAGGAGGGAAAACATCTTTTGATTTGTAATCTGTTGATTTCCAAGTTGTAAGTAATCTAATAGTTGACTATTGCCAAAGGTTAACTGTGATCCTTGTTTGGATATATACAGCTTTGTGGGAAGGAGAGAGAACTAGTACTTGGAATAGAATTCCAGGCTCACATGGTAAGTACGCCTTAGCTTTACACATCAGATTCTTCTGAGATGATGCTGGAGCACACATGTAAGGAAATGCTGACATTCAAGGAGGCCATACACTGAGTCACATCAAGGATGGGACTTATTTTTCCCTCTTCATTTGAGAACTAGCCAGAGTGTGGAATCTCCCTCTCAATAACATTGGAGTTCTTAGGCAACATGACTTCATTTGTGATCATTGGTTGCTTGCTCCAACACTTTACCTCACATACTTTCACAGATCTTGGAGAAGCTACAAACATTAAGTTGACTCCTACATGATCGTTTTTCCTACTTTATAAATGGTTCTATTCTAAAATCTGCCCACATTAAGATATTTCTATCTTTGGAATTAGATTGTACTTTAACTCATCTAACTACAATGAACAAAACAGTTTAATGTAACAACAGGTAAAAGCTGATCCTAAATGTATCACCTAGCTGTTCATTCTCTGTGAAAACTCCTAAAAAGGTCATAATATTACTGTGTAACTTTCACTTCCCTGACTAAGGGAATTTCAGATTTTCAGTTTATCCTTATGCTGTGTAGACACAGCTGCTTCTAGATAATAATGATCAGGGAGCAGCAGAAATGTACTGAATGAAAATATATACAATCCCATATTTTCTTTCTGGGGAAAAGAGATTGGTTCTCTACCTACCTCCTAATCCATCAGGCAAAGTCCAGCCAGCACTCACTTTTTTTTTCTTATTCTTTATTTAGCAGGAGATACTTACATAAATGGGCCAACCATCTGGATGTGGACATGTAAACGTAGAATTTGCCTGTGTTATTTATTATTCTTCACTAAAAACATGCACATGTCTTCTGAGAAGGTTTGAGATTAACTTCAAAAATATCTTACTGAAGTGTTTATAATGTTAATATCCTCTATTCCCATAAAAATAAAGTGGAGATTGTCAAGGTATTTTTGGAAAGAAAGTAAATATTTTGTCTTCATACTTGAGAGCTTTTTCTCAATATCCCTTTTCTGGGATTTCATTTTCTACTTTTGCCAGTAGTTGAAATTTCTGCTCGTACAGTAATTTTAACCTGCCATACTGAAGAGATCCTGAACTCTGGCCCCATGAGCTAACTTGAAAAACTGTCTTTCTATGTCATATCCCTCTTCTTCCACTTAATGTCCTGTACTGTCCACTCATCTCCTTCTTCCATTCCAGCACCTGGTTGATGCTGAAGTCCCAAAAGAGTATTAGCCACAAGAAAGTATTTAAGGAGAGGAGAGGAAAAAATTGAAGCCATTCCCATTTGTAAAGAATAAAGGAATGTTCTGGCACTGGTGCCTCACAACTATAATACTAGCTACTCAGGAGGCAGAGATCTGAGGATCTAAGTATGTAAGATTCTTATCACCAATTAACCACCAAAAAAACTGGAAGTGATTCTGTGGCTCAAGTGGTAGCGCACTAGCCTTGGGCACAAAGAGGCTCAGGAACAGAGCCCAGGCCCTGATTTCAAGCCCTACAACTGATTTAAAAAATAGAAAAAGAAAAAAAGAATAAAGGAATTTGCTTAAGAAAATAGGGAACATTGACAGAAAAAAAGAAAACTTGAACCCTTGAAGAAAGTATTACGGTCAGTGTACAAGTCCTCAAGAAGTGGGAAAAGTGAAGATTCATGCGATCTAAGGAGCTCATCACTGTCAAGCTGAGAGGTTTACACAATTCCGTCACACATTGTGATAAAGCACCTGAGAAAATCAACTTAAAGGAAAACCAGCTTATTCTATTTCATGGCTTATTCTATTTCTGGCTACAGAGATCTTAGACTTATGTTGAGGCAGAATACTAGAGTATTTTGGTGGCAGGTAAGCCAAGAAGGGATGGGAAGGGAGGAATCATAATGGCCCTTACAAAGGTACACCCTCAATAATCACCAACCATTAGTCCTCACCTCCTAACTTTTCCTTCACTCCCCAACAATTCCACTAGCTAGGCATCGTCATTTACAATTTAGTATTTGGCAATCATTCCAGATGAAAATCCTAAGAGAATATGAAAAATAGAAAGCTTCATTTTAAGGTGATTAATCTGAAATAGATCTGTAGTGTAAATGTATATATTACAGCTTAGATGGTATGATACTGCTGGTGGTATGTATATACCTGTGCATGTATATACATACACATACAGACCTATGGTTACGATAGCTTTATATTTTAAGAGCTATTGGGACCTAGGTATAATGACACGTGCTTGTAATCCCAGAACTAGGGAGGTTGAGGAAGAAGGACAGGGAGTTCAAGACTGGCTTTGGTTACATAGCAAGATCCTGTCTCAAAAGGAAAGAGAAAGAAAAGGAAGGAAGGAAGGAAGGAAGGAAGGAAGGAAGGAAGGAAGGAAGGAAGGAAGGAAGGAAGGAAGGAAGGAAGGAAGGAAGGAAGGGCCACTGGCTAATTTAAATGATCCTACACAAGAATATATAGTTTGAGACAGAGGCTTCATTATACAACTCACGTATCCTTCCATGAACTTTAGCTCTGAGTCCTTGTAAGATTCTTAACTAATACAAGAGATAGCAGGTTTTTTTTCTCTATTGGCCATTTATGTTATTAAAGGTATATCAATGCCCGGTAGGTTTTGCTTTTCAATATAGCACCCTATGCACAATTTTCTATTTAGCCCATAGTTCACACATTTAATGAAAAATTAGGTTACTGTATGTCAATCAGGACAGCTGAATTTTGCTGCTAGAAAATTACCAAAGATGCTTTGAGATAAATTTTTATGCAAAAATCTCACTACAATGTCTACAGTGATAATGAGCTCCACCAAACTTACAAGAGAGTTAGTTGGCTATTATTTGCTGATGGATATTTTTGGTTCTTTTTTGCACAAGTAGTAGTATCCTAAGAACTCGCTTTTATTGTCTGACACAAGAATTATGAAAAAGTGAACTGTGGCTCTCACCTAATCTATATTAATAGCTACTAATATCTAGTATGCAAACAAAACAATCTAATGCTTGCAAATGCCAATGTATATTGGCACAGAATATGGTAGACTAAAGAAATGACATAAAATTTAGAGACATATTAATAATCTCAATTTGAAATAGTCATGATTTGTACTAGCTCCTATGTGAGAAGGTGAATATGTGGGCAATATTAAACTCAAAGTCTCTTTATAAACTAAACTTTCATCACAGATATAAACATTCCAACTTTTCAAATATAAGCAATCAAATTGGGAGACATTTTTCATAACTGTATTTGGTAATTTTGATTCAGATGATAAGTATTAGTAAGGAAGCAGAACTGGAATAGAAAAATGGAATTAGATTGGGGATAGGTGTGGAGAAGAGAGGCAGTATTTTCAAGACTGCCAGTGGTTTACTAGAGACACATTACAGCTACACTGGAAGAGTAGCCCAGCATTGCGTGGGATGATGGGACTGCACTGTGTTAGGAAAACACAGCTGTACTTCCTGTTCCCTGTGAAATGCTATGCTAGAGAGACAGATTGCACGGAGGTGCAATGTGTGCTCAGTTTGTTCCTATAAAGGACAATTTTATGTGTTGCCATTTCTAACAGAGTTTAGTCCCTCCTGAAAATTGCTTTTTCATTCCCAGGGAAGAGAACTCGGGAGTGAAATGTTTTCTTTTAAAATAGAGAAAGAAAAGAAAAGGAATTCTATACTTAGGGGGAAAAAAACCAACATCACTTGTCAGTCTATAGGTACTCTTTTACTGAGTGAGTGAGCAAAATGAAAACTACTGAGGTTGACACCAGTGTCACAAAATCTCCCCTTGTCCTCCAACCATTTATAAAATATTTAACCTTATGATGCGGTGGCATGAAGAAATTAGCTGAAGCTACACAACATCTGACATTATGACCGGAGCATTTTAGTTATCCATGAATCCATGTTAAACGTAAGTCCACATATTCAGGTAACTCATTCAGTAAAAGATCATCAGTTCCTATTTACAAACCAACACGTTATTGATTAGCAAGCAGTAGCTCCTTAGCTTTGTAGTTCCAATAATAGATGAGCAACTTGGAGCATCTTAAATTGTTTTCTTTCAGGGCTTGAAGTACTATACCATTCCAAGAGCTCCTTGATGTTAGAGTTTCTGTTGAGGAATCTGCTGTTAGCCTGGTAGTTTTATATTTGTATGTTATCTCTGTGCTTCTCCCTTGCAGCCATCTATATTCTTTCCTTAGTATTTCAACTATACAATGCCTTAGAGAGATCCTTTCCTATGCCCTAAATGCCTCAAATGACCATCTAAACTTTCTCAAGAGTTGGGGAATTTTCTGATATTTTTCATCTGCTTTCTATTATTTTAGCTTCTTCTTCTTCTTCTTCTTCTTCTTCTTCTTCTTCTTCTTCTTCTTCTTCTTCTTCTTCTTCTTCTTCTTCTTCTTCTTCTTCTTCTTCTTCTTCTTCTTCTTTCTTCTTCTTCTTCTTCCTCTTCCTCTTCTTCCTCCTCCTCCTTCTCCTCCTCTTCCAGCTCCTCGTCCTCCTCTTCCACCTCCTAGTCCTCCTCCTCCTCCTCCTCCTCTTCTA
Organism: Dipodomys merriami; assembly: GCF_024711535.1. Classification (NCBI taxonomy): domain Eukaryota; kingdom Metazoa; phylum Chordata; class Mammalia; order Rodentia; family Heteromyidae; genus Dipodomys; species Dipodomys merriami. The sequence goes on from NW_027202826.1 coordinate 17,077,552, forward strand.
CCTCTTTTTCCTTTTCCTTCTCCTCTTCTTCTTTTGCTGCTGCTCATAAGTTTGTTCATTCTTTAATAGTCTGTTACATATTCTTAATTTTCCTATTTTTATCTGAATGTTCTATCTCCTTTACTTTGTTTTCCAGCACTGATATTTTATCTTTACATTGTTCCACTCTATTGGCCTATTTGTTATATGATCTACTGAACTTTTCTTGCTATGTTGCCCCTGTTGGTCTAGAATCCATGAGATCAAGAGTTTATTCTTCCTCAATCTCCTAAGCAGATAGAATTACAGGCAGGTATCACCATACCCAGCCATAACAAAGGGTTTTTTTAAGAGGAGCATTTATTTATAAAGCCTTATAGTTTCTACACAAGCACTCTAAAATTTTTAATTAAGTTTTTTTATTGTGAAAATACTGTACAAAGGGCTTACAGTTATATGAGCAAGGTAATGAGTACATTTCTTATCCAGCATTGTTGCCTCCTCCTTTGGTTTTCCCCTCCCACCTCCTCAGCTACACCGCCCACCCCACCCTGACTAAAGTTCTTCTTCTAACATAGCGTCTTGTACATCTCATTGTTGCAATGGGTCCACCTGTATCCCTATTTAAACAATTTGTTTTTTCCCTTCCCCTCCACAAATTATACCAACATCAAATACAGTGAAAGCAGGGGTTATACCATGAGGGAGGGACATATAAAGAAATCATCTTATAAATATGTTAGAAACAATCACAAGAAAGAAAAAAAACATTTGATTCCTTATCTTGGGATGCATTTCACCTAACATCAGCTTATCTGATCACTTATACTTGTTTCAGACATATACTAGTTATTGCAAATAAGGGAAACCATGGGACCTATGTTTCTTTGGGCCTGGCTTACTTCACTTAATAGAATTTTTTCCAAGTATTCCATTTCCTAACAAATGGGGCAATGTCATTCTTTCTGATGGAGGTATAGAATTCCATTGTGTATGTATACCACATTTTCTTGATCCATTCATCTACTGAGGGGCATCTGGGTTGGTTCCATATCTTAGCTATGGTAAATAATGCTGCAATAAACATAGTTGTTCTTGTAGCTTTACTATGGTCTTGTTTGTGATCATTTGGGTAAATGTCCAAAAGTGGGATTGCTGGGTCATTGGGGAGCTCTATGTGAAGTCTTTTGAGGAACCTCCATATTACTTTCCAAAGTGGTTGAACAAGTTTACCCTCCTACCACCATACCTCTAATACTTTAAACTTTAGCTTATTTTTCATATAGAATCTTACTTTGGGGCAGGACTATCCTTAGACCAAGATTCTCATACCTTCTTCCTCCCTCAGCTAGTATTATAGACTGGCATATACCACCATGCTCATCTAGCTAGCTTATTTCAGCCAAGGCCTTGCCCAGTTTTTCATCTTGACTGACCTCAAATTGTTTTTCAATTATTAAATTTTGTTTATGTATGTCTCAAATCTCTGTGACACATTTTTTGCTCAGTTGTTTCCATTAAGAAGTACTGATATTAAAAAAAAAACACATTAATAGATTAAAGCTGCCAAAAACCAAGTAAAGGTCCATAAAACAGTTTCTTTTTCTTCTGAGGTTTTACAATTGGACTAAATGGTCAATTCATTAACTTCAAATGGTCAATTGAGACAAACAGTTATGAGACCATTCTTTCACCACTGGTTAAAGTTGAAGGTCTTGCCGGGTGCTGGTGGCTCACGACCGTAATCCTAGCTACTCAGGAGGCTGAGATCTGAGGATCGCGGTTCAAAGCCAGCCGGAGCAGGAGAGACTGTGAGACTCCTATCTCCAATAAACCACCAGAAAACCGGAAGTGGCACTGTAGCTCAAGTGGTAGAGTGCTAGCCTTGAGCTGAAGAGCTAAGGGACAGCGTCCAGGCCCAGAGTTCAAGCCCCACAACCCACCAAAAAAAAAAAAAAAAAAAAAGTTGAAGGTCTTAACTACCATGCATAATTGGTGGCAGGTTTGAATGAAAAATAATAATAATAATTTAGATTTCTGAGCTTTCTGGGCAGACTTGGAGACCTTCATCTCTAGAATCCTCCTTGTAGCTGATACCGATAATTGTCAGCCTCAGATCATAAACAATAAAGGATCAAGAAGGAAGAGTACCAGGAAGGCCTCCACCATACCAATGCATGCTTAGAACTATATCAATGCTACTTATATCACCCAACTTCAAAAACTTAGCATCATCTTCAAGACCAGAATAATGATCCATCTTTTTCTTTTATCTCATTAGAATTGCAAGTCATGCAAAGCTGTGTGACAATACAATACAGGAGAAGAGTCAGCACCAATTTGGCCTGGAAAGGTACAGGGGAAATATCTGAGCAGTGAAACCCACTATTTCCCTTGATAGACCATTCTCGCTGTCACCGGTAATGTTTCCTGATGATTATCTTTGACAGACACATTCTTGACATCGAAGCCCGCATTGTCCTCAAATAGAGCTTCACTGAAAACCTCCTGACACACTTTAACAGAATTTCCCTCAGCAGTGGCCCTGATTGGAGCAAAGCTGACCACCATGCTAGGTTTGAGGAAATCTGTTTCTACTCAGGTCCTAGGGATAATACCCGAAAATCAACTTTATACATGCTGGAGAGGAAGACCTATCAGTTAAGCACATTGATGGTAGAAAGCAATTCAAAGCTTAAAGCATTGTGGCTCCAGTGGCACTATCATCTTTATGAGTGAATTTCGATTCCTTGAAAACTTGGCTCTAGCATACTGTCACCATTCCAATCAGAAATTGGCACAAAGCTACCATTTCAGGTCTTTGGCCAATTTTCTTAGTGTAAGTGCTGACATGCAGACAAAGAAGTATCTCTCTACTAAAAGAAAATCATTTATCTAGCCATAAAAAGACATAAAGTCTATACTATCAAGTGAACGAAATCAATCAAAAAGATGATGCAGTCTGATTCCATCTGCACCAAAGGCATGTCATATTTGAATTGCTTAAAACTGGTAACAAAGAGAAAAAATCTCACAAGTAGTCATATAGATATATCAATATATTGATATATGGATACCTCTAGATAAAGATGACAGATTAATTTCATATCCAAAATATGTTATGATGGATAATATGGATTCTAACACATGTCACTTTGGCATATTGAATTTTAGCTTTAATTTAATTTTTAATCATCTTCAAATAGTTGTATAAGAGTTTCAATTCAATGATCATTATTTAGAGGTAAAGGCTACTGAAAAGACACACCCACAAAAATACCTCAATCTTCCTCTCCCCTGGTATACTATTTTTCCAAAGGCAGAATACAAATTTGTTAATTTGTCTTGAAAAGACAGACATCAACCTCCTAACCATTAGAGGCTTTTCTAGAAACCATTCCAGACATGGGATCAGAGGTACCTACATAACAAACTTTCCTAACAGGGTCATATTTATCATTGATTCCCCAACAGCTTATTTTCTCATAATGTGCAGCCTTTACAAACTCAGAGTCCTTTATCTTTGTCTCTTAACTTTTCTACAAATTTATTGGTCTTTTTAAATGATGTTTTATCTGCTGACATGATTTCCACTACTTTCAGTTAGTATTATTGAATACTCTCCTGGGTATCACAATGCACATCTTAATAAACTTATGTTTGTTTGTTTGTTTTTTGCTGTTGTTAATCTATTTTTGTTGGTGGTGATTTATCTAAATATAGAACCCCAGGCAGTTAATTTAAGTAAGTATAGGAAAAATGATTATTTTTCCTTTTCTACAAATGTAAGACAGAATACAATAAACATATTTCAGAACAAAAACATTAATATTTGTAACTTAGAATTTTACCAAGAGACCATAAAATATAGAGCAAAATAAAGGCTCTGTGAGACACACTGTAACATAATAAATTTATCACCTGCTAGGGATTTGAACAAAAATTATTATTTTTGTAATACTTACTGAAATGAGCATTAGAAAACATCTGTGAACATTGACCAGAAAAGATTTCTCAAATGCAAAAACCAAGGCATGATCCAGAAAGTGAATTACTGATATGTAAAGATTTAATGATTCTTAAGAACTCCAAGTTCATGAAACACTGAAATACTGAAAAGACATGCTAAAAACTGAAGCATACTTTCAAACTGTATAATTGGTAAGCAATTGCTGTCCAGAACACATGAAAAACTCTCAAAACAATAAAGAAACATAAGCCAATTGGCAAATGATTTAAATAAACACTTTAAGAAAAAAATGTCAAGTAAGTGTATGATAGAATATGTGCATCAATAACTATTAACACTGAAGCCACAAGGCATATTACTACATAGCTATTAAAATATCTATAATCTAAAAGACTGACAAACTCAGTAATGGTGAAGAATATATAGAAACTGAAAATCAGTGCTGATAGAAACATCACAGTCACACTGACAAATAGATTGACAGTTTCCTAAAATCACACACACACACACACACACACACACACACACACACACACACACACACACACACACACACACACACACACACACACACACACACACACACACACACACACACACACACACACACACACACACACACACACACACACGGTCTGACCTATCCATTCCATTCATCGTTTTATTCTGGATCAATTAAATTTTCATAACTACCAATATAAATATCCGTTCCAACAATGTTTATAACATTCCCAAACTGGAAGCAATCCAAAGATCTATCAACAGGTGAATGAATGAATAAATTGTAGCATATCCATACAATTCAGCTGTACAAAGAGATGGATAATTTGATACATACAATAATGTAATTTGTTGTCAAAAATTACTCTAATAGACCAAGAAAGTAAAAAATAGTACCTTCTTTAATTTTATTTAAAATTCTAGTAATTGTAAACTAATGTATAGTGAATGAGAATGAGAAATGAATGAGAATGCTTGAAAGGGAAACAACCAAATAGCATGAGATAATTTAGACTGATAAATAGGATTATTGCTTTTATTGTGGGTATTGTCTTAGAGCCCTATTTATCCATTTATCTATTTATCTGTAGTTCTTCTATTTATCTACTAATTATTTACTTGCTATCTGCTAGATATCTAAAATAGATGACAACTAGTTGGACAGATTATGGAAAGGTAGGTAGGTAGATAAAATGATAGACATAGATAATAGATGTTGATACATATAAACATATTTTCATGTTAAACATAGACAGTTGATTGTATGTCAGCTCTATAACAATGAAGCGGTTCTATGAGCAACATTTTAGCTCCAACATGCTTATATTCCCAGTATTCTGCTATGGAAGTGTCCTGTTATTTAACTCCGAATTTTTCAACCTCATCTGAGAAAGGAATGAATTATAAGGATAAAATTTTGCAGTATAAAGACAATGAATGTGGTTAAAATGATAATTTAGTGCTCTTGAAGAAAACCACTACCAACACAATCACTAAACAACAGAATGACGGTTTCTAGAAATTACTGAGTTCAAAACTCACAGGAAACATAAGGGGAAACATCATTAAATCTGTCTGCAAACTGATCCATGAACTGAAAAGCACAATCAGGAAATGGTACATTTCTTAAAGTGTTGCTGTTTCTCTGCATTTAGAGTGAAAATTGCCAGACTACAAATTGAAATAAAACCAAATTTTCTACTGTAGGATGAACCTAAGTGCAATCATTTAGAAGTAACTGAGAAGATAATTACGGAGAGATTAAATGTTCAGGATCTATTCAGAGGGTTTTCTGTAAGCAGCAAATAACCACTGGTCCTAAAGAGAGGTTTGCATCTGATGTGAGCTGCCCATGTAAATGTCCACAAACTTGGTATAATACATATAATACCTGAATGTGTTATTAATACACAAGTTGTTCTTACAGGCAGAACCTGAGGCTGTGGTGGGCAACCATTCTTACTGTTTCAGTTTCTCTGAATCTTTCCACCAGTGCCAAACACAAGCATACTGTTAGCATCCAATAAATCTTAGCTAATCTATGCTGGATTGTTTCCTGTTTGGTTTTTAAATTTTCCTCCCTTAATTCATGGGAAATCTAGATCTTGGCAGATTGATGTTTTGTCCCAGGCAATATTAACACAATTTTAAAATGTCTCTTTTCTCAGGTAGCATATTCTATTCTTCCATCAGGAAAGACAGAGGAACACAAGAGACCAGGGACAATAGAGCATCACCAAGACAACCACAATGGAGAAGTTTATTAGGACTAACAAGCTGTAGAGTTGGAGCATGACAGAAAAGCAATAGAATCATGGAGAAGGTTAAATAACCTCCACATTAGCAAATCAATCTGGTGCCAAGATCCAAAAGCTCTTCATAATTCCAAGGTGTTACACTACTTAGAATAGCAATAATGCAGGGCAAGAGAATAAGGAAATAGTCAAAAATTAATAAGCTGGGAAACTGCTAACAACCAAGTTATAACAAAGAAATATTTGGCAGAAGATATCTGAAAAGTGGTTCAAGAAGACAAGGGGAATAAAGTATCACAACATAAAGGTTTGGGGAAATGAAAGGTGCTTAGTCTGGACAACCATTTAAAAATCTTGGCGATAGGCATGTACATTAGAGCTAGAATAGAGTTGATTGTACTCTCCTTGTCTATTCTACCTGCTGGTGTTGAAGGGCATTTCTTGGCTTCAGTCTGCAACACTTCAACCTGTAGCTGCAATGCATTTTTTCTATGTGCATGTGGCTGTTTTTCTTTCTGTTGTTTGTCTGTTGTTTGTTTTTTTGTTGTTGTTGCCAGTACTAGGGCTTGATCTCAAGGTTTCTTTCCTCTTGTTTAGGTTTCTTGTTTTCACAACCAGTGTTCCACTACTTAAGCCACTTCTCCAACTCATCATGTTTGCATGGCTAATTTGAGGAGTCTTGTGCACTTTGCTCAGGCTGGTTTCAGGCCAGATCCCAACTGCCTGAGTAGCTAGGATGTGAGACACAAGCCACTGGCACCTGACTCTGTGGAGCTATTTTATAAATACACTTGTGATGGTACTCAGGCCTATGTACATTATAGATTCTGTAACTGAATTATATTTCTGTAGTGTGTAGTGTTCACCCTCTTGTCATATTATTTGATACTTACAAATGCTTGTAATGAGAGCATGTTTGGGGAAAAAGATTGTTTATACACCCTCATACATTAACTCTGGGGGAAAAAGGGTGTGTGTATGCACACACACATAGACATAAATATTGTTAGTGTAAAGCAAGTCACAATTCACCAACACACAATATACCAATATACAACCATCATTATTACTCTGTTACATTTGAATCTTACAGGATGTTTCCAGTGATTCTTGCTAAGACTTTGTCTCCACAGACAAACTTTAGTTTCAATTGGCAAGTGAATTTCTTTTTTTAAAATAAGTTTTTTATTGTAAAAATACTGTACAGAGGGGTAACAGTTACATCAGCAAGGTAATGAGTAAATTTCTTATCAAGTATTGTAGCCTCCTCCTTTGTTTTTCCCCTACCATCCCTTCCCTCCCACCTCCTCAACTACACTCCCCCCTCTCCTATCCCCACCCCGCCTAAATTATAAAGTTCATTTTTCAACATAGCGTCTTGTACCTCTCATTGTTGTAATGGGTCAACCTGTATTCCAATTTAATCGATTTGTTTTTTTCCCTTCCCCTCCACAAATTATACCAGTATCAAATACAGTGAAAACAGGGGTTATACTGCAGGGGAGGAACATACAAAGCAACAAAGAAATCACATGGTATCTTATAAATATGTTAGAAACAATAGCAAGAAAGAAAAAACAGTTGTGTCCCTATCTTGGGGTTCATTTCACTTAATATCATCTTATCTGACCTTTTCTGCTTGTCCCAGACATATTCCAGTTATTACAAATAAGGGAAACCATGGGACCTATGTTTCTTTGGGCCTGGCTTACTTCACTTAATATAATTTTTTCCAAGTCTTTCCATTTCCTAACAAATTTCTAACAGAATGTTGCTTGACATTTTAGGTCATATTAACATGCAAAACAACATGAAATAATGAAGACAGATGTTGGAAATTGACTCTTTGGACAGTGAATGCTTCCAAAATTGGGGTCCTGGTTGGAATATAACAGTTACAGACAGGAAATATTTTGAAATCTAATCTAACATTTTTTCATTACTTTCTTATCTATATGCCCATCAAAACAATACAACACATCTTGAGTTGTAGTATTGGCTCATTGCTTTTGTAAATATTCCCACTCTTTCTGAGTTCAAACTATTAACACAAGACCATGAAAAGCAGAACTGAAGAAATGGTCAGAATTTTATAATTAGATAATTATATGATATTTCCATCTTAAGATTAAATGATGTCAAACAGTTTATAGCAAATCCTGTAAAATAATTAGAAATAATTAGAAATATTCTTTATTTTTGATATTATTTTTTAATTTAAAAACATTTAATTCTTAGTAATTTTTAGTAATGACTCTATTTCAAAAACTACATATAAGCCACTTGTTGGTGACTCACACCAATAATCCTAGCTGTTCAGGAAGCTGAAATATGAGAATCAACGTTTGAAGCCAGCCCAAGCAGAAAAGTCTGTTACATTCTTATTTCAAACTCACCAACAAAAAGCCAGAGGCAGAGAGTATCTAGAGTAGACAAAAATCAAGTGAAAGCATGAGGTCCTGAGTTCAAGTCCGGTACCAAAAAAAAAAGCTAACAACAATTTTGAAAAAAGAAAACCTACGTGTAAGTCATCATAGACTGGTTCTGACCTCTGTGCAATATCATAACATGCTGATGATCAACAGAAATATTTTCAAATCTTTTTGCCTGCTATCTCAGTTACACTGAACCTCGATGCTGAATGTCTTTTAAATTCTTCTAAATGACTGACAGAGCTCTCAAGAAGGTTTGCTCCCAAAGAAAAATGCCAAGTCTTTATGTTCAAAGTTCTCAAACTTCACTCAGAAAGAGCTGAATAAGAAACTAAATTCTGGAGTTTCAGCTATCCCTGCAGATGGACATCCAAGTAGATGGCGTTTGCACTAGAGCTCACTGCGTCTAATTTACGCTGATTCCCTGCATCCACTTAGGCACAGTTTTGCTGTGAGACCATGACACTTCATCTTGCTGGTTCCCTAATGAAGAATTCCTGTCTTACAAGCATATAGACAATTACAACGATTTCAAAAAGATCACATATCCAAGGTGCAATTACGCCACTAAGAAGTGTATTAAGAAAATGAGTAGGAAACTCTAAAAACTCCTTTGGAACCTGGCCATTAATCTCTAAAAGGAAGGAAACATAAAGGAGAAGTTTGTCATGAGCCCACCCAGTCTCATTAGGGAGGAAGGGACCAGGGAGCCGGCCCTTTCTCACAGAGAGCAGTGGAGAGGGGCCTCGCACCCAAACAATTGCTAGCCTGCTACCATCTGCAGTCATTAGGTTCAAGTGTCATTTTTAAAAATTATATTCTGCAAAAGAGTCCCAAGGAAACAATAATGATCATTTAATGGGTTTCACAGTGACAGAAACATCATCACTCTTCCCTATCTGACTTCTGGACCCAGCAAGAAGGGCAGATGGGTAACAAAACACTGTTCTTCATGATGGTAGAGGATAAGGACTTTTATCAACAGGAAATGGTCTTCCTAATGATGATACTGCAGTTAACACTGGCTTACCCACAGTGTCAAAGGCAGAGGTTGAAGGTAGATTCTGTCCTAGAATGAAGTCCTTCAAATTGACAGTCCAAGGACTGAGATGGGAGGCTTTTCAATTCCAGGTGAATACTTCTCAAGAGAAAGGGAGGTATTTGTGCCTAGGTCATTCTACACCACACTGAGGTATAGGAGCAGATGACATGCAAAGAAAGTCTCAGAATATTGTTCTAATAGAGCTTCCTCTACATGATACAAATCAGGAGAGTAGAAAAAGTTTCTGCCTCTCAGTTTTACTCAACCATCATTCATGATGGATAGAAGAAAGAAAGCAGGAACTATATATATTTCCCCAAGCAAAGAATTAGGGATCAAGGAATTTAGTTCACACCCTTAGTCAAGTTTAGTTGTAGGTGTTCAGAAAAGTTGAGCAGTCGTTAGTGTAGTTTCTCAGATAGTCATGGAACGTGACTTTGAACGTGTAAATGCTACTTGAACAATTGCTGCTCAAACTGCGGCTTATTAGTAGACTAGAACTTTGTAAATTACAAACCCAAGTTTTAACAATTTCAAAACATAGCTCCATTGTCCACTCTACTTAGGCCATCAGAGTACCATGACCAAGTGTGATAACTGCTGGAATGTTATGCTAGTACAGAGTTAGGAAGAGGTACTCCTGGATGATTACATTAAGAACACTAAGTCTGTTTAAGGACTATGTACTCTGTGTTCTGAGTAGTTCAGATACTATTCATTCTGCATGCTGGGATGATACATAATCCCATGGGTCCTCAAGACAGACTGAGAAAAACAAAATGAATGGCATTTAATACATACTGGTGTTTATAATCATACTTAAGATCAGCATGTTCTACCACAAATAACAGTGTATGTACAAGCTCAGATTAGCATAGTTCAGGCATTTTCTCTTCACACAATGTTCAAGATTAGAGTTGTCATTCTCTGGCTGTCAAATGTGGTTCTTACAACACTGACAAACATCGATACTTGGGATTAATCTCTGCCTTATTTCTTCAAAAGATGATTTCTTTTCATCAGACCCTTGGGTGGATTAGCAATCAATAAATACCATTGGGAAATTATTGGCAAACCATGGGTCAGAAAACACAAGTATGAATACACAGCAATAATGGAGTTCCAGGTATTTTGCTATTATTCATATTTTCTGATCATCTGGACATTTAATTACCAAGGAAAACTAAGCTTTCAGTATGTGTGTGATGAGCAACTGAACAGAAAGGAACATTTCAGTGTGCTTTCAATGAATGTAGCAGGTACAGAGTCAGTAACTGTGAATCTCAGCCTGTCTGAAGCTCCTCATATAAATGCGCCATCAGCTAGCATTGTAGAGTTATCTAGTATATTGGAGATTAAGACCTGTGTTTGCTCTTCAAGTTTCAGTGACTGTGTTTTGTTTATAAAGATGACAGTAACTGACTGTTAGAAGCCAGAGACCTGGGCAAGTGACTCTTCATATCTTTTGATGGTCTTAAATGTGGTTATCTATGATTACAAAGAAAATGTTACAATTTCAGATAACTGGGGTTTAAGGTAGTTACGTGTTAAAATTGCTGTTATCATAGGGCTGCTCTTATGTTCTACTACTACAACCGCAGAATGTATTATCTTCCTCTGAATCAGAGCAAAGGATAGCTTCCTAGTGTCAACTGCAGGAATACAAAAGACTAAGCCAGGAAGTGGCGCTGTAGCTCAAGTGGTAGAGCACTCGCCTTGAGCTGAAGAGCTGAGGGACAGCGTTCAGGCCCAGAGTTCAAGCCCCACGACCGACAAAAAAAAAAAAAAGACTAAGCCAAAAATAAGCCTGGTTCCCGGTGTCAGTCAAGCTAGTTCCCAGTGCCAGGACCTCTCCACAAACAGGCCTATATCTCAGTTATTTTTTACACCATACTCAACCTCAAATTAGGATTTAAATCGCTCCTGATCTGTATGAGTTTTCTATTGCCACCAAGATAAATTACTACCCAGGAGTGACTTAAATCATCACAAGTGCATCATCTTCTAGTCCTGCTTGGATGTCTATGCTAAACTTCCGGCATCACAGCTATGTGCTTTCCTGTTCCCTGGCCGAGAGCACATCCACACTTCTTACGTCATCCTCTCTGTCCATCTTCCATTCAGCCATGTGACAGCCTTCATCCTTTGTTCTTACACTTGTCTCCCTCAAACCATAGGTAAGCATCGTTGCTGTTTTTGTTTTCTTTTCCTTTTGTCTTGTGTGTTAGTTTGTATTTGGGAGAGTAAGGGCAGACACATAAAAGGTAGAACAAGGGTGAAGAACTACAACAGTGGTACTCACTAGACACTACGTGGAAAATGAACCGTGCATCTTCCAGGAGAGGGTAATGCAAGGGGTGATACGGTTCAAAAAATAATGGACTCATTATTCATTGCCCTATTCCTGTGAATGACACCCCTCTGCATATCAACTCTACAATAACATTTTTGAAAAAAATGCATTACTAGCAGTGTCCCTAACGCATGAAGCATACCCATCCTAGCACCCCACTATTTGCTGTTAATAATTCCCTTGTTTTTCATTATGATTATCACATATATACATATCTAACCAATGTCTTTCCATTTTGGTTATTTCTCTACTTCATGGAAATATACTACAGATTTTCTCCTCTTTTTAATCAATGTTATTAAAATTCTACCATGCTAAAAAATATAGTTTGGTTCCCTTGTCAAAGATTCGGTGGCTGTACATTTCTGAGTCTTCAAATCTATTCTATTGGTCCTCAGGCCTGTTCTTGTGCCAGTACCAAGCTGTTTTGATTACTATGGCTTTGTAATAGAGTTTGAGGTTTGGTATTGGAATTCCTCCAGCAGTGTTCTTCCTGCTAAGAATTGTTTTTGCTACGCAAGATCTTTTGTTGTTCCATATGAATTTTTGGATTGCTTCTTCTATTTCATTGAAGAAAGAAATTGGGATATTGATAGGTATAGCATTGAAATGTCCCAAAGGAAAGGTTTATATTTCTCAAGAATTCTGTCTTTCTAGTCTTGTATTATTCTGTTTAAAATATTAATCTTGTAAAAATAGCATGTTTCTTGGACATATCTTTTAACTTTTTTTTTATTTTTTAGGTTAAATCAAATTTTAACCCAAATTGAATACTTAAAATTGAGCACCAGAAAAGTAGCAGGTCCAACTCAAGTGACCTCTGAGTGACATAGCCGAGGTCTGTTTCTTCCACCTCACCCTCCATCAGCACTCTCCACGTCTCCACCATCTCAGTTCAAATCCCTCCCAAGCAAGCGTCTTCCTTCCCAGAATGTAGACCTTTGCTATATAACACATGCTGATTTACCAGTACTAAATATGCCATTCTCTAAACCATATCTGTAACATTCCAAACACCAAGGGGAAATTTTATACTGAATTGTGCATGCTGAAATTCTAAATTTTGCTTGTTGTACACTGGGGGTAGAAGTCAAAGGTATTTGCTGCAGTCTAAACTTATTGAATCTTCTCCAATTCCTCCTAACGTTTGAAGGCTGCCCAGTATAATATTGAACAGTTCTGATTACCAGCCTTCAACTGGAGATGCTTTGGTCCCTGTCCAACTTAGTCCCTGAAACCTGACTGGTATTAAGAATTTTCTGAATGAATATTTAAATACCGTTGACAGTGATTCTCCAGAGAAGTTTATGGCTGGGATAAAAGTGGTAAAATAAACAAACAAAACACAGATTGTTTCTAATTGCCCACAGTGTAAAAGAAAATAGACTTAATTTCCTAAGTCATCTGGTAAACAGAAGATGTTAGGAGGGTTTCATTTGACTTCAAGACCAAAGAGCCTACACAATTAAAAAGTGATAAAACTGTCTTTGCACATATGTGAATTGAGTTTAAATTTTCATAATGTGTTGAAGGAAAAGATATTCACATTTAATTTATGAAACGGTGCAAGCAGAAACTATTAAACACATAAACGCAATTTCAGCCAGCTTTTCCAACAAGGGTAAAGATGTATGAAATCAATGAAGCAGAGGGCACAATCAGACCAAACTAAATAAATAAAACTAGTACTGACCATATAACTCCCTAAGAACCAACTCAAGGGAGTCACATACTTAAATGTACAATGTAAAACTATAAAATTTCCAAGTGAACAAAAGGAGAAAATCTAACTGACCATGGAATAGGTGGCAATTTCTTAGATAGAACACCAAACACAGTACCTGTGGGGACACAAATTATTTTTTGGAATTAATGAAAATGTGAAACTTCTTCTCTTTTATATACATAGCTGAGAAAATGAAATGATAGTCCCAGACTGAGGGAGAATATTTTCAAAACACATATCACACACTTGAAAAAGTAGTCCTATCCAAAATACACAAAGAATGTTAAATATTTAGTGGTAAGGAAAAAATACCCAAGAAAACTATAGGTAAAGGATCCGACAGATATCTTAGCAAAAAAGAGATATACCATTCAGAAATAAGCATGTGAACGATTCTTAGCATCAACCAGGTACTGTTGGTTGGCTCAGGCCTTTAATCCTAGCTACTTGGGAGGCTGAGATATGAGGATATCAGTTTGAAGTTTACCCAGGCAAGAAAGTCTATGAGACTCTTATCTCCAATTAACTACCAGAAAACCAGAAATGATGCTGTGGCTCCAAGTGGTAGGGCACTAGCCTTGAACAAAAAAGCTCAGGGAGAGCACCCAAGCTGTGCATTCAAGCCCCTCAACCAATATAAACAAAATACCAAACAAAGCAAACAAAACAAGGATTCTTAACATCAAACATTCTTAGGACAGCCATCACACAGTGATCAAAATGTATTTGCCTTAATACACTGACTGATAACCTTGCACAAATTCTCACTCATTTCTGGTGAATATAGAAAATGGTTTGGTCACTTTACAGGAGAGTTGTTTAGTTTCTTATATCTCCTAGAAAGATATATGAAATCAGTTGAATATGTATGTATTTATGCCAGTAAAAGAAACTACTGTTATTCCACTAAGTTTACTGAAAAAAAAACTGAATATATAATATCAGGAAATAAAGATATACAATTTACTAATATGCACATGTAGAAGATGCCATACAAACTATGAAGCAGAAAGAAGAGCCAGGTACATGAAGATAAAATTCCTTCTTTGCAGAATGAGGGTAGTGAGCTCTGTAGGCAATTTTGAGGAAGTAATAGGTTTTTTGGGGAGGGGATTAATGAGCGTTAAAAAAAAAAAAACCCAGCCAGTGGCCTGAAACAAAGTTCTGTGGTTGTAGGTGTGACATTTGATTTCCAGATTCCTGAGTTTAATCTTCCTTGGTTATCCCAGTAGGAAGTCTGAAGGTGATTGTCCTACTGTTTGGTAGGTGCAGTCTGTAGTTAGATAAGGAAACTTCAGAGACAAGCCACATCCAACATCTGTGATCCTCTAGTGCTTTGTAACAGAAAACAATCAACTTATCACTATACCACAATGTGGAGTATTATTTTTGGAACTCCAGCATCACAAAAATAAACCCTTTACACCAGATGTTTATAATGTTGTTATTCATAATTACCAGGATTTAAATACAAGGAAGATGTCGTTCAGTAGGTGAATGGATAAATCAACTGAAACATACTTAAGGCAATAGATTATTATAGCAGGCTAAAAAGAAATTAGCTCTCAAATGGAAAAGAAAGAGATGAACCATTTCATTTCTCTTTTCTTTTAACTTAATGTGTATTAATTGTACAATATGTGGGTTTCACGGTGCTATTTCCAAACATATATATATATATGTATATATATGTATATATATATATATATATATATATATATATATATATATATATATATATACCTCCTAAGTCACAATTCCAATTTTTTGTTGGTGGTGGGGCTTGAACTCAGGGCCTGGGCACTGTCCCTGAGCCTCTTTTGCTCAAGGCTAGCACTCTACCATTTGAGTCACAATGCCACTTCTGGCTTTTCTGTTTATGTGGAATCAAACCCAGGCCTTCATGAATTCTAGGTAAGCACTCTACCACTAAGCCACATTCCTTTTTTTTTTTTTTTTTTGCTATGGTTAGTTTTCAGATAGAGTCTTGCTTTTTGACCAAGCTCTCTTGGACCACAATCCATCTAGTTACACTTCTCACTATAGTTAGCATGATGTGTGTACCACTGCATCTAACTATTGTTGGAGATAAGAGCTCAAGAACTGAATGCTTAATGTGGTTTTTACTCAATGAAAGAAAATTGCAAAGATCATATACTCTGTGATTGCAATGACATTCTGAGAAAGACAAAATTATAGAGACATTAAAAGCCAATGGCCGCTAAGAAATAGAATAGATGAAAAGGTAATGCACACAAGATTTTCATGGCAGTAAATGAGATTTATGCATTTAAAAATACCACAGAGTTGTAAAACACAGTGAACTATAAACTATGGATTTCAGTTAATAATCTATCAATATTGGCTCATGCATTTGCAACAAATGAACAATAATGCAAGATGTTAACAATAAAGAAATTTTGATGGGGGAAATAAAAGGATAAGTAATATCTGAGAATTCCCTATAACTTCTCTTGAATTTTTTAAAATTTAAAACTGTTCTAAAACACAAAACATATTAGCTTAAAGAGATACCAATATATAATCTTTAATGAAAATAATTTTAATTTTAAAAGAAATATTAATCATAAAAGGCACAATATATTTCTTTTATATTGCCTAGTACACATACTCATTCATCAACTGATAAATATAATGGAACAAGGACCTCTCTATGGGCTAGAAAAGAAATAAACACACTAAAATTCTGTGTGTAAAGTCGTTTAAAAGAAACATATTTATATATTCCCGCTTCTTTATATCATAGATCTAATTGAACCCCTAAGAAAAGCATAAAAGTAGAATGATAAGAAGACATAATATTTAGGTTCTTAATAGTAAAAAAACATTTGTGTCATAACTAAACTGGTGTGAACTCAGAAAATTCAGAGATTGGGGTTATTCTCTGGAAAAACTTGGGTACTTGGGCACTTGACATTCCCTACCATACTGCATCCTTGGGGTGAAAAGAAGAAATCTGAGTTCTTTGCTAAGCCTGGGAGAGAAAACAAAAGAGCCTGGTGAGTCAGTCTCTTAGCATTAACTGCAAAGTAATAAATAGCATTTGCCATTTCAGAGGGAAGGCAAGGCCAATACTGTGAAACTCGTGTAATTTTTTGTGCCTTTTTCTTGTTAAAATGTTTACCTAATATATTTTTACATTAGTAACAACAATTTTCTGACATTCATATGTTTATTCATTCATTCATAAAATAATCACTGGAGTACTTGCTATTCGTTCTAGCCTCTGGCCAAGTACACGATCAAGCTGGATATGGTCCTTGAGCTCATCAAACCACTGTCCCTGTGGGATAACATGCTGTAATGCTTTTTCTTACTAGGTACGATAGAAATCAGGAAGAACAACATGATGCAATAGGCAACGTGTTGGCAAAGGCAGGCTGACATAGAAGAAGGGAAGTGTTTACATGACAAAAACAGATGATATTCACAATGAGAACTCAAAGATTCTATTAATTGCGCATGTTAGCTTTCTATCATTGTGGTTTAAATAAGGGAAATAAACTTTATTTTTGGCACACGGTTTCAGAGGGTTCAATATATATTTAGTCAGCTGCCTGGGTTCCTTCTGGGCCTGTGGAGAGGTACAGCCTCACTCTGAAGAACATGGAGGAGAGCTCTTCTCTCTTCATGGTGTCTGGGAGGCAAGGAAAGCAGAATCTCAATCTCCTTTTAAAAGACACACGACTAAGCACCTAACATCTTTCCATTAGGCTCCTATTCTTAGTTTAGGAAAATGATTTCTGTGAAACTAGAAGAGAGGGGGTGAAATAGGAGGAAGTCTCTTCAGAGTTACAGAATAGAAAAGAAAGTAGCATAAAAAAGTCAAGGAAAGTGAGCAATAAACTTTATGTGCCAGTCAGTGCTCTTAGCTTTGATATATATATATATATATATATATATATATATATATATATATATATATATATATATATATATATAATCAATACATATATATGTGGTATTTGCATATCATTATACATATTATATTTAGTTTTCAATTATTATACTTAGATTATTGTTTTTAATTTTCACAAGCGATCTTGTTATTATCCCAATTTTGTAGGTGTGCAAACCACGGCTTAGTTATGCAAGGCAACTTGATAAATTCACATCCTTGCTAGGAAGCAGAAATAGCTTTCACCACAAATCTCTTAGATAAGATTTTTTTTTTACAAACAGAGATAACAGATACAAAAGTATCCAAGATAGGTATACTCAGACTGTGATGGATCTATAAAGAAAGTAAATGGGGAATAACTAAGAAGGATCAGAGACTTGGGGTAGAAATATTTTTGCAATCAAGATGACAACAGCAACTGACACAGAAACAGACATAAGCAAACAGGTTGAAAAGGGGTAGTGTTGTGTTGTGTGGATTTACAGCACATATATTTTTCAAACTTTTAGCAGGTTTTCAGAGTAATACTAAGGTCCAGTGTTTTAATCTATTTTCTTCTTTTCATTGGTGGTTATCATGCTATTCCAAGAAAGTCTATCTAATGCTGTGTCTATTAATAAATATAAAACCCTCAAAATCAACAAGGTTGATTTTGAACTAGGTTCCCTGGGCTTTGGGAGCAGTAGATGGGGTTGTTTTCTGTATGCTAGAGATGAAATAAGGGCATTCATAAGGAGACAAGATTCAAATCCATACCCACTCTCCATGGAGAGACTTAAGAAAGATACCACCAGCGAAATGTTACTAAGAACAAATGGTACCCAGAGAGAGAGAGAGAGAGAGAGAGAGAGAGAGAGAGAGAGAGAGAGAGAGAGAGAGAGAGAGAGAGAGAGAGAGAGAGAGAGAGAGAGAGAGAGAGAGAGAGAGAGAGAGAGAGAGAGCGCGCGCACAAGAGTAGGTAGATAGCTAAAATCTGAGAGAGAGTCACAGAAAAGTGGACCTGGATTCACTGAAGATGTTGCTGTCTGACCATTTTTCATTGACTGGTATCAGTCTAAGTGCAACTTTCCAAGCCTAGTCTTAGGGAAATCCTAAGGAAACTGAAAAATCACTCCTTGACTTCATCGTTGACAGGAATCTGAAACAGTGTTCACATACTTGACTGCTGCGGCGACAGTCATTTTCATCCAGTGATAAAGCACAAGTCTATATCAGAGAATATCTTATTCAATGCTCACCAGCCATAAAACCAAAGACAATGTTCTTTCTCATCAATAGCTCAGGAAGAAAAAGAAGCTGTCTAGATACGGGGATGGAGACAGTGCCTTGAACTAAAGTCCTGGCACTCTTCCCAGAACTCTGTTCATCATCAAAATTTCAGCCATGCTATCAGTATTGATAGCCTATATTCTGGAGCTAGAATGCCTGGTTCAAGTCCCCATGTGTTTCATGATAGTCTGAGTCACATAAAACCTCAACTTCCTCATCAGTAAATGGCATTAGAATAATTGTACTTTTACCCTGATAAGAGATGTGATAGGACTAAATGAAAATAACTTGAATGCTTCTTAATTGCATGGGATCGATACTAACAACTTTTGAGGCACTTTCTTAATATGAGCTATAGAAGAAGTAATTATATTATCATTCTGCAATGGGAGAGCTACTGTTTATTGATCTGGATATCAGGCAGTTGAATGAAGTTATTTATTGATTTGCACCCAGTATATATGACTATTTTAATGGTATTTGATTTTCTTTAAATCTAAGACTGCATAAACAGTCAAGCTGTAACTGAAGCCACATTGTGAGATAAATGATACCGTCTTTAGTACACAAATACCAGTCCAGGCATAAATAAAGGTACAACAAGCTGCAAATAGTATTTAATTTGGCATTTCTATTGATTTTCAGTTTCCTCTTTCTTGAAATAGTGGAACATTTTAGCTAGGAATCATTGCAGTATCTCTCTTCTCTCTGGTTACATTTACATCCCCATTTTTCAATGCTGAATCCTTTGGTATACAAGAACAACTCACCTATGTGTTCAATGATGTGCTAGAACTTGTAATACCAATCTCTGGGATTATTTACTTCCTTCTTCACTAACTGCTCTTCACAGTACACAGTGCTGGAATTTAAAGCTGTCTCTCAGGTTTTTCTCTGGAAAGCACTGGCTTTTGATACTTACACCTCATTACACAAGACATGACTAGTCCCATTATTTGTAAGATACTGTAGCTCTGTAAACCTCTCCAACCAAAATTCAAGATTCCATACACTTAGCAAGGGCTTTCATAGAATCATGGATGGATATTGTATTGCTATCAGCTTTACTAAAAAAGCAAAGATATTCAAGAGTGACATTTAGTAAACATAAATCATTGTCATCTCGCAGATGTAAAGATCTCATCCGTTTACATAATCTTTAGAGTATAGACAAATGAGCACCTAAATTTTCTGGAAGTCATCCTGAGTTTGTTAACAAGACAATAAGTAATGCCAATTAAATTTGTTTTATAAAAAAAAGAAACCTCTGTCATTTTATATAAATCAAGTATTGTGATATAATGTATTCCCAAATAGTTCAATTTTTATGCCATCTTATTACTTGAGTACTCTTTTACACTTGAATTCTAAAAATAGTAAATAAACACACACACACACACACACATACACACACACACACCTAAGGTTGCATAGTAGGTTGCTGAACTAGACAAGGAAATGTAAGCAACAAAATTTATATATCATCTCTCCTGGTCCTTTCAAAAATTAATTCATACTCCTTGAAAGTTCTGTAACTTTACTGCACAAAACTTCCTAATTGTTCAGCATAATACCTTTAATATTCATAAAATTTTAGCAAAAAATATCTTGCTACTTCTCTCTATAGCCCCTAAATATTGCACAGCCCATCATCAGGTATAACAGAGTAGCATGCATGCTACCTCCTTTTGTTCCAAAGGGATATGTTTATCTTTTTTTCCTGTTTTGCTGATAACACCAATTACATTTTGAAGGAATCAGAAAACTCCCATTAATTGGCATATGGTAAGATATATTTACATTTGGGGAGAGCTTGACATAGTCTTAAATCAAGTTTACAGTTGCTGATTTGGCTTAAATAGAAAATTTGCCCATAGGCTCGGGGGGGGGGGGGGGGGGGGGGGTGTGTGTGTGTGTGTGTGTGTGTGTGTGTGTGTGTGTGTGTGTGTGTGTGTGTGTGTGTGTGTGTGTGTGTGTGTGTGTGTGTGTGTGTGTGTGTGTGTGTGTGTGTGTGTGTGTGTGTGTGTGTGTGTGTGTGTGTGTGTGTGTGTGTGTGTGTGTGTGTGTGTGTGTGTGTGTGTGTGTGTGTGTGTGTGTGTGTGTGTGTGTGTCTGTGTGTGTCTGTGTGTGTGTCTGTGTGTGTGTCTGTGTGTGTGTCTGTGTGTGTGTCTGTGTGTGTGTCTGTGTGTGTCTGTGTCTGTGTGTGTCTGTGTGTCTGTGTGTGTGTGTCTGTGTGTGTGTGTCTGTGTGTGTGTGTCTGTGTGTGTCTGTGTGTGTGTCTGTGTGTGTGTCTGTGTGTGTCTGTGTGTGTCTGTGTGTCTGTGTGTCTGTGTGTGTCTGTGTGTGTGTGTGTCTGTGTCCCAGCTGGTAGTATTCTTTTAGGAGGTTGAAGAAACCAGAAGAAAGTTGGAGGAAGTAGGGAACTAGAGATACCTGGTCTGAGCTTCTTTGCTCCCCTCTGCATCCTGTCCAACTCCATGTTATTCTGCCCAAATACAAGGAGCCAAGCAACCATGTACTACATGAAACTGTGAACCAAATGTGTGTCCTAGGTATTTCTTCACAGTGATCAAAAGGGAATTAGTAAAACTGTTTTTGTAGAACCTAGTGAAGAATGTGGATTAGGATATGAACCACAAAAATCTGCCTCAGAATGCTCCCTGAATTTCCAATGGTCTAATTTTGTACAGTCCCAGTATGGAGAAAGAAAAAAAGCAAGAAAAGGGCTAGTGGTATGGTTAAAATGGTAGAATGTTTGTTTAGGAAGAATAAGGCCCTAAGTTCAAACACCAGTACTATAACAGAGAGTGGGAGCGAGAACGGGAGGGAGGGACAAACAGATAGGAGGGAGAGAAAAAGGGAGGACACGGAGGAAAGAGAAGACTGATGGAAGGGAGGGAAGGAGAAGGAAAACAAGGAAAAGAATAAGCAAAACCAAAAGATTTTAATCCCATTAAAACCTAATTCCAGTTCCTTATAGATTCTGCTTCAAGCATTCTGAAATGATAATGCTCAGCCATATCTTATTATTATAATTTTTAGGTAATGCCTCAGATCTTCCCACAACACCCCATTCTTCCTGGAGTTACCCCTTTCCCAGGCTCAACCACCATCTTACATGACACTGGTCTTCATTCACTTCATTTCCATCGGACTGACTTTCTGACCTATTCAGAGCAATCCAAGGACAACTTATGTCATATCTGAGTAAAATCAGCCAAACTATGCTTTTGCCGTACAAAATTCAAAAGATAGAAGGGACTTCTTATCTTCTAGAGAAAATGATTTCAATAACAGTTACAGACACAGCTGAGAAGCTGCTCTAATTATTTGTGTTGTCCAAGTATTGCTCAGGACCTCTCACATGGGTTGTTCAACTAGGCCATGCTTTTCAAAATTGCTAAATTCTATCTTTAACAACAGATTCCTTAGACTCCTTTACCTTGCAGTCAATAAATAGACTGCATAAATTTGGAAATAAGCCAGGCCCAAAGAAACACAGGTCCCATGGTTTCCCTTATTTGCAATAACTAGTATATATCTGAGTCAAGCAGAAAAGGTCAGATAAGTTGATGTTAGGTGAAATGAACACCAAGATAAGTATTCAAATGTTGTTTTCTTTCATGCGATTGTTTCTAACTTATTTATAAGATGATTTTTTTTGTTGCTTTGTATGTCCCTCCCCCATGGTATAACCCCTGCTTTCGCTGTAGTTGATGTTGGTATAATTTGTGGAAGGGAAGGGAAAAAACAAATCGTTTAAAGAGGGATACAGGTGGACCCATTGCAACAATGAGATGTACAAGTCATTACATGGAAAAACGAACTTTACAACTTTGGTGGTGGTTGGTGGGGGAGGTCTGGTAGGGGGGGTGAGGGAGGTTTATGGGAAGGGATGGGAAGGGTAAACAAAAGAGGAGGCAACAATGCCTGATAAGAAATATACTCATTATCTCTTGCCCATGTAATTATAACCCCTCTGTATGGTATTTTCACAATAAAAAAAAGAAAAAAATTTGAAACTCAATTTATCATTTTGATTTTATATCCAACATAATGCTAAATCACTTTTACTAAGTGTCCTAGGACAAGGAAAATCATATATTTAAAACAGATTGATTAAAGTAAATTAATCTTGTTTGGGGAACATAATTGGAAGAGAGAAAAATATAAGAATGCCATAACAGACATGGTCAAAACTTGATTATTCCACAAATAAATACATCATGCACACAAAAAGGATGTGATAAAACTATGGAAAATGAATAGTTACAACCAAGCAGGGTCAAATTTAGCTAAATTTGGAAGAATAGAAGTATAGTAAACATTAACAAAAAGAAGTACAAAGTTATTTTTCTGAGCAAACCAACCACTATTCCAGAATGATATTTTTCTAAGTTGTTCATATTTATTTTAAAAATCAAGAAACATATAAAAACAAAATAATAGAAGACATGGAGGCCTCTAAGAAGAACTTAGCTTCTGCAAGAATAATGGAGGTGAACAAGGTAGAATCAATAATGATACATTCAACAGAAAAGAAGGAAAACAAGATGAATTCCAGAGAGACTGGAATTAAATGTTCATGTGGGAGAAAATGTGATTGTCTAGTTAACATGGTCTGGCTCTGAAAAGTGAAAGCCAATTAATGGGAAGCATAAAATATCACAGAGTCAAGCACTGTTATGGTCATTACTATTATTAAAATCGTAATTTGAGTAAATATTATCATAATAGGTATTATCATAATTTGAGAAGATAATAGCTACCCTCCCAAGGGACATTTTAAAAGGGCCAGACATCAGTGTGAGTGAGCTAAGATGAAAAGTTTCAGGTCTCTTCAGGCATTAGAAGTCACCTTACAGCTAAAGTAATTAACCAGGAAGCAGCAATCCCACAGAAACTCTTTTTTTTGGGGGGGGGGCGTAATAAATCCTCAGATTGAACTCAGGGCCTGGTACCTGTTGCTGAGCTTTTTGTAGCACTATACCACTTGAGCCACAGCTTCACTTCCAGCTTTTTTATGCATGGGTTGGGGGGAGAGTTAACTGGAGATAAGAGTCTCACGAACTTTTCTGCCTGGTCTGGCTTCCTCAGATCTCAGCCTCCTGAGTAGCTTGGATTATACCTGTGAGCTACCTTTGACTGGCTTCCACTGAGACTATTTAAAATCAAATGCAAACCAGGGAGCAGCATTAGACTATTACAACATTCTTCATTTAGTTTCTCACAAGATAATAGACAAGAATTCAAGATTATTAGGTTGATAAAAAGTGATGTTTAAGATTTAAAGTAGAGGAAAATGTTGCCTTTTTACTACCATTTTTAAACATTAATTGCAAAGGTGATGAACAGAGGAGGTTACACTTATATCAGTAAGATAATGAGTACATTGTTTTTTAAATACTGTTACTCCTCCCTCATTTTGTCCTGCTTACCACTCCCCACTCCCTTCCCCCCACCCAAGTTGTAAAGTTCATTTCCAACATAGTGTCTAGTGAGTATTCTTTTTGGAAAATTGCCCTTAATTTTTTTTTCTATCTAACTATTAGATAATAACATCTTCTAATTTCCAGGAATTTAAACCTTGTTGTAGAATTGGAAAGCATCTATCTCTGGGGTTTGGTCAAAGGATCGTATGTTGCTTGTCTTCTTTGACTTTTTCTGCAGACACTGAGCCACTCCATCTCTACGCATGTTTAGACCAAGAGTCTGTAGCCATGGTAACCTTTCCTACCTATGTCCAATTTTCTTCATTACATGACTCCAGCAAAGAGTGATCAGATGTCCACAATGGCCAATGGGAGGGACTTCCCTGTCCAGTTTGTTGCACGTGTTTAAGGTGTCAGGCCAAGAAAATGAGTAAGACCTGAAA
This sequence comes from Dipodomys merriami, assembly GCF_024711535.1. Lineage (NCBI taxonomy): Eukaryota > Metazoa > Chordata > Mammalia > Rodentia > Heteromyidae > Dipodomys > Dipodomys merriami. The sequence continues at coordinate 17,102,375 of NW_027202826.1, forward strand.
TCTAGCCATGCTTCTCTCTCCAAGCTGTGTCCCTTGGCATGGGGTACAGATGACCGGAGAAAGGTCACCTTCTTCTCTAATTTTCATAAAGGCTCCATCTGCTTGCCAAGCTGTTCACCTGCAGGGTTGAATCTACCTAGTGGGGAAATCATTTGCCCATTTGTACAAGGGCTCTCACACCATATGGGTCAGCCAAGGCCCTGCCAATGGGAGAACTCCATGCCCCTTGCTTCAGTCGCTGTTTTATGGAAGAACCCAAGTTCTCAGATGGTTGGTCAGAGTCGTCCCCTGCACTTGTATGTGACAGTTAGCTTGAAATTCGGTGCTTAATGGCTAAACTAAAATGATGGCCACAACCAAATTCCTCACTTCTTTGGGGAGTTTATTTGTAACATCCAACAAACAGAGGGCAGGAAAGTTTGAGAGATGGAAAGAGAGAGAACAAGTTCTCAATGGAAACTTCACTTCCATCCCTCATGAAACTCCCTACCAGTAGCTCTCAATTAAGCAAGCCAGTGAATCCTTTCCCATTGAACTTAGTACAAGCTGAGATTCAATGTGTTTCAAGGGAAGAGCTGTGACAGCCACTGATAGTGCACTGGTGTGTACTGGTGACTGCAGTTGGTAAAATTTCCTAAAGGGATTGTAATGCAGGATGAAGTGCAGCTGCCTTTCTCTCCCTAACAGCAGCTCCACTGGTTGCTATGGAAGAAGCATCTGTGGCTTGCAGCTTGAACCTGTATGCAAAGGCTAATGTCTTCAGAGGAAATGACTGATTAGAGTGCGATGAGGTTAGTCAGGAAAGGATCTCTGAAGATAAATGAGTGCTTGTGCCAAATCCCAAAGTAATGAGGCTGGATTGAGAGAAGAGTGGAATGCACCACTTCATTGAGGAAGTGTGTTGAGGAAATGCACAAAGGAGCATTAGAGACATGTATTGCAACTGTTTTAAGTAGCAACTGAATGAATTTGTTAGCGGAATACAGAAAAGCTCCCTGAACAGTCTGAATCAGGATAGAGACATGAATATCAGGAATCTCTTTCTCCTTCTCTCCCTCTTCCTCTCCCCCCTCTCCTCTTCCTTTTCTTCCTCTTCCATCTTCTTTTCTGCTCCTTTTTTCTCCTTTTAATGGTAGAGAACAACACTTCTGTGTTAACAAAAGTTGTATGAATAGCTATGATTGGTGCTGCTAAGTCATTGGCCCAAACTTCATTACATCTAATTGGTCAGGGAAATCTGAGCCTATGACCTCATTGCCTGGTTTATATGCATAGATTCCCATGAGCGCATGGTGGCTGCACTTGATGATCTAACTCACTGAGAAGCAGTGGCCTAAGGAAGGGGGAGAAGTCATTACTTAAAGACAAAAATGGAGAAGTAAGTATCCAAGATCCCAATAGGAGAGTAAGCTTGACCCAATATACATGAAGGTGCCATATCAAAGGTGAAGTTAAGATAAATGAGGCATTGTTGAGGAAATATTAAAGTGGCTTACTATGAACTAGCTAAACATTAGCATTGTACATGCAAATGGATTTCACATATAGGAATCTGTTTAGCATGGGAGAAATGTCTGAATGTCTTTAGACAATATTGTTTTGTATAATTTATTTTCCATGATTGGGAAAGTTTTGAGAGTTAAGAGTCTACCCTTAGTGATTATATTAAATGAAAAGGCATAAATTGGGTCTTTCGCCCATAAAAATCTAGGGCAAGTAGTTGCCCTTCTTCTCAGCAGAGTAGGGCCATTGGACTTTTCTCATGGCCAGAATTAGTTCTGAGAATCTGTGACTAACCTTTAGGCAATTGCTCCCATCTGAACAGAGGATGGGATCAGGTGATTGGCAGGAAAGTCTTTCCCAGAGCAGCATACTACATCAGATGGTAATTTATAAGCCAGTTGGAGCCTTTCCCCTGAGAAATGTTAGATGAAAGATACACACAGTAAGACTAGTCAGAATGATGTGGAATTTCAAAGAAAAGAAAAGAAAACTCCGCCTTGTGCTGTATATTAGTGGATGTTGGAAGTGCTCCATCAAAAGCATTAGAAAAATCTGCCTCAATCAATAAGGGTTAATACTTCATCTCTGCAACTATCTAAACAATGAGTGTCCACAGATAGTAGATGGAGTAGTAAACTGGACTCTTTTCTGCACTGCAGCCTTTACCGTGAGTTTATCTGCTCTAAGTCAGAGGGGCTGAAGGACTTCACAGCACACAAGCAGATTAGAAAATGAATTCACACAAAGCATCATTTGGCTCCTGCTTCCTTTTCTAGCTTCATATCTTGACACACTTACCTTCCTTGCATAACCCACACTTCACCCCCAAATCTGATTTCAGTTCCACAGTTCACCTTTCTCCGGCCTCTTTGTGTCTATGGACTCCATTAGTGGCACCACAGGAGAAATCTTCCTTTTTCTCTCCTGCCACCTGAGTGGATGTTATATTAGATATTTGTCTGTGGGTGGTCTATTTTAAATTCTAAATCTGAATTATTTACACTGCACACTTGAGCTCTTAATAAGCTGTAACCCCCCCATCACAATGCTTATTTTAAATACAATTTAAACATAGATTCTCATTTTTCAATTACTTGTCTTTATGAATTCTGTGAATACAGGAACGGGTTCCACATCTGCTTGTTGCTCTCATATCCATGGTATCTGGCACCTGAGAGCTGCTCATCCAATACTGATGGAGTTTATAGCTCAGTAAATGAAGTTAGCAGACTCAGAGGATGGCAGGGGTCACAGCACAAATACAAGACCCTGCTTGGGGTCAGTCCTTCCATGTTGCTCTTAGATTTTGAAAGATACAAGATATTATTTAAGGTCTCCATGATAACCAAATACGTGACTTCTATTTTAGGTTTTGTATTTCACTTCTGTCCTTTTAAGACTTATTTGACCTCTACATTTACATGGGATTTCCCAGGTCTTCCCGTTGGGAGCAAAGTATCATTTTGTATGAAATAGATTAAGGAGAACAATACAAATAATAACAAACAAAACAAGAGCAAAGCTAGTTCTACCTGTAAGATTAAAGGAGAAATAAACTAAATATCAGAAAAGAGGTATTATGAGGATATCGTTTAAATGTGAAAATAGTTTAACTCTGAAACACTTCCATAACAAACAGTCATAAATCACCATGGAGGCCTGAAAAAGTTTTTAAAAAGTTTATTGCTATTTGGTTTACATAGTTTCTTTGAGCAACAGAGGAACAAATCTCATTTGGGTTTTTGAGAGAGAAAATTTAAAAAAAAAATTCCCCAAATAAAACACTAACAACCAACTTGTGAAAACACAATACATGTACACCAAAAGATATTTAAAATATACCATAAGCCCTCAGATTACTAATATTTCTGATCTTCTGGGACAAATCCTTGGTCAAAGGTTAATCAAGAAATACCTCTAGCTCCACCTGCATTCTTCTATTATTTTCCCATCACTGATTCAGCCACTGGAAGCCGGGAGAAGTCCACTATATGAAGTTCTGGGATCTGTCCCGCTATTGTTTATACTCAGAAGTCACCCTTGTTAAGCTGCAATACATTTTTTGCAGTTTCCCACTCATTTTAGTTCCAAGACAACTTATTCTTTTATCCCTGTAGATTTTCCTTTGCTATACCTACTCTCAATTTCTATTAAATAAAATTTGATGATAAGGAGTGTACTCAGTTTCGGGTTTCCAGTCTGACTGAATTTAAATGTGAATATCATATGCTAGCAATCTTCTTTTTTGTATAAGACAGGATTTTAATTAACAATGGTCCCCAAGTAACAATGGCCCAAGAATTCATACTTTGTGATGGAATCAAAGCATGTACATACAACCACTCCATTTTTCATTTTCATGACATGATTTAATGCATTACATGAGTTATTAGACTGGTTATTATAAAATAAGCTCTAAGTCAGATGATTTTGCTCAACTGAAAGCCAATGTAAGTGTTCTGAACATGTTTAAAATAGACTAAGGCTGGTATGGTAGTTCATGCCTATGGTCTTAGCTATTCAGGAGGTTTGAGAACTGAGAATTGAGGTTCAAAGCCTGCCCAGTCAGAAAAGTTTGAGACTATTGCCAATTAACCAAAGGTAGGGAATGGGTATTTGTGGAGGTATGACTCAAGGAGTAGAACTCCAGAAATGAGGATAAAATGGCTAAGCAAGAGGGTGAGGTACTGAAGTCAAGCCAGGTACTGGAAAAAAATGTAATAAAAAAATAAAAATAATGTAGTTAGCTAGGATGTTGGTAAGCTGTGTTTGAAAATCACTGTTGACTTGTAATGTTTTCCATTTACAATGATTTTCAGGATATAAACCACGATAAAGTCAAGACAGAAATATCTGAAATAGTTCACAGACAACATTTCTGGGAATACAATGCCCTGCCCATGTACTTGTTTCTTGTCTGTATATTATAGTTATTAATCTGAGCAACTAGAGATGAAATCTCTTACTCTCTAATACAATTCTATCTCACTGGGTCTTTGCCTACTATATATTGGTTTCACATACCCTCAGTATTAAATAAAGAAGCCAAGTAAAATTAAAGTTGAATTTTCTATAAAATATCATCTGTTTACAAAAGATTTCCAAGCTCAGCAGCAAAAACAACAATAGCAACAGAGACACAATAAAGTGTTTTCTGTGTTTCCCAACAAATTCTGCTTGAGCAAACTCATTATTACATCTGACCTGTGACTAAGGATATTGAAAAATCAATGGAACACATGCATTAAAATATACAAGTAATGCAAACGGAAGATTAATTAGTTTACCTGCAAAACAAGGGAACAGTTTTAAAATGACTCTATAAAAGTAAGTAGGGCCCTCACACAAAAGAAAGTAACCTCAGAAACAAAGGTTGAAGTCAACTGGCAGGATTTCCAAGGAAAACATGATTCTACCTCCATTACCTCTTCAACCAGCTGCCCACAAAGCAATTGTGTAGCCCAGAAAACCAATAACAAATAAAAATAAAACCACAAGAGTTCAGAGAAGTTCACAGTCAGAGAGAAGTTCTATTGTGGAAGCCAATTCTATGATGGTCTAGATGGATAAGAGTATCCATTGAAGTCCACAAATGCAAACATTAGAGGCCCCACAAAATCCTGGCTAGATAAAATCTAAAAACAGTTTTATCTATTCGTAAATAGACTTACACGATGGAGTTGTTATGAGGATTAAATAGAGTATCTGTCATGAGTTGAATTATATCACCCCAAAATATATGTGACCTTATTGGGAAACAGGGTCATTGTAACTGTAATTAGGTAAGACAAGGTCATACTGAAGGCCAATTAAATATGACTAGTGTCCTCCTAAAAATGCAGAATGCAGCAGAGAGTGCTTTTATTTTCTGGAGGCTAGGAAACACAAAGACTGATGACAAAGTATCAAAGCTAGAAGACAAGTTTGGTACAGCTTTACCTTTACTGTCCTATAAGTAATCAAGCAGACACATGAGAACTTACACTGATAGTCACTAGAACTATGAAACAATTAAGGGCTGTCTAAGCCACCCAGTGAGTGGTACCTGTTTTGCAGCCTCAAAACTCTTACAGTGCCTAAAAGTGACAGCACTATGATCCTGGGCATACTTCCATCTAACCAAAAGTATAGAGTAGCACAGCAAGTACTACAGAAAATCTTTCATAGTAATCCCTATTCTAATTTTCTTTTTTTTTCTTTTTTTTGGGGGGGGAGTCCAGTCATGGGGCCTGAACTCTGGACCTGGGTGCTGTCCCTCAGCTCTTCAGCTCAAGGCTAGCACTCCACCACTTGAGCCACAGTGCCACTTCTGGATTTTTTCTTTTTTTTGCTTATGTGGTGCTGAGGAATCGAACCCAGGGCATCATGAATGCAAGGCAAGCACTCTACCACTGAGCCACCTTCCCAGCCCTCTATTCTAATTTCATAGTAATCTCTATTTTAATTTCTCAGAGCAAGATAAGAACCTGAGGCCTACAAGAATGGGGATATTTGGCAGGGCCTTTACACTGGTCACATGGGAATTCAATGGCTGTTTCAAGTGAAAAGAAACATGCTGGGTCATATAGCAGGTTAATGTTTGGATATCAGATCAAATCTGCCACTTATCACAAAGTAAATAGCCATCTTACATTTCAGCATCATGCTACATAAAGGCCATAAGCATAAACAACTTATGGTTCTCATGGTCAAGAGCTAAGAATCTAGTTGAAAAGAAGTCATAAAAATGTCATGAAAATCCATAAGAGGGATTTGAATTTGAAATGATTAATGATACAAGTAATCCCAGATGCAGTGATGATTCGGTTGTGGCGTGAAACTGCAGGTATGTATTGTTTCTAATTGTCAACAGCATGTTCCCCTTCGCCATTAAAATACATTCTGAGGCACCATTCATCTTCCCTGGACAGAGCCCTGTTATTGTTTGAGATGAACTGTGATCATTAGGAGTAAGTGAGTTCAATGAATGATTGAATGAGTAAATCATTACAAGAGTTTTTCCCATGCCTGAGACTGAAGGCAAATATGCTTCATGTGGATAATTTATTTGCTTCTGTTGCCTAGTTGAATCCTCATTAGTAGTATAAAACTTATGCATGTAGCCACAAAACTAGAATATTTTTGTTTGCTAGTGACCTTTCTTAAAATTTCCATGCAGGTATTTTCCCTATTAGGCCAGACTCAGTCCACAGGAATAGCTCCTGGACAGTCTAGTTATATTTCATTCATAGTCATGTAACTGAATTCATTCATAGCCATTTAACTGAATTAATCAAATTATAGCTAATTGTTAAGCATCAGTTGTTTATAAGTAGTGTTTATGCCGAGAGAATGAGTTTACTTTTGCATTTCTAAATGGGTTATCTCTTTTGGAGTCAAATATCTTGCTCCATATGGGTAACCTACACCCCATGAAGTATAATAGCATTTTGTTGGGAAAACAACAATAGACTATGACAGAATTAAGACAGGCTAACGTGTTTTCAGGGGCATAGAGTGGCAACCACTAAAGCGCTATCTAGAAAGGCAGGTGGTTTTTGGACTGATCCTGGACTAGGTAGGTAGGAGATAGACACCACTTTTGGCAGTGTTGACAAGAGCGGGCTCCCAGCCTTCACAATGGAGGGGCTCACACCCAGGTGGAGGCAAAGCCATACACTTGGCAGCAACAGGTCATAGGCTGGAGGCTCAGGGAGAGCAAAAGTGCTTCTGGGCTTTTGTGATGAAAAGCCTCAGATGTGCTGCAGGTGGCGGCTAAATGACACTCACTGTAGAGAAAACAGGCAGATAATTACACGGACCAGGAAATGAGAAAAAGACTCAAAAGGCCCAGGTAGGAGATCAGGATTGAAAGCATGTAGAATACAGTCCAGATCTTCCTTAAAGGTGAGGATCTAGGCAAGAAGAATGGCAATGAGCCAAGAAGAAAGTCACAAAGCAACAGGATGGTGATGGTGATGACAGTGTAGGCTTTTGGAGGCAAAAGAGACTAATACCCTTCTGGCTTCCCTGCCAAGGAGAGAAAGCGGTCTCAAGCAGGGTGGACGCCAGCAGTAACACCTGCTTTGAACAGGAGAGAGGCTTTCCAAATCCAAGCAGTTTATGACAAAGTATGTACATGTGTAGGGGAGATGAAAATAACCTATAGCCTGTGAATTAAATTTTAAAGATGGAATTTTTAAGAAGAGTCTCAAATTGTTTCCATTTATGATATAAGCAAATTAATAGGGTTATGAGTCAAGTATATAGACATATTTCCACTTCCCTTTAAATATTAACAGCTCATCTCATTTAAGTTTTACAGATGACAGTGCAAGTCATCCAGGAACTCATTTATTTTTTTCAGGCTAAATTCATTCACTAAAACATGGTCAAGATGGAAAAATGCCTGAGTAAATCAAAGTATTGTATAAAAATCCTACCAGATAATACCAGAAACAGAAGAGGGAGCAATGATTCTTCTGAATCTAAAGTAAGAATCCTACATATAGTTTAGTATTAACACAGGGAAAACAGGGTCCTTAGATGCCTGAAATAATAAGTAAATGATGAATAAAGACAATAAACAATGTTAAGTTAGAAAGGTATTGTCTACCATGAGATCAGGTTATAGTTCTCAAAGAGTGTTCCTGGAACTGGACTTACCAACATCTAGAAAACTACAAACAATGTAAATGTTAAGGGTCTAATCACTGGTTATAGGAAGCCAGCAATTTGTGTTGTAACGTGGAAAGACATCCATTTACATTTGAATTTTGGTAAGTGCAGAATGATATGTAATGCATAATATATAGACTATACAAAAAGTACATGATTTACTTAAAATTCAAATCTGAATGGGCCTCTTCCTTTTTGGTTGAATACTGAAAAAGACCGATCTCAAGTTAAAATTTGAGAACTACTTTTTTGTAGCTAAAAAAAAATAGCCATTCTTGAGATAGAAAAGGAAATTTAAAAAAAATAAACAAAAAGCAAAAGAAAAGAAGACAGAAAAAATGAAAATGCCCGTAGGGCAGGAAGTGTCAACTTATCTGGTAGTATTGTTAATTTTTTTTTACCTGCCCAATGCAGTCCAATGCATTTTATTTTTCTTTGCTCTAGTTTTTGAATGAATTGCAATGAAACTGAAGTGCAATGAATTGTTAGATTAAATCAAAATTTGGATTATATTATATTCCAGTGGCATAACAGTTGAAATTTCAGCAAGTGACTTGTATCTTGACCATATCCCATTGTCTCTACCATGAATCTGGATGGTTATCTATCATCACTGGCATTTGTGGTTATGCTGTTTGCATAACCCTGGGTTCCAATTGCTTAGGTCTCGTTAGATGTATTTTTATATTTTACATTTATTTTATATTTTTTAAATACAATTTACCTTTGAATTATTTTCAAGTAGCAGTTACCCCTTCTGTCATTCTCCCTCATCTCTTTTAACCCACTATCTTGTTATTTGGTTCCATTTTCACATATGTGCACTGACTATTATGACTGAAATGTGATCTCAAATACTTCACACAGCACAATGAGGATCCCCTATCAGCTACATTTAGCAGAAAATGAATTCTTTGAACATTAAAATATATTTCAAGACAACCATGTTTAACCTCTATAATAACCAATTTGGCAGATGTGTGGGAAAATTGTTGGATTTCTTGTTTCATTTAAGTAGAAAACATGGATATAGCTTGTTTCTCTTGGTGAAAAGTCATCTACCACACCCGGTAAGTTTTAGTGGAGAAAGAGATCAAGATAAAAAGTGAAGGTCATTTTTAAGAACCATAATATTATCGTTGAAGAATATTCTACAAGCAAAATTGCAGTTTGATTTTTACCGTATTTGGGTTGAAGCTAAATTTGGGCTCATATCTTGAACCTAGACTCCATGTGTATAATCAAATGATTGCGATTTGCCCAATGGAACTACTCTATTTTGGGTCATGCACCATGGTCAATGCTATGTTGTAACTGACCATTGTGCCTCTTGAACCCACACCATTTAGGTATTGTCTTACTTAAGAAGATGTGAAGTAAATCTACTTTTATTTAGTCCAACATTGTGCCTTCGAGACTTGAATTCTGCCATCACTTTTGATCCTAACTTTTATAGCTATGCCCACATCCCTGTCTCAAGAGCTTTCCTAGAATAAATCTTTACTTCTCCAAGCCTGGAGAACATGTGCTGTGCTCTTGTGACATATGGACCTGTCTACAATAATTAATTTCTAGTTTGTCTGACCTAATTGCTCCATGTTGGCAATGCTTGTTATTTCATTAAAGGCAACATTGTTAAATCTGAGCAGAATATTGCCAAACTAGTGACTTTCTCCCCCAAAGTAAACATAGTTTATCATTCTTCTATCTTATCAATTAACTCCATTGTATTTCTAAATATTTTCTAGTACTTGATCTCAAATGTGATTGCATACACCGGGTTAATTCATCTTTTTAGTTATATTGATGTTTAGTTATGTTCTAAATCTACTGTGGAGGCAGAAATTAGACCCAATGTTCTTTTCTCATGCTATAATGTACTTCTACTAGATAAAGTAGAAATCTCAAGTGTTTTCTAAGATAGATTAGTGTTCTTCTCAGCTTGGTTAATAGAAAAGACCTTCTATTCCACCTTCAATTACCTTTAGATTAATGATTGCATTTCATATTCACTGGACTTTTTTTCTATCCCCCTACATCTCTATTTAATCCATACTCCAGAGCAGTGGCTTATGGGAAAACAATGCTGGAGTTGGCAAAACTTAGCAGTTATTGGCTGTCCGAATTCACAACATGCTTGAGAGATTCCTGAGAGGATGGATTTTGTTACTTTTTAGATTTGTAAGCTATTTCTCAAAGCAAATCCCTTAGTCTCCAATTGTAGGTAAATATTTCTAATTCTGTCTCTTACATTTTAAAGTATACATTGCATATGTAAACAACCAACTTGCTACTTTAATAAATTTACACTGCCCTCATTTGTGAATTCTATTGCATTTTTGGAGAAATCATATGGAATGTAGGCAGTGGTTATCCTATACAGAATCTCTCAATTTAAAAAGAATTGGTGAGTAGCTCAACAAAGGAATAGGCACAGCAGTGCTAAGAGAAAGCAGGGCTCCATTTCCTGTCTACTTGTTCCCTCCTTAATATAATAAATAAACTGGAAGTGAAAAATATTTTCACTGAATGTCAAGAGTCTCTAATCTTGGTGTCATGTGGAATTCTCACCAATTAAAAAACAATGACTTCTGATGTTCCTGAGGAAAAGACATGCTAGAACAAGTAGCCATTTCCCAGTTTTTAGCATCACACTGGATTTTATAACGACAATGACTTTAAAAATCAAGACCTTTTTAAGGCACAAGGTTGAAAGTTATATATTCCCCTAGCTTGCAGAATTCATCATAATTTTGTTGTCCTAAGTACAAGAAAAAATATGCTTTCCCATAAAACATAATGCTACTACCATAGCATTGGACAAACCACAGGAAAGAAACGTGCAAAATACTATAGGCATTGCTTTAGCTCTTGATATATGAGAGGACAGACACCAGACAGGAGAGAAAGGGAATCAGAGCATATCCAGTTACAAGGATATTTGTCATAGCAGCTCATCTCACCTCTTACCTCAATCTGTGTGTAGAAAGAGAGATCTTTAAAACATACAGAGAACTTACACGTCAATATCCCTGGGAATGTTTGGGCCTATGAGGGATGCATACTACATGCTCCTCGTTGTAGCAGTCCTGCATATGGGCATGGCCACGCTGTGGAGGGTGGCATTGCACTAGTGTTTGTAAAAGGTGGACTGAGAGAAATAAAGCAAGCAGGGAAATGGGTACACATACACAAATGAGCTAACTGGTCTAGGTCAAGATGCCTACTTCATAGTCAAGACTTTGGGAAGCCATCTCAAAAGTCCGGACTAGTTTCTGGGCTACACTGAAGGTCACAGAGTACAAACTAGAGAGAGTCAGATCCAGGGTTCAGCTTCTGTCCATCCACCTCATTACTAACTCAAAGAATCTTTCTAGAAGCAGCAATTTCAATAGCCCAAAATTATCTTTCACAATGGCCTACCAAAATTAAGTTTTACATGTTCACACAATATAGTTAACTGTAAAGGCATATGAGGTATGGTCACACTATTCTACTGAGTTAAAACTTGAATGCAACAATTGAATTTTATGAATATTTTACTAACCAAAATATCCAGATGCAAATGTTCACTGAAAATATGGCTCCATTTATATAAATTTAAGAGATGGGAAATGTGAGCCTATACATATTATTGCTTAAAAATATAATTTGGTGGTGAGTCTGACTAGGAAAGCTGTAAATTGATGGCTACAATGGTCAGGATAGTGGTTCCTTCTGAGACTGAAAGAGGATCATGGTTTATGGGGATTTACAGAGTCTTCAAAGGTTTGGTAATATAAAAAAAATAAAGTTAAAAATTGAAAAATAAATTCCTATAATGTTCCATATCATCATTCTTAAATAATTCATTAATGTTTTATGTATAATTGTATAAGTTGCTCCAATATATGATTTAAAGAGAAAATTTAGTTGGCAAGATTTTCAGGGACATGTGAGACCCAAAATCCAAAATCTCGTTGCAGCATAAGAATACAAAAACTAACTCTCTGTCTTCCCCGGTGAGAGAGAGGGAGATGAGACCACATCTACCAGAATCTGTCAAACCCATGAGAAGAAAGACCAGATCATGAGGTGGACCAAACAGTGTCTTCCTAAAGATATGGCAGCCCAGATTTCCCTGAATAGGGGCCAATCAAGATCCTCAGGTCAGCAGGAAACACAGATTACCCATATGACCATACTTATATATGGTCATAGTTCCCTTCATGCTATATCAACCTGTGGCATACTTGCAAACTGTTTTAGAACGAATCATGAGTATAACTCTTGAATTTTTATTTACAGATACAATGAATGGTTGCCTGAAAATGTTCCTTGAATTATTGCACACACAAACCCAGATGAAAATTTACATGTTTACCTCTAGTATACTGAAACATGTGGAAGTGTAAGGAAATTTATAACAGTAGCACATAAGTAAACTACTTTTGTTTGGACATCTGACTGTAGGTGAGTAAATCTGATGTGACAATAAATATACCAGCCATATGTAAGGGAAATGTGAAGTCACGAACCTGCATTGCTTATTAGTGTTTAAGCTAGCTTCCTTGTAGCAAAGTGAGAATCCAATGTTACCTACTAAGCCTTGGCAGATAATTCTCTCATCAACTTTGGTTGTTATGATGGCACAGTTCCTAAATTTGGAGCAGCAAAAGATTTCCTTTTTCCATGAATGTCTACATATAAAACTTCACCTTTTCCTTCTTCTTTTGTTCTCATTTTAGGGCTTGATCTCAGGGCCTGGGCTCTGTGACTGAGCCTCTTTGTAATTAAGTCTAGTGCTCTACCACATGAGCCACAGCACCACTTCTGGTTTTGAATGGTTAATTAAGATGACAGTCTCACTGGGACTTTTCTGCCCAGGCTGGGTTTGAACTGAAATCCTCAGATCTTAGCTTCTTGAGTAGCTAGGATTATAGGTGTAAGCCACAGGCTCATGGCTCACCTTTCTTTTCTTTTTTATTTAACCACAAAGTTTATTCTATACATCTTAACAAATCAGAACTGGCCACAACTAATTTACTTCTAGAAATACAGATATAATAAGATACTGCACTATTATTTCTATATAACTCTGTTCCATCCTCTTAATTTTTGTGCATACATACACATAAACACATCAGACCCATCAGACTAAGAAATATCTTGCTACAGTTGTTTCATATAATGTTATCTCTCAAAGAGATAACATTATATGTTTTAGAGTTTGCTATATTTGCCTTCTTATTTACAATTTCATGTGATGTCCTTTGTTTGAAATTTAGCAAAATTTTGTTCCAAACACCTATATGTTTTGGGGCCAATAACACATAATGCATATAAATATACACACATACATTTGCTTTTAACATTAGGTAAGGGCAAAAGAAAAGAAGACATGCATTTATATGTCTATTTCCTAATTACCTTATTAGGTAGGTGTGTGTGTGTGTGTGTGTGTGTGTGTGTGTGTGTTTGTGTGTGTGTGTGTGTGTGTGTGTGTGTGTGTTATTTCCAGTGTTGAGAATTTGTTTTGATGCTTCTTGTAAAATTGGTCAACTAGGAAAAGATCTCAGCATGTTTTTCAATCTAGTAGTATCTTTATTTTCCCTTCATATTTTTAATATGGCTTTCTTAAATAGCTAATATTTGCTTTGGGCATTTAGCATATGTCATTTACTACTATGATAAGTTAATAGCAGCCAGGCATTGGTTGGTCTGAAATCTTAGCTGCTCAGGATTTGAGGATAGTGGTTCAAAGCCAGATTGAGCAGGAAAGTCTGTGAGATTCTTATCTCCAAATAAGCACCAGAAAACCAGAAGTGGTACTGTGACTCAAAGTGGTAGAGTGCTAGCCTTGAGCAAATATCACTTAGGGACAGGTTCAAGTCCCATGATTGACCAAAAAAAAAAGTTAACAATAACACCTGGTAAGTAGGTAAGATATCTCATGATAACTCATGTTATCTTGTTCTTTTTAAGATTTTTTTCATTTTTTTAATCATTGTTTTTATTCTCTTTAAATAATTGTACAAAGAAGTTTCAATTCAACATTTCAATTCATGTGTGCAATACATCTTGTTTTATCATATTTCTTTTTTTAATTACAGAGTGCCTCATTTCTCTTACTTTTTGCCCTCTGGAATTTCATTTACACATGCTTTGGTAAAGGTACTTTATACTTAAGGGAAGATCTGTTGATTTTTCTTCATTCTGTTCATTCTGTTTTCCCTATGTTTTCAACTTCATAATCTCTGTTGATCTCTTCCATTCACTTCATTTGTCTTCTACCAGCTGAGGTCACTTGGTGAGTACTCTAATGACTTTTTCATTTCAGTCACTGGAATTTTCAAATATGAAATATTAATTTGATTCTCTGTGTATGTGTGTGTATGTGTGTGCACGCGTGTGTGTATTTGTGTGTGTATGTGTGTACATGTGCACACGCTAGTACTGGGGTTTGAATTTAAGGGACTGTCCCTAAAATTTTCACTCAAGGCTGCTACCATCCTACTTGAACCATAGCTCCATTTCCAATTATTTGGTGATTAATGAGAGATGAGAGTCTCATGGATTTTCCTGCTGATTCTGGCTGAACAGAGCTTCTCATATCTCAGCCTCCTGAGTAACTCAGCTAGGATTACAGATATGAGACACCAATGCCTGGCCATTTTGTTCTTTGACTAATTTCTTCACCTAATAATTCCATAGACTTGGTTTCTTTGGATTTCATGGACATCTTTATAAAAGTCACATTTTAGTCTTTATTAAATCTAATATCTGGACTGTTTCACAGGACATTTCTATTCTCTGCCTTTTTTTTCTGTGTATATATCACATAATGCTTGCACAGTAGTTTCTTTTGTCAAATGTGGCAGATTTTGCCTAATGTATTATACAATTCTGGATATCAATTCCTCTCCTCTGGGTTTTGGGTTTGTTTGTTTGTTTGCATCGTAGTTTGCATGAGTACTTGTTTCCTGATTTAACTAGACTAGTTCAGTAATATCCACTTTTCTCCCAGTGTAGAATCCATGAGGATGAAGTTTTGGATATTGGTAGATTCACACTGGAGTCACAATGGTTTTATGGGGGGGCTCTTTGTTCTCTTTCCTGATCTCCTTATTAAGTAGTCTGCTTTATTTGGTATGACAGTCTATCCATAGACTCCACAATTAGTTGATTTTTCTGTTACTTTCAACAAAGCTCTTTCAACAAAGCTCTGGCACTTGATTTGTGCAGAGTATTCTTTTTTTAATGTTTTTTAATTGTAAAAATACTGTACAGAGGGGTTACAGTTACATGAGTAAGATAATGAGTACATTTCCTATCGAGCATTGTTACCGCCTTCTTTGTTTTTCCATTCCCTTCCCACCTCCCCAACTCCTCCCTCCCCCACCCAAATTGTAAAATTCATTTTCAACATAGTTTCTTGTACATCTCATGTTACAAGGGGTCAACCTGTATCCTTATTTGAGCATTTTATTATTTCCCTTTTCCTCCCCAAATTAGAAAAATGTATATATAAGATGCAGGACACTGACATCAAACACAGTGAAAGCAGGTTATACTGTGGGGTAAGAACATACAAGAGAAACAAAAAAATCACACAGTACATTTTAAATATGTTAAAAACAATACCAAGAAAGAAAAAAAACTTGTGTCCCTATCTTGGTGTTCATTTCACTTCACATCATCTTGTATGGTCATATGTACATAGCTTTTGACCTGTGCAACGTATTCTTACCCAACTAAACCACTAGTCATTACTGAGGCCTGTCTTAGTGTTTGTTCCCAGTGCTCCTTTTGAATTGTCTCCGTGATTCTCAGGGGTAAATGGCATGACCGGTGCTTTAAGTTATTCTTTGTTAGAGGAAGTATTGTATGTACAACACCTTCATCCTGAACTTTTCCCCAGTCTTTCAATTAAAGATAGTTCTTTTCAGTAGAGTTTCAGAGATCTATTACAAATTACATTTGTAGTCTAGAAAACCAGCACCCTTTCCTGATGATGTAGCATAATACAATCTAGTATTCCTGACTTTTGGTTCCCAGGATAAAATCATTAGCAAGATAGATTCCGTAGGTAAACCAGCATTCTCACTGTGCAGTGCATATTGTAGAAACTCTGGGTGGCTAATGGAGCTTCCCACCTCTTAGCCAGAATGCCCAGAGAATTTTACCCCCTCAACCTGAAGTTGGAGTGGAAGAAAAGTTGTGATGACCTATGAGTTTTGTAAGGCTGTAGCAAAGAGCTTGATTAAGAACTATGGAGAGGAAGAGCCTCATTCTCTTCATTACATCTACCAAGAATGGGATCTTTATGAAGCTCCACTTCTTGAGTAGAAAGAAAAATGAATGGCTCTAATGCACAATCATTGAGAAGTAAGCCTTTCTATGTTGGTTTCAGTCTCAATGGTTTTCATTTTCGATAACCATTTAGAACAATCTCTAAGAACTTTTTTTCCAGTTTCATATTTTTAACAGTTTTTTTTAATGTTGCTGAAGAATGGATCTACAGAGCTTTTTCACATCATCCTTCTACAAATGAAGATCCCGTAAGTTCATCTAGTTATTTCAAGGGCAGATGAGACGTAATGTAGACAAACGTGGTCAACCTGCTATTTTTGTTACAATCCTGCTCATCTTATTTTAAGACTTGATCTTTTCCTTCCAGATCTCATCTATCTCCCAGATATGATAGTTCGCTTTTTTTTTCCAACCATACGACTGGCCTATGATAGAACCAGCCTCCAGAGACTCCACAGATAAACCTAAGTTCACTTCTGTACATACCAGTGTACAACCACAGCATCACATGACCTCTACACTTCTATGTCTTTGTCCACAATGAAAGATTATATAGCATATGGCTAGAGAAAATACATAAAGTGTAACTCAACATCACTCTTTTAGAATCTAACTTACACAGAACTAACATTAGAAAAAGAAAGGAAGATAAGTGTAAGATAGCAACCTTTACCTAACATGATATAAATTATCCTTCTATTCTGATCTGTCATCTATGCCCCAAACAAATAAGGCTATATTAAAAATACTCTTTATTATCTTCATGTAGCTGTACAGTGACATTGTCATGTAACAAAGTAAGCTTATGAATACAATGCAACTTTGTTATGACCTATTTTTTGATACTTGATGAACTAGAGCAGGGCTTTGGGTACTGTTGGAACAGGCATTAAAGATTTGATGCTTGGACTGAGAAATTTCCTTTTCATAGGGAAACCTGATTGTTTTGATGTCCCTTTGCATCACTTTAGAAAAAAGCAGCATGCCTTCAAAAGGCAAGCAGTCGAGGGTTTTATTTCTGGAATCATTACTGTTTAATCCCACAGTGACTGATTCTTGGATCCACAGCGCTTGATTTAATTTAAGGGTTTGTAACTTTGGCATTTTCCATACTCTGAAGAAATGTCATATTATTACATTGAAATTTTACTCGTTCTTAGCCCATTTACTTGAGATATTCAGAAGTTTGCATATTGAGTATAAATGTGCTTTTGCAATATTTTTTAAAAATCATATGAGTTTTCTAAATATTTAGCAGAGCAAAACTTAGCAGAGAAATATGGATAAGTTAAGTGTCCAATAGATAATGCTGGATTTGATTGATGTACTACCAGTTGGGAGAAGTATTGATAATCATGGATTTGTCATACTTTTATTCAAGTGACAGATCAAGTCAATTACATTTTTTAATTAAAATAAAGGAAATCTCTTCAAATTCTTGCCTGAGCCATTTTCTTATATCAACTAGTGTCAGCTAAAATATAGACTATTAACCAGATCTTCAGCCAGCATACATACCCACTATACAGATGTCAAGACTTGAGTGTGTCTATGTGGGTAAATATGCATATATATAGAGAGAGAGATTTTTATTTCCGTTTTTCTGGAGAACACTTGCTAATATAAGTCTACCCTAATTTCTGTTCAGACCACATCAATCTTTTGATGTTTATTAATGTAGACCTATTGCTTTACAAAATATCTTATAACTTTAACATGGTTTGACCTTCTCCTTTCCCCAGTAAGAAAACTAACTGCAGAGAAAGAGGCCATATCAAGACCCTCACCAGCATTCTGAAGGTGATGTGGAGCTAGTACCTAATAGAGCCTGGCTCCTCTTTAAGCTTTTAAGTGGATCATGCATCACAAGTACCAGAACATTTTGAAGACTCAGATCATTAGATTTGACTTCTGCACTGATAGCATTTCTGATTTAGTATGCTCATTCCAGAGATTGTGTTTCAATTCTAACACATATGCTGATGTTGTGGAAGGAATATGGGAGAGCCACTGCTCTGGCCACGGTTTAGACTGTGAGAAAGCACTATAGGAGCTACACTATGCTAAGACAGATGACCATTACACAATTGTGTGCTATGATTTCCTATTAGCCTTTATAACTTGAACCATGATAGCCTGGCCTGTTTCTAGGTCATCTATTTCATATTAATAAAATATGGTCTTTGGAGCAAATGATATTTGATGGCCCTCCTAAAATTCTTTGTTTTAATTTTTTTATTGTAAAGATGCTGTACAGAGGGGTTACGGTTACATGAGTAAGGTAATGAGTACATTTCTTGTCGAGCATTGTTACCCCCTCCTTTGTTGGTCTCCCTTCCCTCTCCTACCTTCCCCCGCTCCATAAGTTGTAACGTTCATTTCCAATATACTGCCTTGTGGGTATCATTGTTGCAATGGGTCATCCTGTGTCCTTGTTTCAGTGTTTTGTTATTTCTCCTTCTTCTCCACAAATTAGACTAATGTATATACAAGATGCAGGGTACCAATATCAAGTACAGTGACAACAGGGGATATACCACAGGGGGAAGAACATACAAAGGAGGCCAAAAAAAATCACATAGTACATTAAAAACAACAACAACAATGAAAGACATCTTGTGTCCATATCTTGGGGTTCAATTTATTTATCATCATCTTATATTGTCATATGTGCATAGCTTTTGAGCTTTTCTGCTAATCTGATAAAATTATCCTAGACGTACACTAATTATTGCAAATGAGTCCTCCTAAAATTCTAAAGTAATATAAATGTTAATATCTAGATGGGAAATAAATAAAATGCTTAAGGTAAAATACTTGGACCATCTCACTCTACAGCTAGGAATTATTTGGCAACAAGAACTATGGGTGAGACAAATGCATTTCTCACATATTAAAGTGTTTGAAAGTTGGTGACTATCATTTTCTGTTTTATTATTGAAAGTTGGATTTTCTTTAAGAGGCAAGATTTTGGATACAAAATGCTTAGTAGGGATTAACACCTATAAAAAAGAAGAGAGCCACTTTTGGGCATTTACGCAAATGATCACAAACAAGACCATAATAAAGCTACCAGCACAACTATGATTATTGCAGCATTATTTACCATAGCTAAGATATGGAACCAACCCAGATGCCCATCAGTAGATGAATGGGTCAAGAAAATGTGGTATATATATACAATGGAATTCTATGCCTCCATCAGAAAGAATGACATTGCCCCATTTGTTAGGAAATGGAAAGACTTGGAAAAATTATATTAAGTGAAGTAAGCCAGCCCCAAAGAAACATAGGTCCCATGGTTTCCCTTATTTGCAATAACTAGTATATGTCTGAGTCAAGCAGAAAAAGTCAGATAAGTTGATGTTAGGTGAAATGAACCCCAAGATAAGTATTCAAATGTTTTTTCTTTCCTACAATTGTCTCTAACATATTTATAAGATGATTTCTTTGTTGCTTTGTATGTCCCTCCCCCATGGTAAAACCCCTGCTTTCACTGTATTTGATGTTGGTATACTTTGTGGAGGGGAAGGGTAAAAGCAAATCGTTTAAATAGGGATACAGGTGGACCCATTGCAACAATGAGATGTACAAGTTGTTATGTCGAAAAACGAACTTTACAACTTTGCAGGGGGAGGGGGGATCAGTGGGGGGGGAAGAGATGGGAAGGGATGGGAAGGGGAAACAAAGGAGGAGGCAACAATGCTTGATAAGAAATGTACTCATTATCTTGCCATGTAATTGTAACCCCTCTGTATGGTATTTTCACAATTTAAAAAAAATAGAGAGAAGAAACAAGATTGGGCAGACTTTCGTTACTCTGTAAGGGAGCTCTTGAGTGGATGTTGCTGGCTGGAATATCTTGAATTAGCCCAACATGGCTTGGAACATTTCAGATATAAATTCCATCTTCTTCTGTCCCTGAAAGAGCATGGCCATTGCCAAGTAGCTCTTTGCTACTAAATGAGATGGTGAAGCGTTCATAGTTGGGGGCTGTCTGCCTATCCCTCTTGGATCAACTCGCAGTCATTCCTAACTTGAAAATGGCTGGGGGTGGCCTAACTCCAGTTTTACACATCCACACACGGTCTCGGTGATTCTCTGGGCTCTTCTGTCATGCTTAGAAAATGACTGCCAAGGTTCCAGCTATCACACGCCATTGAAAGCATAAACAGATGGAAGGAGCAGAGTTTTCTCAGTCCATTCAGGCTCATTATAAACACAAAACATTTATCACTCAAATATTTATTGCCAGAGACTAAGAAGTTAAAACTCAAAGCACCTGCAGATTAGGTGTATGATGGGGACCAGCTTTCTTCTTAGATGGTATTTTCTTTCTTTGTCTTTGAATTAAGGATGGGGCTAGCTTGCTCTCTAGTGTCCTCCAATCATGAGGATGGATCATGATCTACTCCTCAAAGTTCCTCCTTAGTGGCTTTACATTGGCATCGGATTTCAGTGTAAGAATTTTAGAGGTACACACACATATTAAGGACAGAACATATGCCTCTTTCATAAGGAAATCAAAAGCTTTTCAAGGAATAATTGAATAAAGTTTGTATCTGTTTTACCATCCAAAATATTATTGCACAATAAATACAGATAATGGTAAGTAGTTAATATCTTCAATCTCTGCAGTTGATAAAAAAAAGAAACAGAAGAGAAAGCAGGCTGGGAATTGATGTAGTGTTCAACCTTTTGGTCTTTGCCACTCACTTAATAATCTTCTCAAATGTCTTTCTATCTGTCATTTCCTGTAATATGATGCCAAATCAACATTCATAATGCCAACAACCAAGTAAAAGCCCAAAGACAAGACATTGGCTTTTTTGTACACTTTATATATATTTTTTTCAATCATTATCATGACACTCAGAATTAAGAGTATTAGATTTTAAAGAATCCACTGAACCAGGGCAAAAAGTATTTTCTGGAGCTATTTTCTGGAATATATATGCAGCTCAATTTAAGATTATATATTCACTCCTATTGGGGAAAAAGACAGTATTAACTGACTTTAGTAAATTTATTTTATCCTTGAAATTAAAATAACTTCTCTATCCTGGGAAAATGTAGGCAGAAGACTCACAAGCATAACTTGAACTAAAGGATGCCTGGCTGTAATTTGCATCAAAGCCAAGCCAACAGGCCTTCTGTCATCTTGTCTTCAAAGCACTATCCTAAGGGATGTGCTATTCTGCTGCAAACCAAGGAATTCATGCTCTAACATGCAGCTACTAGTTCAAAATTCAAAACAGAATATAACACTTTTAAATGGGAAAAAAAAGGAGAGAGAGCGAAAGTAGAAGGGAAAGGAATCCTATCAACTCAATGGGAATTCTTGCTGCTAATAAACAAAGAAAGCTGAGTTATGACCTAGTGAATTGCAATAATGTATATTATCAAATGATGAAAGTATAACTAAAAGTAAATTCCCTGTCTCAAAATGGTTGAAGTAGATATGAAGGAAGAGGAACCTAATGATCTTATATCTGTACTTGCATAAAATGTAATGAACATTAGAATTCATTTTCCTGGAAATTTATTTTCAGGGTTAGTAAATTTGGCCTAGACTTGGACAAAAAAAAATAAAATGAAAAGATTATAGAACGAGATAATAACAAATAACATTTTAAAAGCAGTGTATAATTTTTCAAAAGAATTCAAATGGCTGTTTATGGCATGCTTGCTGGAATCCTAAGAGAAACAAATTATTTTGGTGCATATTATGAAAAATATTGCAAAATAAATATATCAGTGCTCCTCCAATACACACAATAAGAATAAAGTAACAAATGAGCTTCTTTATTTGGTGGGGGTGGGGATAAGAGTTTCTGGGATTTGAATTTGAATATATAGTCTTGCTTGCATACTTGATCTGTTGATGATCTACTACATGAACCATGCCACCAGCCTGAACTTTTGCTCGTTATTTAGAAGATGGACTCTTGAGGGCTTTTCTGACTAGATTGGCTTTGAACTATAATTCTCTGGACTTTAGCCTCCTGTCCAGCTAGAATTACAGGTGTGAGCCATCTGTAACTCTGTGGCTCTATTAGCATCATTCAATTGACTGGCTTTTCAGGAGACAAAACAAACCGTAACTTGAAAGAAGTTATTAAATTAAAAAAACAGTAGAGGCATCTAAAAATGCTAAAACAACTGCAAGAACTAATGCATTTGGATTTCAGCTAAAGGACAGAGAGTTTACAGATACACAGATATCAAAGCCATGAAGAAAGGAAATGTAAAAGCATTCCATCAATATCCTTTCAAGTAATCTTTTATGTTACCTCATTTTAAGCCACTGCTTCATTATTTCTTCTTAGAATTTTTTCTCAATCAGAATTCCAAACAGACAAATTCATTTTCCTGTTAATTTATTTTCAGAGTGAGTAAATTTGGCCTAGAATTTGAAAAAACAATTTAATCAGTTCCAGGAAGTTTTCCAACATATATTCTCTTGGTGTTATTTCTTTAAGGATTAGCACATCCTATCTTGTTTCAATATTGATTATGTGTGAATTCTGTTCTGCCATAGAACATAAGTCTGCTTATTTTTCAAGAGATTTATCTTTCTAAATTATATTAAAATAACATTTATCTACACTTAATTATTGAACCTCTAGAAAGCATTTTTTCCTAGGGATTAAAATTTTAACTTCCTTCTAAGTCATCACAAACTATTAGATAATTTTCCTAATTAATTACTCTAACAATGAGTTCCATGTTCATAGCAACATATTACTTTTGACTCAGTATAAACTCTGTGTGTGTGTGTGTGTGTGTGTGTGTGTGTGTGTGTGTGTGTGTGTGTGTGTGTGTGTGTGTGTGTGTGTGTGTGTGTGTGTGTGTGTGTGTGTGTGTGTGTGTGTGTGTGTGTGTGTGTGTGTGTGTGTGTGTGTGTGTGTGTGTGTGTGTGTGTGTGTGTGTGTGTGTGTGTGTGTGTGTGTGTTCTGAACTCAAAGCCATGTCACTAGCTTAGCTTTTTTGTTCAAGGCTAGAGTTCTACCACTTGAGCCACACCTCTAATTTCAGCTTTTTTGCTAGCTAATTGAAAAGTCGCACAGATTTTTTTTTTGGCCTGAGTTAGTTCAAACCTTCATGCTAAGATCTCATTTCTGAGTAACTAGGATTATAGGCATGAGCAATTAGTGTCTTGCTCAGGGGTATTATTCTGAATTGAGGTAAAAATCTCACCAACATGGAAAACATGTTCTGAGTATTCTTTTCAAGGTTTATTTTAAAATTTGATAATTATTAACATTAAGTCAGTCGACTGTAGCAAAAACACTCCAGAAAAATGGCTGAACTGAATTGGTTGAGTCTTCTCACATATGAGTTACAGAATGTATACTTTCAGAGGCAGAAATAAGAAGCTGAGAAGCACAGACACATTCAGAACTAAAGGTGAGTTCTGAAGGAAGACAGGACAAAGGAATTGATGGATTATAACCAAAGTTGTAGTATTACATTTGTCTTTGAGACACTGTCCTATTCTGATGTGGGACAAATCCATCTAGTAATCAGGAATGTATCACTCAGCATCAGCACTCTCCAAAGCAAGCAGACAGACACTTCCTGATCCACATGGAATATAACAGGTATTTACTAACTTAGTGTAAAGCATTATATTCTCTGAAAGGGATCTATCTTCTTCATAAGACTTCAAAATAATTATTCAAAATTGATCTCAATGAAACATGGTTAAATATTTCAAAGAATGAGCATATACTTTCACTTTTTAATTTTAATAGGAGTCTATGGAAATTTATGCATTCAAATGTATTATTTTATATGCTTCACAAATCATGCATTTATTTTCCATCCCTTCCTTCTAGTTATAATTTGGCACATGCTGAAGAGAAAGAAAATCCAAATTACTACAACATTTCCAAGAAACAGTCTACCCAATAACTTCTCAAAACCGAAGATGAAAGGAAAGAGTTCAATTACCGAAGTCTGGCCATTTTCTGTTTTCATTTGCTTTGTAGAATAACAATGCTCGACAAGAAATGTACTCATTACCTTACTCATGTAACTTTAACCCCTCTGTACAGCATCTTTACAATAAAATAACGTTAGCAAAAATGAAAACAAACAAAAACATCAGAAATATTATGACCCTATATACAAGACATGAAAACTTTAAGAACAGGTGGGTCTTTCTCCCTCTCATTTTTCTCTACCCTTTTCTGTCTGTTTCCATCTCTTCTGCTCATAATAACTCTGTTAACTAAAAAGATATTTTGTCAGTTTTTATTACTCCTTGTACTCTAAATTAGCAAGTAACACAACTAAAAACCCTGTCAGATGTTATTAAGGACAGGTGAAATTCTAAATGGACCAAGACTGAACAATTGAACTGTCTGCCACCAATATCATCAGTGTCCCACTGCAATACTTGCTCCCCACACAGAAAGTGGCTACTTTCCAATTACTCCTACCTGTTATGCAAACCCAAGACCTACTTTCATAAGAACATATAACCTTCTGGATAAGCAAGGGAGAGCTTTTAGTCTGGTTCATTTTGCATAGGAAATCCTACAAACAGATTATCCCAGTAAGCACAGAAGAAATTAAATGCAATCAATTTCTTTTAGAAAATCACTCACTGTTAACAGTTATAGAAAAGTCCTTGGAATTGATCTATAAAACTGGGAGAGGGGGATGGAGGGAGGGGAAGAGGGAGAAAAATGAAAGAGGGGGTAACAAGTTTAACAATAAATGTACTTACTACCTTACTTCTGCAACTGTAACCCTTTGTACATCACCTTGACAATAAAACTTAAAAACTCTCAAGTGTATGTAAGTGCACTTATCTGTTTGCTTTCTTTTATAGAAATGAGGGCAAAAGATTCACATACTAACTGGAAAAATTGGCTCAAGAAAGAAAGGGTTTCTTTGTTTATACTGCAGATACAAGAGATTTTTCCACGGTCAAAGAAAATTACACATATTAAGGGTTAATTAGAATTTGAATCTGGGAAAACATATAATCAAGAAATCTTCAGAGTGTATTTCCTAAAAATAATGTTCGATTGAATAAGAATTATGTATTACATGTGAATGAATATATACATAAATCACTACATTACATGATATCAACTTCATTGTGGGACTTGTAGGAACTATAGACTCTGAAATGTCAAGATTGCCATTGGAATAAATAACATTTCAGAAAAGAAACAGATTTTAGTTTTAATTATTATTATTATTTGCCAGTTTTGGGGCTTGAACTCAGGGCCTGGGCAGTGTCCTTGAGCTTCTTTTGCTCGAGGCTAGCACTCTACCACTTGAGTCATAGAACCATTTCCAGCCTTTTCTTTTTGTGTGGTACTGCAGAATCAATCCCAGGGCTTCATGAATGCTAGTGAAGCACTCTACCACTAAGCCACATTCCCAGCTCCTAGTTCTAATTCTTAAAGTAGAGAAAAACCACAAGGATCAGAGAGTATCTCAGCCTGCTGCGAAACATTGTACATTGAATGACCCCCAAGGTGCCACTACTAGTTACTTTATAATTCACTTTTAGTCTTAATAGTCCTGTCTTTCTGCTTTGTACAGTAAGTGAAATGGAGGAATTTCAATTACCTTAGTTCTCACTTCACCATTAGTAGACTTTCTATTTTGTTTTGCAGAGGATTTTGTATCAGCAAGATCCCTTAGAGAGGTAGCCACGTACTTGTTTTGTGTAGTGCTGGGTCTTGATTGGATATAGTAGGAAAATATTACAGATCCAGAATGCCTGAGAAACAACCTGCAGATATTAATACTAAAACTTCCCTGAAGAGGAAAAATAGACAGTAAAAGATTGAAATTTGTTTGAATAAGCGTCTTTGGGTATACCTAAAAATGTCATTGTTGGTGAACTTATCTTTTCATATGAACTAGTAGAACATAAATATTCTCCAAGCGATTTCAAAGCTGGCTGAAGTTGGAATGATTTGCATCTGTATACTTTCATGTCATGAAAGTTGTGACTTTGATGGGGTTGTGGATTAAAGCCTAAGTCTTATTTTTGACTTTATCATTGGCTCATTTACTTGATCATTGAAATAAACTTTTGTAACACTGAACACTATTGTACAAGGCATTATACTGTTAAACAATATATTCAAATATATCTTTATCTCCGTCTTTAAAGAGTATGATTATATATTCTTGAAAGCTTAAGCATAAAATGTTTCCAGTAGAAACATTATTGTAAATTTAATATAAAAATGAAAAAGCTCATAAAATTAAAGCTTTGCCTTCATTTAAATCTACACATAGATTTTTGTTTGTGTGAGTGTTTATGTGTATGTGTATGTGTGTGTAGTTTAAATTGTCTCATCCCAGAATAATCCAGGATGACTTTTTCTACTCAAGATAATTCTACAAAATATATTAAATAATAAAGGCCAAGTCTATGTAAACTCTCAGAAACTGGAGGAAGAAGACACAATTCCCAACTCATTCAGCTAGGTCAATGGCAGCTAAGTACTGAATCCAAATGAACTTATCTGAAGAAATAAAAATTACCCAAAGATCTCTTTCATGAATATTCACTCAAAAATTATCAGTACTATGCAAATGGGACAATATGTCGTGACACAATTGTTATTTATCTCAATAATGTAAGGTTGGTTTCTAGTAAAAATTCCATTAATGTAACTTCCTATATTCTTGATATAAGGCAGAAATAAACATAAGCATTTCAGTAAAGGGAATTAATAAATTAATTAATATTAATTAAGTCACTACCAGGTCATTTTTCACTTTTACTTAAGGATAAATATTTAACATTTGCCCCTCTAGAACTTGAATAAACAAGGATGTCTGTCCTGATTATGACTCAACCTCATACTAGACATCAGAGCCTCTGCAATAAGAACTGAATGACAAAAAAGGCATAGGATTAAAATAAAAACAAATTTAAATACCTCTATTTGTCTAGGGCATTATTTTTTTTTAATTGTGAAAATACTGTACAGAGGGGTTACAATTACATGGGCAAGATAATGAGTACATTTTCTATCAAGCATTGTTGTCTCCTCCTCTGTTTCCCTTTCCCATCCCTTCCCATTTCCCCTTCCCTCCCCCGGCCAAAGTTGTAAAGTTTGTTTTTCGACATAATGTCTTGTAGATCTCATTGTTGCAATGGGTTCACCTGTATCCCTATTTAAACAATTTGTTTTTTTTCCTTCTCCTCCACAAATTATATAAACATCAAATACAGTGAAAATCAGTCCTTCATCAATTACTAAAAATAACACATCATTACAGAAAGAATTTGGGCCTACAAAGTTAATATACAAAATTCTGGCATCTACTAATAAAAGAGACAAATTTGGAAAATAAAATAATGAATATTGCATTTAGGATAAAGTCAAAATACAAAATGGAGATGAATTTAACAAAATATATGCAAAGAACATTATTGAGAAATTATTTTTTAACTTTAGGGGCTGCTGAATGGAAATAAGAATTTTTTTTACTGGGACATCCTTCATTGTCTTGCAAATCAATAATGATCTGTGCTAATTTTCTCCAACTTGTGATCTACTCTCCAGTTTTTCAAATGTGTCTATAAAACAGTAATATCATGGAAATGGTAACATGCCTTACTAGACTCCAAAGGTAGTATACAGTGTTAGAATAATCTAGAAATAATATATTTTAAAGTAATAATAAAATAATAATAGTAATAAAATAAAATGATTATCTATGTTAAAACCATCTAATACTTGGGTCATTTTTATTATTGTTTGTTTAATATACTACCTTGTTATTTTAATTTTCTACATAGAATATATTTAGCCATTGATTTCTACTATATGAAAAACAGTGGTTGAAATTCTACATAAGTAATTCTTTACGGAGTTAACTGTATGGTATATGGTGATCTCATTTGTGTATCTGGGAACTAAAGAGAATATATTTTCAAAGGACCTAACAAGTAAAGCTTGAATATGTGTTGAATTGAATGATGCCTGTAATTTCTGGGAGATAGTCACATGATAAGAATCTAGACAATATCTAATGAAATGAAATCATAATAGTTTAATGCCAGTGTGTTCAACAGAAGGAGTTATGGGTCCTGTGGTTTAGTCCTTGCCTCTTCTACTTTCTAGCTGTGTGACCAGGAGCAATAAGAGAAAACTATTTAAGGCTAAGTTTTCTTATATACAACACACCACACACACACACACACACACACACACACACACACACACACACACACACACACACACACACACACACACACACACACACACACACACACACACACACACACACACACACACACACACACACACACACACACACACACACACACACACACACACACTGATAAGAATATTCTAACATCTAAGGCTTTAGAATGATCACATAAGACAAAGCATATAAAACAGCTTTGAAAACTCCATCACTGCTGGCAACTTTCACTAGCACAAGGAATTTTCCTTTGCCTACAGGAAAATTATAGGAATTTAGCATTTCTCTACAAGCTTTAAAAGAAATTAGCCAATTTTAATCCATTCAATCATGAATGAGTCCTAAAAATACACACATGAAAATAATACCAAAAGCTTATATTAATAATACTTCAAAGGGGCTTTGTACTGAAATCTGTGGATTTTTTGGAAAAACATGCTATAACCTTTTTCTGAGAAGTAGATGGAATTCTCCATCTATCAAGTCCCATAGATAATTCTTCAGCAAAAATTAGAAGAATCCAATAAAAAATGGTCTATGGTTAGGTCTTCTTCTCGTTCTTAAAAGAGACATTCAGGTTTTGTTTTCAAGATAAGTGGTATAAATGTAACAGATGCATGCAGAATATTCCATTTCATAAACCTAAGGAGATATTTTAACTCTGTAACATAGGAAAGCTAATGACATGATTATCAGAGATCAGAGGGTGACAGCAGACCTCTCTTTCCTCGTGTCTCAAATGGAGAAAGGATCATAAGAGGTGAACAGGTGTGGTGTCACTCTTCACCCCTAGCTTACTCTTTAAAATTGTAGTCAAGATTACTAACACATTCTAGTGTCTGAGGCCTCAGGTCAAAAGAACTAGCCTTGTCCCCAAACATTTTCACCTGTAGCCTGTCATGTGTAAGTAAGAAGACAGAGAATTCTAGTTCATTTAAATTTTCCTATATCCCTGTTTAGTACCCCCTCTATTGCTGTAATAAATTGTCTGGAGGAGGAACGATTCCTTTGGACTTACACTTCCTTGGCTCTGTTGATTCTGGATTCAGAATCCAGATGCAGAACATCATGGCAGCAGGAACCCAGATCAGAAGCCACTCATTTCAGAGCAGACAGGAAATGGATGGGAGCTGGAGCCAGGCAGAGCCCTTGGGAACACACCATAGAGGCCTACTTCCTCCAACTAGACCCTTTTCCTCCTAAAGTTTTCCAGACCCTCACAAACAGCACCAAGGGCTGGAATGAAGCTTTCAACTATGAATCTATGTGAACACATCATATTCAAACCATAGCATTCCAGTCCTGGATACCAAAGGTTCACGACCACCTCAAAATAATTCAAACTTTGGTTAGTTATCTCTAAGGGTGCCCATACATTTGAGAGTTCCAACACTGTTCAAAAGCTTAAACCCAGAGCCTCTTCTGAGACTGAAGGCAAACTCTTAACTGTGAAACCCTATAAAACTGGAAGATCAAGTTATACGTCTCAAACAGAGAATAATACAGAGTAAACACAGCAACA
The DNA here is from genome assembly GCF_024711535.1 of Dipodomys merriami. Classification (NCBI taxonomy): domain Eukaryota; kingdom Metazoa; phylum Chordata; class Mammalia; order Rodentia; family Heteromyidae; genus Dipodomys; species Dipodomys merriami. The sequence continues at coordinate 17,132,550 of NW_027202826.1, forward strand.
GCAGCAATCAGAAAATTGCAAATAATGCAAATAAGATACATTTGAGTAGTGAACAGGAGTCACTGTTATCATGATAGCAAGTGAGTTCTGCTGCTAGTCAGGTCTGTTTTTTCACTGTTGGCTTGTTTTAATTTAATTAGTATTTGTTTATCTCATACATTTCTAAGTATAAATATATATACATAATCCATAATGGTCAAAGGAGATTAATGAGTATCTGGGATTCATGTTTTCTACACCAAGGACAATTTTCAGTATACTTGACCTAATTTTACATATCATGCAGGAAAACATGTTAACAATCAAATGTGAGTAGAAGCAAACACATAGTAATCACTTCTATAAACTCTTCATGATTACTAAAGCCAGATTAATTTGATGCAGTTTTGCTGAGTTTCATAGATGAAGAATTAGAAAATATGATTATTGGTTGAAATTACAGAGATCTCCCTTTTAAGAGTATTATGAGTAGGGCTGGGAATGTGGCTTAATGGCCTAGCATGCATGAAGCCCTGGGCTCAATTCCACAGTCCTACATAAGCTCCATAGCTGGAGTAAATAACTATTTACTTGAAGTAAATAAACTGCCCCAGGTTTGGTAAGTATCAGATAGATGCTGTGTGTATATGTGTGTGTGTATTACATACATAGTACTTGACCATTTTATGTGGTTGCTATAGTCTATACCTTTCCAGCTTGATACTTCTCTATAGAAACTGGTAAGCTAAGCACCAAGGGAATCTGTATGACATAGTCAGAAAATCTATTTTTGCTCACAATTGTAAAAATTACCCAGAAACACAAGATATGACATTAAAGAAGTTTGGGGAAGAATGGGGAAGAAAGTGAGTAAAGAAAATATTAATCAATGCAATTCTTTTCAAGTATCACCTAAATGACCCAATTCTCTCTTCAAACTTCCAAATGGAAAGTTGATGAAACCAGTACTTACCATGCATAACAAAGTACACTCACCAATAAGCCCTCAAATCTCTGAGAAAAAAATACTATTATTCAACTTTTCAGGGCCCTTTCATCAATGTTGGTAGCTTAGTAAGAAAGATGAGAGCAGATTCTTACCCTAGGAAATATGTGGTCATTGTTTAGTAATTGCAAAACAACTAAAAGTGATGAAAAGCTATGATACCTGTATGTATTTATGGCTACAATAAACCCATCTTCCCTGAACTAAGACCATCACACTGTGATCAAAACTTTCAGTTCCTTCTGATTTAGACTGAATTGGAACCAGTGATCTTGAAGCAAAGTGGCATATTCTATTGCTAAATGTCTTGGTCAGCCAGTTGCCTTCAGTTTCTTCCCCCTCTTTAATCATTTTTATTAGCAGCATTCCTATTTTTTACCATCAGACAATTTGAAAGCTCCCAAGAATGTGCCATGACACAAATTATAGCTATTGTTTACAATACCTTCTTGTAAAGACAGACTATCCCAAGTGTAAGATTCACCTTGAATGATGCCAGCTGCCTTCTACTTTTAGTGTTTGCTATTTTTTATTCTTTGTTATAATGTCTAAATGGTATTTTATGTGGTTAGAATACAAGTGCGTTCTCAGTTCCACAGGCAAAGGTGAATTTAACAAGGAAGCAACAGACACCTGTCCATCATAACCAGGGAAAGCTGACTCCTCCGAATATAGTTATGTAACTAGATCCATGGCACTTCCTGCTTTCACTTGATTTGTTTTTCGTCTCACTTGATGGACATGTTTCTTTTTTTTTTTAAATCACCTTTGCTCCATGTAGTATCAACAAACTAATGTAAAAATGTAAGAGTGCTCTTGTTAAAAGTATCTTTGCCCTACATATTTTCCTTGATAGTTAATTTCTTGAGATTCCTGTCATGTCTACAGTCATCTGTGGGATAGAATGCCTGCATAGAAAGGGAGGTAGATCAATATTGCTTGAACAGAAAGGGAGCTTCTCCAAGACACACAGGTACATAATTAAACACAACAAACATTTCCCAAGGACAGATCCCTCTAAGCGAATAGAAGCAAACTCGTATTCCTTTGTGCTTCACCTTGATGAAAACTTCATATCTTTGAAGTGTTGTAAAGGGATTTGGAGGACAATTCGGATAGCTAATTTTAGGAAGCAATAGGTACACAGCTTAGAGATAAGCCTGAATGTAAAAGGAACATGTTTAGAGGAAAAGGTACGGACAATATAAACTCTGAAGAATGGTGAAGTCAGACCCATGGATTTCACTTCATGTGTGAAAGTTCTTGATTTCCTGAATTCCTGCTGCTGATATTCACTGACCTTTCATGATAATTTTCTTTCTGATGAACTCACTTCTCATAAAATTTTTGAAATCAATAGAAATGAAGGACAAGCCATTGGTTTTTATTTTAGCCAATAAGTGATGTCAGTCCATTGGATTTGTAATTATTTGGATTGTAATACAGAGATATGTTGACCCTGTACTTCCAGTTTCTTAGCTGGGATTGTCCAGAACCTACAGGTTCTGGTCCATCTAAAAGATTCCATAGAATTATTTTACCATGAGAGAAAAAAAAGTGACCTGTGTAGCCACTAATTCTCACAGTTCATTCGCTGAGAGACTGTCCTTGTGGCATTAACTCCCTACTAAATACAGTTTCAAGGCTAAATCTTTGCCCTGTACGGGGGGAAGGACAAAGTTATTGTAGAGAACAAATATCCCAATACAGAAATCCAAGGATTCCTGAGGAAAATGAAATAGCACCTTGTATAATATGTGTAGGAACTCCTAAAGCAAGGTAGTGCTGACTGTAGAGACTAATGTCTCAATTGATTCTATTTTATAAACAGAGAAATAGTTATAAAAGCAGATTTAATCTCTGATTTTCCCAATGTCATTTTCACCATCTACATAAGGGATAAATACTCACAGGTTTGATGGCTAACAACTCACCCTTAAAAAGTGACAATTCTCTTTAACATGATGTCTTTTGCTCATAAAGGTACACTCATCAAGCTATTGAGTTCTGTTTTCAAAGACTTTTTCTTTGATGCAGATGGAATGAATTCGGTTTAGGGGACATGTCAGTGTTGGGATGCCATTACCTCAGGAGTTGGAGAAGATGTAGAGCCTTTGAACTGGCAGGGCTGTTTGTTCATGAGGACAAGTTCAGATGGGAAGGATTGGAGTTTCAGGGATCTGACCAATAGCCATGCTACTGTGTGACCAATGAGAGCTATTCTGATGGCTATGAAAGGAACTGTTAATATAGTTCCATAGACCCTGTGATGTAGGTCGATGCCCGTGATGGTCTGGGCGTGTCTCTCCCACCAGACTTTGGAAACTTTGAACGGATCATATGATCTGAACTGTATTTTTTTAGAGGTTGTAGAGCTTAAAAGTTTGGAAGAGCCGGGCACTGGTGGCTCATGCCTGTAATCCTCGCTACTCAGGAGGCTGAGATCTGAGGATCATGGTTCAAAGCCAGCCTAGGCAGGAAAATCCATGAAACTCTTATCTCTAATAAAACCACTAGAAAAAAAACAAAGTGGCACTGTGGCTCAAGTGGTAGAGTGCTAGCCATGAGCTGAAGAGCTGAGAGACAGCGCCCAGGCCCAGAGTTCAATCCCCATGACCGACTAAAAGAATAAATAAATAAAAAACGTTTGGAAGAACTACTTTGGCCTGAAAGTGAATATTGATCAAATGAAAACACTAAAAAAGTTTCCTTAACCTCATATTCCTTATGTGGTACCCATTTTCTGAGATAGGATCATCAGACTGGCTTTGCGAGTTGGTTTTGTAGAGGGTCATAGGACACCAAAGAAGGACAATTTCAACTAATGTTCATATTCTAATTTCCCACTATATGTACCTAGGACCTAGAATTATAAACAAGCTGTATATGCGTAATATGCAGGGTAAAGCCTTGTGTAACCAGTCTTTTTAAACAGTTCTAGTTGGAATTCTTGTTACTATATGGATAAACTGTTAATATAATTCAGACTCAGTTTCATTTTAATAAGTCAATAATGGAACTGGAAAGAATTTGCCCAAAATCATTGTCCACGTGTGTAATTTTGATTTTAAAAAGCTGTGATCCATATTTTGCAAATATATTTCCTTTCTCAGAGGTGAAGATAATATTCAGATATCTAGATGTATTTATACTACGTCAACTTATACACGGAATGAATGACTTCATAATTATTCTGTAACCTAAACTTCCTCACAACATTATTCTCTCTTTCTCTGTTACACATGCACACACACATGCATGTACACACACACACACACACACACACATACACTATGTGCACTAGAGCAACACTACACAAAACTTAGTATAATATAATGCTGCTTAGCTTGTAATTCAGGTAGTTAAAACTACCTTCGATCAATACATTCCCTTTGGAATGAATTTTAAAGCCTTGAGGATTTTCCAACCTCTGTGTCCATCTTTTCCTCGTTGGTATCTGAATGTGCAAGGTGGCTCTCTGTTTGCCATGTCGATGTGATTGGTTTGGTCTGACAATCAGACTAATGGCAATTGAAGGCCCACCCTCTGGTCATGGTGTTCTACAACAAACAAATTGGAACGCAGAGTTTTTAGTATCTGGACCTCAGAGACTGATTCTAGCCCCTGTCAGTATGACAGGCTGATTGGATCTTTGGCTGTGATTCTTCAAGTCCACGAAACAGCTGAGATCCATCACCAACCCTGTGTGTATCTTATTCAAGCTGTCTGCCATGCAACTTTCAGTTTTTCCTCACCTCTTCCCTTTGGTGACAGACTCCTTAGTCAAGGCATCCATTCAGGCTATTTATTAAGCCTCTTATTATGTCCATACATCTTCTGTGTTTTATCTACTCCACAAAGAATGCACTAAATGGAGGCCCTCCATCTGCTTAGTAAGCTACACCCCAGATTTTATTGCTTCTATGATTTTTTAAATGAGAAGCATCTATAAGAAACTTCCCTTCCAGGGTCCAAATAGAAACAAAAAGTGAAGCTATTCTTCCTTTGGGATCTCCTAAATCCACATAGATGTTTCTATATATTACTAGCTTCCTCAGAGAAAAGTCCTATAAAATTAGATGCAAGCATTTTTGTTTCAACAAAAGGCATAAAAGGCTGCAATTGTTATTCATGGATTCAAACCGAACATATCCAAGAAGAGTATCTGTCTGTCTTTACATCCTCATACCCACAGCATTTAGCACAAGTATGCATGAGATGAATAAATGGCATTAACATGATTTGTAGGCACTGCTCTTTCATGCTGAAGGGCTTTCCTTCTCAGAGCTAAAGAAGGTCACTAGTGACTAGTGTTCATGTTCTTTGAGTCTGGATTGGCTTACATGGATTGTTTTACTCACTTGAAAAAAAGAAAACATTGCTGGGGACTGGTGCCTCATGCCTGTAATCCTAGCTAATCAGGAGGCTGAGATCTGAGAATTGTAGTTCAAAGCCAACCCAGGGAAAAAAACGTCCATAAGACTCTTAGCTCCAATTAACCATCAGAATATCAGAAGTGAAGCTGAAGTGGTAGAGCATTAACCTTAAGCAATAGAAGCTCAGGATCAGTGCCAGGCCCTGAGTTCAAGCCCCGGGACTCATAAGAACACCACCAACAATAATAATTAATGTTGATGAACCAATGGCCTTATTTTAGATGTCCCCCACAATGGAAACTGAAATCCAGTCTGACAGAAGCACTTGTATTTGTCTCTGGCATAAGCACCTCTGGAACATTTGATATTGGCAGCAGATGCCAATACATAGCTTTGCTTCCTCAAATGCAAGCATGCACAGCCATCAGGAATGATGGTGTACTGGGATTTTTAGCCGGCAGCTGGCGATGGAGAGAAACATAAATGGCTGTCCTTCACAACTCAGCAGGCCACATAAAGGCCTTTTCAGTATAGTAGCTGCTTTCATTAGCAACCGAAACAGAACCAGGAACCAGGCCAGACAGCAGAGGAAAACAAGCCAAAAGCCAGTGGCTCATGCCACTTATAATGCCACTTATAATCCTAACTATTCAAGTCACTGAGGCCTGGATGATCACAGTTTGAAGCCAATCCAGACTGCAAAGTGTCTAAGTCTTAATCTCCAAAACAATCACCAAAATGCCAGTATAGAGGCATGACTGAAGTAGTCGAGCACCAGTCAAACAAGCAAACCAGACACCTAAGCATGAGCCCAGAGTTCACAGCCCAGTGACCAGAGGTGGAATAAAAAGGAAACAAGTAAATGCGGAAGATTGAGAACTGATTTGCAATGATGTTTAGACACTTCAGAGATGAATATAAATTTCCTCAGGGAAGGTGAAAAGAATTTATGATTATAATTATGACTATAGTTTTCTTTTAAAAAATGTGAAAGGAAATAACCTAGAAATTCTAAATGTATATGTGTGTTGTATTATGTTTGTGTTTATCTACTCCATAACTATTCTGTAACCTGACCTATGCAGAAAAATCTAGGCCATAGTTCTATTTTTTTCACACTTGAAAATCACAAAGCCCATAATTCCTGCATCCTTCCAAAATTCTATGTCTTCATTTTAATTGAAGATATTAATACAGGTCTTGCCGGCTTCAGATTCTTACTGTAAGAACAAAACAGGAAAACACAAAAGTGTTTGATGAACGATGTAGCCCTTTAAGTTGCAAATTAATTTGGAAAACCAGTCATTGAACTGTTTATAAGAAAGGAACAAAGGTCCAATCAAAATAGCTGTAAAAAATGAGATGGCATTTTTTGAGTGCAGCAAATTCACAGACTTCAAAGGCCAGGAAATCATCTGAATGTGAATAGGAGCTAGAAATGGAAACATTAAGGACTGAAGACATTCTCTCACTGCCCTGGATCAGATCATTTCTCTTAGCGCTTCTGCTTTCTGTGAGTCTATCCAATTCATCTCTCCTTTAACTGCCTTCTCCAAGGTTTTTCTCTCTCATAACCCCTCATGCATAATGCCTCCGACTTGCTAGTGTACTCCTTACAGTCCTTTCTTTCTTTTCCTTTTATTTTTTAAATCAGGCACACACTTCCCACTGTAACTCTTTCCTCTCCTGTTGTTTCAAGTTATTGACGCAAACATCTGATTGGCCCTGTCTGCATGAGGACAAGGCCTACACAAATCACAGGTTATCAGTCAGTCTGTCCACAAACCCTGGTTAAAGCAGAGTCTTCAGTGCCTAGTCATTTAGGATCCAAATGAGGTGTTAAAAAGTGTGACAAATATGGGTGGGTACATTAGTCGATAGGAAATTACAGTACAGCAGATACAATAGAGCTGCCTAGGTTAGGTAAAAGGGTAGTAGCCCTGGAATATGGTACACTGAGCAATGCCAACAGTGGTTGGGGATAATAGACAAAAACAAAAGGCTACAATGAAGAGCAAATGGCTGAACCAACTTCAGAAGTTTAGCTAGTCTTACCTCTCATCACCATCATTTCTGCTGAAATATTTGTTTTGTTCTAATAATCATATGTAAGTCAACTAGTATGAATAAATGAAACAAAGCACTCTCTATCCTTTGTATTTGTAACTTACAAATCACTAAAGGACATAGAACAATATAGATTCTATTATATTAATAAGCTTTTAAAGGGTTATAGAACTCCATTTTCTACATGGATAGTAGACATTCATACGAACAACGACTTAATTACCATTCACCATTTACCAGCAAATTATCGTGTACCATTAAAAGTGGTAAAAAGTGGTGGAAAGATGCTAAATTTTATACATCATTTTGTATTCTAAGAAACAGTTGACTTTAGAATGTTTTATTTTGATTTTTTTTGCTGTTTCTCTTCTGAAATATCTTTCACTTTCTTGTCCCTCTGGTACTTTGATTGAAGAGAATTTTCCCCTGGTTGCCTTTCACATCTAACTTGAGACGAGGCCCTATTGATTGCTTTCAGTTGACGAATGACACAAATGTTAGTTATCCTTTCTGTCTCTGTGTGTGAAGCCCAGATGCATTATGTCATTGCACAAAACTGCATATGAAATCAATAAACTTGAGGAAAATGGCTATAAAACCACAATTCTTTAAGTCAAGGGAAAGCAAATTGCTTGTGTTGCTCAGATAGTTTGGGATTTGTTGCCTGTTTCCATAAGAGAGATTTTCTTTCCAATAACTTCAGGCTCAGGAATTATAGCTAGTCACCATAAGCCTAAAAGTTGATGCATTAATCTTTATATATGTGCCTTCCCATTGCTTCTTGCTTTATTTATGGAAATCATTTTGCTAGAGTAATACCATAAGCTATACAACTTGTTTTCATGAGGAATTGAAGTTAAAAAAGATAGATCAAAATAAAACAAGTGATGAAATACCATTTGAAAGTTATCCTGCAGATATTACTATTTATTGGATTTGATAAATGTTCTTAGAGATTTTCTTAGGGGTTAGAAGTTTGGCCACATTTATAAATATCACTTAACATTTCAGTAATTTTTCAAATATGGTATGTTGGACCGTCACTTCTTTTGTTCTGATTCAAATGAAGCTGAAGGTTTGCAACTTGTCCATTTATTCAACATAGAGTAACTCCCAGGAGATCTTACAACATAAAACTTTGGAATATAATAGGGGAACTTTAGAAAACTGCATTTCAGCTGGGCTCCAAGTGGCTCATGCCTGTAATACGAGCTAGCAGAAGGCAGGTCAGTGCTTCAGATTTTATTAAAAGGAACTATAGCAATGAAACTTGTTTATTTTTTGCTTAGTTATTATTAAGTTTATAATTGAGTATTTAAAAATTGATGAATACAAAAATTTCAAAACTTTACTAGATTCAGGAATCTAAAGATTCTCCATTTTTATAACATTTCTAGTCATGAAGAAGAAAGTAGCAATAACCAAGGCTACCCACTGTAAAACAAGTTTAATATAACAGCATCTCAGTTTTATTTAGAGCTTATAAATTCTGAGCATTTCTACCAGTACCTGCCTGTGAAATACATATAGTAGTTCTAGATACTAGATATTGCTCTGTCCATTTTACAGGAAAGGACCAAAATAATGGAACAAATTTTGAGTTTTCTAGTCGAGTCTATAGAGCTACAAAGTAAAGAACTCAGGATTTAAAGCAAAACTGTATAATTAGAGCCTGTACTTAATTCCTATAGCATTCCCTAGTTAGAGAAATGAAAGTGTTGCTAAGACTTCAAAAGAAAAAGTGTTAATAAAACTTCAAAGTTAAATTCCCCACCCATGCTCTATATTTGGTACACACAGAAGACACACCATCTTGTTCTTTAGAAGTAGTGGCATGCAGCTGATACATTGAACAGAAGGAGAAGCTTGCTTCTATCTAGAACATTTTAGCCATTCTATTGTCACTGAACTGTTAGGTATTGTCCCTCCAATAGCCATTGTACCCTTTTCCACCCCTGCTTATGCTTTATCTCCAAAGTCCATGCTTTTCTGGTTTAATCTAGGAAAACAGCTGGATAAAACAGGTACAGAGGAAAGAATATCTAAGGCATTTATACAAACTCATTCATTTTTGATCAGGTTTAATCTTTGGGCCATGGCTCAATATCTGGAGACACATTTAATACTCAGTTCATGCATAGTATAAATGTAACGGCCAGGCATGATAGCTCATACTTATACTCCAAGCAACTGAGGAGGTAAAAATAAAGAGGATCAAAGTTCAAAGCCGATCCAGGAAAAAGTCAGCTAGAATCTATCTTCACCAATTGAAACCTTGGAATGGTGGAATATACCTATCATCCCAGATAGGAGGAAGGTTTGAATAAACAGGCTGAGTTCCAGGAAACCCTGGGCTAAAACATAAGACTCTATTAGTAAAAGAACAATATACAGAAAAATGGGATGTAGTGTGGCTCAAGTGGTAGAGTGACTGGCTAGCAAGACTGAGGCATTAAGTTCAAATCCCAGTACTTAGAGTAAGTATTTACTGATAGGTAGAATTAATTTAGCATATCTTCTTTCCAAAACGAATTGCCTAGCATATCCATTTATATGTAATTAAGTTCAAATACATTTTAAAATTGAATAATGATTTGTATTGATGATTATGTGGAGAAAACTTGATGCTTATTTTCTTTATCTGTTTTATTTCTTTATTTTCTTTATTTCAGATGTCAGAAAGTGACGCATGACTCTTTGTTAAATTCCTTATTGTTTCATATTTAACTTGATCATTAACTCATAAATCAGTTGTATACAGGTTTATTTTTCTGCTACTTTATTTATATGATGCTGTTCATTATTTTCTCTTAGAATAAGATACTTAAAAGAGAGAATCTTATATCTCTATTTTGTAAAACTAACTCAGAGAAAGCATGTGTCCAGACCTGAACTTTATCCAAATTTTATTGAGTTTTTCATCAGTGCTAATTTCAGGAAGCCTGTGACTTTGAGAGTCTACATAACTTCATTGATGAAGAATTTAATGTATATCCTACAAAACTAGGAAGAGTGAGGCAGGAAGTGAGTTTGGGAGGGATGGGTGATAATGTTGAAGGCAGTGACACTGATCAAGATATATTGTATTCATAATATGCTTTGTTAAATGGCAACTCCTTTGTACAACGACTTAAAGATGATAATAAAAAGAAAAATGTTTCTCTTTCTCAGTATATAGGTTTTACATACAATGACATGCCAACTTATTTACAGGTAAGACTTCTGAACTTATTAATTTTTTCTTAGTTTTGGTAAGAAAAGATAGGGGGAAAAGTCATTATTCACTTGACTTCCACAGGGAAATTCCTGCTTAAGAGAGTAGAAAATTGTAAGAGACCTAAAAATAAAATATAAAAATAAAGAAAATGGACTCATTACCTTGCTCATGTAATTGTAACCCCTTTGTACAGTGTCTTTAAAATAAAAATATATATTAAGAAAAAATAAAACATAAAGAGAGCTACCAGTGCCAACTCAGTTTTTAAATAAGTTAGGATCCTGTTCCTAAACATTTTTTCCTGAGAAATATATTTTTCCTCATGGCAGATTCCAACAAAATAACTAATAGAAACCAACATAAAATGTAATTGTTACCATCAACTAAATTTGGAGGAAGGACATATTTCCCAGTAAGGAGTAAACTGCCATCTTAGAAGCTCTGGAAATCATGTTGAAGAAAAGAAACATTTTTTTGGTGGGGGGAGGTTCAGTTGTGGGGCCTGAACTCTGGGCCTGGACACTGTCCCTCAACTCTTCAGCTCAAGGCTAGTGCTCTACCACTTGAGCCACAGCGCCACTTCTGGCTTTTTTCTTTTTGTTTATGTGGTGCTGAGGAATCGAACCCAGGGCCTCATGCATGCAAGGCAAGCACTCTACCATTGAGCTACCTTCCCAGCCCAAGAAACATTTTATCTAAGTATTTTCCAAGTATTTTATCATCATGGAACAACTTTTTCTTCACAACAGCTACTGATATCTTAAGGCACACATGTTTCTCTGGTCACTTGGGAAATGCCCAGAGACAATTTTAAAAAGTCTAACATCTTGAATGTTTTAAAGAAGTTGCTCTTTGATGAAGTTAGATAGATTCTGAGTCGCAAATTAATTTTAAAACCTTGTGAAATCTGTACCCCTGGATTATAAATGCACTGACTGAGCTTCTTATTCATGCAGAGATATCAAACGGAATGATTTTAACAAGTGCAATGAACTCAGATGTATAAATTAATTTGAAACAGCAAAATACTTGGTAAAAGAGCATTTGGGGAGAAAAAGTGTCAAATATCCTGGTCACAGATGTCTCAAGCCTGTAGTCTAGCTATGAGGAGGCTCAAATCTGAGAAGCATAATTTGAAGGCAGCACAGGCAGACAAATCCTTGAGAATTTTATCTATTCACCACCAACAACAAAAAGCCCACCAGAATTGGGAATGTGGCTCAAGGAGTAGAAGTTACTTCTGTGCAGAAGGCCCTGAGTATAGCTTCTCTCCGCCCAAAGTGTCATATCCCATAGCAGTTTTACTAATGATTATTCTAGCTGGCTTCTGGGAAAAGTAATAGATAGCTACGAGAATTTAGACTATCTACTTTGAATCATTAAATCATGTGCTATAATGGTGCTTTCCCTAAAATATACATGACTTGTCCTTAGATACCCTACAAGTACAATGAGTAGAATAACAAGTTGCAGGTACACTAATGGTTGAACTTCATTTATTAGCACACAAATCTAATGCTAGGTAACATTCTCTATGACAGGCTTCCCAGTTCTTAGAATTTCTGTCCATTCATTTCAGTCTAGTCTCAGCACCCAGAAGTAGCTATTATGTCAGGTAGAGAGAAGAAAGCCTAGGGATATAGAAGTTGAATCAAAAGCTTCAGAGTTGATAAACAGAAGACTAAATATAGACCTAAGAATTCTTGTATCACCGGCAGGAATCTGTAGACAAGGTGACAGAATTCCCCTAATTACTTGTTTTTTTTTTTAAATCATGTGACAGCTCTGAGGGCATTGTTAAGAATGTGCATTATGAAGACAAACTAGGTGGCTTCAAACTCTATCACTGTCATCTAATTATGGGTGATTTTGAGAACATGATAAATTTGAGAATTATAACATGTTCTTCAAATGGGACTAATGATTAAGAGGATTGATTTGTAGAAGTGAAGTACTTTAGAAGAGCACCTGGCAGATAGTAAATGTTCTCTGAATGTTAAGAAAAACAAGAGGTATAGTTCTGAATGTTCTTTAAGTTTTTAATGTAAGAAACAATTAGATATTTTTCTTTGTTAAACAGCGGGAATTTCATTGTTACAACACACACACATACATACATATACACACATGAACTTTCTCACTATTTCTTTCCAAGGCTCTGAAATTTGACACAAATATGCCTTTTTGAAATCTATTTTCATTTGCTACAACAGTATTAGATTATATTCTCCCCTAATTGAATAAACATCTATGAATTCATATTGACATAAAGGTAAGTTGGTGTTCTAATTAGAATATTTATAAAATATTTAGATAACTGCTTATCTCTCTGAAGGTATCATTAGCATCTCCATCTTAAAATGCTCTTATTTTGAAATAACTTTGGATCTCCAGAGAAATTGCATAAAGTAGTACAGAGAGCTATCATACACCCACAATTACGTTCCTCTAATGATGCCATCTTACATAACCATGGTTCTGTGCACAAATCTGAAGAAGGGCCATTAACACAGTACATAAATAAAATTTCAGTATTCACTCAGATTTTCCCCTGATTCGCAAACTATATTCTTTATCTCTCTCACCATCCTGTATCTCATGTAATTATCTTATCTCTTTAATCTGGCCTCTCTAGGGAAATTGCTTACTGTTGACTTGTCCTTCACAACTTTCTTGTCTTAAAGGCTATTGATTAATTGTTTTGTAATTTATGACTTAATTTAGATCTTTGTAATCAATAATTAAATTGAGGTTGTGGAATTTGGAGAAAGCTTTCATGGTAAAGAATATCCTATCAGGAATACCTGATGGCAATATGTCTCATTACTAGGGGTTATCTTCCTTGATCACTTGGACAAATGGTTCTTGTTTATCTGGGGCCATATATCTATCAATAGACAGACAAATAAATGACAGACCCAGGTGTGTGCATGTTGACCTTTGTGATTAATAAATGTTTCAGATGAGATTCCTTCAGGCTACAAATATCTTGTTTGCTCCTCAGTTGACATTTCATTATTGCATATTGCTTGAAATAAGAATACAGCAACAAAATCTAGAAGTGAGAGAACGCCTTTAATTATTTTTCTGTGCAGAAAAACTTTGGCCTACAATGAAGATATTAATACATTTACACACTCATAGCAACTAATAAACTAAATTGTAAAGGGAACCAGAAAGAAAGCTTTTACAGAGCGGGCACAGAAATTCCCAGAATTTTTGCTAGGAATGTACAATATTAGCAATTACAAAACTAGTTTTAGTTGATGGGTTATACGTGTGACCAATAGGTCACCTTATCTGCAGAGACTTGCATGTTGGCTGAGTGGAGAACAAACTTCCCCAGATCAACATAAAAGTTGTTAGAACACTCAGAGGCTATTGGGTCAAAGCTCTCTTACTGCTGACATAAGACAATGCATTCTAATAGATCATTGGACAGTTTTCTTACTGCATGAAAGTAATGTTACATATACGTTGTTATTCTTATGAAATTCGGCAAAGTCATATGGTTTATGATTTTTCTTGTTTTATGAAAGAACACCTGAGAGTCAGAGACTCCCTTTAAACTGTGTTACTGAACAGTTTTTATAGATCCAAATAGATCTATAAACAACATTCACGATGTTGTTTATAATGGGGTTTTGTAATAGTTAGGAACCTGACAGTACACAATCTGTGTGTTAGTTTGAGTTCTCAGTTGAAACAAAAACAAACAAGAGATACATATGTCTTCTATATGGAGGTTCATTTTGAGGAATTGGCTCACACATACATAGAAGTTGAGAAAGTCCTACAATCTTCCAACTGCTAATTGGAGTCTTGGGAAACCCAGAGGATAATTCAGTCCAAATCCAAAGGCCTGAGAACTGAGAGAGCTGATAATATGAACTACAGCCCAAAGTCGGCTTAAGATGACAAGAGATTCCCCACCCACATACAGTGAGGGGGAAAGACAAGCAGAGGCGGCAATACTCCCTTTTCCCAATTGTTCTGTTCAAGCTATCAATGCACTGGGCTCTGCCCTTCCACATTGTGGAGCAAGCAAAATTTCCTGAACTCTGGGCCTGGACATCATCCCTGAGCTCTTCAGCTCAAGGCTAGTGCTTTACCACTTTGAGCCACAGTACCACTTGTGGTTTTCTGGTGATTAATTGGAGATACGAGTCTCAAGGACTTTCCTGCCTAGGCTGGCTTTGCACTGCAATCCTTAGATCTCAGCCTCCAGAGTAGCCAGGATTACAGGCATGAACCACCTGTTCCCGGCTACAGATGATTTCTAACTAAGCACGCCATAGGCCACACAGCTTGGCATGTCAGAATTAACCATCATAAACTATAAAGGGATTGTATTAATCCAGTATGTGGCATGACCAGAGATTGGACACATTTGGTTTAGTTGAGAGTTAAATGTTTTCTGTATCATAGATCAACTTTGACTTTTCCTCTGCTCCTGCCTCAGTATGAGGGCTATCAATCTATGTCTCATGTTTTGGGTATACCATTGGGAGGTAAAATCAAACCTCCCAACTAGAAAATAAACATTCTCAATTCCATTCTGGTTGGATCCACTTAGTCCACAGATTTTGAACAGTCATGGATAGGTGGGTACAGTTAGCAGACAATGACATCTTGAGTATCTTCCTGGGGTACCAAGTGGGATCATCATCTCACAACACAATGACTGCCTCGTACTGGCCCTGGAGGGAATGAATGTTTTACTGGAGAGAAGATGAACTACGAATCTCTGCTCTCATATTTTGTAATTTTGGACTTCATATATTAATTTTAAAAAATTTTCTCTCTGGAAAAAATTTTTGTTGCAGCTTAATCCATGATAGTTTTAATTTGTTGTCATATTCCTATCATCCTTCAAGGAGTCAGGTACTACCCAATAAATAAATTAACATTCACATAATGGCAAAAGTTAAAAGATTCTAGCTTAATTTGTATAAAATTAGTGGGAAAGAGGCATTCTAAGTGAATGGAAGAAGAATATTAAAGGCTTGAACATTATAGAAATAGGAAATGTTTGGATGACGTAAGCCTGGAGAGACAGTTTAAAGGTTAGTTGGTGTGCTAAAAATAAATGAATGTTGTTCTCACAATGAGCAGAATGAGCTTTGTGGTTAATTGCCTGGTTATAATCTTGTGTGAGGACAACCAGTAATAGAATCATTACTGATGATGTTAACCAGGACAGAGCAGCGTAAAGCAGGCAGCAGTGATACACAAGCAGCCTAGCAATATTTGACGGTATAAAGAGAAAGAAAAAATGCTAATATTATGGATTTTATCTCCATTCACAAAATAAAGATGGCATGCCTTGGAGAGTTCAGAAGAAGCAAGGCACGTTTCTCCCAGGAGCACCAAATGGAATAGTGCAATAAAGAGGTGTTATTGAAGACAAGGATAGAGTTGGCTGAAATAAACTACTTGCCTTGGCCCAATGCTACCTGACAGGACAGAAACACATGCTCCTTGAAGAGCCATTTCTTCTGTGTCCTATAAAGCCCAACTAGACCTTAATATAGTTCCAAGCAGACAGACAGAGCTCAATAAATATTTGTGAGACTCATAAAGAATGCTGTGATAAACACCACCGAGAGTGTTAAAAATACTCACTGTTCTCAGGCCTTCCTTAGTGACTGAGGTCTTTATTGGTAATCCCGTGCTTGCTGTGTCCAAAATATCTGGTATTCTAATTCTGCTGCTCTCTCCCCTCATGCTCCCTATTTACCTGAGAATCTTGATAGTAAGTTACATTAGTTAGTTTGGGGTCATTATTTAAAAAGTGCCTCAGATAGTCAAGTTATAGATGATTTCTTTGTTGCTTTGTATGCCCTCCCCCATGGTATAACCCCTGTTTTCACTGTATTTGATGTTGGTATAATTTGTGGAGGAGAAGGAAAAAAACAAATTGTTTAAATAAGGATACAGGTGGGCCATTGCAACAACGAGATGTACAAAATGAACAATTTTGGGAGGGCAGGGATGGAAGGGGAAACAAAGGAGGAGGCAACAATGCTTGATAAGAAATGTACTCATTACCTTGCTCATGTAATTGTAACCCCTCTATACAGTAGTTTCACAATAAAAAACATTAATTAAAAAAGAGGAAGGTATTTTTTTAGCTCACTGTAGTAACAGGTTTAGTTAATGATATTTGGCTTCTCCATTTGGAGGGTGTGGTGATGGTACAAGTGATGGAAAAAGTTCTTGTGGAATCAAAACTACTCATGAGAGAGAGGAAGGAGGGAGGAAAGGAGGAAATGGAGGAAATAAGGGAGGGAAGGAGGGGAAAAAAGAGGGAGAAAGAAGGAAGGAAAGAGGAGGAGGGAAAGAGAAAGAACAAGAGACTCAGACTCAGGTGCTACAATTCCTTCAAAGTTACTCCCCACTAGGTCCAACCTCTTAATGCTTCCAACACCGCTAATGGACACCATACTGGGACAACCCTTGAATGCATAGACCTTTGAAAGACAAGTAAGAATTCAACTACAGTACCATACAAGCGTACTTTTAGCTTTGGTGCTCAGCAAAACTGTCCTGCCCCTCAACATCCTGAATCTCCATCAACTTTTCTCAAATACATTTTGTGGATGTAAATTTTTTCTTGACAGCTACTTCTTTTTTCTTTTTTTTTTAACCTTCTTTTCTTTTGCCTTTTCTTCTTTCTTTCCTTTCGTCAGTCCTAGGGTTGGAAATCTCAGGACTTGATGCTGGCTAGGCAGATGCTGTATCATCTGAGCTGTATCTAAAGCTCTTTCACTTGAGGTAGGGTTCGAATTGGGTTTTCTATTTATCCCCAGGCCAGGACTAGATCTCCATTCTTTTCTCATATGTATACTTTCCTGTGGGATGGGGTGCATGCCACCATGATTGAGAGGGGGTCTCACATTTTCCCTGGGCCAGATGTAAACCACAATTCTCCTGATCTCTACCTCTCACATAGCACCACACTCAGCTGCTTCTTTACTTTCATTAGTTCTTTAAATGTGAATATTGTTCAAGTTCTTCTCTTGTAATGCCATTTTCCTTTCAATGTTATTTTATACTTCACTGATGCTTTCCTTTAGTTAAATTATAAGTATTTTCCATATTTTCCTAGAAAATGCTCATTCAAATCCATCCTCCTTATGCAGCTCTCCAGCCTCCTCTCTACACTTTGCATTGTTGTTTAGTTACATGACAAAATTAGAATCAACAATCATTTCTATTTTCTCTCTACTACAAAGAGCACTGGTGTTTCTACAAAGTCGTACATCCCCTAAAGTGGACACAAAATAATGTATTGTTTCTGCAAGAAGGAATGTGAAAAACATGCCCACAGCATGAAGCTATGCTGAGAAAATGTTAAAGTATGTGATAATTCCTCTAGCAAAGTATATAGTTGAAACAGTGATACTCTTAATACATTCTTATTTGTACATGTCCTTCAAGCTCTGATTGCAGATATATGTTGCAAAAAAAGTACAGCATTTAAATTGCAATCTGCTGTGTACTTTCTGTTATACTCTTCTGAATAAATATCTGAAATGCCTTGAGTGTTGAACGCCAAAGCTGACTGAAATCCCTCTGTTCCATAAATCTAAAATGTATTCACTGGGGTAATGATTTCTGCATTATATAAAAGATATAGCTAGATATACTCTATCCTGAAAGAAAAGCAGAATATTATAAAAAAAATTCTTTTTTTGTCGGTTGTAGGGCTTAAACTCTGGGCTTGGGCACTGTCCTTGAACTCTTCAGCTCAAGGCGAGCACTCTACCACTTGAGCCACAGCGCCACTTCCCGTTTTCTAGTGGTTTATTGGAAATAAGAGTCTCACAGATTTTCCTGCCTGGGTTGGCCATGATCCTCAGATCTCAGCCTCCTGAGTAGCTAGGATTACAGGCGTGAGCCACCGGTGCCAGGGTATTATAAAATTCTTAATACCTAATGTTAGGTTTTTAAAAAGAGGTAGCCGAGTAAGAACTGCACCAGCACGCATGTGGTATTCAGGTAAGGGGTAGGTTTATTCAGTAGACCTGCTGGGACCAGGCAAGGGTGGCATTCCACGTGGCTGGGAAAGGCCTGGGAATGAGAGAGAGCTGGGAAGAGAGGAAAGAGCTAGAAAAGAGCAGAGAGAGAGGTAAGAACAGCAGCACTCACGTGGTATTCAGGTAAGGGGTAAATTGATTCAGTAGACCTGCTGGGACCAGGCAAGGTTGGCACTCCACGTGGCTGGGAAAGGGAGAGAGCAAGAAAAGAACAGAGAGAGAGAGCTAGAATAGAACAGAGAGAGCAAGAAAAGAGCAGCAAGAGAGCATCTGGGCCTGGGCTAGGCCTTATGTAGGGTATGGGCGGGGAAAGGTGTGTCCACATCAAATTCAGATGTGATCTCAGCGGATGCAGATGTGACCTCTTCCAGGTGTCCCAGTTGCCTAGGTAACGCAGGTACTGGGTGGAGACTTTGCTGCGAGGAGGGTGGAGTCTGCTAGACATCCAGGAGTGGACCTTACACCTAATTTTTACTTCGAAAAGTAAACATTAATTGTATTATCTGACTTGAAAATAGAAAACAAAAATATAAAATGATAGAAATCAACATCTATTTTGTATTCTCATATTCAAGTATTCACCAAATTAAATACAGAATAACAGCTCAGCTTGTATTATTAATTATTCAGGCAGCTCAATTTTTGTCACTATTGTAGAATGAAGTCTAGCACCTTGTTAAATAAATCAGCATTTTCATGCAATCTGCTCTGCGAGGCACTAGGTCCTTCAGAAATTTGAGGCCCAGAGATTCTGATCCTCTCCTACCTCTGTCAATTTGACCAGAGTTATTTGTCAAAGGAATTTCATAACAAGGTTAGTTAGACAGATGAGTAGAAATCACATTTCTGCTGAAGAACTGTAGTTTCAGGAGGACTGAATAAGCTAACAATTTCCAACACTTTTCCTAAGCAAATCCAACAAAATAAAGATTTTTCAAAGTGATACTTACTCTATAATCCTTTTAGGAGGAAAAAAGTCATGTTTATATAAGAAAAATCTGTGTATTCTTCAAATTGCAACTTACTAGACAGCAAATTATTAAGATTTGGTTTGCCCAATTATAATTGTCATCACTTATAGGCAGAATCCTAAAAAGAAGACTAAATCATGTTGTCTGAAAAGAAATTAAATCATTTCCAAGTTCTCTTCCCAGTCAATGTTTGGTGTAATCTCAACTAGAAATCAATGGGTTTTCAAAGGATGGAGAGTTGGGTTTGTAGGTTATACATTGTCAGTGTGGGAGCATACAATGAGCCAACTGAAAAGTCATTCTTTAACTTCATAGTTCTGCTTGCAGTCAGATCACTCACCGAGTAAAAGCACATGTATTTTTATAAGGATCAGAAAAAAAATCTATTTAAAACCATGCATTTCTGTCAGTCAAAGATGGAAAGATGAATGACATGTTTGTTCCCTTACCACATGGTTGGGATGTTGATTTTGTGAGTGTATAAGCTGTTCAGCTTCGGAATCTACATACTGTTTTTTGAAGGTGACTGAAAAATCTCTGCACCTGCCAAATCTCATATTTAACATTCAACAGTTGGTGGTGCTGCAGAGATGAAATTTGTATTGCTTATGGCATTTCAGGTGGGTTATTATCAACTAGCAAGTAAACAAATGACAACTTAGAGCCATTTGAACTTAAATTCAAGGTTCTAACTTTGGCCTTCAAGTCCATAAGACCTTTGTCTAATAATTATTCCAAATGTAATCAACTTCAATAAAGCATCATGGTAACATGAGTGAATAAACCAAAAAACAAAAAAACACATTTAAAACATGTCTGGCACTTGCCATATTTTAGTTAGCATAATGATCCACAAACACAGTACTACTCTCCCTGATAATCTGGGAATGGCATTATTCCCCACATTAAATTTTCTAGTACATTGTAATACAATTTTCTAAATTTTCACTATCTTAGATAGAAAATCATTGGATGACATTTTTTTAAATTGTGAAAATACCGTATAGAGGGGTTACAATTACATGGGCAAGATAATGAGTACATTTCTTATCAAGCATTGTTGCTTCCTCCTTTGTTTCCCCTTCTCATCCCTTCCCCTTTTTGAGCTTTGCCTTTGTTTTAGGGATTTTAGACTCCATTTTTGAAGGGTGGTGACTAAAAACCTTTAAACAATGTTCAAACTAGAAAAACAACCTTAATCACAGGGCCACATCTCCACTCAGACAGGTAGAGTTCCTGGAATGAAAAAAATGCATCTGGTCCCCCTCCCCTTAACAACCTAACACACCCTTGATTGTTCAATTAAAGACTGACCAATAAAATAGATAGGTTGTAATCTTGCTCAACTAGCAATACCACCAGCTTATTGTCAACCCTACTTTTTTTTTTTAGAAGTCACTGAATAAATTTTTTTTATTGTGAAAATACTGTACAGAGGGGTTACAATTACATGGGCAAGATAATGAGTACATTTCTTATCAAGCATTGTAGCTTCCTCCTTTGTTTCCCCTTCCCATCCCTTCCCATCTCCCCCCCCAACCCCCGCCAAAGTTGTAAAGATCGTTTTTCTACATAACGACTTGTACATCTCATTATTGCAATGGGTCCACCTGTATCCCTATTTAAACAAGTTGATTTTTTTCTCCTTCCCCTCCACAAATTATACCAACATCAAAAACAGTGAAAGCAGGGGTTATACCATGGGGGAGGGACATACAAAGCAACAAAGAAATCACCTTATAAATATGTTAGAAACAATCACATGGAAGAAAAAAACATTTGAATACTTATCTTGGAGTTCATTTCCCCTAACATCAACTTATCTGACCTTTTCTGCTTGTCTCAGACATATATTAGTTATTGCAAATAAGGGAAACCATGGGACCTATGGGACCTATTTTTCTTTGGGCCTGGCTTACTTCACTTAATATAATTTTTTCAAGTCTTTCCATTTCCTAACAAATGGAGAAATATCACTTTGGAAAGTAGTATGGAGGTTCCTCAAAAGACTCCACATAGAGCTCCCCTATGACCCAGCAATCCCACTTTTGGGCATTTACCCAAATGATCACAAACAAGACCATACTAAAGCTACCAGCACAACTATTTTTATTGCAGTATTATTTACCATAGCTAAGATATGGAACCAAATCCAGATGCCCCTCAGTAGATGAATGGATCAAGAAAATGTGGTATATATACACAATGGAATTCTATGCCTCCATCAGAAAGAATGACATTGCCTATTTGTTAGGAAATGGATGACATTTATTTTGGAAGAAAATTTTGGAGATACTTATTTCAAAGAAGAAATAAAAGTATACTAGTATATCATATGTGGCAAATCAAGGTCATCAATTAAACTGTAAGTGGCTCTTATTTAATGAAAAAACTGGAAAGTCAATCAAAGGAATTATGTTTTTACAGAACTGTATCTCATTGCTTTTAATATATAATATTAATATAAAGTGCCATCCCTTGATACTTATCATAAATTTTGATATATACAAGATAATTTTTTACTCTATCTTAATTTTAGATGTAGTTCACTCATGTATCTATTTCTGTGTATGACTTGAAACCAATTTATTGTGTGAGAAACATTTCTAAGTTTAATGCTCAAGGTTAAATGGTCAACAGAGAAGATGATGGATTTCATAATTGCTCTGAGTATTTAAAGGCACACACTATACTTTTTTTCCTTTTGGGCTTGAACTATGATGGCCATATTCAAAGGGACATTTTTATCAGTGAGTTCAAGTAGATCCCAAACTGTCTTATGATGGGATTTTCTTTCACCATCTTTTCCTAGCATCCATTTTTGGATAGAAACATGATAGCGCTTGTTACTCCAGTTCTTCTAAGACTTCACCTTCTTCAACAGATATACTGGTCAGCTTCCAGCTCACATAAAAACTCGGTGTATGCATCTGTTCTTCATCAATAACTCAAAGTAGTTGCTCCACAAGTATTTGTTGGGGAGCCTAACTACAAATTTACTGCTGTTCGGTACCCATCCAAACTTAACAGAAATAATATCTGTGAAAAATTTCCTGATATGTAATTCACTCTACACAGAGGAACCATTAAAATGGACCCATCGACTAAGGTTGATGAACAGGAAAATACACATGTAGACTACAAAACATTATCCCCACAGAAACACTGCTAATAAATTGTGCTTTCACCTTGGCCTGGTGCCTTGGGCACTGAAGGGTTCTGTATCAAGCTGACTATAAAACTCATTGATGTAATAACAACAACGATTTCTTTTCTGGAAGATTCTCTTTTCCATGCTGTGGTGTCCCTTTTATGAGGACTCAAAGGAGATATTTTTCTTTAGATTCAGTGCCAAGAATAATTGTGCTCCTTCTAAAGCAACAGGTGATCTCCTATTTTATGGACACTATGTACAGCGTTTAATGTTCTCTGCTTCTCTTTGCTTTGAAACTCAAGAGCAAAACACGGGGCCTGCCTCAAGCAAATTCAAAGGAGTTTATGGCACTCTAGAATTCATCTGTCAATCTCTTCATTCGCATTGCTATCTTCCCCTATCTGTACCTATCAACTTGCTTTTCACTTTAAGATATCTACAAGTATAAAATCTGCCATCATAAATACTTTTCTGAAGTAGAATGTGCTAAATAAAGATTAACAAGATGAAATAATAAACAGCACATGTTTTCTATTTTCCCTTGTGATCTCCTCTTTACTCTTGAGAGACAATAAGCCAGTAATTGCCACAGGAAAAAAAAAAGGTCATCAACAGTGCTGAAGAAAGAAAAAATATCAGCCAAACAGAAATAAATCTTAGCATCTAGTTGTAAAAGGATTCATTTGAAATTAAGGAGAAAGGAAGAGAACAAGAAAGGGGAAGGGGGGGAAGGATGGGAGGGGGTAGACGTAGGACAATCACAGTTCCAGGCAAACTGGACAAAGATTCCTTCTCAAAAGGAAACGAGTGGATATGGTGGTATGTTTGTCAGTCCAGTTCTAGGACATGAAGTGTAAATTGAAGGCGGCCTTCCAGGCCAGCCCAGGCAACAGAGTACCTTCTCATCAAGCACAAAGCCCTCAGTCCAAACCATAGTAATGCCACTCCCCCACACAAGCGCAAAGAAGAAAGGGAAAGGAAGGGGAAGGGGGAGAGAGTGGAGGGAATGGAAGGGAGGGCAGGCGAAGGGAAGGTGAGAGATACAGAAAAGGAGAGAAGAAGGAAAAGGAGGTGGGGAAGAAGGGAAGGAGAGGAGGAGGGAGAGAGGAGAGAAAGCAAAAAGGAGAGGAGAAGGAAGAGGGGCAGGGAAGAGGGGAAGGAGAGAAGGAGAAGGGGGAAAGGAGGAGGAAAAGGTGGAGAGGGAAGGGAAGGAGAGGAAAGAAAGGGAGGGGAAAAAGGACCATGGTGAGGAGGAAGAGGAGGAGGAAGAGTAAGAGGAATAGGGGAGGAGGAGGAAGAAGAGGACACAAAGGAAAAGAGAAAGGTAAAAGGAAAGGGAAATAGAGGAAAAGGGGAAGCTTTATCTAGCAAGACAAAGGCTATAAAGATGTCAACACAAAGAAACATCCTGGGGCAGGGTACATCATAAGGCAAAAGGAAATAGTCTTCACCATGAATAAAGTAGGTCCCTGCCCCTCCCTCCACCCCACCCCCCACCAGCTACATCCCTGGCAGCAAGCAGGTCCCTTAGGATTTAGAGACAGAAGCAAAGCAAAAGGCAATGAGGCTAAGTATGAAAATTGAAAATGAATGAAAATGGTTTTGCGCTGACTTAGAAAAGTCCATAAAGTATTCAAGGTAATTTATCTTTATCAGGCATGCTCATTATTTAGTGCAAAGAAATGATGCAGAGTTATATTTTATGTTTTTGCCAATCATGACCAAAAATATGTCTGTTAATAAGTAATATTCATACACAAGTGTCTAACAACCTTAATCTAGATTCTCTCCCTACATCTTTATCAGAAGCTTTTCACTTTGAAAGTGACAGAGAATTACTGATGTATCTAAATCTTTATTCCTGTCTTTTCTTAGACCCTTAAGAACAGTTTCTGAATGTCAAATTTCTTTCTGTTTATATGGGTTGACTTCTTGTGGTTTTCCTTGTTCAAATTTGGGTATTCTGGCATGAATTCTAGTATCATTTGAATAGGAATGTACACTTTTTCTGGCCATTCGCTCATTCCTTTTATGCTCTCTTACAATGGAGATTTCATTCTATTTCTCAGTAAAAATGAGATACAAATCTCTCTATACCCAACTGTATCTCTCTGAAATACTTGGATCAATATTCTGACTACTATACTTCATGGATATTTCTAGATTCATGTCCCATAATAGCCTCAAACTCAACATATGAAAACTGGGAAACTTTTCCAAATTCTCTGCCATACTTCTCATTGGTGTCAAAATATTATCATACTCTCAAACTCCTGAACAAAAGTCCTTATATTAGCCATTGTTATTATCTTTTTTTATATAAGTTTTTTTATTTTTATTGTGAACATACTGTACAGAGGGGTTACAATTACATGGGAAATAGCTACAGCAATAAGACAAGATGCAAACATAAAGGGGATCCAAATAGGGAAAGAAGAAATAAAACTCTCCCTCTTTGCAGATGACATGATCTTGTATTTAAAGAATCCCATACACTCCACTCCCAAATTACTCAAGCTGATTCAAAAGTTTGGCAAAGTAGCAGGGTATAAAATTAACCCCCCAAAATCAATGGCTTTTCTGTATGCCAACAATGAGAAGAGTAAGGCTGAAATTAGGAAAGCAACTCGATTTGTAAGAGCCCCACAAAAAATAAAATACCTAGGAATTAACTTAACCAAAGAAGTGAAGGACCTCTATGATGAAAACTTTAAAAACTTGAAAAAGGAAATCAAAACAGAACTTAGAAAATGGTAAAACCTCCCATGCTCCTGGATTGGAAAGATTAACATCGTGAAAATGGCAATACTTCCCAAGGCTATCTACAAATTCAATGCGATACCTATCAAAATTCCAACGTCATTCTTCAAGAAATAGAAGAGGCAGTCCAAAAATTCATATGGAACAATAAAAGACCCCGAATAGCAAAAACGCTCCTCAACAAAAAGAACACTGGTGGAGGAATATCAATACCAAATTTCAAACTCTACTATAAAGCCATAGTAATCAAAACAGCTTGGTACTGGCACAAGAACAGACCTCAGGACCAATGGAATAGAATTGAAAACCCAGAAATGAACCTACAGAATTATAGCAATCTAATCTTCGATAAGGGAGCTAAAAAAATAGAATGGAAGAAAGACAGCGTCTTCAGTAAATGGTGCTGGCAAAATTGGTTAACTACTTGTAGAAAACTAAAACTAGATCTTTATATATCACCTTGCACCAGAATCAACTCCAAATGGATCAAAGACCTCGGAGTCAAAGCAGACACTCTGAAAACATTACAGGATGGAATAGGAGAAACCCTAGGTCTCCTTGGCTCAGGCCGAAATTTTCTTAATAGAGACCCGAAAACACAACAAATCAAAGAAAGATTGGACAAATGGGATTGCATGAAGTTGCAGAGCTTCTCCATGGCAAAGGACATAGCTAGAAAGATCAATAGAAAGCCCACGGATTGGGAGAAGATCTTCACTAGCCCAACAATGGACAAGGGTCTCATATCTAAAATATACTTGGAACTCAAAAAATTAAATTCCCCAACAACAAATCCTCAAAGAAACAACTGCCCAATAAATAAGTGGGCTAAAGACTTAAAGAGAAACTTCTCTGAAGAAGAAAGAAGGATGGCCAATAGACACATGAAGAAATGCTCAACCTCCCTAGCCATAAAAGAAATGCAAATCAAAACAACATTGAGATACCACCTCACCCCAGTTAGAATGGCAAAAATCAAGAACTCTAATAACAACAGATGCTGGAGGGAATGTGGCAGAAGGGAACCTTACTTCATTGTTGGTGGGAGTGTAAACTTGTTCAACCACTTTGGAAAGCAGTATGGAGGTTCCTCAAAAGACTTCACATAGAGCTCCCCTATGACCCAGCAATCCCACTTTTGGGCATTTACCCAAATGTTTACAAACAAGACCACACTAAAGCTACAAGCACAACTGTTTATTGCAGCATTATTTACTATAGCTAAGATATGGAACCAACCCAGATGCCCCTCAGTAGAGGAATGGATCAAGAAAATGCGGTATATATACACAATGGAATTGTATGCCTCCATCAGAAAGAATGACATTGCCCCATTTGTTAGGAAATGGAAAGACTTGGAAAATTAAATTAAGTGAAGTAAGCTTGGCCCAAAGAAACAAAGGTCCCATGGTCTCCCTTATTTGCAGTATCTAGTATATGTATGAGTCAAGCAGAAAAGGTCAGATAATGTGATGTTAGGAAAATGAACCCTTAGATATGTATTTAAATGTTTTTTCTTTCATGCATTTGTTTCTAACGTTTATAAGATTATTTCTTTGTTGCTTTGTATGTTATTATCTTTTATACAAATTATGCCAGACAGTTTTTTCCCTCAGTTTCCTGTTTATAGTTTCATTTTCAACACCCACATTAACTTCCTGTTTCTTCTTCTCCATGCAAGAACAGATTTTGGTGTTTAAATGAAGCCACAGACACATGTGCAACCCTCCTCAACTTATTCACCACTTACATCTTCCCAGTCTGTACAATGGTGATCAAGATAGCTGTCTGATAGATTCAATGTAAAGATAACCTGAAATGATTTATTTGAAAACCAAGCATACATTTTTGATTATGTTCAAATACAAGCTCCACTGATTCATTAACTCTTCAATCTTAGACTACTTTTGCAACCACGGTACTTGAATTTTCTCTCTGTTGGGTAGAATGTATTTTTTGCCATCTTCACATAGTCTAGGATTGCTTGTACCCATCGATTGGTTAAGATTTCACCTCACCCCATTTTGAATGGCCATAATCAAAAAAAAAAAAAAAAAAAAAACAATTGACACAGATGCTGGTGAGGATGCAGCCAAAAGGGAACTCTAATACACTGTTGGAAATGTAAACTTGTTCAATGGAAAGCAGTGTGGAGATTCCTCAAAAAATTACAATGCTTAATAAGAAATGTACTCATTACTTTGCTCATATAATTGTAACCCCTCTGTACAATATTTTCACAATAAAAAACTTATTTAAAAATAAAAAAGAAGAAAAAAAAGACAATATAGAGGAATAAATTTACAAAGCAAAAGATGATTTCTAGAACGGAAAAGGTCCTTCTCTAATGGAAAGGAAGTAGAAAGCCAAGCACAATAACAAACAAAAAGATCCACAAGCCATAACCATGCCAAAATACCAAAGGAGGAAGAATTTTCAAAATGTTAGAATTACAAATACCAAAATCACACTCAAAGGCACAGTGCTAAAAACTCGAAAACCACCAGTTACCCTATGGAGCCAGGTTGGAGACGGGGACACTGAGAGCAAGGGAGGGGGTGACATTTCCCCCAAGAAATGCACTCATTGTCTGACTTTTGGAATTGTAGCCCCTCTGTGTAGCACCTTTATAATAATCATAAAAATAAATATTTTAAACAGTCAAAAAATTAAACATGGAAACACCCTATGATACAGCAACTCCACTCCTGGGTATTTACTCAAAAGATTAGAAATGGGCGGAGCACAGGTGGCTCATGCCTATAATCTGAGCTACTCAGGAGGCTGAGATCTGAGGATCACAGTTCAAAGCCAGCCTGGACAGGAAAGTCCATAAGACTCTGATCTCCAATAAACCCCTCAGAAAATAGGAAGTGGCACTGTGACTCAAGTGGTAGAGCTCTATGCTTGAGCTGAAGAGCTAAGGGACAGTGTCCAGACACACAGGTCACGACCAACAAATATATATATATATATATATATATATGTGTATATATATATATATATATATATATGAGAAAGAGGATACAGTAAAGCTACAATACGTCCATGTCTATTGCAGCATTATTCACCATATCACAGGTATGGAATCAGCCAAGTATCTTCTCAAGAAAATCAAGTATATATACACAATTGAATTTTACTCAACCATTAGATAATGATATTGTACCATTAAAAAAAATGGAAAGACCAGGCCCCAAAAGACAAAGGATACATGTTTTCCCTGATATGTAGTTGTATGGTATGCAAGTATATACAAAAGTATTGATTGAAAAATTGTAGTCTCAAGGGATATCTCAAATAGTGTAATTCTTTTGAAAGCCAAAATCAAAGTTCAGCGAAATAAAACACCATATATTATTTTATGTAATTATAAATATAATTTACAATCACCTAGTAACTTGATTTACAAGTTTAACTTATTTTTCTATGAACACTGGGAGTACTAAGTTAAAAAAGTCAAAGCTAGATTATTAAGTTAATATTGATAAAAAAAATACATAGATTCCGAAGATATCTTCAATGAAAGTTCCATTCATTATTATTAAAGAGGGTTTTTTTTTGTATCATCAGCATTTTGTAAGTAAACATTGAAGGGCGTTGGTTTTAACATGCTTCTTCACCTTTCTCTGTAGAAGCTTATATTTGCAAGACATTTCAGCTACAAAATTTCTAAATCTTCAATTCAGATTCAGAGGAGGTGAGATTATTTGTCCTAAGCAGTCTTTTGCATTTTAAGTGCCTTTATTTAAGTGATAATGTCACCTGAGAGAACAATTTGAAAGGAAGACTCACTTTGGCTCACAGTTTCAGAGGCTTTGGTTCACAAGTTTTGGTTCCATGGACTCTGGGATCCTGGTAAGACAAAACTCAGTGGTAGGAGGGGAGCATTGGGTCAGGGAGCTTTTTACTTCACAGAAGAGAGGGAGAAAGAGAGTAGGAGCCAGCTATTACCATCAAAGGCATACCCCAAATGATTTATATCTTCTAAGCCTTACTTGCTGAAGTGGCCCGAACTTCACAAAATTGCACCACAAAGCAGGGAGCTGTGGGAGATATTGTAAGTGTAAAATCTGGCATAGGCTCAAGAACTTCCTAGTGATGATAATGAAAGCTAATATTTAGGGATTGTTTTTGCACTGTTAACTAAGCTAGTGTTTTATATAGATGAGCACATTTAATCCTTTCAAACGATGGGAGGTAAGTCCTATCATTGCTCTTTTCTAAAGGAATAAACTCGACTTTCAAAGGATCTATAGCACATAATTATGATGATACACATATTGTCACAGTGGAATTTAAACCTGTGTTTGTCCTATACTATAAGTCTTGCATTGCACAAAAGGAAAATGTTTCCAGTTTTCTCAGCCCATTTTCATGTGACACTATGCACTTTTCATATATTTCCTTTAAATTTCTGAGAAACTAACTCATCTGCTCCATAGTGGTGTCTGAAACTACCCCCTCAAGATATAATTTATTCATAAATGACAATGCATTCAAATATATTTAATTTGATTTATAAATATTTTTAGACTTAAGTCCAAAAGCATTATGTTCCTTAGTAATATAGATCTTCCTGTCTTGCTATGGCCCAACATTTGAATGCCATCAGTTGAAAATATGAATCATCTAAGGTCTTCGTCCTGTGTGTATGTCAGAGCACTGTTGAAATAAAGGAAGAATTTCATAGCTGGGAAAGCTGAGTGTCAAGCTGGTCATTTTTTCAGCTTCCATGCTGATTAGTAACAACAGTTCAACTAGAAAGTCAGGGCCCAGGGCACTGTTCATAGTAGTAGACTCTACGATAGAAACTGGAGGAGGGTTGTTAAAGCAAGTGAGAGATGGGTTTCCTTTTGGGGAGGAGCACGTAATAAAACACCAAGGCCTTTGAGTCTCTCAGCATCAATGGGAAGGCCTCCCCAGGAGTCATTTCCGATTGTAACTGAAGAGAGTACCTTACTTGGACATCCGCATCTATTTCGTGTTCCCTTTTGAGGAAGTAATGTGATTTAGCACTAGTGTCTGCAGGATAAAAAGAGTCTGATTAATGCGTGGCACTCCACGTGATAGCACAGGCACCCGCCTAAGTGATGGAAGACCCTCTCATAATTGGATCTGAAATTGAATAAAATGATAAAAAATTTAGCATAGCCTTTGTCTTTATGTGCTATCGTGGGACAGCGGAGAGGTCAGGCTACTTGGAAACGATGAGGTCCATTTTACAGTCTCTGCTGGTAAAAATTTGTTTAACACCTTCTCATGATTAAAAGAAATGTGTATCCTGCTGTGGCACCAAGGTACAAGAGAGGGAATAATAAATTGGTGCCATTGACAAGATGTCATTTGTTATCTGCTTTAAAATGTCAGGTCGTGTCATGGTGGTGAAATATTTTCTCTCTTGATGTATGTCCTACAATGCAGGTTCAGTGTTTGGCACTATTCTATTTCAATAAAAGAAAACAGCTTTTAATCTGGAAGGCGCTGTCACCAGCAGGAAAATAAGGTCATCTGTGACTCTTATTTGGCCATTTCTCCACAACCTTCCATTAGCAGTATATTTCATTTGCCCAGTTGGTCCAAATTCTTTCTTTAATTTATCTTTTGAGGAGTGTAATTATCCATCTGTTCTCTTGGCCAAAGGCAGGAAAGGAAAAAAAAAGGCTGTTAGAGGTTTTGAATCTACAAAAAGGCTGAAACCTGGTAACTGCACACATGCTAGTAACTGTTAAGTGCTGTGCTTCTGTGTTTCTTAGCATATACTCATCTCTCTGAAAGTCACAGAACACAAATATAAAAGCAAAGCTTACATAGGTTAATCAATTACAAATAAAAAAGATCTAAGAGAAAAGTAGATTAAAATATGTAGTTTTATATATTTCAGAGCTATGGTGCTATTATACCAGTATGGGATTTAAATTACTATGAAACATAAATGAACAAAAACAAGATAGTAAAAGTCTCAAATAGTTGGTTTCCAATTCTCATGTGATTATACTTTAAGTGTAAAGTCATGGCAATGACCTTGGACAGCATCTATTTGTCTTTTACACATTGAAGCACCCATGCATCTTGAATGATGGAGTCTGTAATAATCAAGTTGGAAGAACAAAATCTGTTGCAGATGATAGGAAAAAATGACTTAATATAAGAATATATAAGATGGCATTTACTTTTTCATTACATATTTGGTAGCTCAATATTTTACACAAAATTAAAATTGTATTTCTAGGCACAGGGGCTCACACCTATAATCTTAACTATTCAAGAAATGAGGAGGATTGTGATTCGAGGCTAGACTAGGTCAAAAAAATTCATAAAAAGCTGGGCATCGTAGCATGGATCTGTAATTTTATTATGTATGAAATATACATAAGAGAATCATAATCTCAAGCTACCAGGACAAAAATTAAATAAATAAGTGGGACTCCACTTAAAAACTAGCAGAAGTGTTGTAGGTATGACTCATAATAGGTTACTTGTCTGAAAATTACAAGTCCCTGAGTTCAAACCTGATTACTACCTTTAAATTCCAAGTATGTAAATGATAAAGCCAAATAGAGGGAGAGACCAAGACAGGGAGACAGAGAGACACAATGAGAGAGACAGATAGAGCAAAAATATCTCTGACCTACTACCATGGAATAGAAGAAAGTCACTATAGATGTGTCAACACCTTTGGGACACTAGGAGAATTTTTCCATGTAACACTGCATGAAACTTTTCTTTAAAGATTCTTACTTTTCCAATCAACCTGTGAAATACTTTTGCCTGACTATCTACCTATAAGAAGATTTTCACATTATATTCACCCTGCTGAATCCAATATCTCCACATCTGTTCAGACAAGCAACTGTGTTGATTAAAGTATTTCTTAATGTATACGTACTGAACACATGCAGATCTTTGATTCTTAGCATTATTCCCTGAACAAGGCCTTGGATCAACTATTTCCATAATGTTCACATAGTATTTCATGCAGTGGAGATGACTAAAACTCTTCAGGAACACTTGTGCTGGCTACATACATATATTAGGCTATTTTATGTGATGGATTTGTACATGTATAGACTTTGGTACCTATGGAAGGGTCCAGGGATTCTGAGAGAGGATTCTATACTCTTGACACACAAAGAAGATAGATATCAACTTGATCCCTAGTGTTGATCGGCAACTTTTTGTTGTTTTCTTTTACTAAGGATGCATTATTTGACTTCTAAAGATAATTTAGAAATAAGATGCCCCCTCCCTCCTACCTCCTCTCCCCTCCCTTAGCAAGGCCAATAACATTCTGACCAGACAGGATGGAAGTTTTCTGTGAGGATAGTCCTGCAATTCATTCCTGTCATGACCAAAACTGTATTTATCATGACACTGTTCCAAATTTTATTTTCCTGGGGTAACTTAAAATTTCAGATGTTCTAATGTAATATCTTGTCATTTTAATCCTGACAAATGACTCGATTAATAATTACATTAAATAATCTTGTAAACCAAACCAAGTATGTCTGGGAATCATATGTGATTACCCTCTAATTGTGGTGAATTGTTCATTATTTTTGAATTACTAGTAATATGTTTGGAAAAACTTTTTTCTATAGCAAATACATTATAAATTTCTTTAGTGCAAAATGTTTACACAATTACCTACTTCAAGCAGAGATAAAATTTGTGCTGAGTCTATGCATTAATTCTTTAAATACATTAATATTTTCTGTGATGGGACCTATGCATATGTAATTTTAAAAGAAAAAAAAATGGAGTGATTCCACACAATAAAAGTTGTTACTAAGGAAATGAAACCTTAAAGTATTTGGACTTTAAATATAAAAGGTTGAAGTGGTTGCATGATCTTTAATGTAGTGTAATAAAAATAATAAGCTGTCCTTAAATTCTCCACACAAAGAAAGGTCAACAATGTAAATTGTGCAGAGAACTCACGAAATTAGTACAGTCTGATTAATTCAGTAGAATAATTTGTTAAGATAGTAGGCTGGATTTTGCTTGGGTAGCTATAAATATTTTCCCTTCTGATTCAAAGAAGATGGTCAGCACTATATTTTCTTCACTAAAAAACTGCAGAGTAGCTAGATCAAGCAGATAAGTTGTCTCCTAGGTTTAATACCTAAGCACTTTGGCATTTTATGAAATTGTCTCAGAAAGAAGAGAACAGATAAGGCAAAAAATGTAATAAATAGGAATGGTTGGGAGATCTTACCTTCTAACTATGAAAGAAACAAAGATTATCTGAGTCCTATCATGTGCTAGGAATGACAAGCTTGCAGTTTGGCTGCTTGCTGATGGGAAACCCTGAAAGTGACTGGCAAGTGGAAATTAAACATCTCTGCACAATAAATCCTAAGAGTCTGCATTTAGTTATTGCATTCCTAAGACAGGTAATTTGGAGACAAGAGCAGTATGACCAATGTAGACTGAACACCGGATAGCTCACTTCCACATATTCTGCAACCCAGAGGGACTCAAGCTGTATACTCATTTATTAACAGTATGTTCTTCCCTCCTAAACCATCTTTAGTATCCTACAGGTCAGCTTCTGACTTTGACCTCTCATTACACCTTCACCTAAATGGCTTCAAGCTCCTCATTACTGACACAAAAGTAAACTGAACAGTCAGGGACCTGAAGACAGTTCACAGCTCATTTTCACTTGCTGTATATTCTACATTTGTGTGAGTGTACAGGTGTATCACTTTTATCTTTGAGAAAGTCATTTTGCTTTCTTCACTCTATCAATTGTCTCAAAGTGATTTTTCCTTCCTTTTGGTAATTCTCCTTAACGCTGTTACCTTTGATTCCCTGAAAGATATTATGTGTTCAGCAAGCATGTTTTGTAGTATCATCTCATTTGAAATACTATTTTCTCCAGAAAATTCATCTTGACTCTGTAAGTCTGGGTGTCTTTTAGTGCACTACGATCTGCCCATATCTACTATACCTATTTTTCCTTCTCTAGACCATGAGCAACTACATGTAAACAAAACTAATCTTCACAATTTCTTCATGAAAGAGTCACACCATGCCAACCATGCAATGGGCATTCAAAATATTTCTTAATTCAAAGAATATGACTGAATAAAACTGGCTAAATCCTCCATAACTCACTGTATTTCCATGGATGGGAGAGTTAATTTGATCTATTACAATGAAAAATCCCCTCAGATCCAAGCAGATCCAAGGCCCTTCCCTCACTAATCTCCCTATAGTCAAAGCCATTCCAGTCACTTTTCCAGTGACAAAGGTCAAGTCTCAGCCTAAGCCAGTTAACAATTGGCAATTGCACAGAGGCATGGGAGCAAGGACAAAATGATGTAAATTGTACTAACCTGACTCTCTGGGTTGGCATCAAATCAGTCTTACAACAGTACTGACTTGTCCTTCTGCTTCAACTTTTAAAAACTTGGCTCCCGCCCATCCCATTCCTAAGGCTGTGTCTTAGCAATGACCTACTGGCCCAATCTCTACAGAATTATTCCTGTCGTTATTCTTGACAGCCTCTTTTCTACAGATTGGAGGCTGCTTAAATATCACATCCTCCGGGAATCTTTCCATAATTCTGTTGACTAGGTTATATTTCCTTGCCATATGGTCTCATGGAAGAATATGGCACTTATTCAAAAATACTCTCACACCGATTAGTTATATAATTATCTATGTAAATCTTTATTTGTTTATCTCTATCACTAACCCACTGGCTCTGAGAAGGAGCTATCACATCTACCTTGTTCATGGCTCTGTTTTGAATGTACCTACCTCAGCATCTGTCACACTGCACAAACTCAGTAGTGGATCAGGGAGTTCGGTCTGTTGGTTGAGGCCCACTGCCTAAAAGATGGCTTTCTCCTCCTCTTCGTCCTCTTTCTCCTCTATGTCCTCAGTGGTCACTGTCTTTGTTTCTCCCACTCAACTCCTGCTATTTTGGACTAATCCAGAGCACTGACTATATACTTACTGCCTGTCTGGATCACAGTGTTTTAGGGTCACCACTCTGAAGATGGCCTGTCTCTTGTGCCTAACATGAAGTATTTCTCTGCACACACACAATAATCACCTTACTCCCTCAAGTTGCCTGATTTCCATCAGCTATCGAAGTCTCATAGAGTTACAATCTAAGTTAAGACACGCTGATTTTATGAGATATTAGGTACAGTCTAAACAACACGGCTGCTGACCCCTGAGGTCATATTTTATATTTCTGAACATCAAGAAATATCTGGATGGGAGATAACAGGCAACTCTATTGAAACAAGATTGTCTTAATTTACTTGATGGTTATTATAGAGGTGGTGTGCAGAGGGACTACAATGACATGAGTCAGGTAATGAGTATATTTCCTTTCAAACAGTGTCTTCTGTTCCTTCATTCTCTCGCAGCCCCTCCCTCCCATCTCCACCCACAAGTGGCATAGTTCACTTTCATCAGTGTCCAGTGCACTCTACTGCTGCACCTTTTCACCACCTCCCTCGAGTTCTGTACCCTCCCGCAACCCTTCTGAAAAGTTCACTTGATTACATAAAGTAAAAAAGACAAAAATCACCAAAAACTTTAAAAAAAGAAAGGGAAAAAAAGAAGTCTCTTGTTTCCATATCTCTATGTTCATTTCAGTATGTTTATTTTTTTTCATAAAGTTGAAGAGGCATTTAGGCATTGCACCTTTGTATGAAATAAGATTCCTAAATAGAAATGGCACCCAATGACAAAACAAAGTCATAATCAACATGCTAATTTCTGCAAAGAGAATTAACTCACTAAGATAATCTGACTATAAAGATTCCCAAAACACTTCTGAATTAGTTACAAATAAATTTAGCCTTTAGAAATCCATTATCCAAAGGCCAATATTTATGCTGGGCCAAAACCTACATAAGCAAATTTGGGGAGTGAGAAAAGATATAGTCAGTAAGACTGTATAGCTTATATAGGCTTGCAAACTTGTCTGAGAATTAAGACTGGCATTAGTTAGAGCCTATCAAATTGCATAATAAAATAGTAAACCTAATATCACTTCTATTATTTGTATTTTAGTCACATCTATGTTCTGTCTGATCTGCAGAAAAAAAAATACCTATGGATGATAAAAACCTATGCCATTCTCAAAGTCTAGTTCATGTCTCTGAATTTAGGAGTGCACAAAAGGATATGCTTTGATTTTATAAACTAGATTTAATTAAAAAAATTAGCTATTCTAGAATTTAAATTATCACTCTCTATGCTTAGTAGTATAAAGATATATTACTGAATACTTTCTTGACAAAATGAAAGATTTTTATTCACTTAAAAAAAAAGAGAATTGCTTCCGGAGCTGATTGAAAATAATAACTTCAAAGATATATTTGACCTTTAAATTTAAATAAAAACAAATAAAGTAATCATATGTATTTCCTTGTTTCAGAAAGATTTGCCACATCTGCTTCTCTCTGGAACCCCTACGAGTGCATTATTTAATTTATCTCCTCAGAGGTTGGGTGATATTTGCAATCCTAAAGTTTCCAAAGCTGCCTGCACACAGAGGCATTTATAGACAAAAGTATCCTTCCATTAACGTATCATTACATCACTGGAACTTGCCTCAATAAGCTTATTTTATCTGTCTTCTTTTTAATGTATACATAAGTTATATATAACGTTATGCATACATTAACATATATACATAAGTTATCTGATAAAATTAAAAATGATTCATAAATAATATTTACCTGCTGCTTGAGGGGATTTTGTAATGAATCTATTTGTTCTTATAAAGATGGATATAATAATTTTGGCCATACATATATATTATTATTATTATCTGTAATTGTTCCATAAGAGGACACAACTCTTAGAAGACAGATCCAATCTAAATGAATGAGAAGAAATGGCATCAAGGGCATCTTGCTTGGTGAAAGAAACAATGCAGAAAGACTCCGCATGCTATGGTTCAAAGTGTATGACCATCAACAAAAGTCAAAATGGTGAAGATAGCAAAAGAATGGCCAAATATTTAGAGGGAAGAGGACAGATGAGCAGGCAGAGCAATGGGGGATGTCTGTGATAGTGAAATTATACCTGACAATTCCGTCCTAGTGAACATGCAGTACTATGCGACAGGGAAAACTCACAGCATGTGCAACACAACATGCAAAAACTAATGTGAGCTGTAGACTCCAGTTAATAATTACAAGCTTATCTTTTAGAGTGAATATAATATAGCGAATTTAATATCCCACCCTACATATGATAGTAATATTCAGGAACATTAGGAAAGAAAAATCATGATATGAAATTTACAACTTTACATTGAGTGCTATAAGGACAGAGCTAAATATTCTACAATGTATAGGGCAGCCTCCCTCATGGGAATTATCTGATCTAAAATGTCACAACTGCTAAGGTGATAAAACTCATTTGATATGCTCTCCCCCTCTCCATGTAAAACAGTTTTGTATGTGTGTGCGCCCATACTCGGTTTGAACTCAGGCCTCACACTGTTGTTTGGCTTTTTGCACATGGCTGATACTCTACCACTTGAGCTACAGCTTCACTTCGGTCTTTCACTGATTAAATGAAGATAAGAGAGTCGCATAAGACTTTTCTGCCTGAGGTATCTTTGAACTTAGATTCTCAGATCTCAGCCTCCTCAGTAGAATTACAAGTGTGAGCCACCCACACAATGAAAATCACTTTTCAATTATCTACCCAATCAGAAGAGGTAAACAAGTTTGTTAATATCATTTAATGTGACCAATTTAAATAGTAAAGATAATTTTTATACTAGCAAGCCTTTTTATCCAGCATTTTAATGGCAAAACTATATATATGCATATATATATAAAGTATATATATGCATATATATGTATATATACTATATATGATCATATATATATCCTTGTTAACATATATATGTTATATATTAATATATATATAATATATAATATATATTAATATATATATAACATATATTATATATATGTTAATGTATATATGTGTGTTATCCTTTTTCTACTACTCTCTATTCTGAAGTAGAAGCATTTATTGCAGTGTTTGTGAGAAAACAAATGATCACTCTCAAGTTAATATAACGACACCACTTAAACAGAGTTTTTACAAACTTTTGTTATTAGAAAAATCAACAGCCCAAGCAAGGAATGGCAGAAGCTCAAGGAAATCAGGCATCTCTAATGACTCTCTTCCCGCTTAGCTCAGGCCTCAAGTAATTTCTTTGCAAGGGTTTTAGAGCTCAGGCTTTTGGTCTTGATGGGGAAATCCAGGAAGGGCTCAAAGGTAGTCTATTTGCAACACGCTAACAAATGTACCATTCCCAATTGGACCAGCCATCTCCCAGCAGGAGGGCTTATTTCAAGCAGAAAAGTTTCAGTTCAAAATAGCTAGGGTGGGATCCCTTGTTTTCTTTGGGAGGTCTCTTGAGGGTTTGAGACAATTAAAGTGCTAATTGCCTATCCTTTGTCTTTAGGGTGTTGAAGTTAAGACTGCATAGTGGAGTCAGTGTGTTAGCCATGTTTTCTCTTTCAGCGATTAGAGGCATCCCTAAGCTAAAAACAACAAAATTGAAGTCATAACTTTGAAGAGCATTATACATTATTTGACTGGAATTGCTAAAATTTGATTGGAAAGGGGCTAGAGTAGATACACCAGGTGCACTGCTTCTCAGTCAGGGAAAGTTTCTCCGGGGACATTTGTCAATACCCAGGGACACTTTTAATTGTCACATTTTGGTTGAAAAGGAAGCTGATTACATTAACCTGGGAGAAGCAAGATGTACCACAACTCAAATATCTTACAGTGCACAAAGCTGATTCCTCAAAGAATTAGCTGGCCTAAAATGTCAGTATTGATAAGGATGCAAAACTCTTCCCTATGAGCTCATTTGTCTTCATAAGCTTTGGGTAGATGGCTTCCAATGTATTCACCTTATACTGGCTTCCAGTGTATTCACATTATACGATCTGTAGACCACCTTTTGGTTGAGTGCTCTTTAGAGCTAGTCTTTCCAAGTATGCATTTGTTATGCAATACCTGCTAAGCCATAAAAGCTTGGGAAAGATTTACTGCCTTAATTGTCTTAACAGGCTGAGAAGAAACCTTTAACACTTTGGTTGGACTCTCCAAGGCAAAGAGTCATCGTACATTTAAGATAAGTCTTTCATCTCATAGCTTTAGTTGACAAGTATTTAAAAATAAAATAAATGGGTAATTAGATAGAGGTGCTCAGCAAGAGGTACTTGCCTTTTACATGAGTTCAATCCCCAGCACACACATACATGTACACTCACCCATAATGGTTGTTATGATACAAATGCTGGAAATTATGTATTAGATAAGCAGGGAGGGGAGAAATGAGGATAATGAAATGGATGACACTGATGGAGAGGAATGGTACCCACAAGCTGCGATGTTGAATTGAAGCTCTTTTGTACAACTAGTGCAAGGTAATACAAATAAAGAAAAGGTTAACTAAAAAATAACAATATAGTTTTTCTGTACATCTTATCCTAAAACATATTATTGCATCCTATTGGCTCTTAAGAAAGGTGTACGTAAATCATTGAATTTGATACTGTTATAACTCATGCTAAACTCAAATACTCATGTACAGGCCACAGTGGCCTTTATTTTTTTTAAAGGATTTTATCAAGTGTTTACAAGATGTACACACAAATACTGGTAAGCCCAAATACTCAGGTCAGCATCATTGGTTTAATTGAGGGATCTCTTTACTGTCTGGCAATTTGCACCCATTTAAGTATAGGTCTTCTTACTGACAGAGTATGTGTCTAAATGGGAAACTGATATTTAACCAACTTACTTTAAGGATCGCATGAGTATTTAAGTATAGGCTACCAATTTCTTCCACTGTAATTAAGTTGTACAGTGAGATTAAACATGAATATTATCTGTAACCAATATGGAAATGTCGATAAAGCAAGGTTCTTCTGCTTCAAGCCCACAAACAAGAAATCAATATTAATGTCTATTCAAGCTTGAAAAAAATAGAGATGTGAATAATTGTGCAGTTAATTTAATAAATGTAGACGGCCAACTTAGATAAATCAAGTTGTAAAAAAATCTTTTACCTCATTAGCATTTTTGGCCTGAATTATCCAGACAATTGTTCCAATTTTCCACATCATGTTGTTCATATTGACAGAGTGCCTTTCAGTTCTTCATGTATATGTATTTCTTCTGTCCTTCTCTAAGCTCAGCAAGGTGTGCATCCATTGTGATGCTAATCTAGCATTTCTCTGTTTTGTTCCTAAGCTTCTGTTTGTATAACCTTTCACTCAGGATACATAATTTGACTCTGGTGGTTGGCAGAGCTATTTAAGCATTGTTCAATCCCAAATGGAAAACATCTCTTCTCTATCCTGCCCCATTTTTCTTCACTTACATATAGTTTATTTGAATTTTCACACAACATGTCTATTCTTTTCCTTCTTTCTTAGGTTATTTCTATTCAGACAGTAAAACCAGTTCTCTTGTTCTCCTGCTTTATATAACAGTGTTGTCTTCAGGCATTTCAAGCTTTTCTTTCACAACAAATAAATTAATATGATTCATTCTGTCTATGCCTAATCAAAAGTACTTAGCCAGAATGAATCTGGGATTCCAGAACATATTGTAGCAACCAGAGCCTACCCCTTATTTTCCTCTTACTTGAAGACCAGTTGGGGCATGAAGTAAGTGCAGGAAAGTTTTAGGGGGGAGAAAGGGTATAAGGAGGGCTGGGAAGGTGGCTCAGTGGTAGAGCGCTTGCCTTGCATGCCTGAGGCCCTGGGTTCGATTCCTCAGCACCACATAAGCAAAAAGAAAAAAGCCGGAAGTGGCGCTGTAGCTCAAGTGGTAGAGCGCTAGCCTTGAGCTGAAGAGCTGAGGGACAGCGCCCAGACCTAGAGTTCAGGCCCCACGACTGGACCTAAAAAAAAAAAGAAAGAAAGAAAAAAGAAAAAGAAAAAGAAAGGGTATAAGGGTAACATTGATTAATTATTTTATTAAGACATAGCATATATTGCATTTTAATTATAAAATCAAAGAAGATATGCACTATATCTCCTCTCATAGCCTTGCAAAAGCAAGTTACAAAAGAAGCAGGAAGGCAAATTTTCCCTTGAATTTTTAACTGTCACTACAAGAGAAATAAGGGAGTGTGTGTGTATGTGTGTATATGTATGTGTATGCACACACATGTATATGTGTGCATGTGTAGATCTAATACTTTCATCATAAGTGCACAGAAATATTGGAATGACAGTTGATACTCCCCTAGAGAACAAAAAGAATCCATGCC
Source organism: Dipodomys merriami (assembly GCF_024711535.1). Taxonomy (NCBI): domain Eukaryota; kingdom Metazoa; phylum Chordata; class Mammalia; order Rodentia; family Heteromyidae; genus Dipodomys; species Dipodomys merriami. Next base: position 17,174,422 of record NW_027202826.1, read on the forward strand.
TATGTGTTTATCTCCTTTCATATATTATGGGTATCTCAGTAGTGAGGAACTTGTTTTGATTATTTCCCTAAGTGACAAATCTGCTAGGTACTTGTTTTCTTTTTGTCGGTCATGGGACTTGAATTCTGGGCCTGGGCACAGTCCTTCAGCTCTTCAGCTCACGGCAAGCACTCTACCATTTGAGCCGCAGCTCCACTTCCAGTTTTCTGGTGGTTTATTGGAGATAAGAGTTTCATGGGCTTTCCTGCCCAGGCTGGCTTTGAACCACAATCCTCAGATATCAACCTCCTGAGTAGCTAGGATTACAGGTGTGAGCCACCAATGCCCGGCCTAAGTACTTTTTTCTTAATCCCCAAATCATTAAAGTTTGCTTTGCTTAAAACTTGAGACAGTATTAGAAATGTACATCAGAGGAAAATTTAAAAAATAAAGTTCTTATTCCAATGATTCTTTGACACTTTTCAGCTAAATTTAGTATTCATGAAGACCAAAAAAAAAAAAAAAAGAGTTATTCTAAAGACTATCATGTTATGATATTAAGGTCTTGGTATAAAATTCCAGAATAGTTAAATTAATTCTTGCAGCTTGTAAGACACTTTATCTTATTGGTTTTGAAGACATTTCCAGTGACATTTCAAACACACCAGACTACACCATTTAGGATTCAAAGCAAAAAGAAAAATTAGATGAATAAGAACCTAAATTTCTCAAAAGTATTTCTCAAAAATTATTTTTCTTGGCAAAATTGTAAATATTTTATCCCCTATATATAAACACCCTAGTTTAAAACTTGAACTCTGCTTAATGCCACAGCACACATAGTAATGGTAGACACCTCGAGGTAAAGGGAGAAATGTTTACAGGAAACTATAATCAAGTTGAGTGATCCATCCACTCACAGCCCTGCAGCCAACACTGAGAATTTAAATATCTGTATACATGTATTCAGGCTCAGACCTTCTCTCCTAGACTATTATGTCTTTTAGAAAGTGTAAAGAGCCACGCACAGGTGGCTCACACCTGTAATCCTAGCTATTCAGGAGGCTGAGATATGAGGATCATGGTTCAAAGCCAGCCTGGGCAGGAAAGTCCATGAAACTCTTATCTCCAATAAACCACCAGAAAACCGGAAGTGGCACTGTGGCTCAAGTGGTACAGCTCTTGCCTTGAGCTGAAGAGAGCAGGGACAGTGCCCAGGTCCAGAGTTCAAGCCTGATGACTGACAAAAAAAAAAAAAAAAAAAAGTATAAAGACTCACTGGGCACTGTAATCCTAGCAACTCAGGAGGTTAAATCTAAAGATCTCAGTTCAAGGACAGCCTGGGCAGGAAATTCCATAAGACTTTTTTCCAATTAACCACCAAGAAGCTGAAAGTGGAGCTATGGATCAAATGGTAGAGTTTTAGCCTTGAGCAAAAAAGCTCACAGACAGAGGCGGGTTCTGAGTTTAAGACCTAGGATGGACGGACACATAAACAAAAAGCATAAAGACAGAATTCAAGCCCCAATACCACCACCACACACACACACACACACACACACGCACGCACGCACGCACGCACGCACGCACGCACGGGGAGAAAGATTAGCTTTCCATTTTTATACTAAGACAACAATTGAACAATACATATTGATTCCCCTTTGTGTATGAATCAAAATATGAGTCACTGGGTATACAACACTACAAATGTAGTTTTTCCTATTGAATGTATTAAGTTGAGTTTCAGAAAAAGGTGACTTTGTGGCTCTGAATCTGCAGGTGAATTTCAGGCAGTTATCACCAATTTTCACCCTAAGTCAGAGTTACTTTGTGTTTTTATAAACAAATCAGAAAATTTCTCTATAGGATGTCTATAATTCTTAGTTCTTATTACTATCTCTCCATAGGTGAAATACAATTTAAAATGATTGCTTTGAGGCTCAAAAGAAACAATTACTGTGTTTTAAAAAATGACACAGTGAAGTGAATTATCTTTGTACAACTATTTAAAGATAATCAAAAACTAAAAAATAGATTTTAAGAAAATATTCTAACCTCTCAAGATTTGCTCATAAATTCTTAGTCTATAATAAGCCCAAATGTGTCATGCTTCATTTTTATATTTTATTTAGAGCTGTACAATAAAGTGAGTGACCTATTTATTTTTTCCATGCTAATGCAACTTTAAACATGCAGAAAAAGTTGAAAGGACATGATTCACTTAACGTATTTATAAGGTGATTGTTTTATTGCTTTGTATGTCCCTCCCCCACAGTATAATACAACCCCTGTTTTCACTGTATTTGATGTTCGTATAACTTAAGGAGGGGAAAGGGAAAAAACCACAAATTGTTTATATAGGGATATAGGTGGACCCATTGCAACGAGATGTACAGGGATAGGAAGGGAAAAACAAAGGAGGAGGCAACAATGCTTGATAAGAAATGCACTTATTACCTTGCTCATGTAATTGTAACCCCTCTGTATGGTATTTTCACAATAAATAAAATATATTATGAAAAAAAAGAGCTAAAATGGATTGTAAAGAAACATAGGATAACTAGCTTCCACTAAACAATCCTATACTACAACATGAAAGAATGTGACCTGTGTCTATTCTAAGTTATTGACATAAAGACACCAATGAAATGCAATGAAATGTTTTGAATGTTAAAGTATGTAAGCACCCATAATGTAGTTTGTGCAAAATGCAAATCTTCAACTGTCATCCCACAAATTTTGTCATTAGATACCAGTAAAACTCCCAAATTAAGAGGTTTATAATTCCTTTCAATGATTATTATGGAGGGAACTCTGGAGCCTAAGTTCACAGAACATAGTATGAAAAAGAGAAAATGCTTCAAAGTACCTTGAAAATTAGTTTGAATTCTGCCTCTAAAATAGCACATGTAAGAGGCTTGCATTGTTATTTAAAACAAATAAACTACACCTTGCCAGTTTAAAAATGCATAGATGCTATGGGTCAGGGCACAATTTATGTGAGTTCTCTATCCATTTGTGTGCAAGACTAGAAGCAAAGGTCAAATTAACCAACATGTATGTGATTCTCATCTGGAGGTTCTTCTGTAGGAAAAAAAATCTAGTTTCAAGGAGTCTAAATTCCTTCAAAGAAATCATTGATTTTTGGCTATCAAATGCAGAGCAACAAGCGTTTGCTAACTGTTCAAGATGACTTAGTGCCTGCCCATAGTTATTGGAATCACACGCAGACCTCTGTCACATGGTTTCTCCCTCATGGGTACTGGATGTATGAACTCAGTAAGATGAGCCCATGACAGATACCATTAACGAGACATTTGCATGATATTCCTTAAGGGCAGAAATGATTTCTCATTACCATACATATTGTATTCTACAGTGACAAACTGAATCAAACTCTGATCACACAGCCTGTGATACTGGAGCCAATGATCATAGAAATCCATCCCAGCATCGGTTTGCCACTGTACAATCACAGTAGATTGTTAAAACATATAGATTATTAATTTCTTTAGCAATGGAATGAATAATAAATACCCTGAAGATATCAAATACATAAAAATCCTGTATTTCTCAGCTAGTTTGTAAGTTCCATTAACCAATACAAACAGCTCAGTGGAAAACAAAATGAGACTCCTTATGAGATTGAAGACTATATCCATCGGCCAGGTGTTGGTAACTCACACTTATAATCCTAGATATTCATGTGGCTAATATTTAAGGACCATGGTTCAAAGCAATCCCAGATAAGAAAGCCCATGAGACTTTGATCTCCAATGAACTACCAAAAAAGCTGAAAGTTGAGCCGGGCTATGGTGGCTCACACCTGTAATCCTAGCTACTCAGGAGGCTGAGATCTGAGGATCGCGGTTCAAAGCCAGCCGGGGCAGGAGAGACCATGAGACTCCTATCTCCAATAAACCACCAGAAAACCGGAAGTGGCACTGTAGCTCAAGTGGTAGAACGCTTGCCTTGAGCTGAAGGCCCAGAGTTCAAGCCCCACGACCGACCAAAAAAAAAAAAAAAAAAAAAAGCTGAAAGTTGAGCTGTGGCTCAGGTAATAGCAAAACAGCTCAGGGACAAGACCTAGCTCCTGAGTTCAAGCCCCAAGACTAGCAGTAAAAGAAAGGAATATATCTACCATATTTTGTGGAATAATGCCCCAAAATTATGTTCACTTTTTTATTGACTCCAAGGCATATATAGCTCCAGAACCTAATAAAGTGTCTACTTCATGGTTCTCATGCAATACATGATAGCTGAAGCAACAGTACTTTTGTTAAAGAGCTATTTCTTTTATTTTTAAAAATCTATTTTAGGGGGCTGGGAAGGTGGCTCAGTGGTAGAGCGCTTGCCTTGCATGCATAAGGCCCTGGGTTCGATGCCTCAGCACCACATAAGCAAAAAGAAAAAAGCTGGAAGTGGCGCTGTGGCTCAAGTGGTAGAGCGCTAGCCTTGAGCTGAAGAGCTGAGGGACAGCTCCCAAGCCCAGAGTTCAGGCCCCTCTACAAGACCCCCCAAAAAATCTATTTTAGGATGTTCAAAGACAGTTAAAAATATGAGTTTTCTTATCCATGTTCTATTGAGGAGTAATTTCTATTTGCAATGACAACTGTTGTATATATCTAGTGACAACAGAAACAAACACCCCAAAAGTCCATCTAGGAGTGTCCCATAAGGAAAGAACACACCATGTGCATTGTGTTGACCAGAGCAGCAGTCATTTTATAGCTTAGGGCTTAAGTTTTCTGTCTTGAGAAATCTGCAAACAGTTTTACCATGAGTATTTCCCTCTCTATGCATAGTTAAAGACCTACCATTTTCCCCAGAAGCTATTTTTCTCAATGCATTAATTTCACTTCTATAATGTAGTAAAAACAGTATGTAAATATTTGAACAAATATTTGAACGCTTATCTCATAACTGAACAAAAGGCAGCAAAGCAAAAGGTTAAAATAATCCTTTTATATTTATTAAATATACATTCTTTCTATTATTCTTCTTTAAGAGAAACGCTTGGTAGGCAACGATACAAGAATCCAAATGTTCAATGTAGTAAATGCTACAGATAAAAATAAACTATTCTATTCTTCTTATCCTGTTAATGGATGGATGACACAATACAGTAAGTTCAGAGCCAAAGAAAGAGCAACCTTTTTACTTTTCAAGGAGATAAAGCCTAGGCTCTAAAAGAAATCTTTTTTTCTTAATGTGCCATCATTTAAATTAATCTCTCTGTCCTTTCTGTGTTTACATTGTAAATCCTTTCTCTTGGATCCATGATGAAGTCATTAAATTTATGAAGGTATTCAACGTAGTTATTCCAACTTGTTATGTTAAACAATTGTCTCAATCTGGTGCATTTTGTCATCATGCAATATATTACAGTTTCAGAACTATTTGTGTCAATAGTCCAGTCATTTTTAACCATAAATTTCCAAATTACTCAGCACAGTGGTAGATATCAGAAATTTTACTGTTTTGAATTAGCCTTTCCTGAAGATGCAATATACAAAGAAAACTGGTGAGAAGACAGAAACAGATCACACAGTGTGAGAAAACTGCCAAGCTTAATCAGAAAGTATTACATCCAAACAGAATAGAAAAGATCACTGGCTCAGACTCTAAGATATTAAGTGCGTATATAAAAGTACCAAGCTGACTTGTGTAAAAGTTGGCAGAGGGACATCCCATCCTGAGGTCTCCTGATCTTAACGATTCTTCTACTAAGCCAGGCTGCCTCCATAATGGTCTGAAAAATGGGGCTCAGAGAAGTGGGTAATAAAAAATCATAGCCATTTCCCATATCATGCATGCTCTCCATTTTTATGCTTAGCAAACAGGATTTGTCACGCTTTGTAAATGTTCTTATAAACGCTTCAGAATAGTCTGAGCAGCTATCAAAGCATGGGTTATACGAAGAAAAACACCCATTGTTATCCAAACTGCTCAGACTTGCGGGGAAAACAACACGGGGGAAGGGGTTACCTGAAAATAAATATAATACCTCAGGAGTTAACTCAAGTAATTACCTAAACTTATGAAAGAAGTCACTCTGACACCATTATTTATACTTAACGTTATAATTCCCTTTGTCATACAAACAACTGTCTAGTTATAATAGAGTTGTCTAAATGTAGAAAACAATGTGAAGATTTTGACTTTCTAATTTATTGATTTAGAGGAAGGGATGTTCTTGGCAGTCAATACTTGCATGAATTTGTGTGCTCCACATGAGCTTTCTACAGTATTCCAGTAAAATGTCTCCTTGGAGCAATTTGATTTCTCCTAATGAAAATGAACTACTTTATACTGGGGGGGGGGGGGGATACAAATAGAGGTGGTTTCGGAACTGGAGTTACATTAGCTTCAACCTCAGAGTAAACTATGAAGACCTCTGGGCCAGATCAGGGTCCAGTCACAGAACAACAGCACATTCAGTTTCAAAGTCCTCGTTTCCAGAGATCATTAGGAGACTTTTCACTGTTTCTGGTACACAAACCCTCAACATTAATTACAGGCATGAATAAGGCAGTAATAGTTCAAACTCCATAGTACTTACATAGCTAGCCAACCCTGTGTTCATTTATTTTCATTTTTCATTTTCAGGATTACAGGAGTGTAGTTAGTTACGCATCTGATATATGACTTCTAATATAATACCAGCTGGTTTAGGCTTTATTGGTTTCATCTGCAGCCAAGTCTGTCATATACTAAAATGGATACACGGTGAGCCTAGCTTTAGGAAATTTTAAGCTTCAGCTCTTTAGGAAAATGTTATCCAGGAAGAGCCAATTGCATCAGGGATTTGATGAGTGCTGGTATCTGTTGGTGGAGATGATACTCTCTGAATCCTATCATCTGCTGTTCTGCAGAACTCAGGGCTACAACATAATAGGTGACCTACATTCTTTGGCAAGCCCCAAAACCGGCAGTTCATCTCCAGTTGCCCCACTTTAGGCTGTAAAGGAAATGATGATCTGCAAGGTAATACCTTTCTTGCTTTAATTCCAAAGAATGTAACTCTAAAATATTGTAGCCTACAGGATTCATGTCAATGAGACTAAGCGAGTGCAAGTGGAGCACATTAGTCTTTAATTTGATATACTAAGCATTGATAAGATGTATCTTTTATATGTGAAAAGCCTCCTGAAAGCAGACTATGCATTATATGTTAAATCAAAACTAAAAAAAAAGAAGAAAAAATAACCCTGAATGTTATTTTTCTCAGCTTGTTTTCACCAGAACAATGCCGTTCAATTATTTCTAATCTTCACTACTTCTAAACAAATGTACATAAGTGGCACAAAGAAATGCTTTCAATACCATCATCAGTTCTAGAAGTACTTGTCTGCTCACCAGGAATTTCAAAGATGGAAATGAAACTGGAAATGACACACACTTCTGTGAATTTCTAAGCACCTCCATTTATGTTAAGAAAACATGTATTTGAAGTAATAACAATTACTTCTCATACACTCCTTCCTAGCAAGAAAAATATTTGACAGGCAAAGGTAAAATAAATTAACTTAGCAATATAACACAAATTGCTTTGCAGTATTGCTCTTTCTCTAGAAATCCACAGTACAGTATCTATAATGTAGCACACAGTGCTTTGTGATGGATGTAATCAATGTTTAAAGAAGATAACAGAACACAGCTTTGGAAAAGACAGAAATGAGTATAAATCTTTTATATCTGATCCTTGAGCAAACTCTTAACCACCCAACAAATTCTTGGTGTCCACTGCAAATAAAAATGATAATTTTACTTAAACTGTGGGGGTGATTAAGAGGAGTGCAAAAGAAGTACTAATATACATGCCAGGATGTAGTAAGGCAACAAGAAATGGTTACATTATTCTATTAGCATTGGTAATGTTTGTAACATTAGTACTATTGATAGTAAGCAGTAACTAAATTAATAGTCTTAAGAAAAAATATAATGTGCTAATCTTTTCTAGAAAAGCTGAAGAAAGTTTCCAGGAAGAACAAAAGTTGGATTTTTCAGAAGCAGAAGTTTGCTAAGTTAGAACATAGAGTGACAACATCATGGGAGGGGGTGGGTAGGTAGAAAGAGAGAGAGAGAGAGAGAGAGAGAGAGAGAGAGAGAGAGAGAGAGAGAGAGAGAGAGAGAGAGAGAGAGAGAGAGAGAGAGAGAGAGAGAGAGAGAGAGAAAGTTGAAGAAATATGTCTAAGGTTAGAGATTTGCATATCTATATAAAAGAGAGAAGTTCAGTACGGGTGGCAAATGAGATGCCAAATCATAGGACTCAGAGAAGAGAACTTGGAGCATCATCTTTCCTTCTTAAGCTAAGATATAAAATATTATTCTGTAAACAGGACTAATACAAATTTTTAAACAAGATTATAATGCAATTTTATTTACCTGCCCATCATTTTCTCAGAAAGCAAAGATGGAATAATTTTCCCTTGATCTTTTCTACAATCCTTGAGGAAAATTCAGTTTCGTTGACATTTTTAGAGGACAAAGAGGTTCTAGAACCTCTTTTGTAGAATGTTGAGAGTGGTAGAGCAAAAAATAGATATTTTCTCCTAGCTGATATAAATTGTGTTTTGGAAATAAAAAGTTAGGTTCTCTATGGAGTTGTGAAGAGTGTTAGGAGAACATTTGGAAAGAAGGGTAAAATTCTTTTTTTATTATAGTGCATGCTAAAAATAAAAAAAAATAAGGAATCAGTAGGTACATGGCTTCCACAAATGAATTTGGGAAAGGGAGGAACACAATTCAACAACATTGTTTTACAGTCCTGATCACAGTTATGTCATTATACTTGATATTTATATACTTGTTTAGGATTTTAACTATAAGGACAGAGGTACCTTTTTAATAATCTTGCTTCTGCTACAATGCTTACCATGTTTCTTGCATATAATAGATGTTTATCACATATATAATTAAATTATCATCATATTGACATTCACTGATTCCAATGTCTCTATTTAATTTTCTTAATAGTTAATTATCCACCTAGTATTAAAGGCTAATCATCTTTGTACATTTCCATGCATCATTACTATTTCCATTTAATATCATTCTTCCTCTCTTCATTATAGTGTATAGAGGTTAGTGGATAATGCCATAGATCTTTTCTAAGTCGAATGGATATATATTTATATTTCAATAAGAAAACATATTGATAAGCAAATTAAAATCCATATAATTCCCTATAAGCGTATCATTTAATACATTTAAATTTATTCACATAGTCCTATATAGCCAATGGCATTCAAACAATAGATTTAGCTATGAATGAGATTCAATATCATAATGTTACCAGTCAGGGAGAATATTATATTCTATTTTTCAATTCTTATTAGTGAAAGTGACTGATATATTTTCTATGCATAGTATGGTTGCCTTTACTCATTCACTCATCAAATATACAGGATAGATAAGTGATAGACAAATACATAAGCAGAAATGACAGATTTATTATGTGATGCTGCCATGAACCAAGTAGACTCACATTTTAAATATGGAAGTGGTAAAGAAGAACTTTAATAAAATATTTGCATAAATTGAATGGTTGTTATTACAGAAAGGACCATATGGTGAAGTATAAACTATTATGACATTTCACCTAAGTGGAAATTTTATGGAAATATTTACCTCAGATGTATGAATTTCCAAGGTGATCATAAGTAATAGTAGGATTCAATAAAAAGAAGGAAGATTGCTTCAGAAATAGATTGTATGTGCAAGAGCCCTGCAGCAAGATAGAACTTGGATATTACTGGAGACTATATGAAGTTTAGAAGGAGAAAGAGGGTTTTTTATTTAATGGTGAAGAATAGGCTGAAGACAGCACATTAAACACATTTGTATATGCCCAACAATAAAATGGACAGTGACAGTTGGGTTGTAAGTAGACAACTGCCATCATTGGAGTAGAGTTTAGTTAACAGTGTGATGCTTGAGGATTGCAAAAGAGTAGAATGGATACAGAAGACCATTTGCAAGACAGGCGTAGTGATCTGTAAGAGAGAAAAGAGCAATGTGAATTAGGAAAGTCCAGCAATGTGGAAGGACTGACACACATTTTCAGAGAGATCAAATGTGGTACTGATGTCACCTGTAAAGGTTATTATTTTATAGATATACTTGAACAGAGATGTATGCTTATTTCTCAAGTGAAATAGAGGAAGGTAAATATACACACTTTGCACAGTAGGAGGCTAAAAGAGGGGAAGGAAAGGCAGTATAGTGTCAGAACAGTGTTGTCATTGTTATTATAGGACTGTTTCAATATTTCATGTAAGTTTTGAAGTGTGGCTTGAAAGATTTGCACTTGTTTTAATTGAAATTATTTTATTTTCCTTCCCCAAATCTTTCAGTAAAATCCTTGCTTCTGGAAGATACATGTCTTATCCTGTGAATTCCTGCCTCTATACTACCACTTTTTCCTTCCTGAGATTCGACACAGTTTAAAGAAATCCAAGTCTCAAAACAGCCATCCATCAAAAGTCATGATTTGAGAGAAGAGAAAATTAAGTCTCAAAGTGACCATGAGACCGTAATTGTTACACTGTCAGGAATAGAGCTAGCATTTGGTAACCATTGTAAAACAAATAAAGTGTTTGTTAGATCTTAATAGCAAGGCTGAAACACAAACACTAGAGGTTAGTTTATTTATACCATCACAATATTGGGAAAATTAAAATGCAGTAAAACTCAATTGACTTCCAGTGGTAAGTCCATATAGACTCTAAAATATAAATAGGCATTGCCAAGAGAAAGCTGGTATGGTCTATTTCAAAATGTAGCTATTACAAAGAATCAATTGCAATTTTAATAGAAATCATACTTTATCACAGGCAACGTAAGAACTACCTGCGTCCAAGTCAAGGTAATGCAGAAATAATAGAATAATAACCACTAAAATAAATGGGTACATCCTTAGGAATTATCAGAGACCTTGGTAATTCTTCATGCAATATTTTCTGTTTCATTCACTTCAGAAAACTCCAATTAGTATAAATGGTACGAGAACCATGGCAACTTGATACAGTAATTAGAAATTTAAAAAAATACAAATTTGCAGAAAGAACTGTAGAGGAAAAGGAATGTCTGGCAAAAAAACATTTAAAAGTGTTTGACTTTAAAGAAAAATCAATAGCTGTGATGGTTTGGGTTGCAATGGCTTATTCACATAAAAATAACTGGCATTTTCAGAGCTGTAGATGACTTAGCATAGAATGCAGTTGCCAGTGCTACATAGGGGTTAATAGCTGATGCTAGACATTGAAAAGAAACTACTTCTTTCTTCAAATCCAACCTTTGTGTATAGCCCATTGGCAAGTTCTTCACCCAGCCAGAATAAAGGAAAGTAAAATTCAAGTTTTACTAACTCTAAAACCCTTCATAAATGGAGGTAAAAGCCACTTTTTAGAGAGTGGATATATTTTATTCAATTATATGCCTGTAACAAGGAATTAAATAGGAACTACATGAAACTTGGATAAAAATAAAACAGAACAGAAATAATATGGACAAAATGACACATTTAGTGTGGTCTAGCTTGTGATCATTTGGATAAATGCCCAGGAGTGGGATTGCTGGTTCATAGGGGAGCTCTATGTTTAGTCTTTTGAGGAACCTCCATACTGGCCTTCCAGAGTAGTTGAACCGGCTTACATTCCCACCAACAGTGTAGCAGTGTTCCCTTTTGGCCACATTCCTGCCAGCATCTGTTGTTATTAGATTTCTTGATTATAGCCATTCTAACTTGGGTGAGGTGGAAGCTCAATGTGGTTTTGATTTGCATTTCTTTTATGGCCAGTGATGTTGAGCATTTAATCATGTGTCCATTGGCCTTTATTATTTCCTCTCCAGAGAAGTCTCTTTTTAATTCTTTAGACCATTTATAAATGCTGTTGCTGTTTCTTCAGGGATTTGTTATTGGGGGATAATTTTTTTGAGCTCAAGCTATGTTTATTGCAGCAATATTTATCATAGCTAAGATATGGAACCAACCCAGATGCCCCTCAATAGATTAATTGATCAAGAAAACATGGTATATATACACAATGGAATTTTATGCTTCAGAAAAGAATGACATGGCACCTTTCATAAAAAAATGGAAATACAAGCTGAGCACCGGTGGCTCATGCCTGTAATCCGAGCTACTCAGGAGGCTGAGATCTGAGGATCATGGTTCAAAGCCAGCCCAGGCAGGAAAGTTCGTGAGACTCTTATCTCCAATAAACCGCTAGAAAACCAGAAGTGGTGCTGTGGCTCAAGCGGTAGAGCACTCACCTTGAGCTGAAGAGCGCAGGGACAGCACCCAGGCCCAGAGTTCAAGCCCCACCACTGACAAAAAAGAAAAAAGAAAAGAAAATGGAAAGACATGGAAAAAATCATATTAAGTGAAATAAGCCAGACCCAAAGAAACATAGGTACTAAGGTTTCCCTCATTTGTAATAATTAGTAAATGCCTAGGGTAGTCCTGGAAGAGAAACATAATAGCTCAATAGCTATGTACATATGACTATACAGAATGATGCTAATTGAATGAACTACAAGACATGGAAACAATTCATTATTTGTGGTTGTTGACCTTGTTGTCACCAATGTACTGTATCTAGTTCTTTCTTCTTATTTTATTTCATTTTTCTTTTTCCATTGGTTTATCCCTGGCAATCACTGTCTTTGATTCTGGTACCCTCCAGCTTGTATATACATTTATCTGATTTGTGAATGGGAAAGGGAATAATAAAATGCTGAAACAAGGACACAGAATGACCCATTGCAACAACAATACCCACAAGACACTATCTTGGAAATGAACTTTACAATTTCAGGGGGTGAGAAGGAGGATTCGGGGAGGGAAGAATTAGTAGGAGGACAACAAAAGAGTGGGTAACAATGTTTGACAAAAATGTACTTATTTCCTTTTTCATGTCACTCTAATCTCTCTCTACAGCACCTTTGCAAGAAAATAAGTTTTTGAAAAAATCCAATTATACCTATACCCTTAGCTACTCGGGAGGCTGCACTCTGGAAGATCATGATACAAAGCCAGTTTGGTCAGAAAAGTCCCTGAGACTCTATCTCCAATAACAATAACCAGCAAAATGTGCAACTGGAGTCATGAATCAATGAGGAACACCAGCCAGCCGCATAGAAGATGAGTGTGAGGCCCTGAGTTGAAGCCCCAGTACCAGCACGCATGCATGTACATACACACACACACACAGAACAAGAAAAGAGATAGTCACTACTACATTAAAATAAAATCACTGTATTGCTCTGCAGAACAATTTCTGAAGTGTAATATCCAAATATTCTGGGAACTAGGTTAGCGGAATTCCAATTTAGAGTATATCCCAAAGGAAGAGAACGCATGAGCAGGGAAAATGAACAACCTTACAAAAGCTAAGGCACCTTGCATGCTGATGGAGTTTATAGAGCATCCATCATTTTTGCCATTTTAGTAGAAAAATGGTTACTCTATGTCCCTGCTTGAAAGTTTTCCTACATTTTAAAGCACTGAAGCAGCAGGTAACTACCAGAAATGGAAACTCAGACACTAGGAAAGACTGTAATTTTTTATCTGAAAATTCTCTCAGCATCATTTGAAATAAATATCAGAGACAGATAATACCGAGCAAAATCCCAAAGACAGGATGGTTGACTGTGAACTTCGGGGCTGGACTGGCTAGACTCAAATCTCAGCTTTATCTTTTTAATAGCTGTAAAACCTGGAGAAAAAACAATTTTTCAATGACTGGATTTTATTTTTGTCTCTGTGATATAAAGACAATCATAGTTTCTACCTTCTTTGATTTTTGGACAGAGTAAGTGAGTAAAATACAGCTTTAAAAAGGGCTTGTTATTATGATATAATAAACAAAAAATTAATTATGAACAAGTATATCCCTGAGTAAACTGTTGTGTCGGGTACTTTGAGCTTAACTCCTTCATCTTACACTGTGAAAATACAGTAACATACATGCACAAGTTCCTCTCACTCCTGGTGGGATGACCATTTGAAATGTCAGAACAGAAAGCAAAAGTAGTGTTAATTCAAGTGTGATATTTTTTAAGCCCATGTACCTAAGAGCTATCATTCACACTACTCTGGGTGGACAGCAAGGTAAGACTGAATCTGGCAAGTTTACAGACTAACCTTACTATCATTCATCTTTCACTTATTTTGGGGGGACCTCATAGTTTCTTTTCTGGCTAATGATGCAGCAGTACACTAACAGATGTTTATTTGTGTGAGCACAAATAGAACCCTACTCTATAAATATATATGCTGCCATCTCTCTTACCGTGAATATAAAGTTAACATGAGTTTTAATTTCCTCCTTCACCTAATTAAAACTCCATATTCCAAAAAATTTTAATGGAACAATTTGTAAGTGATCCTTAAGTTATTGCAGTATTCCTCTTTTTTTTTAAGTGAAATGTGAGAATAAACCTTTTGCTTCTTTGACATTATAACTGTGAGCAAAAGTTGTCACATGTCACATCCGGTGAGTGAGAAGTCCAAACACAAGCATACTCAAGCCTTGATATAGCTTGACTGCAGAAGCCACAGCAAAGCTGAAGCCTGCAATGCCCAGTGAGAAGAGTGAGCAGAAATTCCTCCCACCGATGGGATAGGAGGCCTGGAATGGAAATAAATGTATCTACTAAGCCACAAAGACGTGGAGATTGTATAACACTGAAACATAACTTAATCAAAGGGAATATTTCATAGAAGCCTCTCGAACTAGATCGTCGAGGAGAATGAAATGAAGGAAGTACTTTGAAATTCCTGAGCATCAGAGCTGAGAGAGAGGGATGAGAATGATGCTGACAGTCTACCACTGAAGAGATCTTCCAGTCATTAGCCCTGAATGGACATGAAGACCCCAGATGCATAGTTATGTGAAGAGGGTCTGATAGAAGATACAGTCTTCGGAAGTGTCCAGCCAACCTGTAGTGATCTTTGGATAGAAGGAACCTGAACCATAATTGTTTTTCATCCTCTAGTCTGCATTTTGCAATTTTTTTAAATTGATGAACTCTTGGAAGGTAGGAAACAACAATATCTACCAATGCAGATGCTAATATTGAGACCTTCTACTCTGACTTTGCATAACAAGTTATCAATGGAAGGGCAAAGTGTAGCAATAGGAAGGCAATAAACCTACCCTTACTGATACAGAGAATTGATATGAGATAATGCTATACCATGGATCTGGTATCCTGGCTAGTTTGCAAGTAGGATGAAAGCTGGGAAAGAACAGAATCATTGACAGGCTAATTGGTGCTATTCAGAATCAAACCTTTGGTAATACAGCCATGTTCTCTGAAGCCAGTTCATGGTAAACGTTGATGGTGATTATTATTAACCACATCAACAAGTATCAGAGGACCTGGAAAAACAATGTTTACCATCAATTGGGAGAATCCATAAACTCCAGGATTTATTGAGTTGGAAACAAAACTGCTTCTGAATTCCAAACAGTGAAAAACAAAATGCTCTTCTGTAAGATAGGCCAATTAAAACTCAGGCACTTGGCAAGCAGCAAACCAAGGAAATGGTCATTGGGTTCATTATGAAATGCTCCCAACAGTTGTGACTGCACATGCAAAATATCCTTTCCATAAGTCAGCATCTCTGCAGGAAAATAAGTTAAATGTTTAGATTTCCTACTAAAACCCAAGAGAATCACGATACCTGCAGTTAAGTCAAGATATGGATTCATGAGGTTTTAGTCAATAAACTGTAAGCAACATTCATTAATTCTGGGAAGAGTGCAAGGAGCTATTGCACAAGCTGCCAGGTTGTTTTCGCTCAGTCAGAGCGATCTGGAAAACAGGTCCCAGGAAGACACATTGCAGGCCTCAGTGGTTGGGATCTGTATCAAACATGGTAGAATACATAATGCAAAGGGTCGAGACTGCATTAAATAGCCACAGAGTTTTGTGGTCATTTTCATCTGGCCTCTGGAATAAGACAAGTTCATAATCAAGTTGTAGGACTGAAGGCATGATATAGCAGTAACTATGGAAACACAAACTGAGTAAGTAAAATCCAGTGGAAAAATAATACACAGTGAGGAGAGGCAAAAACAACCGGAGCCTGGGTGCGGAGATGGGCCATTCTTCTAGCCTTTTATAGAATGTGTAGAACAAGGGAGACATGGTAGAAATCATGAAGAATTTTACATTTCCATTTTATAATATGGACATGCATCATTTTTTCAATCTAACATTAGTAAGCAGCTTAAGCAGTATTAACTAATTTTCAGAGGCACTGTTTTGGTCTCTCCAGAAAAATAAGGAAGATTCAAGAATAAGTAAATTTTGTTGAGGGAGATACAGAGGTGAAGCCTGGCCTATACAACAGGAAATCCTATGATATCATAAGGAATATACCTATTCTCTGTTCTAGGTCTCTAGGACAGATCTCATAAATCCTTTGGAATTTTCTGAATAGCACGGGCATCCAAAGGCGACCCTGTGGACCATGCCTCAGTTTATGATAAATGAATGACTCCTGGGAGGAGCCAATACAGTTTCAGAGTAGGGACTGATAATTAGAAAAATAAAATTTGAAACTCTCAGCCTGCATTTATGCTTCAAGAAAACGGAAGTAGAAACAGATCCTTACATATCTTCCATATGGCTTCTCATGAGTTATATCCTTTGCAATAGCAAGTAATCAAAAGACATCCACCAGGCACTGGTGGTTCTTGCCTGTAATCCTAGCAACTCAGGAGACTGAGATCTGAAGATCACAGTTCAAAGCCAGCCCAAACAGCGAAGTCTATTTCTCTCCAATCAACTATTTAGAAAAAGCCAGAAGTGGTGCCATGGCTCAAGTGTTAATGAACTAGCCTTGAGTTTAGAGAGGCTCGGGTATAGAGCCCAGGCCCTGAGTTCAAGCCAGAGGATAAAATTGTAAAATAAAATAAATAAATAAAATGGTAAAATAAATAAATAAATAAAATAATAAAATAAAATAGTAAAGCCATCTCCTGAGTTCTTGAATCTGAGGAGGAGGGTTCTGATGACAGCCTCCAAAACACAGTCCACCAAGAAGTACTGACAGCCTGTGGATCCCATTGGAGGCAGGCATTTAGAGCGAGGACAATAATCTAACCCCCAAACCCCTTCACCCACAGAGTACTGTACTAACTTCAGGAAGTTAGGGTAAAATTGAATTATTGAACATCCCAGCTGGTGTTGGAAAGTCACTGGATGTGGTGAAAGAAAAGTTCATGCTGAGTTTTCTCAGGAATGAAGTGCACTAGAGAGTCCCTACAGTTTGGAACTCCAAATGGGACACAGCAGCGTTCAGGAAGTACAGCATGTGTTTCATGGGAGGGCATGAAACTTGGAGCAGATTGGGATGGCGGAAAGCATCCTTTGTCAGAGGCAAGAAGTCCATTTGAGGTGGATAGAATGATCACAGGTAAGATATGGCAGACGAGGAGTAACAGAAGTAGGCAACAGTGTGTTTGCTTTCTGGCTTTCTGTTTTATTCCTTAACTTGTCAGAGATTCTAGACTAAATCTGCTTAGATGTTTTGAATTTTTATAGGTGTACCCTTGACTTTGGTCATAATTTTCCCCTTGTGTTTTGTAACACTTCCTTTTGTAACTTTGATTCGTTCCCAAATCATTTAACCCTGGTTGCTTGGGAGGAAGGGATGGCACTAGAGTTTGAGCCCATGGCTTAGTGCTTCTTATACAGGCACTAGAAAGACATTGAGACATACTCAGTTCTCCTGCTTACATTTGTTCATGGTTCATAGCACAAATTCCTTTGCCCACAGCTTGCGCTTAGTCCTGACATTTTTTTTTCCATTTGAATATCTGCTTGCTTCTTTACTCATGTAATTCAGGCACAGACATACCTACAGTTCTACAAGAAAGCTTTTACTTTTGGAATAATTAAAAAAAAAACAAAACATGTTCCAAGGAACAATAGTATCAGGATGATGCAAGGTCAGGAAAGCTTGGGTTAATCAGAAATACCAGAAAGTGGAATCAGTCAAGCACACGACAGGGTGAGAGAATCAAGATGTGCTATGTATTCGGAAACAAAGTGTATCTATAGATATTCCCCAAACCTCCACTTCCATCTCCAGGAATTAAGGGATTATAATCTTGCTTTTTGGCCCAATGTAGTTTAGTTAATCAAGATACAGTGTTGCTTTGGCCAAGGATGGAGAGGCTGGGTCAGGTGTATCTCATCTATAATGCTAGACACAATACCATTGGGTAGGTATATAATGCACTGAACAGAGAGAGCTAAACAGAATTCTCCTCCTTCCTTGCTACCGATTTCCCAACCCTTATACTGCTCAGGACAGTGCCTTGCAGAATGTACCACTATTGAGCTAAAATAAAGACCAGTTGCCTAAATGTGTCTGTGACCCAGGATAAGTTCTTGAACTAGTCATAGAGAACATTCTTCCCTCTCCATCTTACAGTTTGATTCTTCTCCTTACCTGAGTGGGATTGGAACAACGTGGTTACAATGTTGGGGAAAGAAAAACTACTTTAATGAATTTAGTATGTTTTTTTGGTCAGTTTTGAGACTTGAATTCAGGGCCTGGGTGCTGTCCTTGAATCTCTTTGTGCCAATGTTCTACCACTTGAGCCACATACCACTTCCAGTTTTTGAGTGGTTGAGATAAGAGTGTCATGGGGACATTTCTGCCTGGGATGGTTTCAAACATAATCCTCAGATCTCAGCCTCCTTTGTAGCTAGACAGGCATGAGCCACTGCCACCCAGCCTAGTAAGATAATTTTCCATTGAATTTTACTAAATATGTCTATATACAAATGTAGCATTTCTACTTTTAGTAAATGAATTTTATAAATGGAATGGAAATGAATTTATTATGTAAGTTATTTTGATCATACAATCTGTTTGGAGAATTTCAAAATGTTGACACCTGTATATTTGGTTTATTCTTTTTATGTGTATACTTGTAGCAATACTTGTAATCTATCCCTATCATCTCTATAACTATACATTAGTTTTGTATGTTTTATAACTAATTTCTACATATTTAGTGGCTTAAAATTACACAAATCCATCACTTTACATTTCTATCATTCAGACGTTTAAACTAGATCTTCTTGACCTGAAATCGCCATCTAAGCAATTTCCTCAAACCAAATCTTCTTATAACCAGTATATATACATTAATTACAAATAACATTATATGACAAACTATTTTTTCTCTGATTCCCTTCTATCTAGCTATTTATATACTATGTATCTTAAGTTCAAAAAGAAAAAGTAGTAGTTAAATTAATGTAAATTGAACCTACTCACTTAAGTGAAGGAGTATGTTCTTTTTAAAAACCTATTGTCTTTGAAAGATAAAAATAAGATAAATTTCATTTTTATGATCTTTACTAGACATTTCTCCTCCTAAAGCTAGATAGAAACTATGGAAATGTCTTTAAATTGTCACATAATAAAATTCCCCACTATAAGAGGCAAGTGCAGGAAATAAGTACAGACAAGCTTTCAGGATTTGTCATTATTCTCAGAAGATAACTTTGATGTCATTAGTAAGTGTTAGTTGCCTGAAATCATTAGGGTATGATGGTAAGACAATAGGAATTAACTTGAATTTCTATGTATAAAGCAGAATATTATGTTTTATTAGCAGGTAAAACCTGGTAATGGAATCCATTCAGTTCTCTAAACATGCCAAGATACTTCCTTGCATTTACAAGATTGCAATGAGATTTAATGAGACGTTTGTCTTTTTTTCATTTGCATTTTTAGCTTCTTCATGTCTGGTTTTCCAGGACAGATGTTATTCTGCCTAACTCTTCTATTTCACCATAAACCACATACATCATGCATAAATATGTATACAAAAGCAAGAATAGTTTCTTTTCTCTCTGAACCATTTGACTTCTGTGACAGGCAGCAGACCAGAGCAAAGGAAGGTTAAGAGGCATGAGGAATTCATCACACAGAATGCCACACATTAAGTCTGGGTATTATAAACAAGAACCATATTAACACTTTGGTCATAAAACCTGCTTAATTAAATTTAATTGTGTTTTCTCCCACATCATATCAATTGTACACTAACCACACTGCTTTTCCTGTTACAAGAAGGAAAGCCTTATTCAATAACTTAGACTTTCAAAGACAAATATATATATCTTTCAGATGAATTGGGTCATTTGAAGCAAATGCAAGAAAATGAGTGTGTTATTTAGACTAACAGTTGATACATAAGACTGCTGTGCTTCTGTAAGCCACTAATTAATCAGTGAATTGTTATGTAAGTGCTTCCTATGATGTTTTTTTGGACAAAGAAAATGATACCCTCAAGGAATGGTTAATTCAAGCCAGTCAAACAAAAAGTATAGATTTAATGGATGGATAACAGAGATGCATGTTTGAGAATGTACTTAACTGCTTTGCGTTTCATTAGGGCCTAGTGGACATTACGCACTGAAGAAATAAATGTTAAGACAAATCTGTCTATGCAGTACGATAACAAAGGCAGACAAACTATTATTGTAACATTTTCATTTTGGAGATGTAGGTAGCATTACTGATGGAGTGAAATATTAAGCAGACTCTTGAAATGGCTACACATTTTGATGAAGAAGAAAAGATTACTTCAGATCTAGGAAACCCCAGGAGCTATGACAATGGACAGAGAAAGAAGAGTCAGATTCACTTAGACTGAAGTCAAGGTTGTATGATAGGAAATGTTAAGAAAAATAAATTGAGGGCTGGGAAGGTGGCTCAATGGTAGAGCACTTGCCTTGCATGCATGAGGCCCTGGGTTCTATTCTTTAGCACCACATAAGAAAAAAGAAAAAAGCAAGAAGTGGCACTGTGGCTCAAGTGGTAGAGTGCTAGCCTTGAGCTGAAGAGCTGAGGGACAGCGCCCAGGCCCAGAGTTCAGGAACCATGACCAGACCCAAACAAAAGAAAAAAGAAAAAGAAATTGAATAAGTGATTGGAGTAAAACTATCAAATGACAGGACAATACTAACATTGCTGTGTTGATAAGGAACCACGGGAGTATTTGATAGTAAATGAAAGAGATGATATTAAGCTGATATTTTTTAACTTTGCTCATTGTCTAACTTTTTTTCAGGTCTATGTTGATCAGTCATAATTACTTCTGATTGTCTTCAAAGCTGAGTCATTGTGGAGATTCAATCTCTTGACCCTTTCTAGTCTGGATATTAAATTTACTACGGAGATGCCATGTGGAGGTTGACAGAAGCTTGCAACTACATTCTCAGTTAACATTTCGTGGTGACGTGGGCAAAAGTGAATGTGGGCAGGTGCAGTCAGCAAGGGGCTTCCTCGGTAACTTCATGAAGGTAAGGAATGAGTATGCTGTTGAGCCTAGGTGCTTATAGAAACTCGAGAGTGATGACAGCCCTGGCCTTTAATTTGAAGAGCCATCAGCCCTTCACTCCAATGGAGTATCTGTCATCACTCCTGTTTTCTTAAGAAAAATGCAACTGGTAATTGTATTATTGCTCCTCAGGAGACAGAAGGCACAAACATAGCTGTACTCACCATTCGGGTTGACGTGCTGGAAACATATCTACTGGTGAGTGATACAATTTGTGCTGCTTCCTTGACGGGACAGGACATAAATGAAACATACCAGCTCTTCACCATGTGCACTGGTTACTGAGAGTTTCATTTGTGAAAAAATGGTACACCTCTCTCTGAGACAACATTGTAGATGTATTCATGAAGCACTTCCCTTTGAGTCTGAGAAGTTATAGACACACCCAACAGATTTTAGGAACTCCCTTGCTCTTGTGTCAGCCAATCCAACATAAGATGGAACTTGGCATAATGACTTAGCCTGAGCGGAAGCAGAGCTTGCCAAATTTAGAGGAAGGAAAATCTGTCTGCTCAGGTGTTAGGGTAGATGGATATGTAAAATTTCTTTGCCACACATGGGTGTTTAGTTGTCAGCTTCCATTGCACCCCTACTTTTGAAAATACACAAACCTCATGGAGATATGATTTATTCTTTCAGTTCTGATATAGTTCAAATGAAAATATTACTATGATTCTCTTCAAATAATGAATGAAATACCACTAATTCTACCACAGGAGTCTTAGTAATGTACTTAAGTCAGTGGACCCTAGAAATAATATGCAGAATAAGAGTTATACAAATGGTCAGATGTCTTCTGCAAGTTGTAGTACATGCCAACGCTTTAGTTATTACTAGCTATGGAATATAGAAAACAAGACATATACAGGCTCAATGGCACTGCCTATAAATCCAGCTAGGTAGAGATCAGGACAAGATATATGGATAATTCTACTGTGTTTTTGAATCAGAAATTTAGCTATGATATTGTTATGTCACTGTTTAGGAAAAAAAAGCAAGTCCATCAAACTGCTGGCTAGAGCTGGGGTTTCATCTGCAGTTTGATCGAGAGAAGGATCCACTTCTAAGATCATATGTGTATTGGCAGCCTTCAGTTCTTAGATCCACTGGGCATCAGATCCCTGTTGGCTGGCATCCAGTCCATGGAGGGTGGATGATCAACCCTCCATCAATGTTTTCATCCAATTGTGCTAAGTGAGAATGCAAACCTGAGAGTTTACCAGCAAGAAAGAAGGCACAAGGCTCTGTAATCCAATCGAAGTGCTTCACATCATCACTGTAACATTCTATTAGTATGACACCTTACTCAACAGAGAGGATTATCTAAGGCCACAAACATGAGAAGGTAAGATGGAGTTGGTATGGTCTTAGAGTCTACCTTCCACAATCAAGAGGTCACACCCTGATCACTGACAGATTCCCTGAGTGTTCTGTAATCTTCTGCCTTTTGAAACATTCATAACTCTAGTCTCTACTAACCCCATGCTAAATAAACAGTAATGTATATTCTGTGCAATTAGGATACCAAGACATCACAAATAACTAACCACTAAGTAAAAGGAGTTGCCAATCAGTAAAATGCATTTAAATGATTGTGAGTGGAGGTAGGCCTTCAGGGTGATGAAAAAGGCAGCAGTTGAGACAGGCTTAGCTTCTTTCATCTATAGTAAAAATGATCATGGAAGAATACAACTAAGGCAAAAGTGAAGGTTTTTACATGAAATTATCACTTTAAATCTTTGAGTCCACTCTTTTCTTCAACTAAGGGGAAAAAAAAAACTTAGCCAGAGTTGTTTAACTTGTATGAATCACAAGTAAGTTTACGTCTCATTCTCTGTGTTTTTCAAGTGTAAGCTTTGTAAAATCACAGTTTATAATAAGAAGCACCCCTCATATCATGGCCCAAAACACACACATACATACACATGCATACATACATGCATACACACATACATACACGCATGTACACATACACATACACATGCATACACATATGCATGCATACATGCATGCATACATATTCACAAGTACAATTTAAGCAAACATCTCACAGTATTTTCCCCATCTAATCCTTTCTGTTTCTATCCTAGTATAGTCTAGCCTTCCATCTGATTCTGTCGTATTCTATTCCCAATTTCATTTTCAAAGATGATGATAAAGAGCTATTCAATCATTACATGCATTCTATTTCCCACTAATTAGTATGGACTGTCTGTCTGGAGATCATTCACTCATTCTGTTCATTGTTTAACTTCTCTCACATAAATAATATCTACCATACTGAGTCAGAGTCTAGAAACAGAGAAGCAATCTCCATTACATGCTTCCTTTATGCAGCTCTGAGCAGGCTTGTTTCATATGCTCAAGTGAGAGGAAGCCTTTTGCTTCTAACAAATTACCCTCATTTGTTACATACCATAAGTTAGCCATATGAATGATATGCCTCCCATAGCTAGGATGTCTTCCTTTCACTTTTCAACTTCCGAAGATGCAACAGCATTGCTGTCCTAAATTCTGTTTGCTAATGATCCATACATTTTATAATACCATACACCTCAATATAAAATCCAGCCGGTCCTTCTCTTTTGCCTTTTTTAACAGAATTTTCTGCAGAGACTAGAACCTGACAGCTTTGATGTTTACATAAGAAATCTATGCAATAAGAAAAAAAAATGACTGAATCCAATCCATGTTAGTTCAAAATAACAAAACACAGAGAAGATAAATGAGTCCACTGGTTTAAGGGCATCGACATCTTTGTGAGAGAGATCTTTTAAAAAGAGTTTTCCCAAGAGATGCCTAGAATTATTTATTTCTCATTAAATTTTCACACACTACAAGAAGGTGTTCTTCCTGAACATTTAAATGTTTACGATTTGCAAGCCCAAAAGTCTAAGCCAATACTTCTTGTGAATTTTGTACCAGCCCATCAACCACCCATGTATTTCAGGTGAACCACAGCCCTACCTAACATGACTCATCACTAAGTTTAGGAAAGTCGTTTGTGGGCCAGGAAAGCAGTAATGCTCACTGATCCGTTAAAGGTGTGCACACAAGAACAAGACCTTATGAACTCCTTGAACACCCTAGTAACCTGTGCAAAGAAAGTGAAGCAGTTAAGCATTTATTTCGTCTCTGGGGTTATGTCAAAAGTTAGAACGATTTCTTGATGTTAAGAATTTCTATATAATTGCTTAAATATAAAAGCATAATTATATAACTACAGCACAATGTCAGACCCAAGAAATTACAAAATACAAGTGTATAGTTCCATGCCATATTATCACATGTTATGTAATGTCAATGCCAAAAACAACTGTCTTATAGATATACACACAAATACACACAAAAACATATACAACATCTACATATAGACATATATGCATACATAAAACCTTGCCATCCTTTACTTACTCATGTACAGCTTAAAATATTTAAAGTATTTTCTCCACGGTACTTAAATTCAAAGCCTTGATCTCTTACTTGACTTTCCTGCTCACAGCTGGCACTCTACAACTTGAATCAGACCTCCATTCAAAACTTTTGCTGGTTGAAGATGAAATCTCTGGGACTTTTCTTCCAGGACTGGCTTAATACTATAATCCCTGAGGTTTCAACTTCTTGAATAGCTAGGATTACAAACGTGCCTTACTGGCACCTAGCACGATTTAATGTGGTTTTCTTTGGGTCTGTTGTTCAATGGTTCTTTCTACTTCTTCACTCTGTAGGTGTATGTCTTTTGCCAAATATGTGCAATATTTGGTCATTTCTTTGTATAACTTTTCAGCCACATTCTTTTCCTTTTCTCTTCTGGAAATCCAGTGGCACAAACACCTTTTGTTTTAAGTAGTCCTGTAGATCAATGACTTTATTTTCATCTTATTTTTTTTCCTCTCTTCTTTACATAATTTCTGTTGAGCTTACTTATTGTTGTATTTTGATGCTTGTAAGTTTTACTCTGAAATTCCCATTTATTTTTGCTGTATACTTTTTGATTGACAGAAATTGTCCTATATTTATATTTTCTATAGTTAGTGTGTTTAAAGTTCATATTACTCTTTAAGTCTTTTCATAATAGTTGCTTTAAAATATTTGGCAGTGGGACTGGGAAAGTGGCTTAGTGGTAGAACATTTGCCTTACACACATGAAGCCCTCGGTTCAATTCCTCAGTACCACAAACAGAAAAAAGCCAGAAGTGGTGCTGTGGCTCAGGTGGTAAAGCACTAGCCTTGAGCCAAAGCAGCCAGGCCCAGAGTTCAAGCCCTAGAACTGGCAAATACATGTATATGTATATGTATATGTATGTATATTATATTTGTTATTGTCTACATTTATTTTGAAGCTGCCATCTTTTTTTTATTCTTGACTCCTGGTATGACAAGGTCTTAATCATATCCTGACTCTCTGGGGTATTACGCTGTTCAACTCTAGATATTATTTAGACTGTTTTAGCAGGCCTCCCTGCACCCCTAGGAGATGGAAACAATTGTTTCCCACAGGAAGATGAGTCCATGTTCCATAGTAAGCTTACTAACAGCATGGGGCCAGAGTCTTTCCTACTAAGGTAGAATGAAAGTTCTGGCTTCTATCACCATCTCTGATGGTGGTAAGAGTAGAGCAATAATTACAGACAATCATGCTGCAAGTCTGCATCCTATATTCACCTTTTGATAAAAGAGGTGGGCATTGGGGTTTTTAGTCATGGTGTTTGGCTTGAATTAGAACAGTTATTAAACATAAGTTTCCTTTCTTGAAACTTAATCCTTTTGTAATCTGACTTTCACGATGATCAGACTTTCTATTATTAATTTATTGTTATTGTAAAGATGATGTACAGAGGAGTTACAGTTACAAAAGTCAGGTAATGAGTTCATATTTTTTTAACACTGTCACCTCTTCTGTAGTTTTCTCCCCTCCTGATCTCCTCCCCTACAAGGTGTATAGTTCATTTTCAATATAGTGTCTAGTATCACTGCTGCATTTGTTTACTCTTTGTTCTACCACTTCTTTGCTCTCCCCTTACACTCCTCCAAAATAGATAAACTGACATACAAGGCAAAAAGTATGAAAATCAAAAACAGTACAAAGGAGAAAAAAAATAATTGTGGTTGTCTTTCTCCCAGTTGCTGGCTTCTTCTATTCCCCATTCTGGATATATGATGTCAAAAATAAAAATCCTGGAACTTTAAGTCCCAAGGTCTACAGCTGGTCCTTCCTTTACAAAGCCTTTCTACCTTTCAGAATTCTGTTTTATTTGTATAATGACTTCAGGGGTGTCAAAAATGCTGGTATGGAGCAAGAGGACAAATGAATCTATTGCCAATTTGTTCAGAGTCCGAAGTCCCTGGCTGACTTTAAAAACATGATGCTTTCTAATAAACACTATTTTATCAACATTTTCCAGTGATGTTTCAATGTAAAATGGTCAGTAGTGGTTAACATAGAGATAATTAAAGTTGTGTAGTTGTGATGTAAGTACAGACTAATGTCAGCATCCCTTCCAGCATTTAAGGATTGTAGCTAGTGCTCAAGACCAAGGGTTTTACTTCTATCATAGTCACCATATCAGAACCTGAGACTTCTGACATCTTCTTATCATGCTTATTATCTCTGTTATCAACCATAGGCTGTTTTTCAGTGGTGGATGGCTATCAGCCATTCCTATGATGAAATAGCATCCAGGGCTTTCTTCACATGGCCCTAGGTAAAAAAGCAAGTTCTAGACTGCTTATACATTATGGCTTATAAGAAATGCACAAATACAAGGTTGTTCAAATGACACAAAAATGAGGGAGCAAAAACTCTCTATAAAGAACCTACACTTATAAATGCTCAACTTATACACAGAGTATAACTTACATATACACACACACAAACACACACACACACACACACACATACATTGGAGTATACAATCTTGTTTTGATTACATCTTTGCTCCATAAATTTTTAAAATTATTCCTCATACTCACGATTCATAGGACAGGTCTTCATCATGTATGTGCTATAATATGTGCTATACTATGAAATATACAGGACCCATAGAAGATAGTACTCTTATATCCATAGTCAATTATTATTTATTTCTAAGTAACATATATTTATATATATACGAGATATCAGAGCTATAGGAAATACAAAGCTATTTGAAAAGACAAAGAAACTATTTGTGAAAGCATGTCAAAAGGTATCCCCAGGAAAATAAGTCACCAGCACAGCAATCTATAATTTCCCTCTGACATTTCCTCAAGCCTTTTTCTAGAATCATTCATTCCTTTACTACCCCAGCGCATTCTCTTTCTCAGACACCACTTCATATGCCAAATGTCAAGTCTAAAGGTAACTTTTCTTTCACAGTAGATAAAGTCTTAGAGAGACTTTTACCCACCGAACTTCAATGATCAGAACAATCCAGTTAAAACTATCTTTGAAAAGATACTTGACTTTTCTAGGAAGGAATTCATTACTCAGAGTCATTGAGGATTTTGGGCTTCATCTATATTATGTTACCATATTAAATACTCTAATACCCTGATCATCTTTGTCTAACATACACAGCGGGAGAAATCATGGTAGTTGTTGGCAATAGCTTTGGTAATCCTACCAGAGGGTTGGGTGTGTGTGTGTGTGTGTGTGTGTGTGTGTGTGTGTGTGCACATGCACGCGTGTGTGTGCGTGTGTGTGTGTATTATACATGTATTATATATGTAATATATATATGTAATATATATACATATATATATATATATATATCATCACTGGGTATTCATACTGCCACCACAATACACTATGGGACACAGAAATATTTGGCATCAGAAATATGCCCCCAGCACCTGATTCATCATGTTATATTTGTGTGGCTTTGAATTTAACTTCCCTAAGCATCTGCTTTCATTTTTATGATGAGAGTGTAGTGAATGTTGGATTCAGTGAAATGTGTAATATTTATCATTACATTGCCACTCTGGTCCCTGCTAGAGGTATCAGACAGGATATTTCCAGGAATGATCCTAGACAAGACTGCAGACAGAGGACTGTCTCACCTCAGACCACAAATAAAGACAGCAGAGAGAAGAGCATAGTATTTTAGTCATCCTTGTCGTCATGTGATCCAGTACTGAATACATAAATAAATGTTGGCTGTGGGTTAAGTTTAGACAATAAGCCAGCCTCTTGATTGGAGTCTAATGAGAGAATTGAAAGCACAGCTTTAAAACAAAGCAACTTAAAGAGAACTAGACAGATGACAATTTGGCCCTGAAATATTATTACTCTAAAGCTTATATAAACTATCACCTGGACCTCTACTGCACCCAGGCCACAGAAGGGACCCATCACTTGCATACGTTCTGTTCTCCGTACAAAACCGTGTTTGTGAGGCTGAGAAAATTCCGATACTCAGGAAGTCTTTGACAATAACAATTGTGCTTTAAAACAACCTCTGTTATTTTCCGATAGAAATTCAATTTAACCTAGCTTATTTGATTAGAATAAATGTCTGACTAAACACTAATGACACATCATAGTTTTTTTTTACTATATTCTTAAGGCTATTTAGTGATATAATTTATTTCACAGAGGTACTCTAGATTCAATTGAGAGTTTTAAAAATTCTAAAACCTGGTAATATGTTAAGGAATTCCATGTCGTACCAGTGAATACACAGAAATAGAAAAGAAGAACATTTCACCAATTCAGTCTTACAATTTCCTTATTTCTGGCATTTTTAGGATGAATGTAGGTCAAAATTAGCTCTAGATGTGGCATTGCTTTCTAACCCACAGCAGAGCTCTCTTTAGATTTGGACAGTTTAGGTGTGTTAGTGAACTCTGGAGAACAAAGGCAAATCTAAAGTTCAGAAATGTTTACAATCTGCACCTTTCTAAATGATGAAACAAAAGGAGTGACAGGTTGAGAGTTGCTGACATCATTATGTCATCGCCAAATGTCTGGAATATCACGGAAATAAGCAATCACATTGTTCTCAAGTAGTTTGGGAAATATTTAAAGGGTACGCAAAAGACAAGCTTACCACTAATTTAAAATCACTCCTAGACACAACCCTCAACCACCTTCATTGTGTTCTTTCTCAACAGTTGTCATGGGAGGTTCTTTATCAAGATCCCTATTCACGTTTCCAAACTTAACGGGTCATCTGATGTCTTTCACTCAACTAGAGAAGGCTGAATTAAACTCATTCCATATTTAAATCCACAAAATTATAAACATGATTTATTTCATAATCCTGCCATTTTCAACCAAACTCAGGAAGCTGAGGATAGACAATATCATCATGTTGAAGAGCAGTTAGAGTACCCTAGTTCTCTGAAACAGATCCTCCATTAAAGGGTTCACAAGGGCTAATAATCATCATGGGAAAAAACCCCTCAATATAGTTGAAAACAGAAAGGATATTGACAAAAAGAAAATAACGTGACTAAGAATTCTACCATTGAAGTTAGCAGTAAAGAGCTGTTATCATCTGAACAGTAAATCAAACTTACTATAATGATGAAATGCACAAGTACATCCTACCTTCTTTCATTCCCATAACTGATTATTGAGACTAAACAAGCCAACATTTCAGGCATTGATTGAAAAGGCTTGTTTTCAAGTTATTTGTATTATACCTATCAAGAATTATCACATAATTTAGAAACTGGCTACTTCTTAGAACTTAATGAAGCTCATTATTTCTTTCAAACACAGTAATGACTAGCGAAGGCAATAGTAAAAGTTCCATTTCTAAGCCACTCATTAAGCTTTTGTAGAGAATGTTTTCTTATGAATTGATTCAGAGCAATCCCTGTAGGTTCTTGCTAAGTAGGTATAGTAAAAAGTAATGCCACCCTATGAGTCATTTTGTCTTACTCTAGTTAAATATATACCCGGGGATGGGGAGGAATATCATATAGCATCTAAGAATTTGAGCTTGAAATCAATTTGTGTTGGGAACAAAAATGTCTCCTTTATAAATATTTATAAGAAAGGATTTCAGATGATATCTTCAGCATTGAATGGTGCATATTATTCTTATTAATGTTTCATAAACATTTGTACAAAAGACAATATGTTTTACTTTGCTCCTAAGTATTAAGTAGAATTATTGCAGCATCTGCTTCCAATGGTTGAGTGCACAAGCTATTCATGCCGTGTCGTAAATTCCATGATGCATTAAGATGTCATTAAATGTACCTTCTGCGGTTGTCTCCTAATTTACATACCTTGTAAATCATCAGGTAAAAATCATGTGAACTAGGAGATAATCTCCCATGCTCTCCTTTCTGCCACAAACTAAGTACCATTTATATTCTTCACTCTAAGCTCCAACTACCTCAAATGCCTCTTTTCTGAAACTATATCAACAAACATTTGAAAATGTTGTTATCACAATGTTTTTCCAAACATTTCCTTTGATAGTATAAAAACAAACTTAGAAAATAGACTAGCACACTATAGATGAGGTTAAAAAAAAGACAACAAAACTTTTTAAATGTACTATCCATTTTTTAAATCAACTTGGTCATGCCTTTCTAAGACCCAGTAAGTATAGAGAAATTGGAAGAAAACTGGGCTATTAACAGTATCTCTCTTCTCTCAGTCCTATTTGCAATGCCCTCACCATATGGTTCCTAGAACCACAGAATTCCGGCATTAGACAGGGCTTACAGCTCACCTGGTGCAATTTCCAGCCAGTGGCTGATTCCTGTAGATTAGTGTCCATCTGCTGTCTAAGCATTTCCAGGAATGAGGAGCCCACACATTTGTAGGTCTGTCCATCCAATTTGTCATTCTGATTAACTCACCTTACAGTTCTGGAAGGCAAAGCCTGATTTAACTTATAACCCTTTGTCTCCTCTTGTTTCACAATCAACAATGGTATTTTTTTCTTCTTTTACTGTGCTGGATGCCACTTTTTTTAAAAGGAATATATCTTTCCTCTGGCTTTCTGGTACCTAAGATACTTAGCTCAGAACCTACTGTGAAAACCGACATAGCTGTCTGGCAAAGACACAACTCCATGGATGTTATTATTCCAAAGCCAACTGAGAAGAGCACATTTCCATTTTTAGTAAACCACACTTAGAACAGTTTTTTTTTCTATTGAAGAAAAGGATAGGAATGTTAATATTGACCATTGCATTTTCCATGAAGCTGGATGAGATTAATAACCTCTGGAAATACAATGCTCTAAGAATGTTTAGAGCAATGTCAATGAAAATGGACAGATACATATGGATTTTATATCCAAGACTGAGGAAAGAGAATGATGAGGAATAAGAAAGCAAGCATAAAGTCATTACTGAGGAATACATGAATCCAAAATGAACCGTAATTTTACCAGATTAAATCAATTTGTTTCATTTTGAATTTATGTCTTCCAAATGGAAGGTATCTAATAAATAGAATAACCTTTTCTTTCTGGGCCAGATTTGTTTCTTAATGTCATGTGACTTACAGATTGTAACAATTCTAACCATTAAAACCATACAGATCATTTGTCATAGGGTTTTCCTACAAAATGAACCTCCAGAGTTTTGCCTTAGAGAAAGACATGGTCATCAAATAAATGGGCAATTTTTTTAAATTCTATGACATGGAAGAGAGCTTTTTTCTTTCTCCTCTCTATTTTTGCTCAAAATACACACATCAGTCCTTACAACACTGAATCCTTGAACTTCTATTGAAGGAGACATAGTGAGAAATGGGAATTCTCTGCTACATCTAAGTCTCGTTAAAAGCATCAATGCCCCAAGTTTTCTTTTGCTTCTGTCCCTCAGGAAAGCAAGATTCTGTCCTGATGAATTGAGGAGAGGGAAAGATAAGAGAAGAAGAGAAGAGGAAGTTGGATTTTAATTATATTAGCACATTGCAAAATGCTTTAATATGTCATTGTGCAACGCGTTTTCTTGTTGAAGTGAAGCAGGTACCAGGAGGAAAGTGTAAGCATCAGAAATAAATCCAAGTGCATGTGATTCTCTGACATTTTTCTCCCCTTCCATCTGTGAGGTGTCTGTGAGCACAACAGGTCGAGGGAAACCAATTTTAAATGTCACTGTCATCAGAGCACAATCACAGTTTCTATCAAATGTAAAGGCAAACTCAGTCTCAATAATAATACATATAAAAGATTAAACCTGGGGTTAAGTCAGCTTATCAGATGGAATTAAGATCCTGTTAATGTCAGAGAAAACAAGCCCTATACTTCCCACATGTATGATTTACAAACTGAATTTCTCTTGTTTCCGGATGAGTGAGTGTTAT
Organism: Dipodomys merriami; assembly: GCF_024711535.1. Lineage (NCBI taxonomy): Eukaryota > Metazoa > Chordata > Mammalia > Rodentia > Heteromyidae > Dipodomys > Dipodomys merriami. Next base: position 17,207,056 of record NW_027202826.1, read on the forward strand.
TTGGAAGTTTCTGAAATACATCTACACACGCATTACAAGGCTGGAAATGTGATATGAAAAACAGTTTACATAGAGAAAATTATTCACCACCCCCCCTTTATGTCAGAATCATACAATTAAAAACAAGAAGCATTTCTCAAGAAAAAAAAAAGATTAAGCTAGCTACACTTAAAACCATAACTTTGAACCAATCCTAGGTTTGTTTAGCTTTCAAGACAGACATCTTGGAGAAACCCCCATCTTCTTTGTACACATCAGAAAAGAAAATTCAAGTTGCGAACAGCAACTGGCCACTTACTAGTAAAAATGAGACCACACCTAGAGTGGAGTAATCAGCTGAGACCACTAGATTTCTGACTTATAAAACTAAGAAATAGTAAATGTGTATTCATTTTTAAAAGTTTTGGCTCCCAAATTCCACTGAGTCTCTTTTTCATTTTCAGAATATACTGGAAAACACAGCAGCGTTGAAGGTTTTTATTTGTAACTTTAGCCATATGACTCCTGAGTGCCACAAATTACAATGCTTCAAAGTCCTGATGTATCTATCATGTTTTGTTTTCCGTGTGTCCCACTTAAATAATTTGTTATCCATTTATTTAAATTTGTTCAAGAAATGTAATTGAAGAATTGTTTATGCTTGTGTTAAGTGCCATGGTTGAAGCCACTTTAAACAATTAACATGTCCTTTAATAAAAATGAGTGTGAGGAAGGCGAATCATATTCTATCTGACGTGTGTGCACTAATGGATGGAGAAAGAGTATACAAATGATTGATTAAAAAAGTAAAAAATAAATATAAAAAATTCCAGTGAGTAAACCCAAGTTTAAAATTGCTTGAAAGTAGACACTTCATTTAGAAAAATGACTCATGAATCTCAAGTATCCAAAATTTCTGAGAACATTGGACAGTTTAATTTCAGGAAAGAGGCATTAGAATATTTTAAGTTCCTAGTTCCATTACTGCACCCCTCCATTTAAATTCTTATTCACATTAAATCTATTTTACATCATGCTATCTATCTTGGTGGACAGGTCATGGTTTCTTTTCTTTTAGGACTTTGACTAGGACAGTTTGGTCTTCCACCTTTTCAAATACACAAAAAAATCAAATTCCTGAAAAACTTGTTTTTTGTTTCTTTTCTCCCTTCTTACTCTTTTTTCAGTGAGTAGAAAGAAATAAAATTTTCCTCCCTTTTAAATGAACCAAAATGAGCTTTTGCTGAAATTTCACAAAATTCAAGTAATATCTATTCTAAACAAATCCTTGTGTGATCTGTGTGTGTGCATTTGCATCATCTGCAAAACAAAACAATCAGTTCCTTGCAGTAGGTTATTGTGTTTCATGCTTGCTCTATATTACTCAAGAATCCAGCTTACAGGGCATTTTGAAAAACAATATTCTAAATGATTTTCTTGAATTTTTGTTTAATCTATTTGCCTCACTTCTTCCTTCAATGCTTACCCATGGCTAATTGTTTTCTGTTTTTGAAGAAATTCAACAGTTTGGGACAAATTCCTTCTCTTTTCAATTGAACATACTCAGTTGGGAAATGGTTTTATAACCAATTTCAGTTGATATTGAAAGTCATTCTCCTTGGGCCAGAGGCATGGCTCCAATGGTAGAGCTCTAGCTGTGAATGAAAAAGTCCCATGAGAATCCATAGCCCTGAGAATGAACATACACACAATGAAAAGGAGACAATAAGCTAGTAGTCTAATTCCACTCCTTTATTCTACTAGTTTTAATCTTGAGGAAATTATTGGATACTATTTTGAGAAATAACCATTCTGGCTTTTCAATAGTAGGTCCATAATTTTATGGAATCCAAGTACTCTGTCCAAAGTCCTTTCCTGCCATATCTCACTTGACAGAAATATTAAAAAACCTGACTATGGATGCATCTCTAGAAACCTATCCCTATTGCAAGTATTTTTATTTTGGTCCCATGACAGATATGTTACTTGAGAAAAAAAATAGTTCATAAATTACATATTTAACATATGCACATATTTACATATATTTATGATAATTAACATATTAGATTACAAAGTGATTATTTATACACAAACTCCCCCAATTTAGACATCACTACAACATAGCATCATGAGAAAAATATATCACACCATTTAAATCTCACCACAAATACAACAGTCACATCCAACATTACACTCCTTTAGGATTCTATCAGCCAGAGAGGTACACTTGGTTTTTCATAAGCAAGATCACATCAGCAAAAATAGATGAGTATTCAGCACGACTTGCATACGTATTATGGGGCTGACAGGGCAACTTCGTGTTATCAAGCACTCAGTTCCTTTCATTTTTCTTGCTCCTCATCCTTTAATATCTATCCACAAAAGGAGAAGACAAATCCAGAGTTCCAGATATCCATATGCATGTTGGAGCAGGGAGAATCAAGAAGGAAAGCTAAAGTACACAAGCATGACTCCCAGCTAACTTAGTTCCATTCAAGGCTAATTCAAAAGTTTTGTGTATAAATCTCACTAGTCAGAATTTACTCACATGCCAACAATTAAAGGATGAATGAGCTACACATTTAATCTTTTAACTGTTGCACAGGGCCAATTCAATAAAGATCGGGGGGATATAGTTTTCTCCAAGAAAGAATAAGAGAAAGATATTAAGTAGTAACTAATAAGATTTGCTAAGGTGGCTTATAATTTCCCAGGTGTCTATGTAATTATTGTTTATGGTTTCATGTTTTGATGGAATGTAGTACCTGAATTATTCTAACTATGCAGTCTCATGGATAGCATAGTTTAGAATGCCAAATGTAGGCTCAGTGATGTGCAGAAAGTGAAACTAGACTTTTAAAATGAACAAAGTAAACTTTAATTCATTTGACAGCATTCTACTAAAATAATTGAATTTAGAAAATGAATCATATGAATTCTGGAAATTTCTTTTAGCCAAGTGATAGAGGCAAAAAGTTAAGCCCTAGAGGAAGTACTAGTGACTGTGATTAAAAGAGATTAATACCATACCATTAAAGAACTAAAAATCCTATCATGAATCACAGAGAAAATAATTAGGTTTCTATTTGTTTTCTGTGATGACTAACAGGGAAATTAGAGCATTGTGTACCTACATTCATTGCATAAGGAGAAATGACATATTTAATCTCATTTCAATTCAACAACTATAACATATTTTGTGAGTGTTGATATCTCAAATGCCAACTACAAAGCTATAAGCTTTGGCAAAATCTGAGATCATGTGAAAATTAAGAAATATCTATACATTAACCTACAATAATCACAAGGCCCATCTATTGAAGGAACTGGCCTATCTTATGAAATAGATTTCTACGTTAGTGGATTAACTACTAATGAAAAAAAGTGTGTTGTTGTTTGTATGTTTAATAATTTTTCTTCTTAGCTATTAAGATATAAATGAAGCACAGATTCAGAGGAGAAAGACTGTGCTTCTCCACTGATTTCTTTAGAACAGCCTTTAATTTCTTTTCCTTGATTTATTTGTAAACATGTTGTCGAAGATCATGGTCACAAATCATTTCATAATTAAAAAAGCAAGCATATCTCAAGCGTTCATGAAAGTTTTATCATTATGGTACATTTTCCACAACTCTGGAAGTGTTGTGCAATATTAAAACTAAAACTATATGCATACTTCTACGTAATAGGATATACAATATTTTAAGATGTAGAATAAAACCCAATGATATATATATATATATCAATAACATATCAAATTCTATTTTATCTCATAAGAGGAGAGTGTGCTTCTATCTAATATTTGTGTGAAAATCGTATTCCCTTTTTAATAGGTCATAATCCCAAGGGCAATCAAGTGAATTTTAGATCCCAGCACTGGAGATTCAACTCACTGTTCACTAACTTCTCCTAGTAATGACATGAATCCTCTCAAATCGTGATGATTAACACATTTACACTAGATTAATGTCACTGAAAACAGGTTTCAACTATCTTGAAGCTAAATTAGACAGGGGTTACCATGAAAACTTAGAACTTCAAGTAAAATTATTTATCCCAAATTTCTACCCAATAAATTACCTCTATCATTTCCAATAGATCATCATACAATTTGTGGAAGCCTCCAAAATTCAAAAACATTTTTCCACAATCTTATTAAAGTATGACCTGCATCAAACATTTGGATCAATAGTTGACCAAATTCCTAACACAAAATATTTTCAACCTCTCATGCTTGAAATATGACATATCCACTTAATGCAGGCTAAAATAATTCATCTGTTTTTACCATAGCTTACTTCTGTCTTACTCCATTTAAATCATTTAGTGACTCGTAGTTAATACACAAGGCATTTCATTTCAAAAGACAACATAGAATAATACCAGAAAGAAAATATATTTTTCCTCACCTTTTAAAAGTTCATAGCTGGCACCTTTCTAAGAAAAGACAGATTAATAAAAGTAACATATACAAATGTATTTAAGTATTATGTGCAATGTGTTCTTCAGAAATGAAGATTAAAATGATAGCTGATAGGCAGCTACCTTTAGGGTATTGCTGCATCTGTAGGCAAAGGTGGATATTAGACACCTTAAAAAATATCTATTGATGTTCCTCCAAATTTATTCCTTTGCTTCAGATAAGACGCTCCAGAGAAACTTATAAGAAACTATGCCAATTCATTGAGATATTCTAACCTGTTCTTAGGTAACTTGGAGAAAATGCTGCTTGTTAAACAATTCAAATTAGTTTGAACTCAATTCCCAGGTCAAGATATTCTCCTCCAGAGTTGTTTTACATCTTTGTCACATGACCTCAAGTAGTATATTCAAGAATGTGATGGGGATGTTTCCTGAATAACCATGTACAAAAGTCCCCACTAAAGACCCTTTGCTTTCATTGCTGAGAGAGACAATGCTTTAGGAGACCTCTCTCTGCTCTCTTTCCTTGCTTTAACTAACAAAACTTTCTTCATTCTTATCTCCTGGTTGTACTTTTTGACTGACTCTCCATCCATCAGGGGTAAACTCACTGCATTTTTATTTTACAGAATCTCTGGGAAAATAATATATTTTTAGATAGAAGAATCATTAAAAGACAGAAAGGTTGATCAGAGAGTAATGAACTAAAGAGACTTAAGATGGCCTTATTATTTGGATTATTTTGGTGTTTGTGTGACATTTGTCCTGAGTATAGGGAAGAAGACTTGTCACATGAGACTCTTCATGGGAGAAAGCTTAGAGAATGTCAAAAAGTGACCTTGCGTGGACTTATGGCTCATTCAGACAGAGAAATAGTATGCAAAGATCAAGACTTCTCTGCCTCAGGAGTATTCTCAAATTCTTCCAGCATAAGGCCCTCTGTATGTCAATGTGCCGCAATGGGAGAATTGAATCCAGGAGTCCTAACAAAAATCCAGATAGCCATTATTTACTTATTGTTGGTATGAGCTGGCCATTATTGTGAGGTCTACTTCATTGAATTCGAGCAGCCCATTAAACAGGAAATACAATTGTATTCTATTTAAATTGGAACTAAAACTCGAAGAAGTTAAGCATTTGCATTGAGTCAACACAGCTAGGGATGAAAAAAGATTGTCTTGAACTATTGGTATACACCCAACCCTTCCAAATGGCTCACCATATTGCTTGTACATAATGACATACAGGGCTCTGTCATGAAGTCTTTGGGGGGTTATTTATTAAATACAACAAACACTGCTGTTTATTTTTCTTTGAGACTTTTTCTTTCTTTTTTTGGGGGGGGGGGTCCAGTCGTGGGGGCCTGAACTCTGGGCCTGGGCACTGTCCCTCAGCTCTTCAGCTCAAGGCTAGCGCTCTACCACTTAAGCCACAGCGCCACTTCTGGCTTTTTTTTCTGCTTATGTGGTGCTGAGGAATCGAACCCAGGGCCTTGTGCATGCAAGGCAAGCGCTCTACCACTAAGCCACCTTCCAAGCCCCTGTTGTTTATTTTTCTATTCACTATTTAGGAATAACCTGAGTTTTCACTTCTTTCAGAAGGCAAAGTCCATGTCTTTCAGGAAGGGAATATACTTTTATACACTGAGAATCACCTTAAGGAGTATATTTAATAAAAACAATTCACCAATACCTTTCCACATGTCTCAACTACAAGTTCTAAAAAAGTACTGAGTTTGACTAAGATAAAATGATGTGGTAGGAATAAATAACCATAATCACCATGGGTTGTATATCTTCTTTAGTTGCAGGCATTTGTGTATTCCAGAGAAAATTATAGGCCAGAGAGAGATATCACTTTCATACTAGTTGCCTTTTAGATTTATAAAAATATTTTTCACATCCTCACATGCCTTGTTTGGAGACCCAGGTGTAAAAAAGCATTCTTACTTACTTGAAATTGTCTTAGCATTCAAATTTAATATGGATTAATCTTCAAATATAAACCTGAATCACTGCTAATTTTATGAAGATGCCTCCCATAGGGAAAAGTGACTATTACAGGTGTTCGTCTTCAGAACCAAATACAAATTACAGCTCTAATGTCTTTGAAGATTCATTTTTCATATACCTGAAATGCTTAATTATGCAACATTATTTGTCATAAACATCTCGTTGTTTTGCCTTGCCACCAGATGTGAGGAAGATGTCTCTTTCGCTGAGGGTAAATTACAGGAGAAGAGAAGAAAGAATCATTTTATCTTGTGTTTCATATAATGTAAGCTACACGTCAGCACCTGTAAAATAGATGAAGGTGACTTGAGACTCTTTAAGACAAGTGTATTTGCCTGGAATAACATTGTTTATTTTAAGAGCGATAGAGAGAGAAATTCATTCTTGCTTAGAATGTAATAAGATTCTGGAAATGCACATGGCTAATTATAAGCACACTAGACAGGGTTCTACTGGCCTGAAGGAAGTGTTTTGTTTACTTTATAAAGGTTCATTAAACCCATGCTTGCCATGTAAAACACAAACATTTTGTCAAATAATGTAACAGTTTAATATGATGGGATAGGGGAGTTAGATAACTACATGTAACTAGTAATTGCTGTAAGGAAACAGTTTTCAAAGCTGTGGTTTCTCTGTTTGCTTTAAAGATACAATGAGATGGAAACAACTGCTTTTATTTCCCAGTTGTTTTGGTAGAAGTGCTAGGAGCTGAAATTGAGGTCTGGTGCCTGCAGCTTTATTGGGCAGTGGAGACTTACAAACGTCTCAGCCAGAGGCAGGAAATTTGGCAAGACCATAGGTTCTGGACACTGTTTCTATTTGGATCATCAAATTCTTCACTTTAAGGAGCTAAGTGATGCTTATAACAATCATTCCATTAAACAAAAACTTAGGAGAACGACACAAAGATACATTAAGTTTTGGTAGATGAGCTATAGTAGTGTAAGGGATCAAAATATTACCCCAAATACACTACCCGTGCGTAAGATTTTTTTGAGACTAAGGAAACTGAAGCAACTGGGGGGGGGGGGGAGAAGCATTCTGCCTTCCTGTACTTGTCTAAAAACAAAACATATTTATGATATTGTACTATTTATTAAGAAATGGAAAGACCTGGAAAAATTATTTCAGTGAGGTAAGTAAGGCCCAGAGATAAATTACGTATGCCTTCTCTTACATATGGAAGCTATATTTAGCTTCTAAGCTTATAAGAAAATATGTTGGGTGATATGCAAGTGTATACAAATGTGTTCACTGAAATAAGGTAGATTCAAGGGAGAGTAATTCTCTGGAAAGGCAAAGTCAATGTTCAGTAACATAAAATACCAGAAGGCAGGTACTTGAAAGGGGGTAGGGTAGGACCAAAGGGAAAAGGGTGGAGAAATGAAGAGGAAAAGAGGGGAAGAATGCAGTCAAGAATCCAATTTATATTCTACAAAATTAAGGAGCGTGCAGGAAGGGGTAGGTTGGGAGGGCGAGGTGAGAATGTTGAACGGTTGACATTGATAAAGATGCACTTTATTCATAAACTGCTTCATAAACAGAAACTGCTTTACACAACTATCTAAAATAATAAAAGAATAACTTTTAAGGGAAAAAAAAGCTCCCCAACCAGTAAGGACAAATGACATCATTATCAGCCTACACATGTAGCTCTTCTCAGGGTGTTTTTTTTTTTTTTCTCTCAAGATATAATCCTAAGATTTGTCCATTTGTCTTGTTGCTTCTCTAAAAACTTACTACTGAGTCGAAGCTAGTCTATAATCCAGATCTTCAAGACATCGTCTTGACAATTACTCACATGCATATGAAATATTCGTGCTAAAAAAAAACCCACATCTTTGTAATTGTCATTTGTAACAGGGCTGTTGTCTCAGTGGACCACAGGGAAAGACACGAAGGAAAACAAAATATATGTCTGAGAATAAATCAAGGTTATTCCAAACTTCTAAATAATGTCTGCAGCAAGTTATAGCGCCTATTTGGTTTTTTTTGTGGGTCATGGCACTTGAACTCTGGGCCTGGACACTGTCCCTGAGCTCTTCAGCTCATGGCTAGCATTCTACCACTTAGGCCAAAGTACCACTTCTGTTTTGCTGGTGGTTTATTGGAGATAAGAGTCTCAAGGCCTTTCCTACTGGGGCTGGCTTTGAACTGAGCCTCCTGAGTAGCTAGGATTACAGGCATGAGCCACCGGCACCTGGCTTATACCACTTTCTATTGGGAACACTCCAAACTTTACAACTTTGGGAGGGGGGGAGTGAGAGGTGTCTGGGAGATGGGAAGGGATAGGAAGGGGAAACAAAGGAGGAGGCAACAATGATAAGAAATGTACTCATTACCTTGCCCATGTAATTGTGACCCCTCCATATGGTATTTTCACAATTCAAAAAAAAAAAAAGAATTCTTCACTCTAGCCAAGTGCACCTTGCATGTGTACCATTCAGAGCCAGTAATGAGTGATTTCTTGCAGGTAGCAGAACCAGAAACTATTAGGGCAACAATATTCCTTTAATTACTCATTTAGTTGGAACATTGAAAGTCTTAGATTTCACATCTCTGAATCCTTTATTCAAATCGTTTTTCATCTAAAATCCTGCCACCCTATTCTTTGACCAGGGTGGGGGACACAGATAGCAGCAGATTAAAGATACATGAATCCTAACTTAGTTGTAATGACTGACAGCACAGCAATATGAATCTAGGTAGTACTTTCACATCCAAGTTCTTAAAGCTTGAAGCTTCTTCCCAGAAAGGTGTTATGTTTCAAATATTTAAATATTCTCAAACATTCTCCTGAAGGGTAGGTGAATTCACTTACACAAAGTAAGTGAATGTTGAGTGTATTTGGGGTTTCCATGTATGCTAAACATAGTTGAAGCTATGAAAGGATTCTATTTTTTTATAAAAGTTTATTATAAAGGTGACATACAGAGGGGTTACAGTTACATAAGTAAGCTAATGAGTACATTTCTTTTTGAAGAGTTTTACCCTCTCCCTCATTTTCTCCCCTCTCCCTCATTTTCTCCCTTCCCCTTACCCCCCACCTCTGAAGTTGTAAAGTTCATTTCCAACATAGTGCCTAGTGAGCATCACTATTGCATTGGAGCCAGTGTTTTGAATTAACTGGTCATACTTGGTCCTATCAGACATAATCAAAATGGATTGTTCATTCTGGCAAGTACAGTGTAAGCAGACTGAATACCAAACAGACCAGTATTTTTTAACGAAAACAGAAGTTTCACAACAGCCAATCAGAAAGACAGCTGAGTAATAAGGAAGTGCCCTCTGCGTCAACACTGAAGAGCAAAGTCACCTATAGAAATGTGATGTCATGTGAGTCAATTGTGATAGTATGTGAGTGAATTATTTACTTTCCTATTTTCACCTTGAAAAGAACCAATCATTCCTCCCAGCGGAGTACTCATCCTACTTTATTAAATGATGTGTCCCAAATATTAGAATCACAAATAAAGCCAATTATATCTTCACATTAAATGTGAATGTATTCATTTTGTGTCCTGGCATGTTTTAAATGAGAGAGAGAGTTATACGTACTCATCTTTATAAAGACTGGGTGTGCCGGGCGCTGGTGGCTCACGCCTGTAATCCTATCTACTCAGGAGGCTGAGATCTGAGGATCGCGGTTCAAAGCCAGCCCGGGCAGGAGAGACCGTGAGACTCCTATCTCCAATAAACCACCAGAAAACCGGAAGTGGCGCTGTAGCTCAAGTGGTAGAGCGCTCGCCTTGAGCTGAAGAGCTGAGGGACAGCGCCCAGGCCCAGAGTTCAAGCCCCACGGCTGACCAAAAAAAAAGAAAAAAAAGACTGGGTGTATAGTGAGGAACTTTATCATACCACAATTAAATTAATCATTTGGTCACACACTTGTGTGATCTTTATGAAAAGAAAAACATTCAGAGGAAAAAAATCATTTTCATTATACAACTAGAATTCTTAATTCAAGTGTAATTATTATGTGTTGACATGCATCCCAAATGATAGCAGCTGAAAGATTCATGTTCTGTATGGATTGAAGATATTACTATGTGCAGGAAACAGAGCTAAGTTCATTAATATCTACATATGTGGAATCTAGATTTAGCATAATTAAATAAATCATACAATATACTATAAATAACTCTGAAAACATTTTTGTATTTATATTGTTTGGAAATCTATGTGCATAAATTGACACCTGAACTGAGACCCCTTTGTGCACTTAAAGACAGAATAAAAAATTATATAAAATGAAAACTTTCTTCATTGTGTAAGAAATATATTTTGTTTCACTATAGAATATGAAATTAGCAAGACAAAGTAAAATAAAAATTTCCTCATAGATCTGGAGACTAGAATTCACGGCAGCCTTACATACGTGCGTATAAGGCTGTCCATTTATTCCTCAACACTTCAGTAAATAAATAAAATGGAGGCCAAGTGCTGGTGGCTCACACCTGTAGTCTTAGCTACTCAGGAGGCTGAGATATAGGATCATAGTTCAAATGCAACCCAGGCAGAAAAGTCAGTGAGACTCTTATCTCCAATTACCAACCAAAAGGCCAGAAGTGGAGCTGTAACTCAAGTTGTAGAGTGCTATCCTTGAGTGGATAAAATCTCAAGGATTTGGGTCCTAAGTTCAAGCTCCAGGACCACCATCAGAAAGTGAGAGAGAGACAGAGACAGAGACAGAGATGGAGACAGAGACAGAGACAGAGATAAAAACAAAGACAGAAACAGAGAATTGAAAAATTACTATGATTCTCAAACCTAAAAATATCCATAATTTATTATATCTGGTCTCAAAATATATAGTTATTTATATGTTGTATTAAGATCTTCAAGCTTAGTTTAATGGATCAATATTCTAGAAATACAATTTTTGTTAATATAAGGGAAAATGTAATAGATAATGAAGATGAACATTCAAAGTGCATTCACCCTAATTTCCATCCTGTAAGGTCAGTTAGCCCTGACTGAAGGATTCCAGAACCTAGGGGATGAGTTCTTTAGCTATAATCTCCAGGAAACTTCACTTGTTACACAATTTGTTCTAATGTATTTAGGAGAATTTACATCCATTTGAACTAAATACAGTGAAAGAATTTTTTGTTTACTTGAGATTTCAAGTCCTTTCTTTAAATGATAAATAGTTTTCATAGGATAATATGTTTCACATAAGGTTACCTTCTTCAGCTAACTCTATTTCATTCTAATTTGATCTTAAGTGCATATCCTTATCATATATGTACAGGGGAAACATTTTTAATTCCCTTAGAATGTCTGGATTATTTAATGTAAGTAATTATAGAATCAAAGTACAATATTACAGAACTCATATCCACAAGATTTTACAATGAAAATGAGTACTCGAATATTTCAAACTTATCTTCTAGTCATTGAGCAAAAGCATCAAATGGCTGGCAATCACTATAAATGAGAGTTCATATTTATGAGCAGCTTCTTCCTGAGTTATCTTGGACCCTGTTTGAGTTATTCTGATATACAACAAAATTCATTTGATCTTTTAACAAAACCTGAAGTTTGGTGCTGTCATTATCCTCATCATAAAGCAATAAAATTAGTTTCTTTCAGCAGATACAGAATTCACAGTCACCATTCTCTCCAGAGTTCTTTTAACCAATTACTTGTGACTCTGCTTTGAGGCTTTATCTAAAGGGCTTGAGACAACTTGTCAAGTGCATCCACAAGGTGGAACTGCAAAGCCTAGCAAAAGGAATGATGGGAAAATGTGAACTCACTTCACTGTCAAATCAGATTCAAAATGTTTCCTTGTTCACCCCAGTGACCACTCATTTTCTTGGGAGAGGTCTACCCTACCATCTACATTGACAACCTAATATTTTATTAATAGTTATCATTAGGTTGTTAACAAGCAAAAGAAATAAAATGCACTAAGAATTACACTCAGAGTTGCTTGACTTAGCAAATTTTACACTACACAATGGCTATTGAGCCCTTTTTTGTTTTACCAGATGTTGTCCATCAGTAGTTAAACATCTGTAATATCCCTGTGATTTAGGAACTGTGATTACCAGTATTACTCTAATTCCCCCATAAGTAAATAGGGGTTCAGAGATACTTAATGACTTTGCTCAATTTCCACATCATAAAACGACATAGCAAAATATGAGGCACAGATTTTCTCATTCGAATTCCAGATGCTCTTATTTCTATAGAAACCTGCATCCTCCAATTACTGCATTGTCTCCAATAATTACCATGTATATACATCATCACTCATTACAAACCAATGCCTTTGTATCTGGTAGAGTCACAACTGAACAACTCAATCCCTCATTTCACTCAAAATTTTGTTTTGATTTCATCTGTTCCAAAACATCTTTTTCTGACCACAGATACCACAGTATACAGTGTCTAGTAATTTAAACTTATAAAAAGTAACTAAATAATTAAGCTTGCAATCAGATCTCTTCTTCAGTATGGAACTGAGTGTAACATCTAGATCACATTTATTTTTCTCATATAGTTCACTGGTGTCATGAGAAAATGTCATTATTATATACTAAGCTTGAAAAATCAAGCAGTCATTATTGCATTACATGAGTGTTGGTTGGTATTTTCCATTTCGTTTCACTCCATTTGCATTATCTCCCTGTGACAATTACTGATAATTCTGATTGGATGGCTACAACATTTCTGAAATTTCAAAATGTTTATATGAATTCTATCAACATTTATTATATAATATACATGTAAAATATCAAGAGAAAGCCTTCATTGCAGCGTTCACATACAATCTTAGCATTTTGAAATACTGAAACTCCTTTTCGAAAAATATCTTTGTATCATCCCTAGAAAATTTCTCTTTTCTCTTCCTGAGACAGTGAGAAATTTAGGTCAGCTGAGTTGATCTTAGACTCTCACATGTGGCAAGAGAAGAATTAGGCAAAACTCAAATATAGTAAAAAGGTGATACAAAGATTATTAGAAAAGAAAATATAGGCCAGGCACTGGTTGTCTGTGCCTGTCCTAGCTACTCAGGAGGCTTAGATCTGAGGATCATAGTTCAAAGTTTGTGAGACTCATCTCTAATTAAGTACCAGAAAACTGGAAGTCCTGATGTGGCTCAAAGTGGTAGTAGATCACTAGCCTTGAGCACAAAAGCTCAGGCACAGAGCCTAGGCCCTGAGTTCAAGCCCAAAGACTGACACCACCACCCCCCCACACAAAATGGCAGAGAAAGAGCACATGGCACAGATAAACTACAAGACAACAAAACGTTTCAACCCATCTCCGCCATCTTGTGCCATCTTTGGGGTTACACAGATTGACCTTGGGTTGAAAGGGTAATAATGGGGCTCTCTAACTGGTAATTCTACTTTGTGCTCCCTATGAAGTCATGGTACCAAAGATTTAATGCTCACCACTTATTTCTTCATTCTTTTGAACTTCTTATGTCCTCATTCTTTTGTAGATCCTGCCCCTGTTCCTTGTCTGGCAGGATATGACTTACCAGCTTCTCTTAATATTGACAAGTTGTATAGGCCTCAATTCTTTGATTCCCTGTTTTTCTACTAAGTCCTATCAAAACTATAATAAATGATAATAATAAATGTCTGATATGGAGTGAACTGTGCTAACGGATGAGCAGCATGCACTACATGAAAGCACTGAAAAAATAAGTGGTATTTTCACTGCTACCCTAAAGTAGAGAAGCACACACCCACCTTTTTAAAATTTGTATTTTTATTTTTTAATTTTTTTGTTTTTTTATTGTGAAAATACTGTACAGAGGCGTTACAGTTACATGAGTACATTTCTTATCAAGCATCATTGCCTCCTCCTTTGTTTTCCCCTTACCATCCCATCCCTTCCCCCCACCTCCACAACTACACCACCCCCCACTGAAGTTCATTTTCAATATAGAGTTTTGTACATCTCATTGTTACAATGGGTCAACCTGTATCCTTACTTAAGCATTTTGTTTTTTTCCTCTCCCCTCCCAGAATTAGGGAAGTGTATATACAAGATTCAGGGCATTGACATCAAATACAGTGAAAACAGCAGTTATACCATAGGGGGGGAACATACAAAGCAACAAGTAAAACTCATAGTACATTATAAATACATTAGAAACAATAGCAAGAAAGAAAAAAACCACTTGTATCCCTATCTTGGGGTCATTTCGCTTAACATCATCTTATCTGGTCCGATGTACATAGCTTTTCACCTTTTCTGCTTGTCCCAGACATATACTAGTTATTGCACATAAGGGAAATCATGTTTCTTTGGGCCTGGCTTACTTCACTTACCATAATTTTTTTCCAAGTCTTTCCATTTTCTAACAAATGGGGCAATGTCATTCTTTATGATGGAGGCATAGGAAGAGAGAGAGAGAGAGAGAGAGAGAGAGAGAGAGAGAGAGAGAGAGAGAGAGAGAGAGAGAGAGAGAGAGAGAGAGAGAGAGAGAGAGAGAGAGAGAGAGAGAGAGAGAGAGAATGTACCACATTTTCTTGGTCCATTCATCTACTGAGGGGCATCTGGGTTGGTTCCATATCCTAGATATGGTAAATAATGCTGCCATAAACATAGTTGTGCTCATAGCCTTAGAATGGCCTTGTTTGTGATCATTTGGGTAAATGCCCAAAAGTAGCATTTCTGGGTCATAAGGGAGCTCTATGTGGAGTCTTTTAAGGAACCTCCATACTCCTTTCCAAAGTGGTTGAATAAGTTTACCCTCCTACCAGCAATGCAGTAGGGTTCCCTTTTGGCCACATCTCCTCCAGCATCTGTTGTTATTAGAGTTCTTGATTATAGCCATTCTAACTGGGGTGAGGTGGAATGTCAATGTTGTTTTGATTTGCATTTCTTTTATGGCTAGAGAGGTTGAGCATTTCTTCATGTGTCTATGCCATTCTTATTTCCTCTTCAGAGAAGTGTCTCTTTAAGTCTTTAGCCCACTTATTTATTGGGCAGTTGTTCCTTTGAGGATTTGTTGTTGGGGGATTTAATTTTTGAGTTCCAAGTATATTTAGATGTGAAACCCTATCCATTGTATGACTAGTGAAGACCTTCTTCCAACCTGTGGGCTTTCTAATCTTGCTAGCTATGTCCTTTGCCATGCAGAAACTCTGCAGCTTTAAAGTACACACTTTCTTTATCATATATCTCCCTCAGTGTCTTTGCCATGGGCATCAACACATTGAAGCACTAAGCTATTTGACTCCTTTTAGTGAAAAGATTCAGGCTGACCTAAGTCATTGCAGGTAAAAAGTGCACATGATTTAGAGTCTCTAATGCAATAGTTAATAGCTCTGCTAGAGTAGCACATTTTATGTCCCTAGAGGATGCTTCCTGTTTCACTCACTTTAATTACCCAACATTTTAGGTATAGTTCCTTCCATCCAACTTCTCTGTTGTTTTAAAGTTAATTACTGTTCATAATCATAGTACTGGATCATTCAGAAAGCATAAAGGAACTAGTCTCTCAATTCATGTATTTTGCCTGCTGATAGCAGGATTATTCTCTAAAGGATCTTTCTAACACTTTGCCCATTTCAGTTACAATTGTCCCCAGAGATGTCATTTCCATAATTTTCCCTGAAACATCATTTGACCCATTATTAATTTAATGGATTTTATGATTTTTTCCTTTTATACACAAAACATACATACCATTTCCTTAATTTGATCTCGTTTTTACTCAATACAAGACCTCCTAATGGCCTAAGTAATTTCTCTCCATCTTCTAACAACTACATTCTCTACCTAAGAGCATGACATAAAATGATCATGGCATAATTTTATCCATACTATAGAATATTAAATTGGTATTTTTGCTACCAATTTTATTGTGCAAATGGAACTATATCTTAGGTGTTTAATCTTTTAATAAAAGTACTACATACTTATTTCACAAGTTAAACACCTGAAGGAAAATTAACCAATGTTTTTGTATAATTATGGTCTTATAAAATTTCATATTGAGAAGTTTCTAATATTTGGCATAAAGTTGGAAGGTATGATAAATAATAAAAACAAAAGTCTTCATGCTCTTAAATCCCAAGAAATCATTGCTCCAATTGATTTCTATACCATTCTTTTAAAAGTAAATATATGTCCAAATATATACCTTGAAAAACTAGAAACTAAAAAACACATACAGCATGATAAATTAACTTGCAAAATGACAATTGACAATATATTACTGACATTTTCCTATTACTGGTAATAGAACTGCCTCAATATTTTGAAAGCTAACATCAAAACAATAGCTTCAAAAGTGGTTAAAACAGTCTGATTTTTAATGGAGATATAAAAGACAGGATCATCTGAGTGCCAAACATCAGTTCAACTATTCTAGTCCAAAAACCTAAATGGATGCTTTATCCTCCTAAATGGAGATTTTAAATAAAATGGACTTTGGGAAGATAATCAAGAGCTTACAACATTTATATATGTAAGAACTTAACATCTAATTCTATTTTACTAAGAGTTTCTGCCTAATGAATGTCAAGTTATATCAAATATTGGCCTGAAATCTGTAAAGAGATGTTATATGAGTTTGGTTATTTTAAACACCTTAACAAAATAAAATCTAACAATCAGGTCCAATACCTTCATTATCTAGAAACTAAGTTAGATTGTTTTACTCAGGATTGAGGAATCAATTCCTAGTTAACGGTATGAAAGTGATCTACCACTGAGCTATACTGTCAGCCCTCTAATTAATATATATACTGGAAATCTTGCCTACAAAGGTCCCTTTGAGAAAGAAATCTATGTATTTTATAATTTTCTAACTGTCAGCTAAGACAGTCATATTTGATAACATCATGGTCAACTCCTACATAGTTCATCACCCAACAAAATATTCAAGAAAGTGAAGTGTCAATATAAAGAATAGGCTACTATACATGAGTTTTGCTCTTTCTAAGAATAGCAAAGAACAGTTAAGCAGACAGCCTTGTGCTGACTAGGAACAATTGACAAAATAAATGGGTTCTAGCCTTTTTACTCCAAGCATGGCCTTCTGATTAAGAATGAAAAATGCAAAAGGGGAATACATTATGCTTAAAGGATATCCTCTTCCCTAGACTCTGACTTTTATAAATCACAGTCTTTCGCTGCTGCCAGCATTTTAGCTAGAAGCACAGATAAATATTCTTGCTCAGATAGTGGACTCCAGACCTCTTTATCTTTCAAGATTCAAGGATTCCTCTGAAACTTCAGTTCTTTATGGAGCTGAAATCTCCCACCATCTTTTGTGCCCAATTTGGATAAGGGGCTCATCAGTGTCTCTTCTCAGCATTGTACACTTATCTTGGTCATGTCACCCTCTTTGACATTCTCTTCTTCCCTTCTAAATCTTGCCCTATTACACTCTGTATTTCTCAATGTTGAAATCTGGACCCAGCCCTGTAGAGGCTTTCTGTATATGAGTTGCATGAATGACCACAAATATGAATTGTCATTGGCCTGGACACATGTCCCACCCTGTTGGTTAGTTTTTCAACATGATGAGATCCATATCTTCCTTCCTTCCCACCTTCCTTGCTTCCTTTCTTCCTTCCTTCCATTCCTTCCTTCCTTCTGCTGCACTTTTAAAAGAAAAGCTCAGAAGATAAAGGGAAGCATTAGGAAGAAATATTCTTTACTCACCTATTACTAGTTTCAGGATCTAGAAATTATAACAAAGCACAGACTAACAAGAGAAAATATAAGTATGTATTTAATAAATGTAGAGGGCATAGGATCATCAGAAATGATGACCCAGAGGAAAAAATGTACATTTTTATGGTAATTTGGCTGAATATGTGGTTCAATATGAGGAGTATGATTGGAAAATGAGTTACAGTGGAATTGCAATAAACTGGAAGAAAGACACAGAGCAAGAGCTACTGGTTCAATTTCTTCTGCTATGTCTTTAGGGATTATGTCTTCCTCTTAGTATAGCATAGGGTGGACATCTTTCAAGCCACAGACCTGGCATATGAAGGGGGGAAGGAGGGAAAGGAAGGAGAGGAAAGAGGGGAAGGAGGGGAGGGGTTATGAGAGGAATCAGGAGGAAAGAGCAAATTGACAACCGGTAACTAGATTTCTCTTCCTCAGTTTCAAGTGGAAGTCCAGGATTCTGCTGACCATACAAAGTAGAACAAATATGGCCAGACTACCAGTCTAGCTAATCTAGCAGAGTATTTCTTCTGCGATGGTCACCAATGATAAACGAACTATGCTTTGTAGGATGAGCTTTAAATCCTCTAAGTTTGCCTTTTTGATTGGCTTGTATATTGTCCTATCTAAGAAAACTAAAAAAATAAACTAGGCAATTTTTCTGCCCTGGAAAAGAACTCGGTAAACACATTCCACTAAATACCATTTTCTTAGGATAGTTATATTAAAAAATTTCATTGCATAACATAATGCTGGAGGAAGAATTAGAAGACTTGAGAAGCAAACTTATAATTGCATTTATTAATCTTATTTTCAACATTTGAAAATCAATTGCAAAAAGCTGGCCTGACTTTATAAATGCTTTATTTCCCTAAAGATTATTTAAATTCCAGCAACCATAACCATTTTCCTCCCTTACAAAGTTTCAAATACCCTGCAAGTTCTCTTTCTTCCTAAATCAGATTTCTATTACAAAAGAGAGCATGGTTGGTGTAGTTATAATTGGACACTGTAGACATTCACCAGGATATTATTTTTTGGTGTTCACCAGAAAGAGGTCCCCAGGAAACATGTGAGGGGAAGGAGACACAGGGCCCCTTCCATGAAACCCAGGGCAAGTGACCACCAGAATGAGGCTTGCTCCAACATTCCAAGATTCTGAACACAGGGTTGCATCATAAGCTTAGTGATCTCCAAGAGATATTTGTGAGAAAGAGAACCTTACAGGATCCTGACTTCAAAGTGATTCAGAGCTTTTTTACTACTAAGTACCTTTCAGTTAGAATGCTGGAAATAAGACAGTGGAAAGGTGTGAGGTTGGGCGGGCCGGCCAGGGAAGGTCCTCCTACTCCCTGGGACTATTCCTTTCACGTTTAATTCAGCTCCTTGAAGAACCCTGAGGTGCAGCAACTACTAATTCATTGAATTTCTCCTTTTTTTTTGTGGTGGGGGGTGGTGGGAAGCACAAAGGATTTGAATGCCTTTCTATAGTCTGTCATTTCTTCAGTCCACTGGCAAACAGGTATTGTTTTAAAAAGCTTTCCTTTCCAGGAGGTAGCCTTTTACCTCTCCCACAAGAAGCAAATAAAATTACTAAACACTACAAGCATGGGCCTGTTTCTAATCATGAAGAGATTAAATGAGTGGATCATTGACAGTCTCAGTACGGTGGAAACATCTACTAATGACCTCTATTACTAACGACCTAAGCCCCTAGGCGACCAACCTAGACAACACTGATTAAGAGAGAAGCCTGCTGGGTTTTTTACAGCTACATAAACTAGAAGGAATCTTTATGTTCATGGAGAAATGGTAGAAAGAAATGTAAGAATGAATGAGCTATAAACAGAAAAGCTCTTCCCTTTTTGTGTGCTGCACGTTGGAAAACTAATTAGCAAATACGATTTACCATTGTGAAAGGGATGTGTGGGACTGTCTTTGGAAAGAACACATCTTTAAAACAAATATTGACCAAATTGTAATGTTGGCCTCCACACTTCCTAGAAGTAGTTAATCTAACACCATGACTTAGTGACTCACTCACAACTTCCAACCTGATTTCCCAGGAGATTGTAGCCAAACATTATTGTGACAGTGGTCCCCACGGGTCACTTCTGTTAGGTGCAAGTGTGCTGTCTCTTCTCCTGAAGTATCACTAAGGCAACTGCTCTGTTGCTCCTCTTGGTAGTGAAGTTTTCTTCACAGACACCACCATTGCTTGAAACCCTTCCTGTCCAGGTGTTATTTAACCAATGGTGTCTACCTG
This sequence comes from Dipodomys merriami, assembly GCF_024711535.1. Classification (NCBI taxonomy): domain Eukaryota; kingdom Metazoa; phylum Chordata; class Mammalia; order Rodentia; family Heteromyidae; genus Dipodomys; species Dipodomys merriami. Next base: position 17,227,393 of record NW_027202826.1, read on the forward strand.
TCCCTGCCAAAGAAGCTTATTCGTTCTCCTTATTTGTTCCCAACCCCTTCTTATTTTAAAAAGATTTCTGCATTTAAATCTGCATGGTTCTCAACTACTCATTGATTTCATCTATGGGTTGTTTACCCACAATTTTTTTAGGTGCTTTAAAAAAGTCTCCTATTAAAAAGTATTTGAGGAGCCAGGCACCAGTGGCTCATGCCTGTAATCTGAGCTACTCAGGAAGCTGAGAGAATCATGGTTTGAAGCCAGCCCAGGCAGAAAAGTCCCCATGAGACTCTTATCTCCAATTAGCCACTAAAAAACTGGAAGTGATGCTGTGGCTCAAGTGGCAGAGTGCTAGCCTTGAGCACAAAGAGGCTCTGGGATAGTTTCCAGATCCTGAGTTCAAGCCCCACAACCAACAACAACAATAACAACAAAACATTTGAGGCTAGATGAGATTTGGCTCATGTCTGTAATTCTAGCTAGTAAGGAAGCGAAATAAGGAGGCTCACAGTTCAAGGCTAGCTCAGGCAAAAAGGATAGACCCTATCTCACACACTAGTTAGGTATGGTAGTGTTTGCCTATCATACCTAATATGTAAGAGGCTTAGATCAGAACAATTTCAGTTCTAGGCCAGCCAGAGCACAAAAGTTCTTGATACTCCATCCTAGTGGGAAACACTCAACATGACGACAAGCACCTGTCACAATATTGGAAGCAGAATGATTGCGGTACAAGGTTCGCCAAGACAAAAATCACTATTCTGTCTCAAAAATAACCTAGGAATAAGGCTGGAGGTTTGGATCAAAAGGTGGAGCACTTGCCTACAAAATGCAAAGCCCTGAATTCAAACTGTTCTTCCAAAAGTATTACAAGTAAAAAGATTGTGGAGGGGGAAAAAAAACATAAAAACATATTGAGTAAAACAGAAGTTACTCCAAATCTAAACCTTCCCTAGATATATTTAAGAGTTGATAATATGACTAAAAATTATTCTATAATATTGAGTATACTCAGTGTATTGAATTTTTGTATTACTCTGTTTAAGAATATATCGTGAAAACTCCTAAGTTGATTTTTTTTCCATTGGCAATACACAGTTAGACATATAAGATGTGATAGCCCAATAGATACTCCAGATGTAAATAAGCACATCAAACACCTAGTTATTTTAGAACCACTCAGCGTATGTTTAATGTTTAATAGCTAATTGTTAATATCAGCCTCCTGTTTAATATGTGGGCTGTTGTGTGAATTGATAAATCATCTCTTAGCACTTGAAGAATATTATTAATTTAACTAATTTAACTAGCTTATCATTTATTAAAATCCTTCTTGCATGAAGAATAAGATACAGCATTAACTTGTTACTAGAGGCAAAAAATGAGCGCTACCTTTATGAGACCATTTGTTAAGAACTGAATTGTGTTTGCAGATCTGCAGAGTTCAAAATGTCTAAAATAATTTTTCTCCCCCTTTGTAATGAGCTAGTTTGAGTTCATTCATGCGTTGGTTCATTCAACAAATATTTATTACCAGACACTACTAGGTGTTACCAACACTACTGCAAACAACAGAAAGAAGTGTGGCAGTCATGTAGACTAAATTCTAATGAACGGAGACAATAATGGAATTAGGAAAGGAAGAGCCATGTGCTAGATAGCTCTCCTGGGAGGTGAAAGTTCATTCTTCCCTCAGCCATCTCCCCCAGGAGGAGGGAACACTGAACCTAAGAGAATATGAGAGTAGTAAGAATGGAGGAACGGAGGTATTTTGGTTGCAAGAAAGAACAACTGACTCTTGGAAGATCAGGGCTTCTATGAGGAATAAGAAGGTTAAATTCTGGGGAGAATGAACTAAATAGTGTTAGAAAGATGCTACAGTGGCCAGAGCCCGCTGGATGCAGTGCCTGCTGGTCATGCCAAATACTGAGGTAAAAGGTGAAGGCAACAGGTGATGGCGCTTCTCAGAAGGGAAACACCCTGAGCCTGCAATCCTGGCCACTCAGCATGCCGAGATCTGAGACTCACAATTCAAAGCCAGCCGAGGCAGAAAAGTCTGGGAAACTCCCAAAAGCTGGACCAGAGGCTTGCCTCAAGTAATACCATCTATGAACTGAAAGGCTGAATAAGAGGAGAACAAGAGGCACAGAGTTCAAGCCCTGGAAAGAAGGAAGGAGGAAGAAGAAGAGAGAAGAAGGAAGAAGGGAAAAGGAAGAAGGAAGAAGGGAAAAGGTAGAAGGAAGAGAAGGGAAGAAGAGGAAGAGGAGAAGGAGGAGGAAGAGGAGGAGGAGGAAGGGAGAGAGAAAAAAGGAAGGAAAAAGGAAGGAAGGAAGGAAGGAAGGCAGACAGAACAGCAATGATAGCATTGAGGATCTAGTTAACCTCTCTTGACCTGAATTACAGATTTTTTTGCAAAAGAGGGAAACCATGGGACCTATGTTTCTTTGGGTCTGGCTTACTTCACTTAATATATTTTTTCAAGTCTTTCCATTTCCTTACAAATGGGGTGATGTCATTCTTTCTGATGGAAGCATAGAATTCCAGTGTGTGTGCGTGTGTGTGTGTGTGTGCGTGTGTGTCACATTTTCTTGATCCATTTGTAATAATTAGTGTATGTCTAGAATAGTCACAGCAGAAGATCACAATAGCTCAGTAGCTATGCACATATGATCATATAAAATGATGCTAACCAAAATGAACTCCAAGATATGGAAACAAGAGTTTTTTATTTACTGTGTGAAATTATTTATTTTATCTTTCTATTTTCCCTTTAGGTTTAATCCCCTGTTGTCACTGTTTTTTATTTTGGTACCCTGTGTCTTGTATATATGTTCATCTGATTTGGGGAAGGGAGGGAGAGCAACAAAATGTGAAAACAAACGTTGAACTAATGGAACAGCAATACTCACAAGGTACAATGTTGGAAATGAACTTTACAACTTGGGGGGATGGGAGTCGGGGGACAGGGAAAGTAGAGAAAACAAGAAATGTACTCATTACCTTATTTATGTAACTATAATCCCTGTATCACCCTTATGATAAAAACATTTTAAAATGAAAAAATAATCTTTTTGCACAACTTAGAACTACCTCAGGAAAAAGAGAGGTCAGTTATACCTTGAATACAGTTCTGTGTTTGTCGTTCTAGTAGAAGGTAAATTGAGTTACAGGAAAAATCAACAAACTGCTTGTTGAACAAAGATTCCTTCCTGTTACATGAAGTTAGAGACGGAGCAGTCTAAGCCAACTGACTGACCTGTTTTTAGCAGACACCTCTCCGGCCACTGAAATAATAATCCTCTTCACTGAATTCGAGGCAGCCACTCACAGGACCATGACGGACAGGTTTTCAATCAGGTAACTTTTGCCAATTAAATATAAACCTATAAGCTTCACTCCTGGAGACTGTGATGCTTACTGGTTTCAACTTCAATTAATTCTTGGCTTTATTTCAAAGGAGTTTGATGTGTGATTTTTACAAACAAAAATCTACCACCTCCTGTAGCCCATTGGAGAATGACTGATTTCCATTTTTCTCAATATGTAGCTTACTGCTTACTACTTTATATTATAGAGGGTGCTATGATTTTCAGGCCCTAAAGTATCTGTTTATTTTTATATGTTAAACATTTTTCTATTGCCCATAGGGTATAATGAATTTGTCTAGAGCCTAGAGATGATCAGGAAGTATTAATTAAACAAACAAAAAGGATAAGTCAAATTAGGTATATCCTTATTATAGGAATTCAAAATTGCAAATGCCTATTAGAACCAAAATACTTAGAAAGGACTAGTGCCTAGAGCCAAGGAAGATGCTAATATAAAAAGAATTTTCTCCTAATTATTTCAAGTCTAAATATATTTATTAATGAAATGGAAGTGAGCCTACATCATGAGTATTTTAAGGTATTTCTATAGCCTTGTTGAAGTTCCATGTCACTTTGGCAAATGCTTCAGTTAGATCATTCATGCAGTGAGCTGGAAGTTCTCCCTGAGGGACAATGTTTTCTTGCTGGGTACAGGAGAGAGTCTGAGAAGGTTTTTCTGGAATATTGTCTTATGCCATAAGGTGAAGTCCTGCATTGGGTACCAGCTGCAAACTCCACATGGTTTTCTGCTCTAGTTTCAGAAAAAGCACATTGCACTAGACACATCTCCACATGATAAATGCAGGGATCACCATGGCAGAGTCCGGTGCTCCGTAGGCTAGGATACAGGCAGGCAGGCAGATGGAGAGTTGAAAAGGGCATCCTGACTGCCTGGGAAATCTGAAAACCATCAAAAATGATAAATCTAGCGATCTCCTCAGGTCATCTTCCAAGTTCCCCGTTTGAGTACACCCAAGTTTAATTTGTGATCCTATTTCTCTCCCACATACAAACCAAGTATGGTTTCCTTCTGGATAGAATCACCTTTGTTAACTGATGATCCATTCACTCAGTCATACAAAACCTTGAACTCTGGAAAAGTTTTATTATTCCTCACTGCCAAAAAAAACCTGTATTGATGTAGTGTGTAAGCTAAATGTCCAAATATTATGTTCTTATAATTGTGTCTGATTTATCAAATATGTACATGCTCTCTGCCATAGTTGTATATTAATAGTATCTTCTTTGCACAATATCTTCCAGATGTTCCAACTTAATTGCTTGCATATGTCCAAATAAAGAATAGGCTTTGTTTTATATCGTGAATAAACTAGCAATAGATTGTTATCAATACCCCTTTAATTTCTTGACATTTTTCATCTGTTTTCTGTGCCTACCATGTCTTGCACTGTGCTAGACATTGAAATTACATCTGATTGACATGCAGTGACATGTCCAAATGGTCAAGGACCCACTAATGTCATGTAATGTGAGAAGAACCATAATGGCGAGGAAGGTCTTCTGAATTAAGGGATGAAAGTTCATGGTGCTTGATTGACCCCTGCACACAATCCCAATGACACGCTACACAGATCAAAGCCTCCAATGGATAAAGCACTGAAAAACTCAACTTCTTACAAAGCCTAGCAATTACCAAGAAAATGCTCATGAGCCAAAGTTCTTATCAGGCCTTGGAGCATGATAGCAGGGACACACAGAAAAGCATCACGTTAATTCATTTCTTCCATCACTGCCCCTGGCTCTGGTCCACACCCCCTTCAGATATTTTGGTGACAAAGGGAAATGAGTTACTTTCTTATATACTAGAACTCATATCCAATATTAGCGTCCAACGCTGTTTGAATGCTTCTCCTATCTCTTTTGGTACAATAACTCTCTCCTACTTCAATTTCCAGAAACATGTTGTATTTGAAGGAAAAAGATGTAAGTCATGCTTTTTTGTCTGGCAATCGCTGGAAGGGAATGAGCCTTGCTGAGAAATAGGAACAATACAATCTGTACACTGTAGTTTGCCACTAGTCATCCTGGGATGAGAAGCATTATGGAGTCTTGCAGTTTATTTAAGACTGGGTAATTTCCGATTCATAATTAGCAGGATCCATTGCTGCTGCTTCTTTGCACAAAACCATGAACACTGAAACAAGTAAAAGAACAAAGCAAAATCTTGAGGATTGTAGTGCAGCATATGAATAGCTGCTGTCTGTTACCCCGTGTTTTTCAAATTCTCTGAAAGAAAATTTCCAGTCTTGAAAAAGAAGAATGTTCTTCAAAATAATGCTGAGAACCAATTTAAACTAGGTCAGTCTTGTGTTTTCAACAGGCAGTAGGAGAGCTCCAATCTTGCTCTATTGCATTTGATTCAAAAGTGATGGCAAATTCTGTGCTCTCCACAAGAATTGACATAGGAGTCAACAGATTTTGTGACCTTGCTCAGACTTAGCCCAGAGTGGCTGGTATAACAAGACACTGGAAATGTCTGTCTCAGAAAAATAACTTAAAATGAAGCAGAATTAAAATAACTTATAGGACATATAAATCCTTATCTATGACAACCCAGAACAACAGATAGTAAGATAATTTTTGATGATGATTTTGTGGGTATGTATTTCATTTCAAGTTAACTCAGGTTTACATGAACAAAGCAAAATAATTTCAAGATCATAATGAGTTATTGCTCAAGTTATACAAAGACAGTAGCAGAGAAGAAAAAGATAAAAACATTAAGTAAGAACTTTAACCTAGCCGGGCCCTAGTGGCTCACACCTGTAATCCTAGCTACTCAGGAGTCTGAGATTTTAGGATTTTTGCATGAAGCCAGCCAAGGAAGGAAAGTCTGTGAGACTCTTACTTCCAATTAACCATCAAAAACCAAAAGTGGGGCTGGGAAGGTGGCTCAGTGGTAGAGTGCTTGCCTTGCATGCATGAGACCCTGGGTTCGATTCCTCAGCACCACATAAGCAAAAAAAAAAAAAAAAAAAAAAAAGCCGGAAGAAATGTACTCATTACCTTGCCATGTAATTGTAACCTCTCTGTACGGTATTTTCACAATTAAAAAAAACACTTAAAAAAAAAAAAACCAAAAGTGGCACTGTGGCTCAGGCCCTAAATTCAAGCCCCACAACCAACAACAACAAAACATTAAGATAGGTATGTAGAGGGTTACTAAGAAGAAAACATCATTCTATGTAAGTTTCAAAAGTGCCTATAGCATATTGATTTGGGTAACATTATAAACTGAATAGAAGCCAGATGTGGTGGCATAATCCTGAAATCTCTGTTAATCTTTAGGCTGATCAAGATGCATTGTGCTTAGGTATTGATATATTGCATTGAAATTTCTCTGTACAACTACTTAGGGATTAAAAAAATAAATGATAATAGTAATACTAGAAGTAATAACAAGATGAACAAGGAGTTTTTACCTTCCAAAGTTTTTTTCTTTGTTAAATGACTTCGCATGGAAGTTCTCAGGTAATTCACAAACTACCCTGCCTGTTCATCACTTGCCTCAGTGTATCCTTTTCTTTCTAGGGCTGTAAACTGTCTCATCCACTATGAATCCAGAAGTACTCGATTTTTATAAACTGAAAAAGAGCTCAGGGTTTGCAAATATAGTGAAGCCAGGCTTCGGTATAGGGGAAAAAAACAGCAAACTTAAACTCTGTTTATGCTCAGAATCTGTCAATGAATTATATATCTTTCCCTAGAACCAAAAAAGACATTATTAATTTCCTTGTGGAACCTGGAGTGGATTCTAAGTATGGTATTTGATATTTCAGAGATTTTTAACTTTGCAAAAACCCTATTTTTTTTTCAAGTCTTACTGACACCTGGTGGCTAAATCTCAACAGATTGCAATAAACAAAGATGTGGGTTTTTCTTTTTCTTTTTTCTTTATTTCCTAAAATATATACAGGATTTACAACACCCTTGATGCTAGGTGACACTGAACTGTTCACTTCACTCTAAGAACTGAAGCAAAACTTTGAATTTTTTCATGTTCAAGAATACTCATGGGTAATTTCCCTCCTAAAAACTTGAAATTGGTGTTTGAAAGAAGTCAGTTCACGTTCTATGAGTTACAATGTGGAGAAAATTGAAAGGTAGGAAAGTGACTAGAAGTTTTAGATGATCATGAATAGATCATTGTCCAGCTTAGTCTACATGCAAATGGTTTCTGTCAGGATTATGTAATAGATGTCCAAATTCATTATAGTATTTTGACTCCAGAATACAAACAATATTCGTATTCTCAGCTAGGTGGGAAGTTGATGTAGGAAGTTCTGTCTGAGGCTGGTACCAGGTTAAAAGTTCAAGCCCTAAAATGTAATTAATGCAAAAGGGACTAGGGACATGGCTCAAGTGGCAGAGTGCTTGCCTTGAAATTATGAAGCCCTGAGTTCAAATCCCTATTGTAATACTACCAGATACTTAAACAGAGAGACAGATAAATTCACAGCTCAGAGAATCTATACACATTGAGTTGATGACAACTTCACAGCTTTCCATGGATATAATTCCAGGAATTATATCCATTCGTTATCCAAATTCAGGTTTCTAATAAATATTATATTTTATTTTTAAAATGGTTTTTTGAATATACACACTTCCAGGGCAGATTCAGATCTTATATTGAGATATGAAGCATATTTTTATCCTGTACTTGAACTAGTATTTAGAAATTCTATCTCCTCTCCTTGAGTTTCTTCAGACCCTTAGACTCTGAGTTCCCTGATTGCCTCTGTCATTTCCTACATCTTTACTAGTCATCCACCATTTGTCTATTTCTGTATTTCCCAATAAAGATCATGTCAATTTGAAAAGTCTGATCTCATGTCTACCTGAAGATCAAACACGTGAACCCTGCCTGAACAACAAGACGCTCTCCTTTTCCTGCTGGAGTGATTAGTTCAAGGAAGTATAATTTATTTGGGAACATCAGAATCCTTCTCATTGTGAGAATTCTTGAAGAAGCAACATTGTTCTCTTTGGAATCACTTACCTGGAAGGAAGCAAACTTGAAGAACAATATTATCTGTCTCACTCTATGATATACAAGAGTCCCTGAAACATAATGTGGAGAAATTCAAACTTAATTTTGGAAGGTATGAGTATTCTGTTGAACTGATAATAGAAAGAGCGACAGGAGAAAGGGGACATAAAGATTTACTGGCATGTATAGGAGAACCACACAAAGTATGAAACAAACAAACAAAATAAGAGACATGTGTTTTAGGTTAAAGACTGCCTTTACAGGTGACAGAGTAGTGGGATCTGTGGCCTTTTTAGTGAGGAAGTAAATGATTTTTAGGGGAGATGAATGGACCCCCAAAAAACAGACAATAGACCAGGATGAAATTCTCCATGAGCTCTAAGTGTGGTGTTTGATTTTTCAGTCTCTTGTTCTGTGATAAGAGTTCAATCTCTCTTGGTTAATGAAATTTCAGTAAGGAAATTGAAGGCAATTGTATTCCTCTTCAGCAGATCCCGGCTTTGCTAAGATAAGGGAACTTCAGAGAAAGACTTTCCCCAGGTGCTCTCCGTTTGAAGGCCAGAACTGTGCCTTTGGGGTCTCATTTTCTGAGCACCAACAATGGCTTTCTGCTGCCATTGTCTGAGCATATGTATCCAGCTGTGTCTGGGGCTACAATTGCCATGGAATTTTCTGTTACATGTATTGGAGGAGTACACAACCACAGATTCCCTTCTCTTTATCCAGTGCATGGTGTACATGGTCTTTCTTTCTTGGACTTAGGGGCAAGAGGTAAAATCGACAATACTGGTTCTAATTGATGATTGAGTTATTTGAGCTTGCAAAAGGAACAAAAAGGAAAAAGTCAGCGGTGTGTATCGTACTACCGTAGCCTTAATGTTCTCATTGCACTCAGATTATCAGTCTATTGTTTAATGGAGTTCAACCTTTTATCCAAACTGATGATTTTACATTCTCAGAACACAAGCACTAGCTTCACTGGAGATGATGATGATGATGATGGAAATAAGTACTAAAATTTCTAAAATGATATTAAATATAATAATAAATTTAATGATATTATATTGTCCTATCCTTATTCTTTAATCTATTTAATATCATAAATTATAATATTATACTATTAGCTTTCCCAACATCAATTAATTTTTAATACCACAGACTATTTTGTGGGCTATTTTCCTTGTTTTTTGTTTGTTTTCTTTGTTAGATAGGTTCTCACTTCTGCAGCATGGCCTCAAACTCATAATCCTTACTGAGCCTCTTCACTACTGCAATTACAGACATGTGCCACCACAACCAACATCATTTGCTTTTACTATTGTGTTAGTTAGACTCAACTTCCTAATACTTTCATTTGACTCTCCTCTCTATGTTCATATGTGGAATTCTCTGCATTTTTAAAATTTTGCATCATTTTTGTTATTTCTGGTATCAGGTTTTTCTCATACCAATATCGATAGCTTTAAGATATGAAACCTTTATGAATTATTTTTGTTTCTGTTTCCACTAAATTGTCATATTCTTGCTGCATGCAAAATAGTTCCCCTGTATATTACTGACAGAAGAGCCTTGTTTCAAGTCAAACAGCGTGTCAGCTTATTATACCGAAGTCGATCTATCTGTGTTAGCTCTAGTTTAATCATCACAGCAAAGAAACATCAGTAACTTGGCCAAAATAATGAGGACTAGTCAAACACAGTAGTATTTCGTGCCAAAAAAATTTAACAAAGAGAGGTTAAAATGTGCCACCTAAACAACAGCTTTAATGTTCAAGTTCTGGGAGCTTCCCTCTTCAATGTGACATTCATTCCATTTTCACAAGTCTCAAATATCACAAGACACAGCCATACATTAAACATTAAAATGTTAATTTTGTCTTTTAAGAAATGACAGGCTTCCCCAAGAAACATGAAGATGGCAAAGATAGACAAAGGTGTGAAATGTTTTCAAAGTTCTACAACCTCTACCTGTGCTCTGTTCTGAGCTTTTATAAATAAAGGGACTGACAAACAGTTAGACTGTAATGAATGCACATATATTGGGACTCATGTTTTGGAGATGAAGTCTTCATGTTTCTCTAGTCTATTATTAGCAATTGAAATATTTAGCATACTCTTGAAAACAAAAATATGAGACAAGTACTTAATATTCAAAACATCTTCCTACCATATGCCACTATGCATTTTCCTTTTCTATTAAGTGCTATTATGGTTTAAATATGAGCTATAACCCCACAGGCTCAATACTGCTGATTCTGTTTGGGAAGCATCTGGAAACTTCATGAGGTGTGGCCTAGTTACAGGAAGTAGGCCACTAGTTATAGGAACTTAAGGGTGTTCTGGTTCTCTCTCTCTCTCTCTCTCTCTCTCTCTCTCTCTCTCTCTCTCTCTCTCTCTCTCTCTCTCTCTCTCTCTCTCTCTCTCTCTCCCCTCCTCTCCCTCTCCCTCTCCTTCTCTCTTCCTCTCTCCTCTTTCTTCTCTTCCCCCCTGCCACACAACAGTGACTTGACAGAATTAAGAACTCCCTCCACCATACCCTAGATGTTCTGCCCAAATGTATGGGGTCAGTCAAGCAACCATTCATTAAACCCTATAAAACCATTAGATAAATAAACCTTTCTACCTGTAAGCTGCTCCCTTGGGTCTTTTGCTGACAAAAGTACTTTTCTGTTCACAAAACGTACCTTTTGCTGCACAAAGGTAATTTAATTCAAATATGCTTAGTTCATTTCTCCTTACAGAGTGCCTCATTGTTGTTCATATGCTTTAATAAACTTAACACTATGTTATTAATAAATAACACTTTATAGAAATATAGTTGACTTTTCTTTTTAAGTTATCAGACATATGCCATTGTAAAAATAATATTAACAAACCAAGTTAAATGGAAAGGCTAACAGGTGTCAAACAATTGTACAAAGTTTAAATAACATATTATTCCCTATATATCAATGTTTATTATTGGCTTTGCCAAGGAAGACCAAATATCTCATTTATCATTGTTGTATATATTTCTGCTAAATACTTGAATGTTTCTACATTTTCTTTCTTTCTTTCTTTTTTTTTTTTTTGGTTGGTCGTGGGGCCTGAACTCTGGCCCTGGGCGCTGTCCCTCAGCTCCTCAGCTCAAGGCTAGCACTCTACCACTTAAATGTCAGCCCCACTTCTGGCTTTTTTTTGCTTATGTGGTGCTGAGGAATCGAACCCAGGGCCTCATGCATACAAGGCAAGCACTCTACTACTGAGCCACCTTACCAGCCCCTACATTTTCCTCTTTGAGTTTTTTTTTTTAGCCTTCATCATGGATTTAAAGTTTTTGACAATTGTAATTACCAATTAGATGAATAAAAAGAGTTCAAGCTTAGTTTTCATAGTTTTCCTAAATGTCAGAAATTTTTTAAGGTATGCTAAGCTTTAAAAAGCACTGAGCTTGGATTTTTTTTTGTAAATTTCTTGTCAAGCTTATGTACAGAGGGGTACAGTTACATAGGTAAGGTAGTGAGTACATTTCTTGTCAAACATGGACATTTTAAATTATATTAACATGACAGAATTGAGGCAAATGGACATAGAAGACTTTTTCAGAGCTTTATAAACACTTCCCTCAATGTTTTTCTTTTGTAATGAAATTTATTTAGTAGACATTGAAATACCTGGATTTGTTCACATATGTACATAATAATTTTGAGGCATTGGACTAACTAGTTTTATTACTGTATTTTCCCACATTTTATATTTTTGCTTTTTATTATGAAAATGCTCTACAGAGGGGTTACAGTTACATGAGCAAGGTAATGAGTACATTTCTTATCAAGCATTGTGGCCTCCTCCTTTGTTTTTTTCCCCTACCATCCCTTCCCTCCCACCTCCTCAACTACACAACTCCACCTCCACCCCGCCTAAATTATAAAGTTCATTTTTCAACATAATGTCTTATACATCGCATTCTTACAATGGGTTTACCTGTATCCCTATTTAAACATTTTGTTTTTCCCTTCCCCTCCCCAAATTCTATCAACATCAAATACAGTGAAAACAGGGGTTATACCGTGGGGGAGCAACATACAAAGCAACAAAAAAAAATCACATGTACCTTATAAATATGTTAGAAAACAATAGCAAGAAAGAAAAAACCATTTGGGTCTTCATCTTGGGGTTCATTTCACTTAACATCATCTTATCTGACCTTTTCTGCTTGTCACAGACATATATGAGTTATTGCAAATAAGGGAAACCATGGGACCTATGTTTCTTTGGGCTTGGCTTAGTTCACTTAATATAATTTTTTCCAAGTCTTTCCATTTCCTAACAAATGGAACAATGTCATTCTTTCTGATTGAGGCATAGAATTCCATTATATATATTATATATATTATATATATATATATTTATATATATATATATAATATATATATATATATATATATATATATATATATATACCACATTTTCTTGATCCATTCATCTATTGAGGGGCATCTGGGTTGGTTCCATATCTTAGCTATGGTAAATAATGCTACAATAAACATAGTTGTGCTGGTAGCTTTAGTATGGTCTTGTTTGTGATCATTTAGGTAAATGCTCATAAATGGGATTCCTGGGTCATAAAGGAGCTCTCTGTGGAATCTTTTGAGGAACCTCCATACTACTTTCCAAAGTGGTTGGACAAGTTTACACTCCCACCAACAATGCAATAGGGTTTTCTTTTGGCCGCATCCCCTCTAGCATCTGTTGTTACTAGATTTCTTGATTATAGCCATTCTAGCTGGGGTGAGGTGGAATCTCAGCATTGTCTTGATTTGCATTTCTTTTATGGCTAGAGAGGTTGAGCATTTCTTCATGTGTTTAGTGGCCATTCTTATTTCTTCTTCAGAGAAGTCTCTTTAAGTCTTTAGCCCATTTGTTAATTGGGCAGTTGTTTGATTGAGGGTTTGTTGTTGGGGATTTAACTTTTTGAGTTCCTGGTACATTTTAGACATGAGACCCTCATTGTATGTCTAGTGAAGAACTTTTCCCAGTCCGTGGGCTTTCCTTTGATCTTGCTAGCTATGTTGTTTGCCTTGCAGAAGCTCCACAGAAGCTCCCAATTGTCCAACCTTCCTTTGATTTGTTGTGCTTTTGAGTCTCTATTAAGAAAATTTGGGCCTGTGCCAAGAAGCCCAAGAGTTTCTCCTATTCCTTCCTGTACTGTTTTCATGGAGTCAGCACCATTTACTGAAGAGGCTGTCTTTCTTTAATTCTATTTTTTTAGCTCCCTTATCAAAGATTAGGTGGCTATTTTTTTAGCTCCCTTATTGAAGATTAGATGGCTATAAGTCTGTGGGTTCATTTCTAGGTTTTCAATTCTATTCCATTGGTCCTGAGGTCTGTTCTTGTGCCAGTACCAAGCTGTTTTGATTACTATGGCTTTGTAGTAGAGATTCAAATTTGGTATGGATATTCCTCCAGCACTGTTCTTTCTGTTATGGATCATTTTAGCTATTTGGGGTTTTTATTGTTCCATATGAATTTTTGGATTGTCTCTTCTATTTCCTTGAAGAATGAGGTTAATATTGATAGGTATCACATTGAATTTGTAGAATGGCTTGTTTCCCATATTTCAAAATGTTAACTCTCTATAGTAAATGCTACCTACCCAGGAGTGTTGTCTTATGTAAATGACTGTTGTGGCTGAGTTATGATTAAGGATTTTTCTCTTGGAAGCTCATGATAAGCTAAGTACCTATTTATTTTTTTAATTCGTTGCTCAACCAGGTAAGCTTTGAATGTGACAACTCTTCTTATTTGAAATCTCCTTTGTTGAACCCCAAAAAGTGTTTATCATTTTAGAATGTTTCTACCTGAGAGCATAAGTATGAATAACAAATATCTTTCCTTCCCTCATCAAAAAGCCCTTAACAACACACCATAGATTAATAAGAGAAAAGCGTACACATGTGTTTGATATAATTTTATAGGGCACACAAACTTTCAGAAATAAACACTCCAAGAAACAGAGGGGGCTATATGATTAGGGATAGTTACAAAGAAGTAAGTTTGGGAACAAAAGGACGAGATTTATTAAACTGGGTTTATTAAACGTGGCAAACTCAATTTAGCATCTTATCGTGTTGAGGACCTCTGATAGACTGAAATTCTCCTATCTTACTCTAGAAAAAGATCAGAGAATTCTTTATGGCTTGTTCTGAGGGAAAACTGGGAGACAGGTCAGAAAGAGCTTCTTGTTTCTGCTGTTTTTTCAACAAAAAAAATGGGGAGGTGGGGTAACACTCTCTAAACCCCACTAAGAGGAAATAACTGTTACAAGAAAATAAAATTATTCAAATAGAAGCACATGCCAAATAAAATGAATATTTCTGTATATGAATTTGTTTCCAGCTATGCAGATTGCTTACTAGGGAAGGAGGTAGTTTCAGTTGATTTCTTGAATGACCACTGAATTTCAGGACAGGCACTGATGATTTAAAAAAATCATGGGTTAAGGAATAATTGATTGCTTGCTGAAAGAAATGAAAGAAAAATGTTTTGCTAAGGGAGGTAGAGAATGGAAGAGATGCAGAGATCCAAAATGGACATTCCTATTCAGTTGATCATTTACTCTCTCCCTCAAACAGAAATACACTATGTGAGATTGTAAAATCAAGAGAACCAAAGTATCCATTCTTACAATTACACTTATTACCCACAGGATATGCCTCTGCCAGGAAGGAAGGATTGAGTTAGTTTGTTTGTAATTTATTCAATGGTCGAAGAGGGAAAATCCACTAAGTAGCAGAAAGGAATAGGACCAGCTTTCAGAAGTTAAAATGCTGGCTCAAGTATTTAAAATTTTATTCCTCTGTGGATTTGGAAAATGGCATTCTGTAGAAAATACTCTCGTTCACCAAAGCCAAACACTGAGAACTCAACTTATGAATACGTGTTTGTTTTCTGAGTTCCTGGATAAATATAATGAAAGAGAAACAGAAATTGCTATGTTTATTTCTTCCTCTAAGCCACAATATCCAGATTCAGTAGAGGCTCAATAAATGCTTGTTGAATTAATGAATAGGTGCATTAAACCCCAGTCTATGTATGAGCTGTATCATTTCCTTGCTTCCATTAAGAAAAGAAAGAGGAAAAGTACTAAGAAAAAAAAGTTGATGTAAATTGAAAATGAATTTTTAAAAACTCCGTCTTAGCTAGCAAGCTGAATTTCCAGATGGACAAAACTATGTAGTAAAATCAACCGGTGGAAATAGGTTTAGTAATGCAACTGTAGATAGCATAATTGTGTGAATAGCGCCATTATGATCCATTTCCTTCTTTCCTTACTCACATTTAGGCAAACATCAAATAGCATTCTAGCATGCACAAGATAATGGAAGAATGGGGTGGCCAAAGAATATGGCATTCGTTACTGAATTTGAACAGTATGCTAAAACCTCATATGCCTTAATAAGTCCCAGAGCTGAGCATGTCTTAATAGTGGACATGAAATAGTAGTTGTATGGTCAGAGACAAGATATTATGCATCTTTAAATAATGGATATGTAAAGAAATAACAGGGTATTGTAGGGAGAAGCTTGATTCAGTTATGTATTCTTCATACTAATGACTTACTTTTTAAGAAAGCCACACAATACATTTGGAAGATGAAGTGAAATTCATTAGCTCAGTGTCACAGTATGCAGAGATTCTAAAACACTGTAAGCCCAATGTTACCTGAGCAGGGGCCAGGAAATCTGTTTTCTAGACACAGACCTAGATGATAACTGTAATTCATGTCATTTTATGACATTTCATGGAACATTTGGTCATTATGACGTTTATGGCGCAATGAAATAGCCCATAAAACGCTGTGAATTGTTGGGAACAAAAGACATTCGTACTTGTGATGGGCATTTTCATTTCAATCAAGATGGTAGCAGGTTAAATCAAAACTTGAAGTTGCATGGGAAAGTTTTTTAAGTTTCTTCTCACTCTGTCATTTGGTCTTTCAATTAAATCAGCTAGAGGGATAAAGATAAAAATTTTCCTATTTTATATTTCAGTATTTCTAGAGAATTAAAATTGATGACTAAATACATAATTTCCAGATCATTTCCATAACCTGTATCTGGATAAAATGGGAGACAAGAAATATTTCCAATATAAGAGATGTTCATTGTCTTTTTATATAAGTTTATCTGATTTGAGGAGGGGAAGGGAAGTACAGAAACAGTGGGACAAAGGGTGAACCAATTCAGCAGTGAAACCCACTAGACACGAGGTTGGAAATGAATTATACAACTTGGAGAGAAGTCTGGAGGGGAGAAACTGGGAGAGAATGAGGGAGGAGGTGACATTGTTCCAAAGGAAATGTACTCATTACCTAAATTAAGTACCTGTAATCCCTCCGTACCTGACCTTGACAAGATTTTATAAAATTTATTTTATACAAATTATTGATGTTCATTTATCCTAGCTGATAATATAATTTCTGAAAACATTTTTGCAGCTGCTTTCAGACTTTTGAATGTTAGAATTGACCTTGTTAAACTATGAATGTGAATACTAAAGCATTTTTCCAGAAAGTGGATTTCAAAAGCATAGTCATTCATTTAAGAAGAGAAAGACAAATACACTCCAGCAAGCATTTTACTAACAAAACATATCTATCATTTTTGATACATTGGATATATTTAGATACAATTCAGTATATTACTATCAATCTGTTCTAAAAATAGAAACAGTACAGTGCTGAGACGAATGGTAAAAAGCTTCAGTTTCAATAACAATAAGTAAATAAGAATATTGCTATTATTACCCAGAAGATAAATTTACTGTGAGTTTGGAATGTTATCAGTAGGAAGTTCCCTCAAACAACCTGCCAATCACAGCAAAAGTATGTATCACCACTTAGGTGAAAGATAAATACAGTTATTTTGAAGTATTTTTTTAAGTATAGAAATATCCTTTTAAAATGTTTCTCAAAATTTTTTAGAAAACATATTGCTGTATAAATAATTTTAGGAACATGATGACAATATCAGTTGAAAGTTCCAACAAGTTTCTTTCTTCTGAATCTCCATATTACTATTTTTATTAAAATGTGATTTGGTTATGATTTTCTTTCCTTTGTAATTATCCATAAAGTTTAAGGACACTGGTAGGTTTATAGTCCTTGCAGTAAACATTTATTTTATTGTTGGTGGTTCAGCCAAATGGCCCAACGTTCTTAGGGAATTAAGCTCAAGTCATCATCGGGCCAAAAGCTCAAATGAAAGACCATCAGAATTCATATGGCATTTTGTCATGGTGACACATTCTCTGAGGACCCAAGTATTGCACTCTAAATTATAACCCCTAAATCTGCCAGGGTTAAAGGAGGTAGCTGGAGGGCAGGGGGGGCAGGGAACTGATTTCCAAAGCCTAGACTTCTGGTCATCCCCATAGCTATGATTTTTAAAATATCATCAGTTTGTCATTGCCCAACGAAGGCAGTCAATTCATAACTCCATTATTCCCTGTGCTTTCTGCCCATGCAGCTCAGTCAGGATTTCCAAGAGGATTGAAAGAGGGCAGAAAAGAATGATATAAGGAGGATGACCCTGAGAATAAGGTGATTTAAAATATTTTTGGTGTACACAAGTCAACTGTCAGACTGCAAAGAAGAAAAGCATTATCTGGGTCAAGCTTCATGAATTAAATTAAGACAACTTCATTAGTTATTTTAGACTATGGCATCCTAATAGATTCAATAGGCATTCTTAGCATTTTTATACCTAATTTCTGTTCTTGATAGTCTCTGGGTAATTTCCTCCAGATCCTATTATATAGCATAATTTCTATTTTTATTCCAGGCAAATACTGTGTTAAACAGTGACTTTCAAATCATTAATATGAGACTATCATTCTGGGTACTGATGGCTTACATCTGTTATCCTACTCAGGAAGCTGAGATCTGAGATCGCAGTTCAAAGCCAGCCCCAGCAGTAAAGTCCATGAGATGCTTATCTCCAATTAACCTCCAGAAAACTGGAAATGGAGTCTTGCTAACCAATCATCTTTGCCTATTCAGATTTATTTGTCTTATTGCTATTACTATATTACTATAATAAGTTGCCCCTTTCCCTATCATTATTGGTAGCATTTTATACATTGTTAGGGAATATCATCAACTGATTCTCCCTTGAATGATTTTCAGAGTGACCATTGCCTTAACGGATAAATTTTTAATTTTTTAAAAAGATATCCCTCAAATTTTCTCATAGATTTATCCATAGGATTGTTGTTGGGTTGTTGTTTTTTAATTGGATTCACATATGATATCAGGAAAGCAGGAAGTGTTATATTTAAACACAATTTTTTGAAGATGATATCTAGATTTTTTGACTATTCAAGTATATCCCCATCATCTCCAAAATTTAAGATCCAGATGTGATTCTTTAATTCTTGTCAACTTGATTCATAAAATTACTCAGAGTATTTCTCAAATTGTTTCACATTTCACAAATGGCTTCCTCTTCTTTAATGTTGTTGCTGACATACAAAGAAATAAATCCATAAGGATACACAATGACCCACTGTAAGAATGAGATGTACAAGACACTATGTTGAAAACAAACTTTACAGCTTGGGGGTGGAGGAGGGAAGAGTTGGGGACCTGGGGAGGAAAGGGATGGTAGGGGAAAAACAAAGGAGGGGACAACAATGCTCAAAAGGAAATGGACTCATTAACTTGCTCATGTAACTGTAACCCCTCTGTATACTATCTTTATGATACAAATATATAAAAATACAATACAATCCATAAAATACTTAACAACTATATAATCATAAGCCCACAATGCATGTATCATTTCAACTCTTGCCTCTACCCTAACAAATTTAATGACTCAGTCATTATTCTATTTCACATATTCTTTGTGATACACTTTTCCTAATATATTTCCAAAAGCTGCCCTAATTCCTAGCATGTGTGCCTTCTTGTGCTTCACACTCCCTTTCAGGGTGAACTGAACCTAGGTATTTGCTTCTAGTGAGTACAATACAACAAAATAATGGAGTGTCATGTCCACAATTAATTATAAAGAGTTGTGCCCAGCATCTTTCTAATCCTTTTTGCTCTTATTCACTCATTCTGATGAGGAAAGTTTGACAATGTTTGGAAATGCTCAGTGGAGAGGTTCAGGATGGCCAACCAATTCCACAAATTCAACAACTCAGGACATACTGGACCTTGTCAACAACTATGTGAGAAACCTTTGAGACTAGTACAATTACAGCTGACCCTTGACTGTAGTTGAGTTAGATGGCGCAGAAAAGATGTTTCCACAATCCTGACACATAAGAACTTGAAATAATCATGTTGTGGTTATAAGCCCACTAAGTTTCAAGACAATAAGTCGTTTATCTATATAGATTATATCTATAATATATGACATATATTTATATACACATACATTATATATATGTGTGTATATACATATATTTAGATATATATGTTTATATACACACATAAAATATTTACTTGTCAAGCGGAATGTGCATGAGAAAGAATGAGAATTGAACCAAACTAAATTGAGTTAAATTCTATTCCTGTCACATTGTTCACAATGGATTTAGGCAAATTACATTATCAATATCCTTACTGATTAAATGTGATGCCCATTTGCATGACTGTTGTAAGAATTAAACCTCACAAATAATGGATGTTTGATATTGCTGTTTGTGTATTATTTACTAACTGCAGTGGCTTGTCTCATTGAGTATTGATCTTAAAAAGAAAAACTGTCTTATATATCTTTCTGTCTCTGACATGTGATATGTGTTAATAAATGTTGAGTTTAAGTAATGGAAAGTAATTACAATGATTCGTTTTATAAACAAATACTTAAATATATTCAGTGCTTGGAATTCTTGGTTTTTAGTAGGCTTGAGAGAAACAGATTACAGACTATTTCTCTTTAGAAATGTGAAAAGCTTTTCTTTTGCAATACAACTATTAATTTTTAAACAAAATGGGTTATATGTTGTCTTTAATGTCAAATATGTGGGTTATATCTTACTTCATGTAATTCCAGGAAGCAGACAACACAAACCCCTCAAAGTCTTCCTAAGCAAGCAAGGAAAGAGAGCAAAGGCAAAGTATTACATATCATTGTTGAAATGAAACCCTGATTGTCTTCTTAATCCCTTCTTCCCTTAGAGTTCATGGTGTTTTCAAATAGATTTTAATGCACACTATAACTGTCAAAAAAAAATAATTGTTTCCCAGCTGAAGACATTTTTCACATAAAAGCTTCGAATTTTTGAGCACTTACCTCCTTTCCATCTCTGACCTCTTCACAATTTTAAAGGGAGAAGCTCCAATTCTTATCCCTTACTTGAATTTATTTGTACATAACAAAATGTCCCCCTGTTGATTTGCTTTGTCACAATTAACCCCCTAGGCTTTATATGTTCTGCACGTAAGTGAGCTAATCATGTTCACTGACATCTTCTGCAGACTGAGTAGCAAATCACTCCAGCAGCTGTCCTCCATGGATAGTTATTCCCTCCATAGTAGAACAGGATTAGCATTATATTCCTCCCTTCCTGAAACCAAGTCTCTCATGTTCCCTATGCTGTCCCCTTTAACTATTGTTTTGTTTGAATCTTCCCCTTTACAGTAATACATTTCAAAACAATTTTCCTAAGTTTCCTCCAACCAGTCTCTTTTCTCTAATTCTTTCCCATAAACATTTCAATTAGGATTTTACTCTATAGTTCCAAAGAAACTACACATTCCCAAATACCAATAATCTCCAGTGCTGTTCATCCCATACTGCTACACTACAATTCATTTAATTTGAGACATCACAATCAATTAAAGACTTGACATGGCAGGTCCTTCCTGCTTTGTTGAGGTAATTTACTCATTTGGCTTTATGGATGTAACTGTCTCCTATATTTTCCCACATCACCAGCTGAACCATTTAATTCATTTTTTGCTACCCTCTCTTCTTAACATCTTAATATCTTAACTTCTTAACCCTCTCTTCTTAACTTCTTAAGATCTTAAACTAGAAACTTCCCAGGATTGAATGCTTAGATTTCATTATATATTTATTTTTCTTCTCTGAACAATAGGAATATAAGGTAGTACAAAGAATTTTAGTAGCTACATTAAGAAATAAAAATCATCAGGGCTGGGAAGATGGCTCAGTGGTGGAGCGCTTGCCTTGCATGCATGAGGCCTTGGGTTCGATTCCTCAGCACCACGTAAGCAAAAAGAAAAAAGCCAGAAGTGGCGCTGTGGCTCAAATGGTAGAGTGCTAGCCTTGATCTGAAGAGCTGAGGGACAGCGCCAAGGCCTAGAGTTTAGGCCCCACGACCGGACCCAAAAAAAGAGAAAAAAAAAAAAAGGAATAAAAAATCATTAAAAGACCCATTGCAACAATGAGATGTACAAGATGTTATGTCGAAAATGAACTGTACGGGCTGGGAAGGTGGCTCAGTGGTAGAGCGCTTGCCTTGCATGCTCCAGGCCCTGGGTTCGATTCCTCAGCACCACATAAACAAAAAGAAAAAAGCTGGAAGTGGCGCTGTGGCTCAAGTGGTAGAGCGCTAGCCTTGAGCTGAAGAGCTGAGGGACAGCGCCCAGGCCCCACGACCGGACCCCCCCCCCAAAAAAAAGAAAGAAAATAAACTGTACAACTTTGGCGCAGGGGTGGGGTGGGGAGGGAGATGGGAAGGGATGGGAAGGGGAAACAAAGGAGGAGGCAACAATGCTTGATAAGAAATGCACTCATTATCTTGCCCGTGTAATTGTAACCTCTATGGTATTTTCAACACACACAAAAAAGTAATTGGAGTAACGTATTCCATTCTATCTGTTAGTATCTATTTATCATTTCAACATTTAACAACATGCACATTTAGTAATATACTAAAATGTTATGGTATATAATCTGGTATGTATTTCATATGTAACAGCACATCTCAATTAGAAGAATCTTTTTTAAGTGCGCGATAGAAACTTGAGGTTTAGGTTAACATATTTGACGCTATAGTTTTATATCGTGACTCCCGTAAGGCTCTCTTCCTGTTTTATGCTGTTAAATCTATATGATAATGACTTCCAAACTTAAAAAGTCAGGTTTTTCACAGAAGTTTATACTTTCAGACACAGCGAACTACCTGATATTTGCATTCCAGTGCCTACTTCATCCACACTACCGCCTCATGTTCTCTACTCATAGTAAAAAAAACACCCAAACCAACTCTGTGGAACCTATCTTCAAGTTTTCTCCATCTCAGCTTATAGCAAATGTCAAGATTCTAATTATTCAGAACCTATTGCTATTACATCATACATGCATATAATTGACATTTATAATTGTGAAGGGGTAATTATTTTATTCTAAAGATAAAAGACCTCACCTAACCACTCCTTCTACTCAGAGTATCAAGTCTTAAGACAAATATAACAAACATACCCTTCACTGGTATCCAGATTTCTATATAAAGTACCTTCTCCCATAAAAGCTAGTTGTACATAATACCTCATGCTACATTTCTTGATGCCTGAAATATAAATGAATTTGAATTTTATCCAGAGATATGTCTCTTTTTCTGTTTACCTTGCTTACCTTGTCACAGGTGCTTTTTTTGTTGTCCTAATAACAGGTCCTAAACAAAATTGCTTTATACTCAAATTATACTGAGATACTATGAAAATGTATGGTGCTAATATAATCATACAGGAAAAGGACAACATATCATCTTAAGGGGAAAAAGTGGTATTATCAGTACCCTGTGGTTTTCTGTTCTCCCTTTGGGTCCCTAAAATGTCTAAATAAACAAAGATGTTGTGGATGTTTTACAAGATATATGAGATTGAGAAATGTAGTTAAGTGACAAGAGCACAGATCCTAATGACTACATATCTGAATTCAAATTATGATTCTGGTCCTCACAAAATATGTGACTCCAGACAAGTTTCTTAAGCTCCCAATGTCTTCTACATAGCATTGCTGTGAAAATCAATATAACCAAAGCATCTGGAACCATGCCTAGAATAAGTGTACAGTAATACATGTTCAGTATCAACATTATTACTATTATATAATTATATATTATTTTTAATCTATGGTTTAGTATAACTTTTTCCATTTGATAATTTTCCCACAAACTTTGAATTATATACCTACAATGTGTTGGAAATTATAGAGGATTTTCTGGGGAACTAGTTAGTGAGTCAATATAATGTAGGATATAAAAGGAAACTTTTATACAAATATTGTCAAGCTTGTCTCTTATCAAGAAAGTCTTTTAGTGCATCCCTGACTGAACATTTTCATGTACTGGAGCATGAAAAATAAATTTGAATTTTCTATTGCACATCTTAAAATGTCTTTCATTTATTCATCCTTGCAATGTTTTTCTTTAAAGAGTGTTTCTTGGGAGTTTTCAATGCTGCATTATAAAGAAGATGACCATTAAAATGACTTCTTCCTTCAAAGAATAAGCAGTCCATGAAGACAAAGTCAAATAAACAAATAATCCTAAGGAAAAAGTAGGAAAGACTGTGTTTGAAACAAGGAGAGGATGCTAAGAAAATCGATACAGATTCAGGCATTGTAGCTAGTATCCATCATGAAGGTTTTAGGAGAGGCTACTGGAGATATAGAAAGTAGACTGACCCTTGAAGGGTGAATAATGAGTAGCCATAAATGAGAAGATAGAAAGAGGAAGAGAGTTTTGTGTTAGAAATCCAGAATTGTACTTGAGATGGTGGAAGTCAATATGAAATATATGACTTGCTGAAAAGCAACTTTTCAGACAGGTGTTGCTTAGCAGTTTCAAATCAGTAACAAACTGTTGCAGTGTAAGTCCTATATAGGACCATGAACAGACTTGGATTTTTATAGGCAGTTATTCAAATATTTTCCCTTATTGTTCTCTTAATACAAATCTATCAGAAAAAAAAAAGCAAGAGGGAGCAAGTTCTTATTAACTGGAATTGCCCGTACAAATCCTAACGTCAAAAAAGAACACATGACCCTCAAATAGTTCATTCAAACATTATTACAAGGGACAAAGGTAGAAAGAGACAAGAAACAGGTTTGGGAAAGTTCAAAAAGAGCAACTTAAAGGATTTTTCTGGAACTATCAGGAAGAATTTGAGCTCCATTCTAAACATAAAGACATAGAAATAAGCCAGGTGCTGGTGGCTTATGCCTGTAATCCTAGCTATGCAGGAGGGTGAGATCTGAGGATCACAATTCAAAGCCAGCCCAGGCAGGAAAGTCTGTGAGATTCTTTATTATTATTAATAAGTTTTTTTTATTGTGAAAATACCGTACAGAGGGGTTACAATTACATGGGCAAGGTAATGAGTACATTTCTTATCAAGCATTGTTGCCTCTTCCTGTGTTTCCCCTTCCCATCCCTTCCCATCTGTCCCCCGCCCCCCTTCCCCTGCCAAACCTCCCCTCCATCCCCCACCTCCCTCGCCAAAGTTGTAAAGTTCATTTTTCGACATAACGTCTTGTACATCTCATTGTTGCAATGGATCCACCTTATCCCTATTTAGACATAATGTCTTGTACATCTCATTGTTGCAATGGATCCACCTTATCCCTATTTAAATGATTTGTTTTTTCCCTTTCCCTCCACAAATTATACCAACATCAAATACAGTGAAAACAGGGGTTATACCGTGGGGGAGGGACATACAAAGCAACAAAGAAATCATCTTATAAATATGTTAGAAACAATCGCAAGAAGGCAAAACAAATTGAGTACTTCTCTTGGGGTTCATCTCCAATAAACCACCAGAAAACTGGAAGTGGTGCTGTGGCTCAAGTGGGAGAGAGCTAGCCTTGAGCTGAAGAGCTGAGGGCCAGCGCCAAGGCCCAGAGTTCAAGCCCTATGACCCTCCCCCAAAAAAAGATAGATATAAATTATACTTCTGGTTCAAAAAGGATATATTTGACCAACATGTGATAGCAAACCTATCAAGGAAGAGTAGGAAAACAGGAGACCAGCAGCCGCTTGACAGAGAAATCTGAGAGCTAGTGAAGAAGCTCTGAGCACTGAATAACCCATGCTGACTTCCGCCCAATTATGCAAACTCAAAAGCTTAAATTCATTCTGACACCTTTTCTCATACCTCCCACACCAAATGTAAATCTTTATCAAATCTTGTCACTTTTACTTCCTAAGTCTTCATTAATTCTGTCTGTTTTGCTTCATTCCTCAGTGATATCACTCTTCTCCAAGTTACCATTATTTCTTCTATGGACAACTGGCACAGATGTTTAAGTGGCCTCTGTTGGCCCCATTATCACCAGCTTTTCTCACTACATACAGATTAGTCATTCTGAGAAATAAATGTAATTTTGTCGCATGCATGCTTAAAATGTGTCAACAGCTCTCCATCTCAAAGAATGAAAATACAATTTATGGAACAATATCCATGAGGTCCTGTTCAATCTGACACCATTATATCTCCAAGCCTATCTCATACCACACTATTGGCTTATCGGCCCTGTCCCAATAACATTTCTTCTTGTCGCCACCCTATGCAAATACTTCCCCTTCTTTCCTTTTTACCTGGGAAGCCCTTATTTCACCTCTCATTTAACTGTCACTTTATTTAGAGTAAATTAAAGTATATTATTTTAGTGGCAAATCTCTCTCATTCATAACATCACACTTACAAAACGTGTAAGGTTATAGGATTAATGCTTATAAGTTTTGTCCAACACCAGAATGGGAGCTCCATTAACTGGAATCATACTTCTTCTTGGGCCTATAGTTGATCAGCATCAACCACAGTGTCTGAGATACGGTAGGTGTTCTGTAAGTATTTTTCAAATAACAAGTAACAAAGGTTGGTGTTTGAAAAAGGAAAGAAGGATAAACATAATTTTGAGTCTTTGTAGGGCATGAGAATAGACATTAATGGACTTTGGCTGTGAAGAGATAGTTTGTTGATGGAGATAAGGAAATAATCTACCAATATCTTGTTTGTGATATACCTTTAAGAAAATGTATCTCAGAGATTTTTTTTAATTGTGAAAATACTGTACAGAGGGGTTACAATTACATGGGCAAGATAATGAGTACATTTCTTATCAAGCATTGCAGCCTCTTCCTTTGTTTCCTTTTACCATCCCTTCCCATCTCCCACCCCTCCACCCGCCCCCCAGGCCAAGGTTGTAAAGTTCATTTTTCAATATAAGACTTGTACATCTCATTGTTGCATTGGATCCACCTGTATCCCTATTTAAACAATTTGTTTCCCTTCCCCTCCACACATTATACCAACATCAAATACAGTGAAAGCGGGGGTTATACTGCGGGGAAGGGACATACAAAGCAACAAAGAAACCATCTTGTGAATATGTTAGAAAAAATCCCAAGGGGGGAAAAAACCATTTGAGTCCTTATCTTAGGGTTCATTTGCCTAACATCAACTTATCTGACCATTTATGCTTGTCTCAGACATATACTAGTTATTGCAAATAAGGGAAACCATGGGAATCTATGTTTCTTTGCGCCTGGCTTACTTCACTTAATATAATTTTTTCCAAGTCTTTCCATTTCTTAACAAATGGGGCAATGCCATTCTCTCTGATGGAGGCATAGAATTCCATCACATTTTCTTGATCCATTCATCTACTGAGGGGCATCTGGGTTGGTTCCCTATCTTAGCTATGGTAAATAACTGCGGGGGGGGGCAGGTCAGTCATATGGGGGCTTGATCTCAGGACCTGGGCGCTGTCCCTGTCTCTTTTTGCTTAAAGCTAGCAGTCTACCATTTTGAACCACAGCTCCACTTCCAGGTTTCTTGTGGTGAATTGGAGATAAGAATCTTGCATATTTTTCCCTGCCTGGGCTGGCTTCAAATTGCAATACTCATATCTCAACCTCCTGAGGAGCTAGGATTATAGGCATGGGCCAGCAGCAGCCAGTGCTTAGATTGTTGATAAGTACCCTTCATATATCCAATCATAGTTGGTGGTGAAAAATTCAACACAGAAATTATATTTGAGACTACAGAAGTGAGTACTGTAATAACATCTTGATAATATGCATGTAGAAAACAAACAGATCTGAATAGATTTAGTAAGAATCTTGAGATTTACCAAATATATAAACCTTACACAGTAACAGCTGAATGGTCCTCAAAAAGAAGTTGAGAAAGAGTGGACACATCAGATAGAATAACTTCAGCCAAGAGAAAGGGAATTTCTAAAGTGTTGCTAGAGGAACATGTCACCTACTGACTGAAATCCTCATAGAAGATCTGAAACTTACAGGTGAAGAAATTGAGAAAGGTACTAAAATAAATGTCAAGAATACTTGCTTGGGAATACCAAAATTTCAACCAGTATCATATGCCAAATTCTTAATAGTATCAATAAAACTGATTCTGTGATAAGGACTGAAAATCCTTGGTCTAGATACCAAAGTAAATAGGTTAAGTCCATCCAAATGTGTGTCAAATGGACAGACGGCAAAGGAAGGTGGAGATAGGTCACAGAATCTAGAATGGATAGAAGACCAGAAAATGACCTAATGATATATATCGTAGGGATTATATGAACTGGAAACTTAAAGAGCATTTGAGATGGGAAAGAAATTATAGAAAGTAGAAGGAAAAAATGCCAAAGTCAGAATATAATGTTTGATTATTTTTTGAAGCTAGTTAGATATTTCTTTTGGTCAGCTTATTTTGTTATAAACTATAAATCTAATGCTGATGTTGGCATGATTGCAATGTTTGTTTTTCATGGCTGAGGTTACTTACAGGCAATTTGGGGATAAAATTATCCCAATTGATCTCATCTAGAAGAGTATCTTTACAGTAAGAAAATAGTTCATGTAGAGGGGTTTTATGATGTGTGTGTGTATGTGTACAGGTTTCTGTGGTTGACACTTTTTGGTACTTGTACATTGGCAATAATGATAACAAAAATAGTTTTTACATGGAAAAATACACACTATGAGTTGAGTGTTTTATAAGTGAGAGAGCTTCAGGCTGTGACAGGGCATAAAGGAAACAGAGTTTGACTGAGACTGTACCACACTCTGAATATGACACACAACTCTGACCAACCGAAATATACATGGGAATTCTGTATGTTTATTCTGAGCTTTCCACAGAGAGGATTTATTCTTTTCCATTTGGAAGCTCTGCACCATCTCTGGTGCTTAGTATCACTCTCATCTTTCTTTCACTGTTTAGATCTTAACGCTGAGTTATAAATCCTTTCGCTATAAATTGGTGTGCTTTCTAAATTCCTTTTTACATTCAGCCACAGACCAACCAGTCTCCTGAGTTCCTCACCTTCTTGTACCTTGCTAAAGGCAGCCAATAATAGGCAACACAAATACACACACACACACACACACACACACACACACACACACATTCTCATGCTATCCTTCTGCTTTCTCTATAAAAATACCAGATCTGTAAGAAACATTGTCTGCTTTCCAAGTTATGACAGAAAGCATGCTAACAGATACATCGATACTGAAATTTCACCACTGCTGCTTCCCAGCCCCTGATTTGTTCCTGGCTGCCACTTAACCTAGTACCTGATGCAGAAAAGGTGCCACAATGAATGCATTTGGGGTAAATTTCAGGGTCTATTAAAACAAGACTATGTTTGCAGTGGATGGACACACATTTTTTGCAGCTTAAATTCTTTTTTAATGTTTTTTATTGTAAAGATACTGTACAAAGGGGTTACAGTAACATGAATAAGGTAATGGGCATTGTTACCCCCACCTTTGTTTTCTCCCTACCATCCCTTCCCTCCCCCAGCTTAAATTCTTTTATGGACCACTGTCCATAAAAGTAAATCAGTATGAAGATAACTATGAACTCAGAGCTCCACATTCTTCAGTATCTTCAAGTCATTTACTGCATTACATTTCAACTAGTAGATAGGAAACGGAGAATATAAACTGCATCTTGTGTGATATATTTTCGTCATCAGGATTTGAAATGGTTTACATCACTTCCAATCACATTCCTTTGGCCAAATCATAATCATTTGAACATTAACAATTAACCAAAAATTCTAATTAATTATGTGTCCATAAAGTAAAAAATAGCAGAATTTATAGAGCATATAGCAAGTTTTCCCCAAGTGTGATACCTTGATACTTATTACCAGTGTGCATTAGAAATACACTAGATTTTTCTCACTTTCACCGTTTTATGAAAGTATTCATATTTCTCACAATCTTGATATGATTTATTTATTTGTTAGCTGGCATTCCTGCATATACAATATGCCATATCAGAACTTTCAATGTGTAAGTAATTTCATTTCTTTTTTGTCAATTATTAAAGAATATTTCCAAAAATCATATTAAGTGAATTAAGCCAGACCCAAAGAAACACAGGCCCCATGATATTCCTCATTGTAATAATTAGTATATGTCTAGGATAGTCCTAGCAGAGGATCACAATAGCTCAATATCTATGTATATGTGACCATATAAAATGATGCTAATCGAAATGATCTCCACAAAATAAAAACAGGAGGTTTGCTTTTGCTTTTGTTTTTGATTTTTTTTAATATACTGTGTGAAGTTATTTTTTTCTTTCATTTTTTTTCCTTTGGTTTATGCTCTGGGGTCACTTTTTTTTATTTGGGTACCATGTATCTTATATATATATGTTTATCTGATTTGAGTAAACGAAGGAAAATAAGAAAATGGTGAGACAAAAGACAAAGGGTAAACCAATTCAACAGTGACACTCACAAGACCTATGTTGGAGATGGTCTTTACAACTTGGGGGGGCTGGGAGGGGGAAGTGAGAGAAAATGAGGGAGAGGGTAACAATGTTCGACAAGAAATGTTCTCATTACCTTACATATGGAACTGTAACACCTCTGGACATCACCTTTACAATACAACTAAAAAAGAAAATCATGTCAAACTGTACATTATAAGTATTTCTATAATTTTATTAGAAGACATTAATCATAGGAGAGGGGTTTCACCATGGCATTTCCATCTATGCATGCAATGTGTGTCAATCAGTCTCACTCCGTTACCTCTCTCCTTTAACTCTTCCCCTCATGAAGACACCTTCAACAAGTTTCATTGCTCTGTTTTTATACATGCAGGTAAAAGTACTTGGACCATATTCATTTTCATTATTCCTCTCCATTAGCCTTCTCCCTGCTATTAGTGCCCACTCATCTATGAGCGCATATTCTATTTTCTTGTAATCCCGAGGGTCTAGGGGTTCACCATAGTATCTCAGATGCAGGTATATTACATGTTGATCAAAATTTTAATATGTTTGAAATCTCTAAAATTTATTGGTCATCTATAGTTGTGATTTTTGCTGCTTATTTATGCATTCAGTGTTAAGCAATTTAGCATTTTTAAATTAGTTTAACAAACTCAAAAAGGCAGTCTATTGTATATATGCATATATGCATCTGGAAATATATGTATATGATAAGACATATATGAATGGGTATATAATACATACATGTATTATGATACATATGACATTATGCAGCAACTGTTGATGTTAGGAAGTTTTCTTTCAGTTCAGTATGGCAAGTTCAGCCTTTGCCTTACTTCCTATGCAGAGGAATTTTCCATCATCAAGAATGTGTCTCTTAAGAGCCATTTGCTGCAGCTCTGACTCAACAGCGGTGAATGTAAAGGTAACTTTATAGAAAAGGATATGGTTATAATTAAAATAGCTTGGCTCTTTTCTCACCAAAATAGCTCTATTCATAAAGTGACAGATCAAATAAATCAGTGCCTAATGGGATGTTACCCTAACTCAACTTAATGGGATTTTCCCTAATACAGTGGGTTCAACAAATGTTGAAACTCAAACCACCTCAAATATTATTATTCATTGAACCATCTTCTCGTGCAGCAAGAAAACTGTGTGGATTGGATTAATCCACAAAATCCTACATGAATATCTGTATTTCTAGAGGATCTATTAAATGGAATTCAGAGAAAAACAGAGAAGGAGGTT
Source organism: Dipodomys merriami (assembly GCF_024711535.1). Taxonomy (NCBI): domain Eukaryota; kingdom Metazoa; phylum Chordata; class Mammalia; order Rodentia; family Heteromyidae; genus Dipodomys; species Dipodomys merriami. The sequence goes on from NW_027202826.1 coordinate 17,258,752, forward strand.
AAAACAGAATGTGCATATACTTTGGGGATGAAAGGAAGGCTGAGAGAGCAATGTTTTAAATTTAATGAGTAAACATAGAAAGCCATCTATAACCAGTAGATTTTAATTGGCAGAGCAAGCTAATGCCAGATGAAGACAATAATCTCGAAAGAGATTTATAACCCAACAAAATAATTGCTTTGAATTGAATAGAAATTAAAGGATCCATTTATTTTAATAAACAGATTATAGGTGAGATTAGATAGCAACTACATAAATGGAACTGGCAGAATTATAAAAATATTTTGAAGTGAAAATAATCAACTGTAAAGGTATTTAGAAAATAGGAAAAATAAAAATAAAAAAATAGGAAAGAATTGAAGTACTCAGTAAAGAATTCATAAAAATCATGAAATTATAGAAAAATCCTTATCCTGGATGCAGAAATATAAAAATAGAAGAGTAACATAGATGTTAATATTTTATCTAAATAGTTAAAGGTTTCATTAAAAATCTAAATGAATGGAAATCTTTTCAACATGGACATAAACATGTCAATAATAGAAAATGTACACAAAAATCTTTGTTAATGATTACCTGGTATTTCTGGGAAAAAAATAAATTTCTTGAGCAATATTCTCTATAAACTTTGAATACACATTGTATATTTAAAAGAACTAGTGAATCAAGTTTCCTTAGAGTAACTCACTTGAGTAAGTCATTATGAGAAAGGTTAAATCTAGACAGAACTCAGTGACAATGCTATAATTTAGAAGTATTTTCACATCTAAAGTAGAAAAATTAGAAACGTTGAAGTAGAAGCAAATGAAGTACATCTAGTGAAAAGATATGGGAAACCAGTTTTATTTAATGTATGTTTTAGGGAAAAGATTCAGTACAATAAAGAATCAGAAACTTTATGACCTATACGAAAGTAGTTAATTTTGTTATGGTATGTGACTAGGAAAAGTTCTCAACTTTGTACATAGGCTTTTTGTCTTAACACTGGCACATGGGAAACATTGAATGTGAAGACCTGCAATACTGTGGTGACATTTCACTTATTCAAATCATTCAATTCTCTGGAATATAGCCAAAAACCTAGAAGGAGGCAGCCAAAATAGACAAATGTAAATCTATTGAAGAGTACACTCAGGCATTCAATCAGAGCCAATTCACTGTTATTTCAAACAGCATTCTTTCAAGCTAGATTAGTGCTCTCCAACCACAGTGGAGGTACACTTTTCACCAGGATGAGAGAACACAGAGGGAGAAAACATTTACTGAATGCTTCCTATGGGTCAGCAATCCTGTTACACAATTGATAGATACCGTTGCTTAATTTGCATGAAAGACATGGGAAATGTCTGGATTTACGAGTAAAGATAGTGAACCTCATTTAATTTGAGCAAGTTGGTAACTGGAAGGGATCTTGGGAGCAGGTCAGGTCTGTCCTGCTTGTGGCTTCATTCTGTTTTCACTGTAAATGTACTGTTCCCTTTCCCCTGGGAAGAAAAAGAAGTGACTGGTATGGCAGGTGTAATGACCACAGGATAGTTCCTGACAGCTTGCCACCAAGAGAGAAGCATGCACTGCAGGATAAAACAGAGAAAGCTATGAGAAAATGAGACTATTTTTAATGTGAAACTAGCCAAACACAGATCAATGCCTCAACACCACAAAATAACCTGTAGTAACTAATCAGTTTCCAAAAGAGAATTTGATGAGTTCAGAAAGATTTTGCTTTGTAGAATACATGTATGCATACATACATGCATGCATGCATATTTGATGTGTCTAGAGCATAAATATGAATTATTTGGAAAATAAGTAATTCAGAGATCAGGTGACCTGGTTGTAGGGCCAGAAAGCCTTTTCTGTTTATCATTGGCCAAGTGTCATCCTCATCCTTCTTTTCTGATGAGCAAGATTTGTTAGTTTTAAAATGCTGAAGTTATTCATTGTTAGTTTTATCTTAAAACCAACATCTCATGGGTTAAAGCAACACTCTAGGGGAGGAAGAGATGGCATTGGTTATGGAGTTTGAACTCAGGGCCTGGGCTCTGTCCTTGAGCTCTTTCACTCATGACTAGTACTCTACCAATTTGAGCACAATGCTACTTTCATTTTTGACTGGTTTAATTGGAGATAAGACTCTCACTGAGACTTTACTGCCCAGGCTGGCTTCCAACAGTGATCCTCAGATCTCAGCCCCCTGAGTAGCTAGGATTATAGGTGTGAGCTACCAATGCCCAGCTAAAGTAACTTTTATTTATAAGACTATCATTACATTCATTATCCTTAGCAGAAAAACAAAATAAAAAAAAGCAAGCTTGGAGTCTCAACTCCAAGGAAACTCCATAGGCAATGTCAGAAAAATATTTCCTCATTGTACACACACACACACACACACACACACACACACACACACACACACACACACACAGATGATGCTAGTTAAAATCTTGTTATTTTCAGCAATAAAAGCACTATTAACAAGCTAGTAAAAGTCGTATTTCTGTTATTTTATATATTATTTATACAAATTAAGTCATCCCTAAGGCTTTTTCTCAGTGATAAACCTTCCTACACTTTTCCCAATTGACCCATTTTTGACAAGATATTCACATAAAGACACTTTAAAAGGTGTGATGTTTTATTGACATGAGCAAATAGTTGTTATAGTCTGCAGCTAGAAACCTTCATCATGAATTTCCTATTGGTACTGCTTCCTTCCTAGAAGATTTAATCATATTGAAATCTCTTATTGCCATTTCTATTTCATTTGTGATAATTAGTATACATCTAGGATAATCTTAGCAGTTGAGCAAAATAGTTCAATAGCTATGCACATATGAACATATACAATGATACTAAGCAAAATGAACTCCAAGACATGGAAACAAGAGGTTTTTCTTTGTTGTTGTTTTTTATGTGATTTCTTTCTTCTTTTGTGTTTTTTCCCCCTGTGGTTTATTCCCTGTTGTTACTGTATTTGATTTTGGTACCCTGTGTCTTGTATATACTTTTATTTGAATTAGGGAAAGGAAGGGGAACAACAAAATGGTGAGACAAAGGACAAAAGATGAACCAACAGAGATACTCACAAGACAATATGTTAGAAATGAACTGTACAACTTAGGGGAATTCGGGGGGGGGGAATGGGAGAAAAATGAGGCAGGGGTAACAAGTTAGACAAAGAAATGTACTCACTACCTTACATATATAACTGTACATCACCTTGACAACAAAATTTTTCAAAGATTTAATCAGAGTAGGCATAAGGGGCACATGACTGACTAGACATTAATGATTTGTTCATTAACTTTTTCTAAATGTTAACATCTTGTCCTGTGTTAGATAAACTCCATTCATATAGGTCTGTACATCACATGGTCCTCAGGAGTATGCAAGAACTTTGTGCTTGAAGTCACTGGAAACCATTTTATCAGACTTCACTTTCATTAATATTAGTTGGATCTTGACTGAGGGTGGATTTTCAACTTGAGAGTCGGGAATGTGACAGACAGGAAATTACATCGTAGCTGTAATATCTTGATAGTTCAGCATGCAGGCAATTTGGGTGGCTGGCACTGATAATGGGAGCATGTTTTGTAGGTATGTTTCAGAACCAGATTCCAAGTACACGTCCTGAAGAAAGCTTCAGATCTTCCCATACTATCTTTATGATTGTCCCTTTCCCTTTGTATTACACATTCTCTTTTCTATCAGAAGCTGACTTGTAGCAATATTGTTTTACCTGTTTATGTATCACTAGATCATACACATAGTATATCAAAATAGATTTGTCTAATCTCCCTGTACCTCTTGCATTCACGAATAGAACAGAAACTCAACAAATGTTGGATGTTCACTGAAATAGCAAAGCAGATGTATGAAGGTAGCCCAACTGTAAAGCTTGAAGTATAATTTGATCCTGTCCATAACATCAAAGGCACTTCCATGGAAACTCTGATCTCTGCCTTAAGACAGGGATTTCTAAAATTGTTATTGAGATGTGTGTGGGGGGGGGGGGTGTGTTCAGGCACACATGCAGGTGTGCATATGCTTAAACGTGCCTTGTGCCTTGCTTGAAAATCAAATTACTATAATGCAATTTTAAGGATTAAATAAGTTGTCTGTAAAGAGTTGCAGGTATGTTTTTTAGTAAACATCACAGGATGCATCAGGGAAATGTGTGTTTAACTTCAAAGAGTATCCTAGGAGGGACAAAATTTACTCCATTTTACTGTCTTTGCTCAGAGCATTTTGGAATAAAACTCCTCATGAGAATTTTCCCCTTATAATTCTTGGGGAAAATTGCCAATCTCATTTCTTTATAGTCCCAAGATATACTCTCATCTTGAAACTTTGCTGTCTTATCTTCCTGTAGGCTATCTGTTGATGTTAAATTTGATCATTCCCCCATTATTCTCAATTGATGTTTGGGGCGGGGGAGCTAGCCACCTACAGGAAAGGCAGTGTGCTTAGGAAAACTTTCCCAACATATGCATAGCGTAGATTAGCAATCAGAAGCGTTAACATCTGTGGGTCATTTATGATGCACCAATCATTTTTGCAGGTGTTTTACATTAATTAATTCAATATTGCCTTCTCCAAAGCATGAATGCCACCATTAATTGCAATAAATGGGAGAAGTTGCTTACCTAAATTCATGGAGCTAAGGAGATGGTAAAACAAAGATGCAAACCTTTCTGGTGATCTCAATCCTGGACTCTCAGTTACTTCCCTAATGAGTTTCAGTGGTTTCAAGATAGAAAGATAAGTTGTCGCTTCTGTCCCTCATCACTGTACAAGCAGCACTATTCCAATACTCCAGATGGAAGGCCTTATATGTTTTATTTTGATTATGTTATGCATAGTTGTCTATATTTTGAGCTTTTCTCTTAGTTTACATGTTATATAGATCTACACTATAAGAGGCCATTTGACTTCTAGGTAATTAACTCTGCTGGACACCCAAATTTGCCACCTTAATATATTATCTTGAGCTGAAAGCACTTAAAAAAAAAACAGCAATTGCAGGAGGTGGGGAGACTTTTCCGAAGTCTCTTTAAGAATATACACTGAGGGCTGGGAAGGTAGCTCAGTGGTAGAGTGCATGCCTTGCAAGCATGAGGCCCTGGGTTCGATTCCTCAGTACCACATAAACAGAAAAAGCCGGAAGTGGTGCTGTGGCTCCAGTGGTAGAGCACTAGCCTTGAGCTGAAGAGCTGAGGGACAGCGCCTAGACCCAGAGTTCAGGCCCCATGACCGGCAAAAAAAAAAAAGAATATACACTGAGAAGTTTCATAGAAGCTTTGCCAATCAGGGAACATTGACTCATCACAGAAGTGGCCATTGGATTTCTCATAGAGCTCCCCTATGACCCAGAAATCCCACTTTTGGACATTTTCCAAACGATCACAAACAAGGCCATAATGAAGCTACCAGCACAACTATGTCTATCACAGCATTATTCACCATAGCTAAGATATGGAACCAACCTAGATGACCCTCAGTATGAATGATCAAGAAAATATGATATATATATATAAAATACTAATATATAGTATATAATATAATATTATATATTATATATAGTATTATATAATATATAATGGAATTATAGGCCTCCATCAGAAAGAATGAAACCACCTCACTTGTTAGGAAATGGAAAGACTTGGTTAAAATTACATTAAGTGAACTAAGCCAGGCCCAAAGAAACATAGGGCCCATGGTTTCACTTATTTGCAAAAACTAGTATATGTCTAGGACAAGCAGAAAAGGTCAAAAGCTATGTACATATGACCAAAAAAGATGATGCTAAGTGAAATGAACCCCAAGATAGGGACACAAGAGATTTTATCATTGTTGCTGTTGTTTTTAATGTATTTATGATGTACTGTGTGATTTTTTTTGTTTCTTTTGTATGTTCTCCCCCACGGTATAACCCCTGTTTTCACTGTACTTGATTCCGGTTTCCTGCATCTTGTATCTACATTTTTCTAATTTGGGGAGGGGAAGGGAAATAACAAAATGCTTAAATGAGGATACAGGTTGACCCATTGTAACAATGAGATGTACAAGACGCTATGTTGAAAACAAACTTTACAACTTCAGGGGGTGAGGAGGAGTTTAGAAGGTAGGGAGGGAAGAGATGGTAGGGGAAAAACAAAGGAGGGGTAACAATGATCGACAGGAAATGTCCTCATTACCTTACTCATGTAATTGTAACCTCTCTGTACAGTATCTTTACAATAGAAAATATATATTAAAAAAGAAGTGGTCACTGAAAGTAACCAGACACACTATGTTAGAAGTTCTCATGTTTCTTATCTATTTTTAAGGGTCTGCTTGATTTTTTTCAAAAAATGTCCTATTCCCTTACTCTGATCTCAGTAAAATGACCTATGAGCTCTCAACAACATATTTCTCAGATTTACTTTCTTCTTTGTAATGCCCCATAAATGCAATGTTAAAAATAAATGTGTTTGTATACCTTCTTATATATTCTCTTATCCATTTATTATATTCTTCTTATTCACTTATTTCATAATCTCAGCAATGCTGAAATAGAGAATAGAGAAAACATCTTTCTTTCTGGAGAATATGAATTAGGAGTTTGAACTATGGACCAAAAGCTACATTATATCCTAAGTTCCTTGGCATCTATGCAATGTGCTAAATGATAACCACCCATTTAAAAACAAACAGACACACAAAGGTAATGGCCCCAGGGAAGCCTCTCTTGAAATTTTTTCCCCATCTCTCAGAAACAGTACAATGATTATGATGGCAAGTTAAGAGGGTTTTGAAATACAGAATTATGTTATTAAGATTTCACGAATTAGAAACCTTCTGCTCTACAAATCCTAGAATGCCACTGAGAGATTTCAAACATGAGAATTTCAGTACACTGAGCAATTTGTTACCTTGATGGGGAAAATAAAGTCTTCAACAGAATTAATTTTTAAATGTAGTAAGTATACACAGTATTGGTGCATAGACCTCTGTTAGAATTAGCTTCTATGAAAGCTGTAACTAACCAGTCTCCCTTCCATCGCTCCTAACTGCACTCTCAGTAGAGAATTCAGTTTCCACCCTAGAGTTTCCATCTGACAGCTCAGAAGATAAGTTGAGCTCCAGCCTTCACATTCACATGCCAACAAATAGATCCAACATGACAGAGAATGTATCCTGTCTTCTTACAAACATAGTAAATGGAATTTAAGGTGACAAATGCACCTGTTTCTCAAAGGCCAAATATATTATATGGTCACAAATTGTGAATTTAAGTGGATAGGAAAATAACTTTTCCCCCTCTCCTGGGGCTTGAATTCAGGGCCTGGGCACTGTCCTGAGCTTCTTTTTCTCAAGGTGAGTGTGCAACTAATTAAGGCATAGCACCACTTCCAGCTTTTTCAGAGTAGCTTTTTAGAGATGAAGAGTCTCAAGACCTTTCCTGCTTGGGTTGGCTTCAAACTCTGATCCTTAAATCTCAGCCTTCTGAATAGCTAGGATTACAGGCATGAGCCACTGGCACCTGGAGAAAATAACATTGTTGTTCAAGAGTTTTATCTATACAATGTGAAGCCCTGCGGGAAGAAGAAGCAGATATTTCAGAACAGCTAGCATGTTCTGATACAAAGCTACTTAAATATTTATATGTATGTATGTATAGACATATAAATAAAGTACATAGATTGGTGATGAATAAAGAACATGGAAAGGAGCAGATAATTAGTATTTGGTGCCACAAAACTATGTGAGGTGTGTGTGTGTGTGTGTGTGTGTGTGTGTGTGTGTGTGTGTAGTGTGTGTGTCTGCACGTATGCACATTTATGTGTGCACATATATACAATAATTGATTCATTCCTATTTCTGGAAATATTTATATTTTATTTAAACTGAAGGCTTGAAAAATCAAGAACTCATTGAAAATATTGCACGTTGGCTTTGATTTGCTTTAATATTTTTGCTTTTGATTATGATGAATATGTAAATGAATAGATGTAATTTGAATAGACCTCACAGAAGAGGATAGATTCTTGTACTTGTTTTTAAACAATGTGCTTAGAAATCATTTTTACTTCCCTAGGATGCTGTAACAAAGTGCTATACACTGGGTAGCTCAACATGATAACCATGTATTTTCTCATAGTTCTAGAAACTAAAGATTCCAATTTTAGTTGCATGATAACATTGATTCTTCCTCAGCAACTCTAAGGAAGATTTTTACATAGCTGTTTTCTATCTTGGTCTTTCCTTGGCTAGTAGATATGTCACTACATTCTCTACAGTATTATCACGTTTTTCTTCCCCATCTAGCTGTGTATCATATTTGTCTGTCATCTTATAAAAATAGCTGTTTGGGCAGGCTACAGCAGACCAAAAGCCAATGGAATCTCACCTAAACGTGTTTACAACCTTAAACACTCAAATTACAAATGCCCTACATTCTTAAGTGGTGAGAAATTCAGTGAATTTTTCGTTGGACACAGTTTAACTGAAATGGAAGTCTTTTTTATGTGGTTAGGAAAATTTTTAGAAAAGAAAATAAAGACATTATTTCCCACCGATGATTTCATCTCTATTTACTGAATTTCTTTCTAGTAGTTACACCACAAGAGAATCTCTCAGGTCCTATTTAATAGAAAAATATGAACTCATGTAGATGTAATTACATATCAAGAGCTCCTCTATTACAGATTTTAAGGCACTGGTACTCAATCCTATGTAATAATATAGAATCACCATGAAGAAAAGAAGAAATCAACATTTTGATAATTACAGAGGAAAATATCCTTCTGTCTCTATGTATATATGATCAGTTCACTACCTCTAATTTGGTTCCTCCCAATATAATCTAAAATATACCTAATAGCATATACAATGTTAGAATTAGATGAATAAATTGTTAGCACTAAATCCAAAGTTAGACTGAAGTTGTGAAAACAGTCAAGGCAACTACTATTTCTATCAAGAAAAGCTTATCTTTTAAAAATCTCATCACTATCTAGCCATGAAATTATATTGCTAGTCTTTGAAGCGAACTTTAATCACCAAGTCCAAATAAGCCAGAGTAGATAGCAAAATCCCAATACGTGTTCCTGACATAAATTAACCTAACATTATATATGAGAAGTCAGATAAAATATATGACTGTTGCCTTGGTGTATTCTTAATTTCTTAATGGGATAGCCACCCGCTGTGAGATGCAAATATGTTATTCAATAATGTGTTGTTGTTGTTCTTAATGATTTAATTAAGGGGCATCTATAGAAGAGATACGATAGAGATTGGAGCTAGAATCCTGCATTGTTTTCTGATTTATGACTTCTTAGGTAATGCACTTACAGGGTAGGATGCTGGCATCAAAAAACAAAGCTTGGGTAAGACATAATTTGATCTAGGTGCCAGTGGCACAGGCCTGTAATCCCAGCCATTTAGAAGACTAAGATCTAAGGATGGTGATTCAAACCCAGCCTGTGCAGGAAAATGGGTTAAGACTCTTATCTCCAATTAACCACCAAAACCCAGGAAGTAGAACTAAAGCTCAATCATGGAGCATTAGCCCTGAGCAAAAAGATTATGTTCAAAACACTGAGTTCAAGTCCAAGTACCAGCACAAAATAGAGAGATGCCTTGAGAGAGAAAAATGGACAGAATGTGTGACTGAATGAAATCTGAAGAGGGAGGGATGGGAGGAGTGAATTGTCATCTCAAATTTGGAAGAGGAATGACTCATAGTTTGCGGAATTTCTCCATTGAACCTTGAGATAAGTAGGGTAATATCAACTCCGCTTTCCTCCTGTGTGGAGAATGAAAGGAACACAAGGAAAGAGCTTACAGCATCTTGCTAGGCTCTCTCTGTTATTGTCTCTGTTATTTCTCCCTGGTCTAGACCATCTTCCCTAACAAAGCTTGAGCACAAACTATCATGATACTTTCCATCACAAATCCCATTATATTTTCAGATCATGCTTTCTAACAAACGAATACTTTAAAGATACTAAAATATCGGTGAAGAAAGATGTGCCAGAGTAATTATGCAATGGTCAGAGATTATCAAATGTCAATATGATACGTAAGCATAGAAAAGCACACAAATCTACTTTGTTCCCAGGAGCTGAAATTAAACTTCAGAAATTTCACAGATAAAATTTTTCTGCTCATGTTCTCATAATAGGTGAGTGGGACTTAAAACTTTCAGTTATCATCTTTAAAATATTCCCGTATCTTTATTTTAATTTTATTGTCAAGTTGATGTACAGAGAGGTTACAGTTACATATAAGTATTGTAGTGAGTACATTTCTTATCTAACTTGTTAACTCCTCAACAGAATTTACATTTGTTGTTTTTCTAACTAGACTTATCTTCAAGCAACATTAGCAATTACTAGAGAAAATCTGATTAGTGAACCCCCATATTTATAATAAAATTCCTTTTCTAATAAGACATACCAGATGTATCTTAATTCTCGCAACATAGTGAGGAGCACCTTAGTAATAGATAATAATTTTATGTTTTTTTCTCTTTATTTGGAAAAAGTATGTAGCTTGCTAGCTAATACATAACCTACTATATTTTAATATTTCTAACCTAAATGGACTGAGGAATTTAGTACTCATTAATCTGAAGTACAAAAATATTGTCTTAGTCAATGAACATTTGCTGGGAGCAAAAATCAAGGGATGCTAATGTGTCTGATTGATTATTTGGCCTAGATCCATAGTGTTTTGAAAAACAACTTGATCCCTTTTACTAGTAGCATGGATTATGTACATCACGCAATTAGTCATCGGATAGTATTTCACAGAAAATGAAAAAAAAATGAATAGGAAACCATTTTCTTTGTCATTAAGCTTATCTGCCCAAATACAATGAATGTTACCCACAATATAAGTATTCTTAGTTGCCTAGATAGTCTTATTATTCAGAGCGTAGGTGACAACCTCAGGATATAAAGCTACAGAGATAGAGACAGACCAGTGATATCTATCTATTTGTCTAGCTAAAAAGCTGGAAGTGTGCAACCTTACTTGAAGAATGACTTTGGGTATATTCTGAATTTCTAATGATAAAGAACAGATGGGATTGATTGCTAACTCAGTGTGAAGCACAAGAAAAAAACTGCCTGCAGTGCAGATCTTCAAGCCTGGTAGGAATCAGCCATTCCAACCCCAATAGCCAAAGCTTATCAGGGTGAAAGATCCAAACAGAAAAACAAGGCAAAGTTTGTACAAAAGAAGTTAAATCAGCCTAGTAATTACTTGATTAGTGAAAGGGAAATATCACTTATAGCACTTATGGAGGGAGGAAGGAGGTTTTCAATGAACCAAAAAAGAGAGATAATACTGGTGTCAGTTGGCTTCAATTAGAAAGTTGTTCGATCTGTTTTACTGGCACTAGGAGATGCCCAGTAGTAATTTATGTCCTGGGATGCCTTTCTACACAAAATGAGCTCATCTTTTAGTTCACAACCCTATCCCAAGCCTGTTAGTAAAATATATATATGTATGCATACCAGCCAAATAACAAGTCAGTATCATTCAGAAAATCCACAGTGGAAAAATTATGTAAATACCTCGGATGATAATAAAGAGGCTGCTTAGAAATCTCATTTTGGCATACTTAACATCTGAAGAAAATAGATGTAAATTATGATCATGAAATAATGAAGGACAGAAAGATCTTAATTGTCGTCTGAATAGGACAGAAGAATGGACTGTGGCTTCATTGTGGTGTTCATTTTTACAACACTTCAGGTGCTTAGGAATGCATGGTGTGTGTGAGCCATTATTCAGCTAATGAGATGCTAAACTACAATTTGTGTTGAAATTGTCCAGTGTTGCTTTTCATTAAAAAGATAATGACTCGAAAGATATTTTAGGTGTTGCTACAAGCTGCTGTTTTCATTCCATTTTTATTTGGCAAATTGGGTCACATTGTATTACAAGAGGATAATCTTTCCTCTAATGTGTCCCTGTTACTTGATGTTGCAACACACAAAGGATGAAACTGGATCTGCTCTTCGCACCTGGCACGCCACCTCAGCATAATGCCAGGCTGCAACAAGTCAGCAGACTTTTATACAATAACCCAAATCTCGCTTTAAGGTGCTTGTGTGTGTATTAAACTGTTAAGATGGCAAAACATCTGCAAGAGTTCAACATGCAAAAACAGATAATCTAACACAGTCTATGTAAGCGCTCTTAGATGGTAGTTCTCTTAGTTTGTTGGCATGGCAAACTGGCTAAGAGTGTGATCTCCACACAACTCATTAGCTAGAGGAAGGAAACACCTGGCAGTAATTGGTGTGCTGATCATGACTCCAAAAGCAGTACTTTATTTGAAAGTAGCTAACCAAGAGCCAGAGCAGTTTTCTAAGTTTCCAGGCCCCATTACACAGAAAACTCTTCTAAATCTCAGGGCCAAAGTTGCGAGAAAACAGAGTAAATTCAGGAAATGTTTTTGCACCATCATAGTTCTCATCACTGATGGCAGTATGAAGAAACTGGTCAATGCTTACTTTCTTGTTGGAATGAAAACCTCATTCCAGAAAGAAGTTAAATAATATCTGCCTATAAAGGAGTTAGCACATTTTTCTAGGAATGACCAGAGAGCAAATATTTTCAGCTTTGCAGGATGAACTGTTAACTCTTCTATTTGATCAACCATATACATGCCCCCACTGGATGAGTCTGGCTGTTAGTTAATAAAACTTTATTTAAAAAACAGACAGACTGGGCTGGGAATGTGGCTTAGTGGGAGAGTGCTTGCCTAGCATGCATGAATCCCTGGGTTCGATTCCTCAATACCACATAAGCAGAAAAAGCCAGAAGTGGTGCTGTGACTCAAGTGGTAGAGTTCAAGCCCTGAGTTCAAGTCCCAGGACTGGCCAAAAAAAACAAAACAAAACAAAAAAACACACAGACTTACGGATTATTTGTTGACCCACTTTTACAAAGCCATGTAAAAGAATAAAGTGCTGGTTCACTAAAGCCATTGTTAGATTGTTTCTTAAGACAGTTATATAAATAATTTTTTAGAAGTATTTGTACCCAGTGTACATTGCAGAATTACTCATTACGGGATGAGGGACAATATAATTGTATTTAAAATGTAATTTCCTTAATGTTCAACAACAAAGAAGAAATCAAGCATATTAACTAGAAATAATGCTACACACCTGTCTCCCAATTAGAAATATTATAATAATAGTGAAAAATTCTACCTAGACAATTGTGCATATATAAGGACATACATAAGAAGTAGCACACAGAAAAAAATTCAATTTAGAGTAGACGTTTGTATTTTCATAATTTGTACATTTAAGACCAATGGAAATTACAAAGTCAAATCCATACATGAATCCAGTATCTCTTATGTGAAATTCCTGTAGTAGACCTTGGGGGTCACAGAAATAAGTAGCAACCTTTGCCTTGAAAGAATCCTACTAATAGTTAAATATAGTAGCCACCCATTTTCCAGTGCCCAATCAAGAGAATGTTCCCAGAGAACAAAAAGATGATCATGTTACTTTAACTTGGCTTGAGCTGTTTAGTTCATACTTGGGATAAATGAGTACAAAAAGGCCAGATCTTGGAGAGTTAGATTTGATATGCTAAGGGATTTATGATCATGGTGGTTAAAAAGAGTGGAGGTTTTTTGACAATTGGATCAGGTATGTATTGTCATCTCTTCCCTACTTGGGGAATAAAGACATTTCTGAAGTAGACAAAAGAGGGTTCACCAAATTGGCTTGTTATTACATATTTTGTGCATACAAATGATGGTATGGTAGTGAAGCTCTAGCTTTAGTCTAAGAAGGAAGGAATAAAAGATTGTTTATGGGTTTGTTAAACTATTTTTTTGGGGGGGGGGTCCAGTCGTGGGGCCTGAACTCTGGGCCTGGGCACTGTCCCTCAGCTCTTCAGCTCAAGGCTAGTGCTCTACCACTTGAGCCACAGTGCCACTTCCGGCTTTTTTTTTTTTTGCTTATGTGGTGCTGGGGAATCAAACCCAGGGCTTCATGAATGCAAGGCAAATGCTCTACCACTGAGCCACCTTCCCAGCCCCTGTTTATGAGTTTGTAAAAACAAAAAGGTTAGAAGTGTTCATAAATATGCTTGAGAATAATGGAAGAATATGAAGTACAGACAAATTAAGGAATCCCCAGAAAGGTGAAGGAAAGAAAGTATAAAAATAACCTCTGGAAGGTACATATATATTATGCGTAATATATAATCTTACTTATTACACATAATTATATTGTAAAAATACTATATCAATAATTAATAGTATAAAATATATTAATATATGATTGTTATCATATATTGTATAATGTGCAACATATTACATATATTATATCATATTTTATATATTATATAGGCACATATTATGTTATATATATGTTATGTAGCATATAACATTTAATATGTATTATATATCATATACACATAAATAATCTCTGGAAAATATATAGGATATAATCTGGGAAATTATATTCTTTAAAAAGAACTAATCTTAGAGTTATATATTTAATAATTTCATTATGTTGGAAACTTATTGAAATGTTTGAAATAATTGGAATCTGATCTATGACTGATGTGAAAATGTGATTTCATTAGAGTTTGTTGACATGGAATGAACTGCACTGCACTGGGCCTATAGTTAGTTGTAGAGAAAATGGATATGAAGTAGAAAGAGGAGAAACATATAGGCATTGTATTGGCATTAGAAAATTACATAAATGTATGCTCTATGAAAAGAGAACTTTAAAAATGTGACCTGGTAATGTTTGTGCATGTCCTTGGACAGGATTTTCTAATTTATTTACTTGTATGAAATCCATTTGGGCCTGAAAGATAGAACAATCATTGATACAACACTCTTTCTTCTGAAGAAGTCAAAGGCTAGGGAACATCAAAGAAATAATTTTCTCTTAACAGATCCAATTTGACCCTAATTTGATGATACAATTGATTGGCAGTGCTAGTTTCCTCATAGATTTCAATTGTGTTTCCTCTCCTAGATCTCAGGGTGGAGATGGCATGTGGGCACACCTACACCCCTCTTCCTTTGGAGATCCTAGTCCTCTCAGCTCTAGAATGACCAATGTGTTCATGCTTTCAGTTGATGAATAATGTTCTCATACATGACTTGTTAACTTTATGGTCCTGACTATGATATCATAGCAGGTCAAAGTGGCTTCTAAATCTGTAAACAAATTATGCCTCTTGCTTTATTTCCATCAAGAAGAACTCATTGGCCCTGTTGCCTGATGTTAACTGGTTTGTTAATCCCGACACCCATCAGTCTATTCAATACATGCTACACTTTCCATACCATTCTTTTCTTGCTTGAATGCCCTCATTTGCTTTTCATAATCATGTAATTTAAATCTAATAAATTTTTCCTACTAGAGTTATAGTTTTCCTCTCATGGGCTTATTATCAACTAAATGTCTGTCTATAAAAATATACTTAGCTGAATTTTGTTCAACTTAATATTAAAATTGTATCACAGCAAATGATTTGACTCCATATTTTTAAAAGTGATCTCATATTGTCTGGCAACACTTGTTAATAATTCTTAATAAATAATTGCTTATTTCCAAGAGCAAAAAAGTCAAAAGAGACTAGGGAAAATACAATTAGATACGTATAAATCCTATTTGCAATGGAAGAAAATCAGGAAGTTTCTAGAAAATCCAGTGCAACTTACAGCTGCCTATAAGCCCTGTAATATACTATTAAATCATGGCTTTGATGGTGACATCATTTATAATCATTCCACAGAATCACTGTCCTTACAATGATCTATTAGGGGACATTGTGCCTTCCAGATATATATATATTATATTAGTTATTTTAAATACAAAAATTACACTTTTTAAGTTTCTATCACTTTTATTAGAATCACATTTTATCTTAGTGAGATAGGATAGAATACATCATTAATCCCCAAACATGACATTATGAAGTGATCAAATGTTGAGAAACTATATTAAGCTTTCTATCTAGTGTGAATTATATCTGTAAAATGATATTGTGGTCATTTAAAACCAGCACACAGACCTCAATCGCATAGCATACATAATAAATTATGGCTAAGATGGGAAATTCTTCACAATGGAGTAAAAATGGAACAATAAAATATAAATTTAATTTTAGATTGATAAAAAAATCAATGAAGAATAGACTTGGCCATTTGGCAACATAATGAAGAACTATAAGTTTTGATGGAAAAAATACAATGTTAATTTTATTCACTTTATAAATTTTTAGTTATTTAATCAAATTGATTCAACATCCATTTCCCACAAAATACTGTACTAGTTATTGAGTTGGAGAAGAAATATTTTCCCTACCAATAAAGAAAGTCATGAATGTGTGTTCAAACAGTAAGAAGTACTGATAAAGGGAAGAAAACAAAAAAGAACCAAATATCCTTTAAAAGTAGATCCTGAAAATGAATGTGATCAGCTCCACAATTCAAAAACAAAAGCACAAACATTGTGGTGTGAAGGGATTGCTTTTAGATCATAATTTCTTAAGAGGCTTTCTAGTATACAGTGTATTTCCAGATCTAGGACCAGAATAGAGCTTTTACTAGTGACTGGATTGTTTATTAGTTGTAGGATCAGATTCTGTTATATCTAATTGAAAATTTCAAGTCACAAAATGGCCGGGTGGCTAATTCCTGTAATCCTAGCTACTGAGGAGGCTGAGATTTAAGGATCGCGGTTCAAAGCCAGCCTGGGCAGGAAAGTCTGTGAGACTCTTTTCTCCAATAAACCACCAGAAAACCAGAAGTGGTGCTGTGGCTCAAGTGGTAGAGCACTAGCCTTGAGCTGAAGAGCTGAGGGACAGTGCCAACAACAACAACAAAAAAAAGACACAAAAAAGATACAACATAACACAGCCTTTGTTAATATTCCCTTATTTAAAGGAATGTTGGACACATAGAGAAATGAAAAGTGATAACCAGCATACATAACTATTTTATGGTGTTTTGTGCATCTTCATAAATTCTATTGACACAAATCAGTCAGGTTAAGATAGTATTTATATTTTTAAATTCAACCATTATCATTTTTAATAAACCTTTGGAGAATTTGGTTGGGATATTTTATGATTCTTTACCATAGACTAATCTAACAAAGACTGACTTTTGTATGCTTCTTGTGAAATAATTTTTCTGGGTGGTGAAGATGCTTTAGCTTACACTGTTAATAATTTAATGGGGGTCATAACAGAGGTATAAACAAATGACAGAATTTGAACTTGAGTGGTGGATTGACATAAAGAACAAATGGTGAGTTAACTACATAGGAAAATAGTACCATAAAGGAGTTTTTTAATACAGAAAAGCAAACATTTGACTAAATCAATTCTAAATGTGTAGAGAGGCTCTGAGTGTCAACGGAAGTCATTATTATCCAAATATAGGGAATTGCTAATTTTATTGCTTTCACCCTGACTACAGACCAGTGGAACAGCATTGTGTTTATTCTATTTAGTAAGGTGTACATAAGAACAGTTACTCAGGGCAAAACAGAAAAGTGGGTCACCTACTCCATCCATCAGAGTTAATTCTGTGGGTGTTTCCCTTAATGTCCTTCTCCAACCAGAAAATGCATCTAATAGGAGATGGCTGCATAGACTTGGAAATGTCTTTCAGGTCAGATCTATGCTCAGATCCCTAACACGGGCCCCTCAGAATCAATGCACACACTACACACCCACGCACGCGCTCATGCTCACACATACGCACGCGCGCGCGCACACACACACACACACACACACACACACACACACATACACACACACTGTAACATTGTACCACTACTGCTTCCTGAGTAGCAGAAAGATGAAAAGCATAAAGAAAAGCAGCCTGGAACATTCCAGTCTTCCAGTATATTGGGGTGAGGATCAAGTTGGGGCTTTCCCAAGCCACAATAAATTAGCATTGCTAGAAAAGATGCCTCATTGTTATACAGCTATGGAGTTAATTGGGCTGGGCTGACCAGAATAAGCAAGGTGATCAGCACATCTTCAGCACTTAAATTCTCAACCCATTTGAATTTACATAGTAATGTAAAATCATAAGCACTTCTTTCAATAGTTCAACATGTGAGTCAATGGCTGTAATGTAGCACACAAACAGAATAAAAAAGTGACATAATTCTCTCAGTTGAAGCAGAAAAAGTGTAAGATTACACAATAATTATGTAATATACAATAAAATGTATTTATTAGATAGTAAAATAAATTGTTTAATGACAAAATAATATAATTAAATACTAATATTTTATTTGGTACAAAATTATAAATGCTTTTATTAAAAGCTCTAAATAACGTAGAATAGAGAGAATAGACCTCAATATAATATAAGCCATAGATGACAAACCTATGCTCAATATAATATTAAACAGGCAAAATGAAAGCATTTCCTGTAAAGCAAGAAATGACAGAAAGGTGTCCATTTTCTTCACTCTTAGTCAATATAATTCAGAAAATCCTAGCAGAGCAAAAATGTATGGGGGTAAAAATAAAAGGAATTCAAATAGCAATGCTTACTCAAATCTCTATTTGAATTCAAATCATACTTCCTTACAGATGATATAATCCTAATTTTTGAAAGATCCTAATATTCCACCATGCAATGCTTCTGGATCTGATAAAAACTTTTAGCAATGTAACAGGTTCTAAAATTAGCATATGTGCACATGTGAAATATGGTGACAAACATCGTTGTACAATATAAATTGAAAATGATTTTGAAAATGCATGATAGGAAAGCAAAACAGGCTCTGTTGAGGGGCAGGCATCACTGAGAGGAAGGCAGACAGAACTGCACTTCCATACATCCATTATAAGCAAGTACAGAGAACAATGTAACCTGCTGAAATCACCTTAGGGTAAAGGGGAATGAGGGAGTGTGAAAGACGGATGAATTTAATGGGGGTATTTTGTATTATATATACAAATATCATAGTGAAACCCCTTTGTACAACGAATAGATACCAATTAAAATTTAAAAATAATGAGAAAGCCAGACACTGCCTGGTGGCTCACACCTGTAATCTTAGACACTCAGGAGGCTGAGATCTGCAGATTGTAATTCAAAGCCAACCTCAGGCAGGGAAGTCCAGGTGAGGCTCTTATCTCCAATTAACCACCAAAAAACTGGAAGTGGAGCTGTGGCTCACAGTGGTAGAGGGCTGTCCCTGAACAAAAAAGCTCAGAGACAGTGCCCCGGCCCTTTTAAGTACTGTGATTGGCAAAAATTACAAGAAGAAAATGTGTTTCAACCTCTTTAACCTGTCTTTTGAATTCTATCTTCAACTTCTGCCAGGGTGTTCTGATATATCAAGATGATCTTCTTTTCTCTTTTTCTCTGTCTCTGTCTCTGTCTGTTTCTCTTTGTCTCTCTCTCTCTGTTGTACAGTAACAATTCATAAGTCTCAAAGGGCTCTAGATACTTCTCTGTAAATTATGCTTGCAAATTGCAACCTTGTAAATCCTTACAATATAGTACAGAGATTAACTACCACAGAGTGCCTTCTCTTTTGCTTACACACTATCATCTGATGATAATTCCAGTACATTTTGGTTTTATTCCTGTGTTTCTAAAGTTGAAAGCTGAGAAAACTCATGTTGTTTTACTGCAAACTCTTCTGTCATTGTCACACTTTTCTGGTATGTCTTTCAAGGAATCATGAAAAGCCTTTTATCTGTTTATCTCTAAACAAGACTGACTAATTTATGCCAGACCAAATGTCAGTATATTCTAAAAATACCTCAAGTAAATTACTCCATCCCAGCCAACTAAACATTATATACTGGAAATGAATAAATATTGGACGATGAAGAGAACTCACTCATAACCAACAAACTTTGACATCAGGAAATGTTTCCTCTTTGTGACTCTAGTTCCTCCTTATTTTATTTCTTTTCATTATGATCTCAGTGAATGTAGAGAGTACCTAGCCATCAATCTTTGTGTCGTATCTGTTCCTTACACAAAGACTGCTATTACATTTCCTCCATGATCCTCAAAACCACTTAGCCTTTTCTGCAGGCTAAATAATTCATCTCCCTTTCTTACTTCAGTCTTGTCTGAGTTTCTTGCATTAGCCATGAGGAGAAATGCTGAAGTCACAGGGGATTTTAACCCAACATTCCTTAAGTACCATAAGAGTAATGAGAAGACAGCACTGGTGTGTGGAGATAGCATTACCAGTGCAGGGTAACTAATGGAAATTGTCTTAAGATGGTCTGACATCTGAATAATTTCACAATTTGATTTCCCTGTAAGACACAGAAAAACAAGAAGCTCAGTGAAGGAGAATGAAAGGTTTTTGTGCTTAGTGCATAACATATATATATACAGATATATATATATATATATATATATATATATATATATATATATATATATATATATATATATATGTCTCATTCCCCAGTTCCTAAAACTTTCCTATTTAATATTGACTAACTAGATTCACTCTATAAAATGACAAATGTCTGGAGTCTTCTGTACATGTAGATTCTTCTCCGAAGACCAGAGAAAAGAAAAATAGTTCATAAATTCCTAATGACATCAGAGGTGAAAAAAAATGCCTTGAATTCCACTCAGCAAGTTAAATATAAAGAATGCAAGCTATTTATCAGTCTGACACTCTCGTTCAAAGGAGTAAAACACACAAAGTTTTAAGTTGTAAAAAAAAGGTTTGCTTCCAAATTTCCCCCCTATTTAAGTCCCATGCAATTGAAGAGGGTCCCCTGAGCTGCGGTATGTCATGAAGCAAGGGAATCAGGGGAAGTGACATGTCCCTTCTTCCAGGTGACAGAAGGAATGGCAGACACTGATGAATTGATTCTAAAGTTGGCACAGAAGCCTGGACAGCAGCAAGCTGACATTCCTTGTTTTGTGAACTACTGGCATATTTTTGTGGAAGAGTTCTCACACTAGAACGTCACTAGACAATCCTTCATCTTCTATGTCTTTGACCTAGAATTGTCTCAAGAATTATTTCCATTCTAAGAAGTTTCTTTCAATCTTGTGTTGCAGACATAGCAACCCATCTTTTCCACAAACAAGTTTCTTTTCCTTAAAACTTAGGATAACCCAGAAGGGTTGACATCTCCCTATGAAATGCATAGAAAGGTCTGTCACTTGAAAACTAATTTCTATATAGTGGTCTATTGACCCAACTGTACAGAGGCATCTCAATGTTAATTTTATGTCTTCATTTATACCACTAAGGAATTGAGAGAGTGGATGGCTTCGGGGGTAGAGGGATAGCTCAAGTTCCGCAATACTGTTGTGAGTGAGGCAGAATGGATAACTGGATTTCTGCAGAGCAGGTTTTCCCTAGGGAAAGTACACGCTCTGGTTAATCAACTGGCAAACAAGACACCTAGGGTTATCTCTTTACCACACTATTGCCCCATCAATAATGTACAGGCTGTCATTAGGAAGTCATTTCTCCCTTCTGGGCTGAATTTTGAGAGGTGCATCATGTGGGAAAACTAGGAGTTATGGTGGGGAGAGGATGGGTCACATAGTAATCTCAGAAACATGCTGTGCTATCCCACAGACAGTCCATCAAGATATGTTTCAAGCCATGCACCGATGCATCTAAAAATATATAGGCTGAGACCACCAAGCTCATTTCATTAGGACCTTTCAAGGTTAACATTATAACCATGCTTCGGGGCATAAGCTGATAGCCAGCTGAGCTCAGGAAGACATTTTGCTGCTGTACAAGGACTGTTCCCAGTGGCTCAGGTACATTGTAGGTGCACCTCGCAGTTCACAAATATGTCTTCACTATATTAATGGTCTCCCTTGTTCTTTCATTCATCTTGGAAATTACTGATTCTTACTTAATTTCAATCGACCAACGTCTCTCTCTCTCTTTTTTTTAAAATAGTGACTTCTCAAATATCCTCTTATTCATCTTATTTTTCTATTTATATGATTCAGATTCACTATTACCATCGAACGACGGAATGTTTGTATAAGACACTCAAACTACTGTCAGTTGCAGTATTGGAATTCGTTTGTTATTGGGTTTTTTTAACCTCAATTGCTAGATCCTGTATTTTGGGGGTGATTTGTTTTCAGATGGTTCTGGTTATTCACCTCTTCAAGAGCATAGAAAAAAAAAAACAGGAAAAAAGATCTCCCTCACTAGCCTCACCAGTGACACATACCCGGATCAGCAAAGAAATCCTCAAAATAGCCTCCTTGTGCCATTCAAACCCCGCATATTACAACAGTACTAAAACAGAGAGGTGAGAAAATGGAGAAAACATGCAGGAAAGAGAAGACAAAATACAAACCGTAGTCCTGTGTTTTACTATGAGTCTGCTAACGAGATTTGTTTCAAATTTTTCGCTCACTCTTGTTTCTTTTAGATAGTCTCCTTCTCAGATTAAGATTTAGGACTCAGATATACTCAGAGAAAGTAGGAACTCTTCTTAAGCAACAATTTACGATCCTTGAGTAATATGGTCACTGAGAACATATGGCCCTTAAATTTTTATTTCAACCAGTCAGAAGATATCAGCTAATCCTCATCACCTGCCCTTGTGTCTTGACCAGATTGTAAAATCACCTAGAGTTGAATTAATGGCAGAGACAATCTTCTGTGCAATAAAGCATTGACCCAGGCTGCCTGGGTTCAAAACCCACCACTACCAAGTAATTGGGCAGTTATTTTAACTTCTCCTTGCTTCAGTTCCTGGCTCCATGTCCAGCTGTAAGTCAGGGATGACCCGGATGACCCACAGGGTCAGTGTGAGGATTACAAGTTGATGTACAACAGTGCTTAGCATGTAATGGACAGTCAAGAAGAGCTTTCAAATAAGCAAATATATATATATATATATATATGGTACCAAGACTGGGTTCTGTGGCCTGAAATCCTATTTAAGAGAGTGAGACTTGAGGATTATGGTTCAGAATCTATGAGACTCCATATCCCAAAGAATCAGCAAAAAGCCAGACTGAAGGCCTGGTTCAAGTGGTAGAATACAACCATAAGCAAGCAAGCTAAGTCAGAGTTCAAGGAACTGAAGTCAAGCCCTGAACTGGCAAAAAGAAAGGTAAAAGAATAGACATATATTCCTGGTCCACAACAGGTGCTTATTTATTTTGTATTGCTGATTTTATCATTACTTTAGATACCTTATAATATATCTTATATATTATATTATATGTATATACTATCTTCACTGGAAGATAGGACTAAGCAACAGATGTCCCTTCTTTTGGCAAACCCTGTCTTAGGGTCACTACTTTCAAAGTCACTACTTTGTTGTACACATCATGAATCCTAGAATTTCAGAATGGAAAAGCACCTTTAGGGAAAAAGGGTCAAATTGCCTAAAGCTAATTTGCTTAAAAATCAATTGGTATAATTATCAATTTCCCTAATGACACACAGTAATCTAAAATGTTCCCATTTATCAAATGTACTTTTCATCTGTGCTAAAATAATAGTAGTTCAGCGGCATTTTTGTGAACTTTCAGAGTGATCATTTCACTTATACTTTAGGGTTTTCCAAGGCTTCTCACCAAGTAAGACTAAATGTTTAAAGGGTTCTAAAATGCATTTTAAAAGCAAAAAAAAAATCTCTAAAATGCTTGGAGTGGCATCTTATTACATATGAATTGATATATCGATAATGGATTTTAATTAGGGGTATGACTGTTAGGATAATGGGTATTTCAGGGGATTGGACATTAGGAGAATTGGTGTTAGGTAAACTGACCTCAAATCGCTTAACAAATTGGGTGGGAAGCAGCGTGGTCAGTTTGTACTGATGACATTTTGCCGATTTCTCTGTTACTCCATACAGCTCTGTCACTACCTGCTGTCACATCTACTGTGCTGGCATTCACCTTTAGCTCCAGGACAAAGTCGCCCTGCTCACACACCTTAGTTGGCCTTGACCTAAGGACAGACAGCAAAGAGTCTTGGTTCTGAAAATGCTTGCCAAAGCCCCAGAAATCTATGCTCCCTGTCTATGAGCTTACAATGTTGCACAGTATTTATTATATTGACTTCTTGCCAGTTCTTCTCTCCTCTGATGAGTATTTTTTCTCACAAGTTACCCAGAATACAGGAAAGAGGATGAAGAATCAGAGTTTGCCTAAAAAAATACAAAATTCAAGAGGAATCCCCAAAGGGATGACCACATACAATTGCTACAGGAAATAATCCTCCAATATATAAATACGTATTTACAGTAGCCAACACATGAAAACGTCCTTTAAAACCACTGTTAGCCTCCTTAATACCCAGCTTTTCTATGGAAGAGCCCATTCCTTCCCATTGCTATTTTATAAAATCCTTCTCCACTTGCACAAGCACAGGAAGTTAAGATATTATTTTTCTTTAAATTTTCTTTAATTTGTTATTATAAAGGTGATATAGAAAGAGATTATAATTACATGAGTCAGGGAATGCTTACATGTCCTTAAGCTGCTCCTTCTCTTCCCCACCCACGAGTTATATAGTTCCCTTTCATCAGTGTCCAGTGAACTTTTATACCCTCTTTCCTCTAGCTCTGTGCCCTCCCCCCAACCTTTCTGAAGGTGTACATTCAAATACACCATACATAAAGACTGGATCTATCAAAAAAATTGAAATTAAAATAGGAGAGATCTTTTTTTTTATATCTTGGCTATGTGTGATATACAAAATATAACATATAATATATAGAGTTCCGGGAATATGGCGGAGGAGAAGCTGGAATCTGAACAAGCTCTCGCATAGAAAGCAGTTTTAGAGTTCCAGTGAACAGTCCTAAGCCAGAGAATCACACCAAGTGTGCCATCACAGGACAGAGAGTTAGACAAGAGAGGGGAAGCCAAGGCAAAAAGACACATCTGAGCGCCTGCCAGCAGCCGCCGCGGTGGCGGTGGCAGGGTCGCAGCGGAGTCCGCAGCCCGGGCCATAACTGAGCGCTCACACAGACAGTCCGGGACGAAGGAACCAGACACAGCGGGCGAGCGGATTCTACTCAACACCAGCAAGAACCGACAAGCAGCGGACATCTTCATCCTGCAGTTCGCAGACCAGAGACGACCCAGGATCCAAGACTGGGAGTGAGTACAAGCCCGACGTCCTCATTCCTTCTCAGGAAGCAAAGGAGGGAAGGCCACCCCCCCCCCCCCCCCAGCACCGGTGATCTCCATCTTGGATACCGACAAAGCTTGGAGGAGCTGCCAGCTCCAACCCAGGCTTTGGAATAAAACGAGTCATTTAGCAGATCACAAGAACTTAACGGCGAAGTGACCTGCCAGACTCAGCTCCATCCAGGGAAAAGTCACCCAGCTCAGGCACCAGCCATTGGAGTGGCTTCCCTCACTGGGTAACCAGAGCTAGAGGCTGCCCCTCCCTCTAGCAGCGTCCACAATCAATTGAAAAACAAAAACCCTGAGAACGGCTCCAGGCTGGGCTCTGTGTTAGCCCCAGGAAAAAGCTACTGATTGTTGAAAGGCCTCAACCCTACCCAGAACCTAGCCTCACCACTGCATCCCCCTCTTTTGTGATTCTCAAAGCAGACCACCCTCCCAGTAAACTAATCTGGGAGGGGGATCTCAAAATCTTGAGTAAAACAGAGCATTTTTCTGCCTGTTCGAACAAACTGACTTAAGAAACCAATCAAGCCACAGGACCTCAAGCTGACCAGAGACTCCAACAAGAGGCTGGTTACAGACAAAAGGGAGATGCAGGATTCTTCCCACCCCTCCCAAAAAAAATCAAAAAAAAAAAAAATCAAAGAACTTTTTTTTTTCTTCCTCTTCTTTTCTTTTTTTTTCTTTTTTTCTTTTTTTTGGTACCTTATATATATATAAATTTTTTTTCCTTTTCTAAAAATTTTATTAATCTTTAATTTTTGCCATTTTTGAAAAAATAATTGTTTTCCAGTAACTTTTTTTTCCTCTTATAATTTTTATTTTAGGAACACATGAATGTGCGTTTTCCTTTCTTTTCTTGTCTTCTTTCTCTTTTTCTTTCTTTCTTAACTATCTTTTTGTTTTTTTGTCTAGCTCTACTGAACTTCTGATCTTTTTCTCTCCCTTTCTAATCCTTTTCACCTTTTCTTCTCTTTTGATCTTCTGTATGTGACTTAACTCTTGTCCTGCACATCCTCAGATAAACCCGTAGTTAACTAGTAGACCCTATCCTCCATTGTGTACACACTTAATCCACAAATTTATTACTCAATTCAAAACCTCTGAGACTTAAATTCCTTAATAGCAGTACTACCTCTTTATACCTATATAACATTTTAAGCATTTTTTAAAGTTTTTCACTTCTCCTCTATGTTCTTACCCTTCTATTAATATACTCACATTCCTCTCTAAATAGATGATCATTTAATCTCCATAATAATATTAATTTTTATGTTTCTATTTTTTTCTGGTCTCTTTTCATTTCCCTTTCCCATTCTTCTTTTTCTCCCTCTCTCTACATGCATCCTACCCAACCTATTTCCTGCATTGAGATTAGGACATAGTTAACTCTCCCTGTGCCTCCCCACACCAATCTATTCCTATTTTTTACCCACATCTCTCCCTAATCCTAATAATTTCTGGTTTTCCAAATTCTTCTCTGCGGTTCGAAGCCCATATAGTTGTTTGATGTTGAATAGATGTATCTGTTGAACTAGATTGTATCTGTAGACTATTGACTGTACAAATGCAAACTTTGATTGATGGTTGCCTTAAGATAGTGTTCTAGCACAAAACTGGTGTTATTTTCATCTCAAATGGGCAGAGTAAGCTGAAAAAACACTAGAAAAATGGCAAATCCGGATATCTCAAGTCCCAATCTTGATAATCAGGGGTCAGAACAGATAATGAATAATCCTGAGGAGAATTCCCAAATAGCTCTACAAATACTGCTGGCAAACATGATAAATGAGAAGTTTGACAACTTACAAAGGACTCTGTATGAGCGTGAAAGGGAGAGAGAGGAGGCATCCCAAAAGCTTATACAGGAATATCATAAGCGTGAGGAAGCTACTCAAAGATATAGGATTTGCGTGAACAACTTGAGAATACTCAAAGAGAAAGGGAGGCATGGCGTGAGCAGGCTGAGAACACTCAAAGAGAACTGCAGGAATCCCACGAACGAGAGGAAAGAGAACTACAGGAATCCTATGAACGGGAAGAAGCTAATCAAAGAGTAATACAGGAATTGAGAGACCAGGTAGAGAATACACAAAGATCACTAAAGGCATTCATGGAATCCATTAACAAAGAGCTGAAGGAAGTTAGGGAGACCACAAAGGGAAAGCTGAATGGAACCCAACAGAAGGAATGGGAGTCCAAAGAAACCATAACCAATCAACTAAGTGATTTGAGAACAAACACTGAACACCAAATTAAGGAAGTAAAGAAATTCATACAAGACCTAAAACAGAGCTTCAACAAAAACTTGAAGCCATCAAAGCTGACCAATTAGAAGGAAAAGAGATAAAAAACAAAGTAGAGAGTCTTGACAGCAGGTTAGACCATGCAGAAGATCGAATCTCAGGGATTGAAGACAGCCTAGATATTATAGAGAAAGAACATACAACCATCCAAGACAAGTCCAAGAAATATGATAGATCTATCCAACACCTGGAAGACACCATCAGAAGGCCTAATCTAAGGATAATGGGTGTAGAGGAGCACCTAGAAACAGAAGTTAATGGTCTAGGAAATTTGTTTAACAGGATCCTAGCAGAGAACTTCCCAAACATACAAAAAGATAGGCCTATTCAGATACAAGAAGCTTTTAGAACCCCAAATAGACCAGACCAGAATAGGACATGCCACCGTCACATTATCATCCACACAGGATCAACTCAGACCAAGGAAAAGATACTTAAAGCTGTCAAGGAGAAAAGGGTAATCACCTATAAAGGGAAACCAATTAGAATTACCTCAGATTTCTCAGCAGAGACAATCAAAGCAAGAAGAGTCTGGAATGATGTATGCCATGCCCTAAAAACAAACAACTATCAACCAAGAATACTGTACCCAGCTAAACTCTCCTTCATAACTGAAGGCCAAATAAAAACCTTCCATAGCAAAGAAAAATTGAAACAATACATCTCCACCAAACCAGCCCTACAAAAGATTCTTAAAGATGTCTTACACATAGAAAACCAACAAGACCGCAACAAAGGCCAAGAAACTGCACCCAAACTGAGAATCCAAGAACCATAGGAAGAACCCAGTTTTTGCAGTCCCCAAGAAGGTGGATAACATGGCAGGAACTCCCAAATACCTCTCAGTCCTATCTCTTAACGTTAACGGACTGAACTCTCCAATTAAGCGACATAGACTGTCTAGTTGGATTAAAAAACAAGACCCTTCTATCTGCTGCCTGCAGGAGTCACATCTTGCCCTCTATTCGCCAAACAATGGAGCACCCAAATTTATCAAAGAAACACTACTTTCCCTCAAATCCCATATAGATCCAAAGACATTAATTGTTGGGGATTTTAACACACCACTCTCCCCACTAGATAGATCAACTCGGCAAAAACTCAACAGAGAAACCGCAGATCTAAACAACTGCATAGATCAACTAGAATTAACAGACATCTACCGAACATTTCACCCAGCAGCATCAG
Source organism: Dipodomys merriami (assembly GCF_024711535.1). NCBI lineage: Eukaryota > Metazoa > Chordata > Mammalia > Rodentia > Heteromyidae > Dipodomys > Dipodomys merriami. The sequence goes on from NW_027202826.1 coordinate 17,287,399, forward strand.
AATACACGTTTTTCTCAGCAGCACATGGAACGTTTTCTAAAATAGACCACATTTTAGGCCACAAAGCAAACTTGTCTAAACTCAGAAACATTGAAGTTATACCTTGCATTCTCTCTGACCACAAGGGAATAAAATTAGAACTCAACACCAAAAGCCACCAAAGAAAATCCGGTATCACATGGAGGCTGAACAACACACTGCTGAACCAAGAGTGGGTCATGGAAGAGATTAGAAAGGAAATTCAAATGTTCATGCTATTCAACAAAAATGAACACACAAATTACCAGCTCCTCTGGGACACAGCAAAGGCAGCACTCAGAGGCAAGTTTATAGCTCTGAGCTCCTACATCAACAAATTGGAGAGATCTGAAACTAGCAATTTAATGACACATCTAAACCTCCTTGAAAAAGAGCAGCAAGATAAACCCCAATCCAGTAGACGGAAAGAAATAATCAAAATTAAATCAGAATTAAATGAATTAGAATCCAAAAAAACTATAGAAAGAATCAACAAAACAAAGAGTTGGTTCTTCGAAAAACTTAACAAAATTGACAGACCCTAAGCAAATCTTATCAGAAAAAGAAGAGAACACACCCAAATTAATAAACTCAGAGATGAGAATGGAAACATCACCACAGAAACAACCAAGATTCAGAACATTATAAGGGAATACTTCTCAAAACTTTATGCTAATAAGTTTGAGAACTTGACAGAAATGGACCTCTTCCTAGCAAATATTGACATGCCAAAACTAAACCAAGATGAGTTAAACTATCTTAACAGGCCCATATCAAGCACTGAAATAGAAACAGCAAAGAGACCTCCCAGCTAAGAAAAGTCCAGGACCAGATGGTTTTACAGCGGAATTTTACAAGGCCTTCAAAGCAGAGCTCACACCAATACTCCTCCAACTCTTCAATGAAATTGAAAGAGAAAGCTCACTACCCAACACATTCTATGAAGCCATCATAACCCTCATCCCAAAACCAGGCAGGGACTCATCAAAGAAAGAGAACTATAGACCCATTACTTTGATGAACATTGATGCAAAACTTCTCAACAAAATTTTGGCCAATCGACTTCAACAATTCATCCAAAAAATCATACACCATGATCAAACAGGATTCATTTCAAGGTTCAATATACGCAAATCAATTAATATTATTCATCACATCAACAGGAGCAAGAATAAGAACCACATGGTGATCTCAATAGATGCAGAAAAAGCATTCGACAAGATCCAACAGCCCTTCATGATAAAGATTTTGGAAAAATTAGGAATCCATGGAACATTCTTCAATACAATAAAGGCTGTATATGACAAACCTACAGCCAGCATTATACTCAATGGTGAAAAACTAAAGCCATTTCCTCTTAACTAAGGAACAAGACAAGGATGCCCACTCTCTCCACTTCTCTTCAATCTAGTATTAGAATGCCTAGCTACAGCAATAAGACAAGATGCAGACATAAAGGGGATCCAAATAGGGAAAGAAGAAATAAAACTCTCCCTCTTTGCAGATGACATGATCTTGTATTTAAAGAATCCCATAGACTCCACTCCCAAATTACTCAAGCTGATTCAAAACTTTGGCAAAGTAGAAGGCTTTTCTGTATGCCAACAATGAGAAAAGTGTGGCTGAAATTAGGAAAGCAACTCCATTTGTAAGAGCCCCACAAAAAATAAAATACCTAGGAATTAACTAAAGAAGTGAAGGACCTCTATGATGAAAACTTTAAAATCTTGAAAAAGGAAATCAACACAGAACTTAAAAAATGGCAAAGCCTCCCATGCTCTTGGATTGGAAAGATTAACATCGTGAAAATGGCAATACTTCCCAAGGCTATCTACAAATTCAACGCAATACCTATCAAAATTCCACCCTCATTCTTCAAGGAAATAGAAGAGGCAATCCAAAAATTCATATGGAACAATAAAAGACCCCGAATAGCAAAAACGCTCCTCAATGGAAAGAACACTGCTGGAGGAATATCAATACCAAATTTCAAACTCTACTATAAAGCCATAGTAATCAAAACAGCTTGGTATTGGCATAAGAACAGACCTCAGGACCAATGGAATAGAATTGAAAACCCAGAAATGAACCTACAGACCTATAGCCATCTAATCTTCGATAAGGGAGCTAAAACAATAGAATGGAAGAAAGACAGCCTCTTCAGTAAATGGTGCTGGCAAAATTGGTTAACTACATGTAGAAAACTAAAGCTAGATCCTTATATATCACCCTGCACCAGAATCAACTCCAAATGGATCAAAGACCTTGAAGTCAAAACAGACACTCTGAAAACATTACAGGATGGAATAGGAGAAACCCTAGGTCTCCTTGGCTCAGGCCGAAATTTTTTGAATAGAGACCTGGAAACACAACAAATCAAAGAAAGGTTGGACAAATGGGATTGCATAAAGTTGCAGAGCTTCAGCATGGCAAAGGACATAGCTAGCAAGATCAATAGAAAGTCCACGGATTGGGAGAAGATCGTCACTAGCCATACATCGGACAAGGGTCTCATATCTAAAATATACTTGGAACTCAAAAAATTAAACCACCCAACAACAAATCCTCAAAGAAACAACTGCCCAATAAATAAGTGGGCTAATGACTTAAAGAGAAACTTCTCTGAAGAAGAAAGAAGGATGGCCAATAGACACATGAAGAAATGTTCAACATCCCTAGCCATAAAAGAAATGCAAATCAAAACAACATTGAGATATCACCTCACCCCAATTAGAACGGCAAAAATCAAGAACTCTAACAACAACAGATGCTGGAGGGGATGTGGACATAAAGGAACCTTACTTCATTGTTGGTGGGAATGTAAACTTGTTCAACCACTTTGGAAAGCAGTATGGAGGTTCCTCAAAAGACTTCACATAGAACTCCCCTATGACCCAGCAATCCCACTTTTGGGCATTTACCCACATGTTTACAATCAAGACCACACTAAAGCTACCAGCACAACAATGTTTATTGCAGCATTATTTACCATAGCTAAGATATGGAACCAACCCAGATGCCCCTCAGTAGATGAATGGATCAAGAAAATGTGGTATATATACACAATGGAATTCTATGTCTCCATCAGAAAGAATGACATTGCCCCATTTGTTAGGAAATGGAAAAACTTGGAAAAAATTATATTAAGCGAAGTAAGCCAGGCCCAAAGAATCATAGGTCCCATGGTTTCCCTTATTTGCAATATCTAGTATATGCATGAGTCAAGCGGAAAAGGTCAGATAATGTGATGTCAGGAAAATGTACCCTTAGATATGTATTTTAATGTTTTTTTTCTTTCATGCATGTGTTTCTAACGCATTTCTAAGATTATCTCTTTGTTGCTTTGGATGTCCCTCCCCCACAGTATAACCCCTGCTTTCACTATATTTGATGTCAGTATAACTTTAGGAGGAGATGGGGAAAAACCAGTTGTTTAAGGATACAGGTGGACCTGTTGCAACAATGAGAAGTACAAGTTGTCATGTCCAAAACGAGCTTTACAACGTCGTTGCGTGGGGGGGGAATGGGGGGGAAGGAGAAGGATTGGGATTGGGGTGGAGGGGGGAGGCTGGGAAGGGACGTGAAGGGTAAACAAAAGGAGGAGGCTGCAATGCTTGGTAAGAAATGTACGCATTATCCTGCCCATGTAATTGTAACCCCTCTGTACAGTATGTTCACAAATAAAATAAAATAAAATAAAAATAAAAAAACATATAATATATAATTCTATATAAATATAAGGAGACACATAGATGGCACCTTTGTGTTTCTCTCCTAAGAGTATCATCTTTCAGTGTTCACTCTATGAGTGAAGATTCTGTTGTTTAAATGAGTGTCCACCCACCTTTTGCTACTCTCAGAAGAAGGTATAGAACCTGGAGGTGCCTGGAGTTTGTTTAAAGTTCTGCCTGCCTGTGTAATGATGTCAGTGTGTGTGTGTGTGTGTGTGTGTGTGTGTGTGTGTGTGTGTGTGTGTGTGTGTGTGTGTGTGTGTTCCATCCTGGTGTAACCACTAGTGTGGAAATTGACATCTGCCAACCAGTAATGGTGGTCATACCTCACTGCCACTCCAACTGCTCACAGTCCGGTTCAGCCTGCCACCCCGAGCTCCCGCCAGCTGTCAGGACTGTCACAGCTGCCATCTTATTTACTGCCATAAGCTTTCTTGGCATTGCGGACTCAGATACTGCTGAGATGGCGCCTGTCATTGGCTGTAAAAGGCCCAGGGACGGAAGACTCTGAGGAACCCCAGGAAGGTGAAACATGTTCAAACCACCTGACAGTGGAAGCAGACGGTGTTTGAGTCTCAGAGGTTGTTCTTTGTTGACTGATAAGATTGGACAAGGCACAGTAGGCCCTCCAGAACTCCTATTCAGAACTGTATTAATTGAATGTGTCACTGACGAGGGACAATCACTTGGGCTGTGGCATCTATTCCAAATGAAACAATGGTTTTAAAGTAATTGGTCTGACAAGAAGGCTGGCCAGTCACTGAGGATAAGATGCATGGGTTTCTACAAGAAGCGACAGGAAACATGGCCCCTGTAATAGTTCCAGCTAAGATTTTAAATCTTCCCCTTTATTCATCATGAAACAAGCCCTTTAAAATTCTTTGACTTTAATAAACAGTTAACAATTCTAGACATGCTCCTTTGCTTTTGATGTTTTTTTTATGAACATAAGAGGCTTTTTTTTTCTCTCTGCTGGTTTAAATGATCTAGTCACAAAAAATTGCAATGAATTCAACAGGGGAAAGAATAGTGAAAAGGGTTAGTTTGTCTTTGAACTTCTTTGTGGATCTCACTGTTAGCAAATCTTGATAGAAGGACTGCAATTATGCAGTGTAGACTGAAGGTCAATTACATCACCTAGTTAGCACATATTGAGCCAAATTCCCACAGCATGTAAGTGGTTTCTCAGGAGAATGGCTAAATCTGCAAGAGCGAAAAGCATCTAAGCAAATACTGTTTAGCTAGCTAACACACCTATCCAATAACCTATGTAATGCAGAGGAAAAAAGAAAATAAATGACCTGCTCTAACCCACAATTTGTAGCTAGACAAGATTGTGCCCCTTTGTAATGAAAAAGAAGTACCATTATATGTTACAAGAATATTCTTACAAGTTGTTTTGCAAGTATTATCATTTGATCTCATAATATTTTAATGTAAGAACTGTCCTCATCCATTTTATTTATAGAAAGAATGAAGTCCAGTTCTATGATGATGGGTTCTAGATTAACAAGAAAGCAACAATTTTACTCAAAAGTCATTTTCCCACACATCACAATGACTAATTCTATCTTCAACTCTCTTGAAGTCAGTTTTTTCCATTCCCATAAAATCACATCTAGTGTTGAAGTTGTAACTAAAGAAGGTTACAATAAGTTTCAGAAAATAATCTGACACTAAAATAGTTGTCACTGTGCATTACCAGGTGCACAAAGGTACTGTATGGCTTAAAAGGTGTGTTCTACAGCGATCTGGCCAGATTGGAATGCCAGCTCTTCACATCTACTCTCACTGAATAATCTTAGGTCCTTTACATAGTGAATCATGCATCTCCCAATCCACGCTCCACCCCCTGAATAGGTGGATGAGAGGTACGAGCCACCATATATATTGGGCATAAATATGACTGGAATTAAAAGTTTCTATACTTTATTTGGTTGGGGCATTATGGATGATCCAGTTCCAAACCCACCTCTGCACCAAGTTAAGAAGACTCAGCTAAAATAAATGAATAAATAAAGCCAAGTTTCCAAGTGTGGTGATTCATGTCTGTAATCCCAACTGTATGGGATGGGCAAGTAGTAGACTCACAGTCAAGGCCAGCCCAGAAAGCAGAAATAAACATTAGATGGTACCATAAATAAATAAATAAATAAAGCCCCACAAAAACTAAAATCAGTAAGAGATGGGAGACAGCAGCTGATCTCCTGCCTAGCAACCACAAGGCACTGATCTCCCACAAAATAAACATATAAGGACCTGTTTCTTTGGGCCTGGCTTACTTCGCTTCGTCCCATGGTTTCCCTTATTTGCAGTAACTAGTATATATCTGAGACAAGCAGAAAAGGTCAGATAAGTTGATGTTAGACGAAATGAACCCCAAGATAAGGACTCAAATGGCTTTTCTTTCTTGCTATTGTTTCTAACATATTTATAAGATGATTTTTTTTTGTTGCTTTGTATGTCCCTCCACCACCACGGTATAACCCCTGTTTTCACTGTATTTGACGTTGGTATAATTTGTGGAGGGGAAGGGAAAAAAACAAATTGTTTAAATAGAGATAAAGGTGGACCCACTGCAACAATGAGATGTATAACACATTATGTTGAAAAAAACAAACTTTACAACTTTGGCGGAGGAGGGGCTGGGAGGGCAGGGATGGGAAGGGGAAACTAAGGAGGAGGCAACAATGTTTGGTAAGAAATGTACTCATTACCTTGCTCATGTAATTGTAACCCCTCTGTATGTTATTTTCACAATAAAAAATTAATAAATAAAAAATAAAATACATATATATCATATATATATGAAAGCATTTCATATATATATGAGAGCATATATATATATATATATATATATATATATATATATAAATGAAACCATTTACAAAATCTGATCTACAATAAGCTTTCAGTGAAGTTTAGGTATTATTATGGCCATTACTATTATTATAATTAATAATTAATTCCCGTACATTTCATTTCCTAAACAAATAAAGCTCACATGCACATACTTTCTCTGTCCCTACTACTACCTAACCTAAGCTGAGTTCCTCACATTTCATTTGGATTCTTGCAGTGGCCTCTGAGCTGTTTTCCTGCCTCTCGTCCATACTAATCCGTTCTCTAACTCACACAGAATGATCTTTCCAACACATAGACGTGATCCTGTTTTTTCCTAGCTTGGCCATACATCTCAATGGCTCTCCAGGTACTGAAGCTGTAACTCTTTAGTGACCAGGTCCATGGATATTTTTCCATAGGACTTTGATTTTTTTTCCCCAAGTTCCAAAATCCAAACACCCGTGGCCTCCCTAACATTGTAAGTATTGTAAGTCTTCATTTCTCTTGCCTAGACTATTCTGTGAAGTAGTGTATCTTAGGAAAGTGTATTCTTTAGTTTAAATTCCAATTGCAACTCACCTCTACTAGTTTATGAACACTTCCACTGTTATGTGACTTGCACTTAACTCTTTTATCTAAGTGACACATCTCTTCTTTGCACATGCAGAGAGCTTTACATCTGGATGTTTTGCTCTTAGCACAGTTGAGTCATCCTTGAAGTCTACGATATGACTTCTTGATCCTTGAATGATAACGTGTATAAAGCTACTGGCATATATATCCCTTCTGATTTTGGTAGTCGAAATCTGAATTGTTAATGAATTGTTAACCCTCCTTGAGGATTAGATGTGACAGACAAAACTAGAGCTTTACTGTACATTCTGAGTTATATCACATCAAACTATAGATAACATATATAACATCATATCATCTCTTATTTCTCAGTATGTCATACATCATGCAACATCGCACATAATATTATACCATGTATCATATTCATCATATGCATTACATCATTTTATCTATCAAATCACATATCATATGTTGTTATCATATATCATTATATCATATGTTACATCCTGCCTGCTAAAGATGGAATTTAAGATAATAACCAAACTTCTTTTACTTATTTTGAATTTTATCCAGTGACATATTCATTCTATTCAGCCCAGCTTTCACATTCCACTATTTTGAATATTCTTTCCTATTTTGTAGGATTGTAAATCTAACATATGCAACTTCTGAATCACCTCTTCTGTGAAATTTTACCATTAACTGTGCTTTGGATTGACCCTATCCTTCTCTGAGCTTATAAAATTAACTGTGTAATTTGTTTTGATCTCTCATCATTTTCAGTATGATTCCATTTACACATCAGCTATTTCTCTTAAAAAGCTTTTAATCTCCTCATTGGAAAATGCTGTCACAGATCTTTTTTGCATCTCTCAGAGCCATGGCATGGTTCTGACCTCAGTCCAGGTGTTCAATAATAGCATACAGAGTTGAAAAGAAAAACACACATCATGTGATGACTAAGTGCATAATTGCAATCTCTCCGAGTTCACCTTGATGGGTTCCTGTATGATCTCACATGGAATACCTTTTTGTGAGGGTTTCAAGGTAACAGATAATAGATACTTCCTTAACTTTCACTTATAACCATTTCTAGGGGAAAAAATGAACTAAACTAAAACTTCAGACTGGAGTTTTTGGAGGCAGAAGATAATCTGTACTCAGAAAAGCAACACAAAAAACCCTGTTTACCTTGAATTTTCTAAGGGTAAACTCAAGAGCTAATGTCTTCCTACAACTGAGTTAGGAATAAGAAAGCTGTATTATCAAATCTTCCACTTTCCCTTAATAACATTGTTGCTTAACATTCTATTTTTGAATCCTCCTAGAAACAATATCTTACTGGCCAAACTCAATGGCCCAAACCCTGAAGGGTCTCCTCTTTTCTCTGGGAGCCACCAGAGAAATACATGATTAACATCAACAATATGAGTGCAGATCCACCATTTGTTTTATTCAACTAACTACAATCTACCTTTTGTTTGGGGTCCTGAACCAGCAAATCTGGAAAGAGAAGTTTCCATTTATTCCTTCATGTCACACATATTAAAAAGTGAAATGAGAAGACATATGTTTGATTATAAGGGTCATTCCCTTACCCAAAGGAAATTTAGTCTAGGGTTTTCTCATTAGACAATTTCATACTGTCTAGACTGACCCCTTCCTCTATGACTTTGTTGTAAAAGAAACTTTTTTAAAGAAGAAAGCCCAGGGCAAAGGTCATTTGAAACAAATTAGAAACTGTCACAACTGTTCTAAGCAACTTGGGAAACCATATAACAAGTTTTACAGTCCATCTTGTCATTTTTTCTTAGGATAACTATCAGAAGGTGGTCAGCCTGTCATAACAGAGGCCAATTAAAATTATATATCATTGTATTTTCCTTTCCTCTGGTGTCAATAATGGGGATCCTTCGGATAGCTCTTTGATAACCACTCCTGGGGATGTTAATTTCCTGACAAATCTATCATCTAAAGTTTACCCTAAAGGAGAATCAGTCTCTGAACAGCAATAAAATAGCCCAAATCTGGGTACATCTATTAGCAGTGTAATTGACAATCTTATAGCCCTATTGTACCATATTCTCATAACCTTATTTATACCTCTGTATCTGATTCCTACGGGGTTCAGTCAGAGATGTGCTAAACTGATGAAGAAATGTATGAATATGTGATATTTCAGACCAGTATTTCCAAAGCTTCAGGATCTCTGTCATCTCTTAATTCTCAGTATGTTGTTAAAAATTGCTTACACACATTTTGACTATCTAAACAATAAAATTTTATTCACTCACACAGAGAAACATAATGCCCTACTTCGAGTATATAAGAACAAATAATTATATTTTATTGTGGGAAAAAAGGAAGCAGAAGAGGTCAAAGCTACAAATGCAAAGTTGAGGGTCTACTGGCTTTATATTTATCCAACTAATCATTATATTTTCCCCAGGGACTAAGTACTTATGATCTGAGGAGAAGAAGAGTTATCTATTTTTGAATTGTGTTTGACAAACCAAAATGAAGGCTAGTAAATGAATCTAATTTCCTTACAAAATTAAACTGGATTAAAAAAAATAGCAGAGCCCTCAAAGCATTGGGAGCAGCTATTTACTTTGTTTTGCACTAGTGATGAGCCCCGTTAGAAGAGGTGAATTGTTGACAGATGTGAATGCTTGAATGTGAGAACTGCTGTAACCCCAGCGAGTCAGGACAAGGTACACGCTGCCTGTCATTTCCATCCCATCCAAAGTCAAAAATCATATTTCCATCAAGAGCCAACGACCTCAGAATGTCACAGCATTTGGAAAGATTTTAAAGAGATAACTAGGAAAACAGGATGATTCATAATTCAAATCCTAATCTTAACTCCATGTGCTCTTCAGGAAAGGAGCTTAGGACACTGAGATAGCAGAAATGTCACCAAGGAAAACCTAGTCGTGGGAGGACATGGAGATTCACACAAAGGGCCACAAGAGGAAGGCCTTAGAAGAAACCAAACCAGCTAAAGCTTTGATCATAGACATCTAACTTCCAGACCTGTGACGAAATAAATTTTTGTTGTTTAAGCCATCCTTCTGTGCCTTGTCATCCCTAGCAAACTAATAAATTAGAGAGAGCCAAGACCATTAGAAGTCAACACAATGACATCCAAAATGAGACTGAAGAAATCTTATTTGTTCCAGAAACTTATTGCACTCCATATTCATATATATATATATATATATATATATATATATATATATATATATTCATATACACACATATAACCAGAAGAAAAGAACAGAGAACAGAATGTCAGTATTTGATACCTTGTACAAAAAAAGCACAAATGTAGGCTGTATTTATTGCCTAACTTCTACACTTTCTATACATGATGGTTCATTTTCATCACAAGAGGCACAGTGCTTGCTTAGTCAAGTTATTTAGAGGGGATGGAGTGAGGATTGTTTGCTATTAAGTGCAGGTCTCTTCTTCTTCAAACCAGAGTAAAATCATACACTCTATGCCTCCATCAGAAAGAATGGCATTGCCCCATTTGTTAGAAAATGGAATGACTTGGAAAAAATTATATTAAGTGAAGAAACATAGGTCCCATGGTTTTCCTTATCTGCAATAACTAGTATATGTCTGAGAAAAGCAGAAACAGTCAGATAAGTTGATGTTAAGTGAAATGAACCCCAAGATAAGGACTCAAATGGTTTTTCTTTCTTGCTATTGTTTCTAACATATTTATAAGATGATTTTTTTGTCGCTTTGTATGTCCCTCCCCCACGGTATAATCCCTGTTTTCGCTGTATTTGATGTTGGTGTAATTTGTGGAGGGGAAGGGAAGAAACAAATTGTTTAAATAGGGATACAGGCGGACCCATTGCAACAATGAGATGTACAAGACGTTATGTCGAAAAACAAACTTTACAACTTAATGTACTCATTACCTTTCTCATGTAATTGTAACGGCTCTACGGTATTTTCACAATAAAAAATACTAAAAAATAAATTTTTAAAAAAGGATCAGAACAACTGCCCAAGAATACTGAGTATTCCATATTTGGATTTCCAGCATGGATGTCCATTCTGTGTCTGGACCCTGATTTCTGCAAGGCTGCCTGGTTGGAGCTCTGGTGGCAATTAGGTTTCAGACATAGTCTAAAGATTTTTCTGTTCCTACACTTAACGAGATGTTTATTTCTAGCAGGAGGATTTCTTGTTGCTAACATGTACTTTTGGTGCCAAGTTATTTTTCCTGCCCTTTAATATCTTTTTCAATGTATTGTTTATGCTTTTGTAACAGATGCCCAATTTTATTATACCATTACTTATTATTTTCCCATGTCACACTGGCCCATCAATACAACCTTTTCAAACACTGAATTATCCCAGATAACAATCAGTGAACATCTTAGGAATTAATTGTATTTACTGCCTTATATCAGCAATTACGTGTGTCCTACCCGCTGCTCGTGAAAGTTCTTAATACCAGAGAGCACAAAGATGGTGAATTCCAGAATCCCACTAGAATCTACAGTCTCACACATTTTTCAAATGAGCCCAGGGAATCAAGCATGACAGGCTGGTTTCTTCTGGAAGAGGACACGGAAGAGAATCTCAATGTCTTAGGAAATAATGTTGCCCCGTGCAAGAAAAGGAAAACAAAATTATGATTGTTCACAGCCCACATAAAATTCAACTGACCCCATGAGGAACTCAAGCTAGAATAAGCCCTTATACTTGAAAAGCTTGTGAGACTCTTTTTTTTTTTTTTTTTTTTTTTTTTGTCAGTTGAAGGGCTTGAACTCTGGGCCTGAGCGCTGTCCCTCAGCTCTTCAGCTCAAGGCTAGCTTTCTACCACTTGAGCTACAGCGCCACTTCCACTTGTGATATGGAAGATGGACTTTTATACCTACATCTCCATCAGCTCTATTGGGTAGATCCTGACCGGGGCTAAAGTAGCCTCACACTCCAGGGTGACTGTAACTAGGATGAATGTCATAAGCTAGCGCTATACCTTGTAACCGGAGAAACCGGAGAAACACAAATTTCAGCTAGACAAAAAAGGATGTTAATTTTTAAAATATTTGCTATTTAAAGATGACCATGATGATGAGCGAAACTAGCAAAAGGGCTTTTAAAAACCAGAGCACATGGCTGGGAAGGTGGCTCAGTGGTAGAGTGCTTGCCTTGCAATGCTTGAGGCCCTGGGTTCGGTTCCTCAGCACCACATAAGAAAAAAGAAAAAAGCCGGAAGTGGCACTGTGGCTCAAGTGGTAGAGCGCTAGCCTTGAGCTGAAGAGCTGAGGGACAGTGCCCAGGCCCTGAGTTCAGGCCCCACGACCAGACCCCCCCCCCCAAAAAAAAATCAGAGCACATCAGGATTGAATTTAATGATTCAGAAATGTTTCAGAAGCGTATCTGGCAAAGAAACATGTCAATATGTTTATGACAGAATAATCAGTGGTTGAATTGTTCACCACAGAGGCTTTGACTAGAATAAAGCTCTTATTATAAAATGACATTTGTCTTGTGGGGGTTACTACTCCTATCTTACAACAAGAAACGTACAGTGTGATTTTTATTTGACTTAGATACCTTATCCTAACCTAAACCTATAGGATCAGATTCTCTTGATTTTGCTTATCTAGAAGAAAATTCTTGAGAAAATTAACTGTTACCATGTATATAAGTGGGAGTTGTTCCTAGAAACCAGAGGCAAGGGTTACAAAAAAATAGGACAGGGAGTGTAAGGAAGGCAAAAAGTTGTACATTATTGAACAGGTGACCATTACGAATAGGTGAGCCTCAATATCATTAGATAACACGGGAACTCAGAGTTATCCAAATGAAGAAACAAGGAAAATAGTCTTTTGACTGGTTGCAACAAGAGTTGTTCCTAGAATCATTGCTGACTCTAGCATTTCTGGTTTGACTGAATGTAACAAACTACACACACACACACACACACACACACACACACACACACACACATACTCACACGTGTATATATATATATATATATATATGTATATGTATATTTAAAGTACTTACATGGAGAATTGCAAGTGTCTATGGTGTAGTAAACACAGACTACAACAGTGTGAGTTCTGAGTGGCTACAAAGTTAGTCATGATAGCTGCTCAACAGAAGTTCCAGAAAAGAAGCCAGAAATTTGACTTTACACTATGTTCCTTAAAGACCATTTATGAGAAGTTCAGAAAACAACACTGTATTGCATGCCAATGAAAAGCTTCACAAATATTAGAAATGGCTAATAGAAAGTATTTCCCCTGTTGGGAACCAGCTTGTCACAGAGCTTAGGAGAGACATGTGATACAAGAAAATGACCCCAACAAAACCACCCCAAAGAATTCCATAACCATTCAATAAGCTAACAATTTGAGGACAAATTTCAAGGTAACTTTGAAACGGTATTCTGAGAAATTTGAAAACATTATGATTTAAAGGATGCTATCATTGTTATTTACATACTCCATGAACTTACAAAGATATTAGAATTCTTCTGGGCACTTGTGGGTCATGCCTGTAATCCTAGCTACTCAGGAGGCTGAGATCTGAGGATCACGGTTCCAAGCCAGCCCAGCCCAAAAGTCTGAGACTCTTCTCTCCAATTAATCACCAGAAAACCAGAAACAATACTGTGGCTCAGAAAACAACTCAGCAACAGCACCTGGACCAGAATTCAGGCTGCAGGACTGATACATACAGACACACACACACACACACACACACACACACACACACGGACACACATGCACGCGCACACACACACACACACACACACACACACACACACACACACACACACACACACACACACACACACACACACACACACTAGAATTCTAAACCTCCTATCTATTAGGTGTTTCTAGGTTTGGCATTTTTTCAATACACTTTGAATAAAAAGATACTTTAGAGAAAGGATAATTACACTGAAGATTGCCTGAAGTAATGAAGCCAGACTCTTTCAGATGTTGACTGTGTTATCTTTCAGTGCTCACGATGGAATTAATAGCCAAATGTGAGAGATCACAGTGAGTACTTTTCAGGCCTTCATGAACAGGCTCAACAACAATGGGGCTATAAACACTGTCTCAGAAACATTACAATTGTGTCCAGTCTTAGGCCTAAATTATGATACTATTCCTAATGATCTATCTTAAAATCAAGTTTGAAACAAAAGAGTAGGGAGAAATCAGATTGTCGACTGTACACAAGGTTGAAATGTAATAATTACTATTGATTTTTTCTTATAGTTCTGCTTTCTTAGGATCTTTCTACCACTCTCTAGTTTTCCCTTTGAAAGTGACAATGATATTCTGAACTTGCTGAGCAAGGAAAAAATTAGGCAGGACCTTAGAAATCAGTGTAAATCACTGGGTTTGGTTCTAAGTATACTTTATGTATAGATTATTTGTACCAAAGTATGACATATCTTAGAACAAAAAGGTCACTCTCGAGAATTAGAGAGTGTTTGTCCTTCTATCCGAAGACAAACTAGCAAGAGCAAAACAACCAAATTTATTCATTACATTAGCATCCTAGTTATAAAACAGGGGAATACTCAAAAAAAAAGAAAAACAAAAAAATAGATAATGTAAAACTCAGGCTAATACACACCACCTCCAATGTAGAACTGTAATTTTGTTAAGAAATGACAGGACAGGGAAAAGTACTTTTACATCTTCAAAGATAACATGCTGTAGGAAGGTAAATTTATGAAAGGAGGTTAATGGGGTAAAAGTTTGTTTGGGTTCCATGTCTGGGTTAATAAGAGTCTAAAATCATCACCAGTAAAGGAGAATTTATCTCCTGTCTTTAGGCAGAAAAGGAATTTTCCTCCGTTTCCTGCTTCTTAATGTCCTTCAGCATAATTTTTTTTCCAGAAAGGTTTATTTTGAGATGGTATAACACTGGTGTCCTACAGTGATACTTTTGGGTGTGGTTTCTAATACAAGCATGAACTGGAGCACTCTGTCACAATCCAGGTAATGCAAGGCAGGCTTTAACTACAGAATAAAATTTCATGAAGTTAGATAGGAAGATTGACAGACATCACCACTGAGTTGATAAAGGGACAATATTTGGATATTTGATGAGTGTTAACAAGCTCTGTCGTAGCTATTACTCAAGAATGAAAGCAAAGATTATATTTTTGAAAAGTCAAAATTAAAAGGAAACTTAGACTCTTATGTGATATTTTCTGCCTAACACTCATGAAATGTGACTGATCTATAGAATCAGAATCAAATTAAAACACAGAAATTAAGTCACATAAAAATGTCACAGAATGAGCAAAAATCAAACCTTCTAAGCTTCTAGTATTGCTCAACAGAAGGATAATAATATCGGTTCATTTCGTGTTTTGTTTTAAATGCGACCTAAAATGTATTAATTTTTTAAAATAATGTATAATTTTCTAAACTGAAAAATCAAACTGAAAAATAGCAAGGATTAACTAGATAAGAATAGTGGGAAATAAAATATAATAAAAATATGTTGGTAATTATAATAAGTGTTAATTGACTAAATTTAATTAGAATTCAAAAATTGATTCTATTTAAAGAAAACAAGCTGGACATTGTAAAACATGACTATGAGCTCAGCACTCAGGATTCTGAGGTGAAAGAATCACAAATTCCAAGCCAGCCTGTATTACACAGCTTGCCCTCATTTTATAATATAGATAAATGAATACAGTGAGAGCATTTTTTTTAAAAAAAGCTCTCCAGCAACACTTTACAAGAAATACAATTCATAATTACAAAAAGGGCTTGAAAGAAAACAGAATGTGCAAAGTATTATACAAATATATGGTCCAGAATATCACTAGTGTATAAAATCAAATAATGCTTTAAAATTATACATGCATATATGCATGTGCTTGGCATGTAAAATTGCCAAGTGTAGAAAATAAAAGTGAACAGTATTAGGAGAAATCAACAAATTAATGTTATAAAATTTGAGAAATAAAGCCAGCCACCAGTGGCTCACGCAAGATCTGAGGCTTATACTTTGAAGCCAGCCCAGGCAGAAAAGTCCCCACGAGATTCTTATCTCCAATTAACCACTCAAAAAACAAAAAAGGAACAGTGAGTCAAAGTGGTAGAGCACTAACCTACCACTAGTAATGGAGCTCAGGGACAGCACCCAGGCCCCGGAGGTCAAGCCCCATCACTGACAAGGGGGAAAAAAATGACAGGAGAAATAGTGAAGAGTTTATAGCTTTAGTTCTTGAAACTCAACTCTTATTTCTTTCTGGTTTTTTCCTGTATTTTCTTTATGTCTTTTTTCTAGTCATTTAAGATCAGGTCAAATCTTAGCAGTTAACAAAACATTTTGCTCTAGAATAGGTGATTCCACAGGGCTCTAACTTGTATTGCTCATCTCAGCATCATACGGAGTGGCCTGAAGGATGGATGCTGTCATCACCTGATGGCTTGACAATTTCCATATTGGAAAACTGATGTTGTTGTTCACTAGAAACCTGTAGTTTGTGATTGTGGTCACAAAGTTCAGATGAGGCCTGAAATTCTTCAGGACATGTGCTGTGTACCAGAGGTCAGAGAAGGAGATGGAAAGTGAGAAGCAGGGGTGCGACATCATTTTGTAGCCTCGCCTGAACGTGCATTATCATTTTTCTGTTGCCTTCTATTTGATATAGTAGTTACAAAAGTCCTGGCCAATTTAAAGTGAAGGACAAATCATCGCTAATCTCTGCCTTCTGAGTAGGAAGGAACATGTCCAGAATATCATATAGGAATGGAAATATTTCTATGTTTTCTATTCACAAAATAGAATGTGCTGTGCTATTATAAAAGGAATACAGGCAAAAGAGGAATTTTATCATGTTGACAATTACTGAAACTTAACTCTGCTTACTTATCTTACTTTGCCCTGGCTATCTTGAATAACAGAGGACTCCTGTTTTAAAAGGTAAACCATTTTTTAAACCACCAGGCCTGTTCAGCTGCCTAAAACTTATTATCCAAAGCAATTAACTACTATCAGAAGCAGTGCTTTATATATTGATAGGTGGAAGAAATTGAAAAAAATGCAATTGGAATGGGAAATTAACATAGCCCTTTTGGTAATTGCTTTCTATGGGGCTTTTCTCTGACAGCTAAGACCCGAGACTAGTCAAGAGCTTAGGTAAGATTGTAAGATGCTCTGTAAAACTCATACATTTAAGTTCAAATGTGGCATAAAGTTAGTATTTCATTTCAAAACTTTGTTTTGAAATGAGAAAACACGAGTGTAAAATTACATTGTTTCTATTAGCAATGTACTAGAAAAAAATTGTCTGTTCATTTTCCTGCCTTGCTTTCTTCCTCCAAGTGACAGTATATTTTAATTCATCTTAAGTCACAATCCTAGTGACAATGACACCACGTTTATGTTTCATCCACAGCATGCATTGACTATATTATGGCTGCTTAAAAATGAGTATAATTGCTTAGTGAAGAGTTCTTGTAGTAAATGATATATATTGCAAAAAGAGCTGGGCTATCAAAGTGTGGCACAGTAATAATTAAGTTTATACAAGCAGAAATAAAATGGATTTGTCCATTTTGTTTGATGCGTATATTCAGTTACAATCTTAGCCATTTTGTTAAAAAAAACTTTTGTTATTTTAATATAAGTTGCATTTGACAACATATCAGCATATAGAAAATAATCATCATACATGGAGGAAATTCACTGAAGTCTAATTCTCAGCTTGGGCTTTAGGTTTTTTTTTCTGGTTCTGTATACCAGAACTATACCAACCTATGAAGCAGAAAGTAGGAATGTGAGACATATGGAAACCATCTCTGTCTTCTTTGGTGTATTGCTGGTATTTTGTTCTAAAGATCCCCATCCAAATGCTCACTTGGCTGATGCACCTGTCTGGCCATTTCGCTCACCTACCTGACTGCAGCTACAGCATCAATTCAAGTTCTCATTAATTTCCACCATTACTCTGCACCCAGTCATCCTGAGAGAAAACTAAGAATGGATGACAGAATCACATAAACCAGACCAAAAAGAGCCTATCATCCACTTAGGCAATTACCATTAATAGAGTATGTTTTAATTAATCCCTCCAGGATATAACAAAAGTAATAATTCAGTAGAGATGTTGTTGAACATGTCTGTGTTGCTGCTTATACTGTGTCCTAAATAACTGTGGTGTTTTATTCCATTTCTATCTTAAGTAGATGAGTGGATCAAGAAAGTGTGGTACATATATACAGTGGAATTATATGCTTCCATCAGAAAGAATGACACCACCCCATTTGTTAGGAAATGGAAAGACTTGGAAAAAAATTATATTAAGTGAAGTCACCCAGTCGGAAAGAAATTTAGGTCCCATGGTTTTCCT
Organism: Dipodomys merriami; assembly: GCF_024711535.1. Taxonomy (NCBI): domain Eukaryota; kingdom Metazoa; phylum Chordata; class Mammalia; order Rodentia; family Heteromyidae; genus Dipodomys; species Dipodomys merriami. The sequence goes on from NW_027202826.1 coordinate 17,305,945, forward strand.
TATTTGCAATAATTAGTATACATATAGGATAATCTGATCAGATGAGCTGAAAACCTCAAAAGCCATGTATATATGACCATATAAGATGATGCTAAGTGAAATGAACCCCAAGATATAGACACAAGTGCTAAGTGAAATGAACCCCAAGATATAGACACAAGAGGTCTGTCTTTATTGTTATTGTTTTATTTTAAACAGCACCATGTGATTTTATTTTTGGTTGTTGTTGTTGTTTCCTTTGTATGCTCTTTCCCCTATGGCATATCCTCTGTTGTCACTGTACTTGATTTTGGTACCCTACATCTTGTATAGACATATGTCTAATCTGGGGAGGGGAAGGGGAATAACAAAATTCTGAAACAAGGACACAGGATGACCCATTGCAACAAAGATACCCACAGGACAGTATATTGGAAACAATCTTTACAACTTGGGCTGGGGGTGGGGGGGATGGGGTGGGGAGGAGTGTGGGAGGTGTGGGAAGAAAGGGATAGTGGAACAATAACAAGGAAGGGAAGGGGTAAAATGTTTGACAAATAATGTACTCATTGCCTTACTCATGTAACTGTAACCCCTCTGTACAGCAACTTTACAACAACAAAAATTAAATTAAATTTAAAAAGATACACTTTCTGGTGCAAAAATCATAAATTTTATAACTCAATGCAATGGTATGTGTTACACTAATTATAATCAAGTATGAGTTTTACATATAAATTATCTGAAATAGTTAAGAGTTGAGTCTGCTCTATTAGTCTCAGAATTAAATATGCCTTCCGACAAAGTCATTCGCAGAGGTATCAAAGAAAATATCTCATAATAGATTTCAATGTTAGCTTAGAAAATAAGTTAACCCTGGGTGACTGTGTTGCATTGTTTTTGTTTGTATCTGTGGGAGCCTTAGAGCCCTTGTGAGAACTATGCCTAAGTAAGGAATATGAGTAATATTTCATTTTTTCAAGGTATCTGATGGACAGAGCCAGCAAGCGGTGCCCCATGTGAGAAAATCAGGAATCTACAACAACAAACAGTACATCAGAGTGTGTGCAAACGAATCCAAATGAAAACTGTTCATCGCCAGGTAAGCGGCAGCAGTGCCATGTGTTTTATATGGAATTTGATCATTTTATAACTCAAGCACAATGAGCTTTGGAACTGGGATGGTAAATATGCATAAATATCGCTTTGCTGAGATGATGAGAGCCTAAGAACTCACTAGAAACATGTTTACAGATGCCCAGGTAAAGGGGCACTACAGGAATAGCACAGGGAAAGCTTACTTTGTCTGAGAATATATTTTGATTTACATATTCTTCACAAATTAAAACTTTAAGCTCAGTTCCACAGTCACCAAACTCTCTTCAATAGATTTTAGTGAGTTTGCAGAGTGACTGGGAAATGCAAGTTCTCATTGTTATCAGAGATGATAAAGTTTCACAAGTCATTTTTAATTTAAAGTGGTTAAGCCCAAAAGGGCATATTCAGTGATGAAGTTTTTGTTTAAAATCTCATCATCTAGTAAGAGCAAACAGACAAACATATCATATACCACAAAGCAACAGTGTTAAGGGAAAATTAAATTCCTGTGGACTGGGGTTACAGCCTATAAATGATGGTCAAAATGTCTTCTTTGACAAGGAACTAGCTTTGTAGTGGTTTGAAGGAAGCAAGATAGTAATTGAGGGGATTACCTAAATGTTACCAGAATGTTCCAAGCCAAGCAAGATGCTGGGCTAGTGTTCTGAAGTAGAAAGAAAAGTGACCTGTGTAAAATCAGTAAAGCGGGTCAGTAGAGCTAAACGAAGTAAGCTGCAAGGTGGAAAGAGAGTTAATTGGGTCCAGAACACAAAAGATTTTACTCCAAATGACACTGGCAGCCATGTGGGATTTTTTTAAAGCACAGTGAGTGTCATGTATAACCGTTAGCAGGATCGCCCAGGCTGTCTGTGGAGGAATGACTTCAGGTGACAACCAGTAAGACAGAATCAAGGACATCATCTTGCGGCACTAGCCTTAAAGGTACCTGAATGGGACTGGTGGTAAAGATGATAAAAAGTGGTCACATTTGCTGTATATCAAGGAGAGAACTCAATCTTCAAAAATATAACATACTAGCTGGGCATGGTGGTTCATGCTTGTAATCCTAGCTAGTGAAGAGGTAAAGACTGGAGGTGTAATAGTTCAAGACCAGTCAAGCCCAGTAAACCAATAAAAAGGCAGGTGAGTGTATAACGCTCTTACTATTTGCATGCACACAGGAAGAGACACTTAATGGCCCAATGGAACACCAGGCAAGTATTTTCTGCTTTGTTACAGGACTCCTCTTGTTTCCCATTGTGCTCTTATTCTCCCAGCAGAGGAAATGGTACCACTCACTGAACCCCTGCCGTGCCTTCACATCCTCTAATGAGGCAACAATGATCATTCTAGACATGGTAAAACAGAGAAGGGACAGCACTCTGTATTTGGGTCATCCCTACTGCGGCTGATTTAGGAATGACTCTGGCAAGCCCCAGACTCTCGGGGCTTGTACCCAGTTCATTTTCACACAGCAAGCAGCGTGTGTGTGGCTGAGATGTTATGAGATGCAGTGGAGTGATGGAGAAAGGGGAAAGAAAGGAATTCGAGGGGAAAAAATGTAAATGAAGTAAAGGTAATGGCCAGCATTACCAAGCTCTGTTGCTTTCAATAACACAAATGCTTTCAAGAAGATGAATATCTGGGACAAGAGAAAGACAGCCCAGATACAAAGTAATAGACCGACTGTATGGACAACTGATTCTATTATTTCCAATAGGCTGAATCAGAGAATCTGTTCAAACACAGTCATATCTTGTAATAATACTCAAAAGGAAGGAATATATAAGACAAAACTGAATTTAACTTTTGCAAGTTTAATATATTTTCATATTCTTTCACATAAACCCCTAAAGATGAAGACTTTCACAGGTAAAGTTATGCACCTGATAAATAGCATTTATGTCATGATTTTTAAAAGACATTGAATTAGCATGATTGAAACCTAAAGGCAAAGATATAAAATTCTATCAATCTGACAATTACCTTTTATTAAGAGAAAATCTGTCACTGAAATTCCTTTCATTACCCATATCTACAAAATTATGAAAAGAACCAATAATTACTAAGATCTATTACAATGGACTACTCATGACTAATAACTCATGCTCTATTTTACTTTATATGATGATGGGTATTTACAAGATTTTATTTAACTTGCTTTTCTCAGATATCAGACATACAATAATAGTTTTATTTTATTATAAAACCATTTCTCTTACGTAAAATGTTTCTTAAGATTAAATCCAGAAAGAGAAATATATTTTAGAGGATATTTTCAAATGTAGTCTTAAAAGTTACTAATATATTTTGAGATACCTCTCTATACTTATCACCATAGAAGCAAACAATCAACAATCACTGAGAGGCCTAAGTATCCAGAAAAAAAAAAAACCACTGAGAAATATCTGCATTTTAGTTTTCATACTTGCTAAATGAGGAGAATAAAAGTTCAGTTTTTTAATAAGTTCTTTATTGTGAAAATACCGTATAGAGGGGTTACAATTACATGAGCAAGGTAATGAGTACATTTCTTATCAAGCATTGTTGTCTACTCCTTTGTTTTTCCTCTACCATCCCTTCCTTCCCATCTCCACAACTACACTCACCACCAGAAAACCAGAAGTGGCTGTGGCTCCAAGTTGGTAAAGAGGTAGCCTTCAGCAAAAAAGAGCTTTGGAACAGTGTCCAGGCCCTGAATTCAAGCCCAAGGACTAGCAGAAAAAATAAGGAAATAAATAAATTTGTAGAATTGTGCCTCATAAGTGTAAGGCAACTAATGTTTTTAAAACAATTAAGTTTGACAGCACAGTGATTCAGACACATACTATATTTGGAAATTGCCAAAAAATAGAACTTGCCTACTCTGTTCTTGCCAATAGTGAGAATGCATATTCTTCTGCAATGAATTTTGCTATTCTTTCCAAAGTGGAAGCATTGTTCAACACTGGAAAGAGTTTATAGAGAGTACAAGTTGTGGTACTATTATTGAAAGTTTTAGATTAGGGATGATAGGTTCTGTCTCTAGGGAAAAAAAAACCCATTCATTGATTTTAGTGTACGTTCTCATAAGATCAAGGAAAGTCTACCATGTTCCTGAAATCTCCTATCAAAGTGCAACTTAAGAGTTGAAAAAAGAAAATATTTATACTATCGGCTCAATCAATATTTTCTTTATTTACTAAATGTTTATTTACTTATCACGAAAACAACAGTTTCACCTGGTTCACAGATTCACTTGAGAAATCCAATGGAAACCAAGAATTATCAGTACCTTCACTTCTGTGCATGTATACAAAATTGTACTTGGAATTTTCAGAAGGATTTAATCCATTTGAACTTCAAAGAAGGTTGATTTTTCTTCAGCAATCACTGAGAGTTTCCATCATATTCAATAATGCTCCAAATAATGAGGACATACAAAGAAAGATGCCCTGCCTGCCATCCCTTGTCACAGTACCATGCAATATACGTGGGGGGTGGGGGGGCGAAAATGTCGCCACATCGAAGAATGTTAACTGTTCATTCTTTGACAAGAAATGACTTCGAATGAATAGGAAGACTGAATGGAACAAGTGAATTGAAAAAGGAGATGCAAGGTTTATCTTTTCCCTTCTGTTTTTGTTTCTTCTTGCTTCTCCCCCTTACATAAAATGTTAAGTTCATGTAAAATCTAACTTTTGCTTTAGAAGAGTATGTTATAGCGTATAGTCAAGCCAATAAGCATTTTTGAGTGCCTACCATTTGTAAAGCGCTACGCGAGCTTCTATAAAAACACAAATCTAAGTATTTCAAAGCCATCTTTTATTTCCATCCTTTTCTATGCTTTTATAATCACATGTTCTCTCTTGCTGAGCACTTGCCTTTGAAAAATGATATTTTAACACTTGACTGTCTCCTCAGCAAAAGTCATCTTACTGAAATAATAAAGCCGACTGGATCCTGCTGAGCCTGATATTCTGAGAGGAAAGAGAGAAAACAAATAAAGACTTACCTAATGTTGATGAGACAAACAAACAAAATGTCAAGAAATAAGTAGCCCAAACTCTAGTGTGTGTGTGGGGGGGGGGGTCTCTTCACTGGGGCTCTGAACAAAAAATGAGCTGGTGATGTTCAGATGAGGAACTTCCACCAGCAAATCGTTCCTGCATTTGAGTTTCACCATTTCTCATTTGGGACCTAATTTTGCTGTGTCACTAGAAGGTAGAGGAGTAGACTGAAGAAGACAATACAACAACAAAGGCAAAACAACAGAGAAGGAGCCTCATCTTTGGGACTTGTTTAGGATTGGGCGTGTTTCTATTACAAAGAGAGAGCGCTAAAGCAGACCCAGTAAATCTCTGACATATCTCCAACGGTTCTTTACCTGGAAAGGAAAAGGGAGAAGCCCAGATAATAATATAATCATAATAAAAAGGAAAGGCCAGCAGAATAACAAATAACCACACACCCTCACTTCGGACTTACTCCGCCACAGCAGAATACACTTTAAAAAGCAGTAAAAAAAAAAAAAAAAAAAAACCAATAAAAAGCCAGGCGTGGTGAAAAAAGAGAGAGAGAGAAAGAGAGAATCTACTCTGCAATAAAGGCAGTCAATAAAGAGGCTCTCTCATTTAAACATCAAATGCGCATTGTTTTGCAACACCTGTTATTCAGCCATAATAGCTTTCTTAACCTGTCAAAGTGTTTAAGCTGAGGAAAAGAAATGGGCCTCCAGCTGTGCAGCTCTGTGGAGAAAGCCTGTGCGCAGCGATATTAGTTTAATGAAATGTGTACAGATTGTAATTGTGGTAATAAGAGGGCAATTCCCTGAGGTGCCTGAGGAAGGCGGTGAGCTCAGCCAGGCAGAAAACAGAAGCTTGCGGGCGGAGGAGAGCAAAATATGGCCTGGTGAAGGGAGAGACAAGAGAGTGACTGGAAACCTCAGGCAAAGAGAATCCTTCCAAGTCTGCAAGGGGTTAAAAATCCTCGCCTGGCAGCACTGCTGACCCACGACTAATCCAAATCAGTGTTTGCTCACTGCTGCCCAGGAAAGGAGGGAATCGGCTCCTGGGTTGGCGACAAGATGACCACGACCTCTGGGAAACTCATATTCAGAGGGAGAGACAATGAATAATCCAAACGAAGGGAGGGGTAAAGGAAGGGAGAAAATGGGGGGAAAATACATTGCAAATCAAACCTAGCATCTGCTTTTTTTTCTTGTTTCTTTGTATATACTGAGGCATCATCCAGAAAAGAACATTGTTGAGAGGCAGTTCAGAGAGAAGGAGCCATTCCTGTCACTTACTGATAGAAGATGTGTCACTATTTTAAACGTCCCTAATGCGTTCCAAGCTGGAAGAGCTGAAGCCGAGACCTCACGGGGAATCAGTGCCATGTTAGGAAATCTCAGGCATTGATTACACATCCCTGGAGGCCCAAGGTAAAGTCTGGAAGTTCAGACCTCCTGAGGTCTCAATGGGTGATCACCTCCCACACTTTTGTGAGGTTTCACCTCTTGGCATTCTACCAGGTTCTTACAGTGAATAGCAGAGAGGAGTTTTCTTGCTTTTCATCAGGAAAGAGGCACAGTGACCATTTTGAAATAAACCAGAACATTTTTCTTTAAACAAACTTACATGGTGAAGTGATGTTCCCTGTGCTTTGTGTTTCTGACCAATCAGAAACAGCCTCTCTGAGGTGAAATATCTAACCTCCACGCCAGCGCCAGCCTCCTACAACATTGTTGTTCTTAACAGCATCTACCTTCTGAGAAAATGGTTTCATAAAAGTCTAATCTGATTGGGGTTTTGTCACAATTTTACATACTTGAGGGCAGGAAATATCTAACTACAGGACCATTAACCACCAAAGGAGGGACAACAATAATAAAACACACTTGTGAAGTTCAGCATCCTGAGGCCCCGACTCCCAGATCTAGTCCTAAGATTACAGGATACTTTCCTTGCCCCCTCCTCCCCCGCTTTGGCAGTGCTGTGGTTTGAACTCAGGGCTTGAGCTTGCTAGGAAGGCCCCTAAGAAGCACTTGAGATGCATCTCCAGAGTTCCACATCCCTAGAGTTCCTCCTGCATCTTAACAGTAACTAAAACTTACTTACTGTGCTTTCTTTTACTCAGCCCTGTGTGTCTGGCTATCAGGAAATTATTACAACAAAGTATATTAAAAGCTAAAGATAGTGTGAAAAGATTGATCCAGCATTAGAATCAGACTCAGATATAACAGTGCAAAAACAAAAAAACGTCCTGATAAAAAGAGCAAAATATGTTTTAAAAAATAGTACACCTACAAAATAAGAGAGGTATCAGAAAAGATCTAACATACACATAATGATAATACTAGATGTAAAAATGTGAAACAAAAAATATTTGTATCAATTATGATTGAGAATTTAGGATGTTAGATACCAAATCATAGATCAAAAAAAAATAATTGAAAACAAACCAAGTAAAAGAAATGCTTATTTATAAAAAGTTATACCTAGACATATCATTTTCAAACTAGAGAAAATGAAAATAAAGGAAAAACTCCTGAAAGAAATAATGGGGGACCTGTTGCAACAATGAGAAGTACAAATTGTCATGTCAAAAAACGAGCTTTACAATGTCGATGGGGCGGGGAGGGGGAGGGAAGGATGGGAGGGGAGGGGGGAGGCTGGGAAGGGAGGTGAAGGGTAAACAAAGGAGGAGGCTGCAATGCTTAGTAAGAAATGTATATATTATCCTGCCCATGTAATTGTAACCCCTCTGTACAGTATGTTCACAAATAAAATAAATAAATAAATAAATAAATAAAAGAATGGGGAAATAAACTGCTTATGTAGGAACAAAGTTAAGAAGTCTCTCTAACTTCTCAGACACTATAGATGCCTTCTCAATCTAGGGGAGAAAAAAATGAGATAATCGTTTAAAAGGAGTAAAAAAAGTATTTTGGTCCACAGTTTCGGAGATTTTCATACCTAGTCAACTGTATTCCCCAACATTATCCTTCAACACAGATGGAGAAACAAAAACTTCCTCAACCAAAAGTAAGTACATTCATCATCAGTCAAGTTACTTTATGAGAAATGTTTAAATAAGTTCTTCAGAGAAAAAAAGAAGAAGTTCTAAACTCACAGAAGGAAGGTCGCTCAGAGACAGAGCACTTGCCTAGTATGCACAAGGCTCTGGGTCTGATTCCAGCACAATAAGGAAAAAAAGGAAAATCCAAGTCACAGCCACAAAAAGACTGGCAGAGCACTGGGGATGCAGAAATTGAAAGCGAGTAAAAATATTCATTGCTCTTAGGTTTAATTGAACTGATAATTAAGAATTTATTTAGGGCTGGGAAGGTGGCTTAGTGGTAGAGTTCTTACCTAGCATGCATGAAGCCCTAGGTACCACATACACAGAAAAAGCCAGAAGTGGTACTGTGGCTCAAGTGGTAGAGTGCTAGCCTTGAGCTTAAGAAGCTCAGAGACAATGCCCAAACCCTGATTTCAAGCCCCAGGACTGGCCAAAAAAAAGAAAGAAAGAAAAGAAAAAGAATTTATTTAATAAGCAAGCTATAATATATGTGTATGGGTATATATGTGCTTAGGTATGTTTTGCATACAAACGAGGCAACACATTAAAAATAAGCTTAAAATGATATTTGGTTTATAAATAAAAGAGAGAAACAAAAGTAAAAGAGAAAAGTCAAATACTCAATTTAAATAAGAATGGGAAGGAATTTTTTTGCAGATGACATCAGTGTAAAAAGTAGGAAAAAATAATCAATAATATTCTCCTATAACTAGTAAGTAACTTATGGAAAGGTTTCAGGATAAAAGATGAATAATTCCTATATACCAGGAATTAACATGTACACATTTAAATTAAGGACACATATACAAACTGTGGAAGTGGCTCACTTGCCTAGAATGTGAGAGACCCTTGATTTTATCACCAGCACCATGTGCACAAAAAAATCCATTTCTATTAGTATCCCGAAACATGAAATTATTTTATCTAAATCTAACAAAATATGTATCAAATCTACATGAGGAAAAATATAAAGTTGAAACAAAAGTAACCAAAGAACTATATAAGTTGCAAGATGGACGTGTTTATGATCAGATTTCATAACTGGCAAAAATGTCAATGTTTTCAAACAACCCACAGATTCAATGTAATCTCAAATAACATACCAGCAAGCCAATGTGTGGCTATTCAAAAGCTGATTGTAAAGGTTATACAGAGAGACAAAACTCTCACAGTTTCTGAAACAAATTAAGTTGGATAAAAAAACAGTACCTGACTTCAACTCGATACATTTTCTAAAGAGTTGGTAAGTGGGTGTCCTGATGTCATTTTCTCATCTAATCCTCTGTCTAATACTGCATCATGAATAATATTACCATGTTGTTTTTCTTTTAAGGGATCATTGATGAGAAAATCAGAGTTTTGAGGGGACAAGTTGATTTGCAGGTAAAGACAGTGACTGAGCAGTAACTGATTTGAGCTGTCATCACACTATTGTACTCTGGAAAATCAGTCATAAAATGGTTTGCAAAGCTTTGTTAGATGTTGTTAAGTAATTTTGAGGTTCTTAATATATTCACAAATCAAGATTTTTCAGCTAAGTATATTAAATGCATGCTTTCTCCTATTGCTATAATAGTGAAACTATTTTTTTCAGACTACCTTATAGAATTTGTCTATAACTTTAGAAACTAAATGATTTCTCAAAAAAATCTTCCAATTCAAGAATTCTATAGTTTTATTTATAGTTGCTCACTTACTCGCTCTCTCTAGCTCTGTGTGTGTGTGTGTGTGTGTGTGTGTGTGTGTGTGTGTGTCCATGTGTCCGTGTGTCCATGTGTCCCTGTGTCCCTGTGTCCAAGTACAGGCTACTACACAGGCTTGAACTCAGGACCTGGGGTCTGCTGTTTTTTTATTCAAGCTCAGCACTTGAGCCAGAGCTCCACTTCTGGCTTTTTGCTGATTATTTGGAGATAAGAATCTCACAGACTTTCCTGCCCTGGCTGGCTTCAAACCAGGATCATCAGATTTTAGCCTCCTGAGCAGTTAGGATTACAGGCATGAACCACTGGCACTCAGCGTCTCTTCTCTTTGACCACCTCTTAAGCAAGCTAGTTCTGTTCCCTCTATACGAAATAAAAACAGAGCTATGAGGAAGATCTTGATGGATATTTTGCACCAATAACAAGAAAAGAACAATGCAAAATCAAAGTGCTTGTTTCAGAAACATAGTAATATGTTAATTTAAGTAATCAGATCAGATTACATGATCAGTTGGAAAACCATGAACGACTTCCCTCACTTGAGATATACTTTTAAATCATGATCAAATAAGTCAAAGAATTTAGCCAGTATGCCACAAAATGTAACCAGAGCTCAGTGAGAGAATTCTATCATTGACTTTTCCAAACTAACCCAAGTTCTCTGGACCCAACTTTGTAGACTTTGTTGATGCTACATTCTCTCGCTTTGTGAAATAAATTTTAAACCAATTAAGTTCAAAGCAGCTAGGCATAAGCGGACTAAAACCGTTTTGTTTCTGAATCGTGTTATTTCAGTATTAGATGGGAAGGTTTCTGAGAGTCGCCCAGCAGAGAATTCCTACTGTGGGATGACACGGCAGCCTTTCATCATCTGTGTCTTTCTCTGATCCATGATGCCATGTGGAGCCTCCTGACTGATTGGACGTGACACTCCGTCACCAAGCCAGATGGACCAGCTGTAAGCCTCCGCCGCAAAGTCACCCATCATACAGCAACCCAGAGGTTAAAAATGCTTCATAAGAAATGTACTCATTACCTTGCTCGTGTGATTGTAACCCCTCTGTACGGTATTTTCAAAATAAAAAAGGTATTTATAAAAATAAAAAAAATAAAAACACCATATCCCCCCCCAAAAAAAAATGTCCACTGTTTTTGAGGACAAATGTATTTGAATTATCCAGATCACCTTTTCCAAATATAAGCCACTCAAGGTCCAAATATAAGCCAGTGACTTTGAATTTGATCAATGTTTTTAATGTTAACACCATTCTAGGTCCTTCTTACATGTGTGCCTTTTGGGGGCTGCTGTTAACATTAACATTAAAAAGGTCTTCTACCTCTTTATTAGTAAAGCCAAAAAGATAAAAATTCCAAACTGGGCGGGGTCAATTTTGAGTATTAGTAAGTAGGTTATTCGGGGTTTTTTTGTTTGTTTAAGTAGAATAGAATCATTGCTTTCTGTTTTATCCTAATTAAATTTGTAAGGAAAAGGCAATTTTCCTCAATAACCTGCGTAGTGACTTGTATTTTGGTGTGCCTCTGCTCGCTTGTATGGTTGTTAACATTTGCTCCTTGCTTCCAGGGAATCCTACCTCTTCATATTGCCACAGGAAAAAGTCTGCCTAGGGATTAAGCAGATACAACCTTATTTCTATGGTTTCGTAGACATTATTCAAATAGGTCAATCATTCTGAGAAGAAATCCTGACCTTTGTGCTTATCGGGTAAAACGAATTTGAACGTTGGCTCTCCTATCAGCGCATACATTCAGTGGTCCCCAGCTCAGCACAGAGAGAGGACACACCATGTTCAATGGTCATGCAAGGCCTGGAGGAACAGAAATGACCTCATGCTGAGTAGCTGAAGGTTTCTATCTACATGCCTTTGCCTCCTTCCTTCTTATCATTCTCATTTGGTATCTAAACCCCAAGATGGTGAAGCTCTTATCTTACCTCATCCCCTTCAATTAGAAAAGTAAAAGGGATCAACTTTGGGTTAATATATGAGGTGTGCTTTCTCAACTATCTAAGCCATTCATCTGACAAAAGTAACCAGGATTTCTGGTACTTTTTATTAGAAAGAACATAAAGCTGAATTGAATAGCTGATGGCAGAAGATCTTAAGTTTCATGTAAGCAAAATCTCCTTAAAAAATACCTCTACAAAAGATCAAGTCTAACCAAGCTTATCTTGAAAAGGATTTAGTCTTTGCTCTATTTTTCAACATGTCCTTTGTCTAAATGAATACTACTGAGGAGTAAAAGGCTTAGCTCCTGATCGTTTGCAGAATGAGTTCCGCTCATAATATCATATTTTGCTGTCAGTAAATGTTATTAAGGTAAGAATTCTCTATTTTTTTAATTCGACTCTGGCCTTCAGCTTCTGCTGAGAACTTAGGGGGAAAAAAACAAACATATGAACTACCTATATTAAAAGAACCTCCTCTATGAGATCCCTGCTTCTTAGAGCTCTGCAGTTTCATTCAAGCTGTTCAAGGTTAAGCATCTATTCATGCTACTTTGAATTGAAACAGTCATAGCTTTTGGAACACAACTTGCCTATTAGGTCTAAGTCTTTTTAGCTTCTGTCTCAGGAAAACATAATGATAAGAGCTTCTTTCTCTCTTTGGGGGGCTTTGTTATATATTGCTAAGTTGGATAAAAGAAAATATAGGATCAATGATTTTCTTTTAAAATATGGCATTTCCACTGAAGAGAGACACCATTGAATTTTCTGTGGGTTCTGGTTATGATACTAGATGAGGTTGGGTTTCATAAGCCTGTTTGGAGCAGATGGATTTCTCTGCTCCTCAGAAGAATCATCCACTCACTCTTTATATATGTGGCCCTGCATTTAAACACAGTACCAAAAATAAAAGTGTGTCAATCTCAGTAGCAGCTTTATCCACCCAGACAGAGACAGTATTTCAAAAACTAAAAATGAATTTTAAAGATCTTTCATATGACATAAAGTATTAACTCAGGCTTTGTCTAGAATGCTCAACTAGAAGGATGTTAGCTACTCATTATTACCATTGCTGGAGCACTGGCATTGCGTGACCTACAAGTAAGTGTCTTTGTATTAAATTATCAGTCATCTGAAATACTACGTCTTCTACATAGGCAATTCCACTGATCAAATTTCAATTTCTTCCCTTATGATTGCACCCACCGCTAATTCTCTGTCTCTCTTGGCTCTCACTGTTTGCTTTACATTGTTTTGTTTAACAGTCCTTTGAGAAAATGAGCTCATTTGATGACTTTAGACAATACACAGATCACATTTACTTGCTAACAAACAAACATTAAGAAAGCATCTATGGTTGGCAAAGAAATGTGTGAAGAATGGTAAGAGAAAGTTGCTGTTCTCAAGGATTTCATACTTAGCAGAAAAAGTAGGAAAATACTCACACTGAATAATATAAGACATATTCTACATGTTTCAAGGAGTTATTATCTTATAGCATTATCTTATGGCTTAGGTGAATTGATGTACTGTCCAGTCCTGCCTTGCTCTGATTAATACCTGATTCTGGAGTTAAAATGGCCTTGAAATGCTTATCAGATTATTGTTTACTTTTAAGTCATTCAGTGCCTCACATTTGCTATCAAGGAAGACCTCGAACACGTGCTTTTCATGATTTCTACTTGTCTAAGGTCTCCAGTTTCCAGCACTCATCTCGTTTTCTGTTTTATTTATCTTCGCCAGCGAAACAATGTTGAGTTGACTGCATTGCCTTAGGAGCCACCTAGGCCCGGCCTTATTGAAAATTACTGATAGATATTTTTCACTAAAGGGAAAATGACAAACTTTTCTTTGAACATATCAAAGTCAAAGTTCCATTCTAAGATTCAGACCAGTATATCCAACAGGCAAAGGTTGAACTGATACTTGAGGTAGAGACTAAATCTGCTGCATTGATCATGGAGTTGTTCATAAACATGTAATTCTTAGAAGCAGAGCAAGAAGCAAGGAAAGAAGGTTTAAAATAATAGTAGATGTTACGTAAGTCAATAAATGTAATCCAACATATCAACAGAGCCATGGTCAAGAATCACATGATTATTGCCACAGATGCAGAAAAGGCCTTTGACAAAATTCAACATTCATTCATGCTAAAAGCTCTGGAGAAAATAGGAATAGAAGGAACATTTCTAAAAACAATAAAAGCCATTTATGACAGACCAATAGCCAATATTATATTTAATGGGGAAAAGCTACAACCAATTCTCCTAAAATCAGGAACAAGGCAAGGATGCCCACTGTCTTCACTCCTCTTCAATATAGTCCTAGAACCCTTAGCCAGGGCAATAAGGCAAGAAAAAGACATTAAAGGGATCCGCATAGGGAAAGAAGAAGTTAAACTATCCCTTTTTGCAGACGACATGATACTATACCTCCACGATCCCAAAAACTCCATCCCAAAACTCTTAGAAATCATAAATCACTTCGGCAAAATAGCAGGATACAAAATAAACCCACAAAAATCAGTTGCCTTCCTATACACTGATAATGTACAGGAAGAGAGTGAAATAAAGGGAGCAACCCCATTCACAATAACCTCCCGAAAACTAAAATATTTAGGAATTAACCTAACCAAAGATGTAAAAGAACTATTTAATGAGAACTATAAAAAGTTAAAGAAAGAAATTGCAGAAGACACTAGGAAATGGAAAGACCTCCCATGCTCCTGGATAGGCCGACTTAATATAGTAAAGATGGTAATACTTCCAAAACTAATATACAAATTCAACGCAATTCCTATTAAAATCCCAATGACGTACATCACTGAAATACAGAAAACAGTCCAAAAATTCATATGGAACAACAAAAGACCTAGAATAGCCAAAACAATTCTAGGGGATAAAGACAATATGGGAGGGCTATCCATGCCAAACTTCAAACTCTACTACAGAGCTATAATAACAAAGACAGCATGGTACTGGCACAAAAACAGACCCGAAGACCAATGGAACAGAATAGAAGATCCAGAAATAAATCCACAGGCCTACAGCCAGCTGATATTTGACAAAGGAGCCAAAGACATACAATGGAAGAAACACAGCCTCTTCAACCGCTGGTGCTGGGAAAACTGGGCAGCCACATGCAGAAAACTAAAAGTGGACCCCAGCCTATCACCATGCACCAACATCAACTCAAAATGGATTAAAGACCTTAATATTAAACCTGAATCTCTGAAACTACTGCAGGACAGAGTAGGAGAGACACTTGAACTAATAGGCACAGGAAGGAACTTCCTGAACAGAGTCCCAGGGTCACAACAAGTTGGAGAGAGACTCGACAAATGGGACTACCTTAAAATAAAAAGCTTCTGCACAGATAAAGCTATCGCAACCAAGCTAGAAAGACAACCAACTAATTGGGAAAAAATATTTACCAGCAATATATCAGACAAGGGGTTAACATCCTGTATATACAGGGAACTCAAGAAACTAATCCCTCCCAAACCTAACAAACCAATTACTAAATGGGCAAGGGAACTAAAGAGGGACTTCTCAAATGAAGAAATAAAAATGGCAAAGAAACACATGAGGAAAAGTTCATCATCCCTGGTGGTGAAGGAAATGCAAATAAAGACAACCCTGAGATACCACCTTACCCCAGTCAGAATGTCCCACATCCACAAATCAGCCAACGACAAATGCTGGAGGGGATGTGGAGAACGAGGAACCCTATTACACTGCTGGTGGGAATGTACACTTATACAACCACTTTGGAAAGCAGTCTGGAGGGTCCTTAGAAAGCTAAAGATTGACCTCCCTTACGACCCAGTCATACCACTTCTAGACATCTACCCTGAACAACAGGAACCAATATACAAGGACACGTGCACCTCCATGTTTATTGCAGCACTGTTCGCAATAGCTAGGATATGGAAACAACCTAGATGCCCCACCACAGATGAATGGATCCAAAAATTGTGGTATCTATACACAATGAAATATGATGCAGCCATTAGAAATGACAAAATAATGGCATTTGCAGGGAAATGCATGGAGCTAGAAGGAATCATGTTGAGCGAGGTAAGCCAAGAACGAAGAGGCAAACAGTACATTGTCTCCCTGATAAGTGGATGATAAATCCAAAATGTTAGGTGATATGACAAAACTAACAGGACTTAAGAAATAAAGAACTCCCACTCATCTGGTTGAACCACTACCAAATATCCCCATGCTGCTGATCACATATATGGTATCTAACATGTGAGCACCGTTATATATTACAGACTGTGATAGACAATTTGCTCCAGGAAAGTTAGAATGAACTTGTGACTTTAAATGAGCATCATTATTCTACAATACTGTGAACTTCCGGAAATTAAGTAATCACTTAATCACAATCAAAAAAAAAAAAAAAAAGAACCTTGGGGAAGGTAGGGAGGGAAGGGATGGTAGGGGGAAAACAATGGAGGGGGTAACAATGTTCAAGAGGAAGTGTACTCATTACCTCACTCATATAACTGTAACCCTCTGTATAGTATCTTTACAATAAAAAAAATTAAAAAAATAATAGTAGATGTTGATTTAAGAAGACTGAATTATTTTAGGACCTTTGAAAGAATCTAATACATTATGATGAATCTTCAAGAAGTTTGAATTTACAGCATTTTCGAAACTCATTGACCAAAGAAAATTTATTTTCCCAAGTCATTATTTAAAAAGGAAAAAAGAGAAAAACAGAACAAGAAATGATCAGCAGGTTAAATACAACAGGCAAGTCAATCAAATCAATCCTTTTCCATCTTGAAAGGGATTAAAATGTAGCAGTGTTCAATACATTGAATAACTTTAGAAGATCAAGAAGGATTTGATGAACATAATTATTTCTATCACAACAAAATAGAACCAAACAGAATGGAAAAAAAGATAGTGAATCAGAGATGTATATATACAGTGCACCCAGTGTCAGCAAGGACAAAAGAGTTGCACAACATCCAAACAGTCACCTGAATGGTGCTCATGATGCTACAGGTGAGGTGAAATGACCAACATGCCATCTCCCACCACGTGAACCGCACCAGACAGGGCCAGGAATGCAGCATCTTACTTCAGTTCATTCAGTACATGTACAACACGCCCCACACAGAACCAGGACAATGTTTTTGCCACTTGCAATTATATAATTAATGGACCCCAGTGTCCAAAGTGAACTTATTTATTTTTGACAGCCTAATTCACTGGAGCAAGCAGGTTGACTGTTGAACATTCCAGAGTCATTTGCTTGGGCAGACAGAACAAATGTGACCCCAGAGACACTGCTGACTGCCCATGCACCTGTACTGCCTTCCCCTCCCCACGCCCTTCCCCACTTCCGTTCCATTTTATGTGCCATTTATCTGCTTAGCTTCCCTTTCTCCCATTGGAATCGCTTTCATGGAGTCTCATTTTCTGCTTATTTTCCACCTTCCATTTTTCCTCCTTTCTGCCTGACCAACAAATGCCACATAGCAGACAGACTCATTCATCTCTAGAGCCTTATCTGGGGGTGCACATGTTTCTTTTCTTTGAGGTCAGATTAACTATTCCTTATATGCAACACAAAGAAGAAATATGCATTGGCAGCAAAATTCTCCTATGGTAAACCATCCTTTCTGTCCACTATGTTAAGCCAATTTAACATGCTTAAACATGCTTTTTGTCATCCACCACAAAAGCAAAAGGCAGCTGAACTCTGGTTAATAAATCATTTTCTGAGGCAGAAAGACTGCCTAGGAAATATGATGCCAGACATTTAAGACTATTCTCTAAAGGGTTTTAGTCACGAGTTCACCTAATTTCCTCATGACTAAAACTGTTTTAGGAAAAGACATCTGAGCGAGCAAGAAGGAGTGGCTAAATTTAAAAGCAAATTCACTAAGTAGTGAGAGCAAACTTTGCACTTGCTGTAGGGTTTATCGGATAATTTTTTTCCTTCAGTGGAGAATATATAATGGTTATGTGTGTGTGTGTGTTAATGAAGATTTGAATTTTAAGTAATATTAGAATGGATACTTTTTAAATCCTCAACGTGTTGACTACTTCCACTTCTGCTTCAGTTTTTATTAATCTAAGTAAATTCATTTGCTATTAACAGGGTATCCAGAAATAGATTGTAAAGAGTTTACTATAAAAGATAGAAAAACGAACCCCAAAACAAACTTGAAATGCTGGCCACAAAATGAAGGTAAACAGACCTCTGAAATGACATACTTAGGGGAAATGATTATGCATTTGATCTCATATTCATGCATATATAGAGATATATAGATAGAGCAAGAGAATGAGAGCGAGCGAGCGAGCGAGAGAGAGAGAGAGAGAGAGAGAGAGAGAGAGAGAGAGAGAGAGAGAGACCTAATAAACTCCCCAAATACCAGTTTCTAGTTAGGCTAATTACAAGTATCATTGCCAAATATTTGAGATAGTAGCTTAAGCAGGATGAACTACTCACATTCTCACACTTTTGTTACACTGTGAACCAAAATGTGTTCTGTCACCCATTCGTTCGTGTTAGGTGGTACATGCATTCATTTTAGGTAGAATATTTTTGGGTCAACTGATACATTTAGACATCCATCTTCAGGTGGTCAGAGGTGAGCTCTTTTGGCTTGACTTTTATCTTCTCCTCCTCTCCAGCTGTTATGTGACTTTTAGAGCTTGGACAGACTCCCAAATTCTGAGAAAGGGGAGTAAAAGCTTTTGAATGCACAGGTGTCACTGTGGCCCAAACTGCTTCTTGCCCTGTTCACTGATGAACATTGGGAAGCAACAGACAACCCTGGCAAGACAGCATAGTCCTTTTCAATTTCAGAAAATGACATGGTTTCCTGATCAGATGAGGAACCTGGCAACGTATCGTCATCCATATAGCCATGTGGAGAAAAACTGAGTTGAATGGCTTTGGGGAGACACTGAAAGCCGTACTTTACACAGAACTGTCCATAGACAGTAGAGTAGCTCACGAGTAGACAATTTTCCATTGTCTCCCCAACAATCTACTGTCTGAACATAAATAGTTTAGCCTTAAAATAATTGGTTCCTTAATCTAGCTACATTCACTAATAATAATCATAGCACGCATGTGCCTGTTACTGTACAAAGAGCTAAATATTCATTATCTCTTTTACAGGAGAACTTAGAGCTGATAGAGCAAATTATTTAGTAGGCCTTTGTGATTGTAATTTCATTAGCTTCCTACATTGAGAGAACGTTATTGTGAGAAGACAGTTCTAAGTCTGAAGCTAATTCTACTCCAAACATGTAACACTACTCCTACAATCTTTATATGCTAATCTTTATTGAGCATATACTTTATGACAGAATTATTAGAACTACTTTATCTCATTAATGTGTATAATAAAACCATGACTTTTTTTATAACTTCAGAAATCACCAGAGATGTTCTGATGATTTTGCCTGCATTCCAAAATACAGCTCCATTACAAATAGGTACTAGCCCAATCTCCCGTAATGAATTTACAAAACTCTCCTGTGAGACAAAGGAAAATACAGCTGCACATTGATTAACATAGACAAGTAAAGAGCATTCCACACTCACAGATTACAGGAACATTAATTTTAAAAAGATACTGATAAAACCAGAACCCCAATTTTGGTAAATTTACCAATACAATTTGCCTCTTTTGAGTTCTACCCATTTCTGTGTGCACACTCAAAACAGAAAGCACAGAAACATTTTCCAAGCACAACTTACGTTTGTGCTTTCAGAATTCACAGGCATTTCAGAGAACAGTTGGCAGGGGACCCCTCCCCCTAGACTTTTTGGTAGGAGGGTCTATCAATGTCACAGTTAATTGCTCTCTGTGTTTCTCACGATTGATAGAGTTGAAGCCAACAAGTCTAAAACATATCTCATCATTATAGCTTCCTTGCTGTGGGCTTGATTGGTGCACCTGCCCATGGATGACCAAGGGTCATTCAGATTTGTTTTTGTCTCTCTACTGCTCTTACAGACTAGAGCTGCCTCCAGCTCTGCCTGAGGGTTCACCTATTGTATAGATAAAATGTGAGTTCATTAGAAAACTTGTGAAAGAATCTACAGAACCAGTTTAAATATAAAACCAGCAAAAGGAAAACTTCAATGTATGAACTACCATTTGAGCATACATCTAAGCTGCGAAATGGGAATCGACTTGCACTATAAAAACGAGCGTAAGTATAAACTAACCCTGAACTATAAGATGAATATAGACAGAGAGCACCAGTAGCTCACAGAGGGATGTGAAGGAACATCCTGAAAGACTGAAGCTCTGGTGGCCACAGAATCCAGTGTAATCAAATTATATCCTGAGATATTCACATAGCTCATCGTATTAATAGCCAATAAAAATGAACAGCACAAAGCTCCTTCTGTGTTTCTGGAGCTATTTGAGTGCTAACATGACAATTCATTTATGAAGAGCTATTTTTAAGGAGCACACTGGGGTGATTTAATGGCCATAGCTAAGAGGTCATTTTCTCTCAGCAGAGGGATAGATAACTGTCAGGCTGACATCTCTGAATGTTCATGTTAATCCAGTGCATGTTCGTGGGCTCGTGTCTGCATATAGGCGTAGGAAGCAGAAAACTAAAAAGTTAGTATGGTAGGCCAATATCTGGCAATGTATACTCAGTGATTTCCTAAGCTTGATCTATTGCTTCGTAGTGACAGGCACTTGATTGCAGATTTGGTTTTTAAAACACAGCGGCTTCACGGGCAACCAGAAATAATTTCCAATGTAAAAATTCCAAGTGGAAAAAAAAAGTTTCAGAATAAACAAAAGACTTCTACAATCATTTCTATTTTTCTTGTTTCTTTTTTTCTTTCTCTGGCTTGCAAGCTTGAGTTTCACATCAACAACTAATCAGCCTAACTGATCACGGTCAATTGGCTTTCCATCCCAAAGGCCATTCTATAGCATGGCAGTGTGCTTCCTTGAAGAGTCCGTGCGTGCCAGTTCCTCTGTGGAGCAGATGGCAAGTCCACCGGGTTTAGGTGGGTAGTCCAGAAAATGTTGTATTAAGTGAGATCTTCCTGTAGGAAGTCAATCTCATTGGATACTGTGGCCACAGCGACACACCAGTGGGCTGTCTGCTGTTTTCCATCACACCTGTTGCCACTGACACAGGAAAAGAGAGAATCGTGGACACCGAGCCCAAGAATGGCACTGAGTAATTGAAAATGTCAAACCGTGTAGTCCTGGAGATTTATTACAAAACACCCTGCCTTCCAGAACTACCCCTGCCCTTTAAGTGTTCTGACAGAAAAGAGAATATAGTCCCATTCCATGCTCTGGAGGAAACAGTCTCTTAATAGAATCAAATTTATCAAATTTATCTTCTCTACAGCCTCAGATGCAGAATGTACAACTTCTCATGAGGGATGGAGAATCAGCCTCTTTTCACTTTTACTCTATTAAGTATGGAGTTGCTTAAGAGAAGTGAATACCAGTGGAATACCATTTTCTCAGGAACATAGTATAAAAATGATGATAATAATTGATAAATTCCTCATCAACACAGATCAAACACTAATCAAATTCAACACAGGCTAAGTGTGACATGGATTTGTACATCCTCACCATTAACTTGAAACAGAAATGATTTCCTCTTTTACTTTTCCTGAAGCTCCAACTTCTGTTTCAGTTTAGCTCATCAATCTCATTTTTACACCAGAATGGGAACCTTCTCTGGTATTCAAAGCCTTTGAATTGAAACAATATCTTAGCCAATGGTTCCAATTGGTATCATGTAATGGGCATGGCCAAGGAAGAATCAGTGCCAAGCTCTGCCAACCGTCAGCTGAGTCTTTTACAGGCAGCTTTATTATTGTGCATATGTTTATGAGCATGAATTTTCTTGTCTGAGCAGTGCAATATAAAAGAAGTTGTTTTGTGCCTTCGAAGGAAAACTAAAGCTTTGGAATGTGGTGCCTTTGATAGCAAAATTTGTAGCTGGGCAATTTATATCCTAGACAAGCGTTCTTACTTTTTTGCCAATTTGTAATCAATTTTAGAACGCTTGAAATTTTGTTAACAGATAGAAACATGCAGGTGGTTTTTCATCAGCAGCTTTTAAAGTTATTTTAATGCCGATCTACTATTTCTTTATTAATTTCTTTTTGCCCTTCTGGGGCTAGAATTCTGGGTCTGGGCACTATCCCTGAGCTCTTTTGCTCAAGGCTAGCACTCTATCACTTGAACAATATTGCCAATGATGACTGATTCTGTGATTAATTGGAGATAAGAGTTTTATGGACATTCCTACCCAGGCTGGTTTCGAACCACAATCCTCAGATCTCAGCCTCCTGAGTCGCTAGGATTACAGGCATGAGCCACTGATGCCTGGCTAGTTTATGAAAATGAACGGAACTTTCTATCCTTACTTATTTGTTATGTCACTAAGAAATATTTAATGACTTTTCAGTCCAAGGTACCCATTCATATCATGAATTATCAACACTTTCAGATAGAAAAGAAGCAAACTTTCCTAATTGGCATCTTTGTCCTTGGGCTAAGCTTTCAAACCTGTTGCCTGTGTCTTCCATGCCAGGAGGAGCAACAGAGCCTTGGCTTGTGGTTTGTGGCTCAGGTAGATGACAGAAATGGGAGACAGAGGTATATCCTCTATGGGTGAGGATTGTGAGGTGAGTCCATACACTGATGATTACATACACACTTTGAAATAGCAATGTTCATGCTATTCACTGTATTTTCCAATGAGCCTCCATATTCCCCAATCAAAGGCTCAAACTAGATGTATTTCTCTGATTCTAAGGAAAGAAGGGAATCAAAGCAGGCACTGGATCATGTACTCTATCTATGTGGTCTTTCTTATTTCAATCACACACTGTCATGTGAAGTAGGCTGTATTAGGTAATTCTAAAAACCTAGAGGCAATACTGAGGTTTGAATGTAGGGCTTCACAACTTGCTAGGCAGGTGATCTACTTGAGTCAAGCCTTCACTCCTTTATGCTCTGATTATTTTTGAGATTGCATCTTGCATTTTACCCAGGATACCCTGGAACACAATACTCCTATTTTATACTTCCACTGATCTCCTCCTCCCACATAGTTTGGATGATAGACATATATTGGTTACGACAGAGTCTCAGGAACTTTTTGTCAGGCTGGCCTAAACCATGATCATCTTAATCTCTGCCACTTAAGTCGTTTATTACCAGCATGTCAGATATTTTCACACTCGCTTTTAGAGCAGTTCAACTCTCTAAGGCTTATTTAAATTTAAAAAAACTCTGTGCTTAAATAGATTGAAAATAAGCACATTGTTTTATTCAGTTAGTTAGATTAGATATGAAGAAATATAAACATGGTGGTTAGAAAGACAAAGAAACAGAAATTAGTTATTTCCTTTCTGAAGAAACTCAGAGTTAATCCCCATGATTTCCTGAGTTCATCCACGTGAGACTTTAGAGTTTCTCTTTATGTTAAAAGGTAAGTGATCAAACAAAAAGCAAGTTATAAAGCATAATACTTTTTACTTGAATGAAACACAGAATTAATGGCATGCATTCCTCCACCACCCTACTGTATGTGTGTAGCTGTATATCCCAGCATCCTTGAAGATGTCAACTTTTCCATGAAAAAAATGTATTTTGAAGGTGTGTTACCAGTTTTGAGATGGGGAGGGTATCATGAATCCTTCATATGGGCCCAGTGAAATTACAGGTAGCTTTATAGATGAAAGGAACTCAAGAAAGTGAGTAAAGAAGGAACAAAGAAGAGGTTGGGGTCTTGGGTTTTTTAGCTTCAGAAGGAAGATCAGCTTCTAGAATCAGGGAACAGTGAGGAAAGGAATTTGTCTATTAGGCTCCAGAAAGAGTTCCAACAGTTCTATATCAGGGCCAAAGATAATAAATTGGTGGGGGAGGAGAGGCTACTGTTGATTTTTGTCCTGGGGCTTAAATTCTAGGCCTGGTGATGCTCCCTGAGTTTTTGAAGGCTAGCACTCTACCACTTGAGCCAGAGCCACTTCTGGCTTTTTTTTTTTGTGGTGAATAGGGCAGGGATGGTAAGGGGAAACAAAGGAGGAGGCAACAATGCTTGATAAGAAATGTACTCATTACCTTGCTCATGTAATTGTAACCCCTCTGTACAGTATTTTCACAATAAAAAAAACTTATTAATAAAAAAAAGAGTCACATGGACTTTCCTACCTGGTGGGCTGGCTTTGAAACACAATTCTTATATCTCAACCTCCTGAGTAGCTAGGATTACAGGTGTGCGCCACTGGCTCCCTGCTTAACTTTGTCTAAACTGATGTCTGTGGAGATTTTGTAGCAGGGCTACAGAAAATTTACACAATGGGAAAACTCTTGTTTTCTTGGCTTAGCTACAGAATGGAAAATAATTCTCTTTTTAAACAATTGTTTTATTAGTAAACAATCAATAAGGCGATTGTTACTAAAAACAATATAATTATTATTCAAAGTCTATATTTTTGTCATACACAGGGATGTGAATCAAAAATAGGTCACATTTGTTCGGTCTCTTATAGCACCAAGGTTCAAGTTCAATAGTTCTATGAGTCAAACAAGCACACGCTGGGGTCTTTCCTAGTCCATCATTGGTGCCATCTTCTCTGATTTATTAATTACCTACCTCTGTTCCCTCTCTACAGTGTTTTCTCCATTTATAACCTTCAGTGACTGAGTTAAACACAGGTTTTTTTTTGATCTTGTGTCAAGGTATTTATATTATAAGAGGAAAAGAGGAAGAGACAAATTGCTTTCATAATAAGGACAGTCACCATTATTTCTCTGAAGGCAGAAACTATGCCTTATTCATCCTCCCTCAACAATCAATAAAGTGTGATTCATAAATATAATGTTATAGTTTTCAGTGCTCCTGATAACCAGGTACTTTCTGTGCAACTCATGGGGATCGTCTCCCACTCCACTTCAAAGCTAGATATTCTACCAACATTTTTTTCTAGGTACCTTCTTCCCAGAACAAAGTTCTGGCCTATATTCTTATGGCCAATTTACACCACTACAAAACCCTTCTGACAGCGTGCCACAGGAAAACTCATTCTATGTGATTTCATTCCCTCTGCTGAAGTGTATGATTTTAATGGGTAAGGACATGTTTTATTCAAACACTGTGTCCACCACAGAACCGTTCAGATACTTTCCATGCATTGTATAAGGAATAATTGCTCCTTGTAAGTTGAAATCGATGTATCATTACCAACATGAATTCTGTAAAATCATGATCACAAAGGTCTAAACATCTTTCCATCTGCTTTCATACCAATACAGGGAAGATAAAATCATAACTTTCCTCAATACCTTTGCCTATATTGTACCCAAGTGCCTAATTTTTTTTCCTTGAGATTTCAATATGTATTCCATGTACTGACCTATTGTTCTGGATATAAATAAACTTCTTTTATACTTTCCTTATCAAGCTGAATAGCTGCCAATATATCTCTTTGATACAATATGTTTTAATGCATTTGCAGAATATTTCCTATCCTTTTTAAGCTCAAAATCTTCCTTTTACCCATGCCCATGTGACATGTTGTCAAGTCATGTTCTTTTTTCTCCATATAAATGGCCAATTTATGAACAATAAGCTAACAAACCTTAATAAAGCCTTGATATGAAACTGGTATCATAATTTAAATAAATGGTTCTCCCATAATCTCTCCTGGAAACTAAAATAATCCGAGTGGCAGCCTATTTCTCCATGTACACAGGAGGTAGACAGCTAGCAGAGATGCAACAGTCACACTGTCTACATTTCCTCCTGCTTCCAACATGCCACTAGCTCAAAACCAACGACACTTCCACTTACTTGTGGTACTAACATAGTCATGTCTAAGACCCCCAGAGAACTGAGAGTTTTCTGAAGCCTGATGAAAACACATCCACATAACAACTGTCACAAACAATGGTATCCTGCTGCAACTCTAACATCCTCAAAACACGCAAACAAACAAACAGAAACATCCACTACAGCATTCACCGTAAAACAAACTCCAGTCCACTTCAAGAGGTTTTATAACTAAATACTTCCTTTTGGGAAACACTGAAGTTGCTGGTAATTTCTTTGTTTGAGACAAAAATCTGGTTCTTCCTTCCCAGTGCTGGGATTACAAGTATGTGCCACCATGTCCAGTTACTGAAAGCAATTTTAAAGTTAATGTAAGCAAAGAAAAGGTATGTTTGGCTAAAGGACACTGAGAGGGAAAAAAAAATCCCCTTGCAGATGAGACTATTTATCCATAATAGTGTCAGTGAGATGCAGAAAATAGATGATTGCAAGTAGAAAGCCTATAAGTGTCATGAAATTTACAATTTGTGTTAAATATAAACAGTCCTGGAGGGGATGGTTTCACACGTTGTAAGGTTTCAAATAACCCAGATGACATTTGCAGAATTTATTTTTCATGACCAAATAGATGAAAAATAGATACTCTTGCTACTTTCACTGTCCAGAAAAAGCAAACCTCCCTAGTAACCAGAGGGGGAAAGGAAATGGCAAATAACTCTAAGAGGAACAGTGTAGGCTTGGTGGGGGGGGGGGGGACTGTGGGAGAAAAACGAGGTAGGGGCTAACAATGTTTGACAAGAAATGTTCTCACTACCTTACCAGACAGAGTCGCTTTATGAGAACAGTACTGAGACAAGGAAACAGCATCATCATTCCTGGTTTTGCCGGTTCATTAAATGAAGGTGAAATGAAAGAATATTTTAACAAAGATCATAATACAACACATGTTTAAAAAACTATTATTCTAAGTTCAGAAATTCTATTTACTACTCAGTTTTGACAACCTTGAAAGTGTTTTAACTAGAAGGATGGTTTTTTTTTCTTAGTAGCACAACTACTGCAGGAATAAAAATGCATACAAACAAGGAAAGGATAGTCTTTGAGGTTAGTTTGTCTTCGAGGAATCAACATTAAAACCACTTCATTCCTATCAAGATGAGTGTTTGAAAATCTAACCACAGTCCTAAAATACGGTTTGGCAATTTGGAACATACATCCACATGTGTGTCTTAATGCTTTGAAATACAATCATTCTTTGTAATTATTTAGCATACTTAAATTTATGGTACATTATTTAGCCTAGTACGAGTTACTGTATACACTCAAAAGAATAAAAGCACATGCCTACATAATTTATACGGGATTACTCCTGCTTAGTTCTCATCACAGCAGCAGTAAGTCCTAGCAATAGCAATAGGATGATTGTTGTTTTGTAATTTCTATCATTTCATTTTATATGACTGCGTTTAGTTCCTCTGTGTCATAATCAAGAATCTTTTTTTGTATGAGTGTCAGTCATGAGGCTTGAACTCTGGGCCTGTGTGCTATACCTCAGCTCTTCAGCTCAAGGCTAGCACTTTACCACTTGAGCCACAGCACTACTTCCGGTTTTCTGTGGTTTATTGGAGATAAAAGTTTCATGGACTTTTCTGCTTGAGCTTTGAACAGTGATCCTCAGATCTCAGCCTTCTGACTAGCTAGGAAAGAATCCTATGTTCTATTTCCTGTCTAACAGATCTACACAGACTACTTGCTGTAAAATTACAGCAAAAGCTTAATAGAGGGCAGATAATGGGGTGTTGGCAGGGTGGGTAGGGGGAGTAGTTGTAGAGGTGCGAGGGAAGGGATGGTAGGGAAAAAACAAAGGAAGACATAACAATGCTTGATAGGAAATGTACTCATTACCTTGCTCATGTAACTGTTACCCCTCTGTACAGTATTTTTACAATAAAAACATACAAAATATGTGTACTATTTTTATATACATGTAAGTAAAAAAAAACTTACTTCTTTGGTGTATATGGTCCCCATTTTTACAAGACTATTTCCTTGAAACAAGGCTGAGATTTTCTTTTTTCATAGCTTTGTGCATTAAAAACCTAGGATGGTGCTTTCTGGTATTTGTCTGTCAATAAATGTTCATTAAATGTCATATTGGTTGTATCCTTATAGACACAGTCAAAACAGGAGACCACCTAGCTAAGTTCCTATCAAACAAGTTCTGTGTTGTCATTTTTGTTTTCTATTGTTCATGGCTACAATGGAAAATTGCAAGTAATATTTATGAATTCACAGTATATTCTGATTGTTCGCTGATAGAATAGGAAAAGGCAAAATATATTGTCTTGTATTTAGTAGGATTTTAGTTTTAATAACTTTCTTTTATTGTAATTTCTGTGTAACAATACCATTTGAACAAAGGAAATATAAGTAACTGCATACATCTGTATGACTATCGAGCTATCTATCTACCTCTATGTACTTATTTACCTACCTGTATTATTGCCAGGATTTCTAAAATGTACAGTTGCAGAGATAGAGTGTATCTTTATGCACGGGGGAAATGCTAGGGTAAATATTCAATCAGATAAAATGTCTTTTGTTCATAATCTAATAATTTTTATTATGAAATTCATATTGGACATTTTAGCTCATATATTGAAGTAGTCATGTGATTTCAACAATTTAGACCAGTGAACTATTTCTGCTAGTGAACTATTTATGCATGCCTAAAATAAATTCTACTTGGTGATAACTGACTTTTATATAATATTGTAATCATTTTTGTTTTGAAGGATAATTGTCTGATATGCATTTTTCATATTTACAAAGTCTGAATACTCAATTTTAGTCTATGGGCAGTGTCTGATATAAAAACTATTACTTGACCAAAAATGACAAAAAACACTTTATTTTAATGTTTTGTTTATTTATATGTATTTTTTATCAAGCATTGTTGCCTCCTCCTTTGTTTTTCCCCTACCATCTCTGCCCTCCTAGCTCTACCACTACACTCCCCCTCCCCCACGGCTCCCGCCAAAGTTGTAAAGTTCATTTTTCGTTTTTGTACATCTCATTGTTGCAATGGGTCAACCTGTATCCCTTTAAACAATTTGTTTTTTCCCTTCCCCTCCACAAAGTATACCAACATCAAATACAGTGAAAGCAAGGGTTATACCATGGGAGAGGGACATACAAAGCAACATAGAAATCATCTTATAAATATGTTAGAAACAATCCCAAGAAAGAAAAACCATTTGAGTCCTTATCTTGGGGTTCATTTCGCCTAACATCAACTTATCTGACCATTTCTGCTTGTCTCAGACATATACTAGTTATTGCAAATAAGGGAAACCAGGGCACCTATGTTTCTTTGGGCCTGGCTTACTTCACTTAATATAATTTTTTCGAAATCTTTCCACTTCCTAACAAATGGGGCAATGTCATTCTTTCTGATGGAGGCATAGAATTCCATTGTATATATATACCACATTTTCTTGATCCATTCATCTACTGAAGGGCATCTGGGTTGGTTCCATATCTTAGCTATGGTAAATAATGCTGCAATAAACATAGTTGTGCTGGTAGTTTAAGTATGGTCTTGTACAATTTTACCAAAGAAGACAAGTAGCCAAATGTGAAAATGAATACTTGAGGCTAAAATCAAACGTAATAATCAAACAACAACTGTGTCAATCTGATAGTTGATCTAAACTTTAGGATTTGATTGGAACTTTATTCAGTGGTCAAATTGTAAATGCCTGACATTTTAGTGCAGAAATCTTTTCTCAGCACTGTTCACTGCTCGGCTGTTCCTGTATCCATGATGCTCTTGGATGACGGAGAGGATCGGTTCCCATGAAGTGGGCTATGGAAGCAAATGTTTGATGGCTGCCCTCTTTAGCTGTTGGTGTAGCGTTGCCAGCAACTTATTTTAGCAGATTAAAATTGTATCAGGTTTTCAAATTCAGACAAATTGGTGGTGCAATCACATTGATGCAACTCCAATGAGGCTTGGCACACTTTTGAACACAATTTCTAAGCATTTTCCTATTTATTTAAGATTGCTGCATACGAAATGCAGTAATATCTGTAGGTGATCGATAACTGAATCTGAATCTTTTTTTGACAAAAACACTTGTGTAATTGGAATCTCAAAGAACCATCTCCAGCAACCAAGATAGAGATATTTCAGCAGGTACCAATATCGAGAATACTTGTAAATGCAAGCCACACTTCATTGGTAATAAATTCTGTTAAATTGGTATTAAAGAATGTATTTCCCTCAAGCGGTCTTTTAGATATGTAAAACCTGATATTTCATCTTGTTTGAAAATCTTATATGAATATAAATCAACTTGAGATGGCAGAACGATATTGAAGTGAGCAGTCAGCTATTTGTCCTTCCAATGTCTGAGACAAAACCCAATATCAAAGAGTAGATTTTGAAAGGAACAGTGGGAATTAAAGCTAGATAAACTCATCCTTCATTTCCAAACCCCATGCCTCTGTAATCCTAAACCTATCTTTGTTAATATGTATATGGCTGGATCATGGGGATTTTTGTTTATTAAATTTAACACTTAATCTCTGAGATTTTTATTGCTGCGTCTAATCTACATTTATTCATAACAATGATTGTTTTGTTGGGATTTATTTTTACATCATGTTTTCACATTTCCTATTCCCTTTTGGTTTCTATTTTTCTCTTTCTTTACTTTAGATATCTTCCTGATAGATTTAATTTGATTTCCACGCTTATGATTGTTAATGATAACTTAATAATTATATTGGTATTTATTGTCTCCTTGTTTTTCATCTTTGTCTTCATGAGAAACGTTTTTCAGACTATCTTAAGTTGGAAGATCCTAACTTCCCTTGGGTGCTTATCTACCTTATAAATTGTTACTCTGTTCTCCAAGAAGTCTTCTTCCTGGATGTTGACACAATCAAATCTATTCACCGTGTGTGTGCATGTGTGCATGTGTGTGTGTGCGTGTGTGTGCGTGTGTGTGTGTGTGTGTGTGTGTGTGTGTGTGTGTGTGTATTTTTGCCAGTTGTGGGGCTTGAACTCTGGGCCTAGCTCTACAGCTCAAGTCTAGTGCTCTACCACTTGAGCCACAGAATCACTTCCAGTTTTCTGATGGTTTATTGGAGATAAGAGTTTCACAGACTTTCCTGTATTCTCTATGTTTTTATACTTTCTATATTTTTATCTGTTTGTAATATTTCCAGGGTCTTCTGTGATAATTCCTCACCTAACCACTCAAGTCTCTAACTTACTCTATTACTTTACTTGTTTTCATGGTAGTTTATTTTTTAAATACCTGCATGGAGGGGAAATACACATATTCCATAAAGATAGGATTATTTGCACGTGTATAATACACATACTGCATTATGCAAATGTGTGCACCTCAGTTTATGGTATATTTGCAGTTGTACAAACATTACCCATTTCTGATTTTAGGACACTTTCACTCTACCAAACAGAAGCCTTTTATAGATTTTTTTCCCTCAACTCTGGATAATTTTTATGCATTTTTTGCCTCCATAATTTCATTATTCTAACATTTCAAATAAATAATCATTCAACAATCCTTTATGACTGGCTTCTGAAGCATAAGCTTTTTAAGGTTCAGACATGTATCTTATTTGGTTTTGTATCTATCAATTTATCAGTTGTCAATATTCCAGATATATAAATATACATTATCTCCTATATATTAATATTATATGACAGATAGATAGAGAGATAGATAGATATAGATATAGATATAGATATAGATATAGATATAGATATAGATATAGATATAGATATAACAGGCTGTCCTGTGGGTAAGATAACAGATTCAGCCACTGAATCCAGATCTTCATCAAGAAAGGGTCTCAGGCTGGACTAGAACAGAGATCCCAAGAAGCACAGCCTCTCAGGTAGCTAGGTTTTCAGGCATGAGCCACTGGCACCAAGTTCTGCTGTATCCTTTTTGATCCTTTTTGATTTCTGACACTGTTCTTTGCCCTGAACTGCTCCCCCCGCCCCCATTTCTTAGACAAGGAGTGAGGAAAAGAAAAATCTCAGGGCATTTCCTGGCTCCACATGTTAACTTTTCCCAGGTTCACAGGGTCCCAACACAGTCATCCCGCACTGTTAGCCTCTGATTTTCTGGTGTGGTAACTGGATTTGTGTTCACAATAGACCAGAATCAAGCAAGTACCTGCCTGCTACCATGACCACCATGGTATATAAGAAACAGAAGGAAAAAAGCACCCTGGTGGTCAAGTTTTCACACTGTTTGTAACTTTGATTTTTCTGGAACTTCAACTTCCAGGGTCTGCATTGCAAGTCGCCCAAAGTCCTCTTTCCCTGGAGGCTCCTTACCACTTAAGTGTAAATTTTATCAGGGTCATTTTCTTTTCTATTCTAGGTTTTGCATTTCAGAAGTAAGCCAGCAGCCAGGCTAGTTCTTGTCAGAAACTGGAAACATTTCACCCTAGTAACTGTTACTGGAAATTTCACTGTATTTAAAAAATTCCTAGTCTGTATTTATCACTGAATAGCCTTGTCATTTTCCCTAAAGGCTTAATAACATTTAATGATGATCTAGATATAACCTTTAACATACTGTTTACAAAGATGACACCAGGGAATCATGGCAGACTTACTACTTAAAATACTTCTACTAATAATGTAAGGAGGGATGAGAGATGAGAGGAATTTGGAGAAATGCGCAGTGACAAAGAACAGTCTTATCCACATTGTAGATAGAATCATACAAAGATTTTATCCGCTGGTCATTCAGGAGGAAAGCAAAACAGAAAATAAAACAAGGAGATGGGGCCAATACTTTAGGAAGGTTTGGGGGCAGGTTTTCCTGGTGTGCTGGCCTTTGAGTGTGGAGTGTGGTCTGCATGGGTTGTATAGGTCAGTACTATTACTGGCTTCAGATCAAGGTGGAGACATTTTCAGATGCCTCTTTCCTAAGGGTCATAATGGATTCAGTAGTCTTACCACTCCTGACCTTCCCTCTTTCTGTCCCAGGGTCTTACCATCCATCAGAATGAAGGGAAATTTGACAGGGTTTCTCAGTCATGAGATGATTCTCTCCGTTTTGGCTATATCCTCCTGATTTTCACCCTGTGGTGAAAACTGGAAGAGCAGGGATCAGGGCCTCTCTTCATTTTCTATTTGTCTTCATGAACAATTACAACTACATTTATGGGGTGCATACATCTATATCCTTCGAGTTTTTGGTTTGCACTGTTGTAATAAGCATCACTTCCTTGAAGATCATTGTCCTGTCTGACTATGAAGGCAACTCATTGCGTGGCAGCCACAAAACAAGACATTCCAACATTACAATTATCCTGAACATTGTATATGAAAAGAACTTACAAGCCGGGCGCCAGTGGCTCATGCCTATAATCTTAGCTACTCAGGAGGCTGAGATCTGAGGATCGTGGTTCAAAGCTAACCCTGGGCAAGAAAGTTCATGAGACTCTTATCTCCAATTAGTCACCGGAAAACCAGAAGTGGTGCTGTGGCTCAAGTGGTAGAGCACTAGCCTTGAGCTAAAGAGATGAGGGACAGTGCCCAAGCCCAGAGTTCAAGTGCCATGACCAAAAACAAAACAAAACAAAAAGAACCTACAACATCCCCTCTCCAACCATCACCAACCAACCACATGTTACCATTGCTTTAAATAAAAAATGAAAACTTCAACCAGTAGGTGAGAATTTCAGCACCATCCAGATTTTCTTTTAGCATCCATTATTCTTAGCCAAGAAGATGCAAAAATAGTTGTGTAATTAGTTAAGGAAATCTTTCCTTTTTAAATCTTCACAGATAAAGCCATCCACTCCCCTCCACTATGAATTCATGTGACAATTGTAAGCCATAATTGTAGCTTATCCATGCCTTGCACACAATCCTACTCTATTCTCTCAGATTTCAACCATTATGTGTGTTATTAGCTGCCTCACAATACACTTGTGGATATAGGTCTTTATCTCTCTTCACAGATTGCTAGCTCCAAGAATACAACTTGATGCTTGTGTATTCCCCATCAAAGTGCTGTAACTAGCTGATTAAGTTCAGTCATTCATTTTGACTGGAAAGTTACAAGAAAAACCCATCAGTAGATCACTTCAAAAACAAATTTTGTCCAAGGGTAATTATTTTTCTGGTAGTATAACCAGAAAATGCCTTGGTTAAACTAATAATTATGCATATATCTATAATAAATAGTACAAAAATGAGGCCCCTTCATCTACTCTCCTTCAAAGATACCACTTGCACAGTAGTATTCCATTACAACCATGATCTTAATATCGATACCACATAATCCCGTTCTCCTCAGGAATTCTTCCTGTTGCTCTTTTTATCCATTATTGCTCAGGAAGCTACTAATCTGTATCATTTCTGTAATATTGTCATTTCAAAAGATAATATATATATGTACATATATATATATATATATATATATATATATATATATATATATACCTCATACATTACACAACCTCCTGTGATTGGCTTTTGTCGCTAAGAATAATTTTCCAGAGATTTGTCCCTATCATCGCATGTTTTTGTAGTTTCTTCTTTCCTGTTGACTAATACACTAGCTATGTATTTTGTCTCAGAGTCCTAATTATTCTTTTGCTGAAGTAAGCTGGGTAGTTTCTGATTTGGAGATATTATAAATAAAATGGTTATAAATATTATCATATAGATTTTATCTGTACACAAGTCTTCATTTCTCTGGGATTACTACTTCCTACTACAGTTGTTTAGACTTATCATACTTGTATTATTTGTTTCCTAAGAAATTGCCAAGTTGTTTAGAGAGAGGCAACAATACTATTTTATATTCCCGTCAGGAAGCCTGAGTAATCTAGTTTCTCCATACCCTTGCAAGTATTTAGTATTTTCACTTTCAAAAGGTATTATTATTTTAACTTTTCTGGCATGTATTAGTATGTGTCACTGTGGTTCTAATTTGCCTAATTGTCCTGGAATGTCTTTTCCTGTCCTTGATTACCCTTTGTATAGCTTCTTTGATAAAACAGCTCTTTGTGATTTTCTATTTGTAGTGTTTGGGAATGTTCCTTGAATTTTGTTTTTGAGATCTGGAATTTTTTAGGTATTCTAGGTACAAGTTATTTTACAATAAGTAGCTTACAATTATTTTCACTAAATAGGTAGCTTGTCCTTCATGGCTCAGTTTGCTAATGGTGTTAAGTGTATTTGCTGGCTGCTGGTCTTTGAGACAAGAGTTCACCATACGCTCTCTGGTCTTTTAATAAAGACTCCAAAATTTGACCTCTTAAAGTGTGTCTTCTCTGTTTTCTCACCTTACAACAATAACACATTTCCTTATATATAGTAATATCTTGAAAAACTAATGTTCAAAGTATGTTTATTGTTTTATCATTTATTATTAAATATTCATTTTATTGGGCAGATAACAGAAAAGTATGTGTTTAAGTTATCTTAATACCCTTACAATAGAGTCACTATCTGTGCCTTGGAAGAGCATGTTTTAATTATGATAAGTATACTTATAAACAACGTACTCTTACCAGGGACATACCCATAATATTTCTCTCAAAATTCTCCAGTCATTAAGATGAAACAGGCACAAATGGACATTCTGAAATTGCCATTTGAATGATGCAAAGTCTAAATTCATGTCACTATGATTGTCATCAGGAGCCTCTAGTCTCTTTGTTCTATGGGGGGGGGAGGGGAGGAGCTATGTGGCTAAATCATGTATACCCAAATAATTAAATTAAAATGTAGTGAAGTAAACTGCCATGAAGCATGAGAGAAGCTGGTGACATCACAGTCTCCAAACATCTCCTAAAAGTCAAAAATGTTGTATTCTTCTTTATCTGTCACCAGGGAGCATTGACTCGCCTAATGACATCTGGATTTCTCTCAGGCCAGTGGATTTTGGATAGGGTTAAGAGTATTGCCTTTGAATGGTTCACAGCCCCAATTAGGAACAAAATTAGCCACTACCACAGGATGAATGGTTCTTTTCACAGAAGGCTTCTACTGAGTAGATTGGAATTGCAAATGTCAAAACCTCTAAAGAAAATAAACACAAATAATAAATAGGACAAGTTTGCTTAAGAGCAGCAGTAATTTATTATCAAGCAATTAACCTTGTAATAAGCTTCCATTTTTTAATTTAGATTATTTCATTCAATATTGGAAATATAATTACAATAAAGGTTGGGGACAGTGTGCAGTACTCCAACGTTAACCATTTACAAACAATTTGTCTTTAATGACAGACAGGAGGGCCATCTAATTACACTCTGCATTTTAAGAAAGATGACTATTTGCCAAATGGCACTCCATTTGATTGCTTTTAAAACACAACCTCAGATTATTAAAGGGAAAACAGGATTTGGGGCGCCAGGTAATTAAATTTCCTATCATTCCTATTGAAAGCCTTTTGAAGTCTTTATTATAAAGCCTGTCCTCCAAAAATATAATCATCATGCAGAGACCCAAATCCTCCAAATAACTATTCCCTGTATCATTCCAGGTCAACTCTTCTAGAAGACTTATCCTAAGCAGTGCAAAGGACAAAGAGCATTGACTGGCCCAAGGAATTGATCTAGGGGGGCTGGAAGAGGAGAACCAAGAAGGAAAGACATCACTGGTTGGAGGAGGAAAGGTAAATTGCTTGAAATCTAGATTATTCCAACAAGGACTTATTCTTTAAAGTTCTATGGAGAAACATTTTTAAATGAATGTAAAAATGGGCCAAGAAAATGAAAAGAAAGCCTATTTTCAAATGCATGTGGGATATGATGGGCCCATGGCTTATTGGGAGTCGGTACACACTTAGTGACATCTACCCCGAAACAGAAACAGCACTGGTCAGCAGCATTTCTCTCAGAGATCACTTGATATATTTCTAGCGCTTCTTTTCCTCTGAAGAGCCTCGCATTTATAGTATCTGAAGAGAACTCTCAAGTGTAGCATCTCATCAAGTCTCAAAAGCTGTCTGAATCGTGTGCCATTGTACCCTGGATTTCCTCAAACCTTTGCTCTTATTCAGGTGCAGAAGCAGACTATGACTCATTGATTGCCTTTGTTACATCCCCTCTGATCCACTTCTACAGTGTCCTATTTGAGACAGTGTGCCTGGACCTGATAATGAGCTCTCTAATTTTCAGACATTTTGGCATCTTCGAGTCCTTTATCTATTTCTGGATATTCAGAAAAGAACTAGTATTCGTGGAGTACATTCTATGTGCCACAAAGGTTTTCTTGCCTGACTTTATCCTCCCAGCATTTGTGAGAAAAGAAAGAGAATTTTAATTAGTGAGCCCCTTACTGGTTTCAATTCTACTTGTCGAAACCTGGTATTCCATTACCTAAAAACTTTAGTGCTTGCTTCTCTCCTTAACACTCCATGCAGATACCCTTTCACTAACATCATTAGGGGAAATTCAAACCTCAAAGCCATGTCACCATCCACACTGTTCTGCATCTACCCCATCAACCTCATTCCAACCCTGCTTCTTAACACTTGCTCTGTCAACAAAGAAACATTCTGCAGCCTCTGTCATCTTTAATAAGTCCTTGAGCTCCTAGCAGCATCCCCAAATCTCTCTTTCTCTTAAAAGTCTATACCGCAGAAATGGTGTTACACAATCTCCAGTCTTGCCCTGTGTCTAATGAGCTCCCTGAAATTTGATTTTTGTATCTCACTTTCAAAGTGCTTACAGATCTATTCTCTAGGTCCTCCAGGTGCTAACCTTAGTAGAACCTTATACAAATTTCCCCCACTCCCCCCCCCCCGCCCCAGGGCACTAAGATGCATTCTCTACTTGCTTTCCTACCTTGATGGCAGTTCCAACTGTCTCTTTTTCTAGAATGTTCTTCAGCGCTTGACTTCTGCTGTGACCTAAATGTAATGCTGAATTGTTTCTCTCCTTACATTGCCCTCTTCTTAGTGGTTCTCCTGTGTTCCTAAAATGGCATCTAATTATGGGTGAAGCCATGTCTCAGGAGCCCAACACAGGCTTTAAACTTGAATTACAGACCTAGGATATATATATATATCTTGGTATCGTTTCCTCCTCTCCCACACACAAACCTCATTTAAAAAAATCCTTATCTACTCACAAGCAAAACAAAAAACAAGAAACCAACCAACAAACCAAAAACCTAGGGGGCAAGGTACCAATGGCTTAGTTCTGTAATCCTAGCTAGTCAGGAGGCTGAGATCTAAGGATTGTGGTGTGTGAAGCCAGCCCAGGCAGAAAAGTCTGTGAGACTCTTATCTCCAACAAGCTACTCAGAAAAAGCCAGAGGTGGTGTTGTGGCTCAAGTAGTAGAGCAAAATAAGCTCAAGGACAGAGCCTAAATGGACTCATGTAACTGTAACCCCTCTCTGTACAGTATCTTTACAATAAAAATATATTAAAAAATTCAAACCTCAGGACTGGCAATAAAAAATAAAAACAAAAATCTAGAGGTAGTAATGGATGACCTTGGCTCAAATGTGCTTTGTCTGGTGTATTTGTGAAGGGACAATAGAAATACAAATGATACCAGAGGTGGGTATGGCCCTTTCTCTCCCTTGTGGAAAGAGTGACACATATTTGCTCTTTAAGCTATCAAAGGAGAGACATCTTCAATTTTATCTGATAATCAGAGAATAACAGAGCTCTGGGCTTGCTATTCTTTGCCCACTGCTTCATTTGCCCTCTCAAATAAACTGCCATACAAGACTACTCTGATACATCAGCACCCAGACCCTGAGAGTCTCAGTGTGCCAACACTTCAACCAGCCTCTTTGATCTGTGCCTCCCTCTGCTACTACTTAGGTGCTCCTAGGAGCTATTTGTGGGCAAGCCTAGACATGGTCTAACCAAGTCAGAAAATCTAGAGTTTTCTCTACTTTCTTCATCTCTATCACAAGCCACACTCAACAAATGATTAAGTCTTTGCCACTTCTGCACACAAAATGTCCCCTACCTATTTATTCTTTGGTTTCAAAGCTTTTGCCACTTACTTCAAAAAGTGTCTAACCCAACCTCAAACTTCAAACCCTATGTTCTCTGCAATTCATTCTACTTTTTAATGCCACTATGGGCATCCTAAGATATAAACTCTACATAAACTAAAAATACATGAACTGTGAAACTGCTGTCTTACACCTGAAAAATTCATCAAAGACTCCTCCCGACTTTGAGGATGCACTCCAATCTCCGTAACACTGCAACATGTTTAAGATAAGCAGGTCCCACTGAACTCCATAATCTCCTCGAGTATTTATTGTTTCTCCTTTCTAATTCCTAAAGGATTTCTAATTCTTCAAGTACATGGTAAGTATAGGTTATCCCTAAACCTTTATGCTTTCTAAACTGTGTAGAATCTACTTTCCTCTTTCAACATCATCTGTATTGCCACCACATTTACTAATGCATTAAAAACTCTGAACCAATCTACAAACCTCACAGATTCCTTTTTGAAAGTACAGCCAGACTTAACCATTTCCTTACCAATCTTGCTCCTTCCAACCAAATTCAAGTCACCATGATGTTTCAAATAGATTACATTAATATCCATCTACCTATTCTGTTGATTTCTGCCCTCGCTCAAGCCAAGGTATTTTTCCTGTCATAAACAGCAGCCAAAAGACCTTTGAAATCCTTCACCGTATCAGAGTATATAGCCACCCCCTGTCCTTCAAGAAGACATTCTGAGCATTCTCATTGGATCTGGACATAGTCAATAGTGCATGCCATACTTTTTTCACATATATACCATAGTAAGACAATGTACAAATAAGGCACAACAAGATACAAATAATGCCTGAGTGAAATAGAGCAATTATAAAAAGGTATTATAATAAAAGCTATATGAAAGACTTCTCATTCTCAAATATCTCATTATATTGTTACTTTTCCAATTTAAAAACAAAGCATTTTCTTTGTAATATATACAAATTGCCAGGATCACTAATCTTATGCTTTAGGGCCATTGTGAAGTAGAAGAAAAGTTACTCAAACACAAGCACAATACCATGATGGCTGATCTGATCACCAAGTCTGCTACCCTAATGACGAGCAGTTCCACACAGTGTGGAAATTCCAGGCATGGGCCCTCAGCATGGTAGGTACATGCTCTTCCTCTCCAGGTACACTCTAGGCCTTTTCTTTCATTTTTCAGTGCTTGATGGTTGATTCAGATGGAGTCTGGCTAACTTTACCTGTGCTTGTTTCAAACTCATTACCCTTCTGCCTCAGCCCCCCAAACACTGGAATTATCATTGTGCCCTTCCCTTCTTGGCTCATTTAAAATGTTTAAATCACAGTTCACTGTGTGCACCTAAAGCATGAGCTGTGAAATGGAGAGATTTCTCTGCCTATACTTCATCAATAAGGTCAGTTAAGAAAAAAGTCTTACAATGATCTAAGTGGTCCATGTGATCTGGTCCCAGTTTCCTCCCTGCTGTCCTGTTTCTCCCTCTAGTTCACATTACATCAGCAATATATATCCTTTCCTGTTCTTGCAATACACACCTACTTTAGCACTTCTTTTTCTCTGCCCAATCATTCTAAGTCCACACTCAACATATGCTCACACACACACACACAGATACGTATACTATATATCTTGTAGGAAAGATAGTTTCTCCTCTACAGATTAACAAGAGAAACACACACGCATTTTATTTACACATACATGATGTTTACATGTACATGAAATGCCCTGAAAGGGAAAGAGAAAGGAGGTAGGAGAGAGCGCAACAAAGTTTCAGCAAAAAGCTTACGTACTAAGTTGAGCAAAGTAATATACTTTGAAAATGTGAAAAGACAAAAGGTCTTTGGCTTGGGCCAGTGCAATTACTTGTGGAAGAGTGACAGGAAAGATAAATGTCCATTTGACAAGATTTCTTCATACAGATTTTTCTCAGCCTCTGTTCCCCATCTCTGGTGTTAAGAATGTCTTCTTTCATCCTAGTGTAAGTTGGAGACTTTAATCAAGGAGTTTTAATCTCCTGCTTTCACAGGTCAAACTGAACACAGGGCATTTGCTGTTTTTAAGTATCTTTATCTCAAAATACAATAACCACACATCAAAGTGTTATGTTGGTATTGTTTGATTTGAACCCTTACTAGACAAGCAAATAGATGGACATGGTTCATGATCACTCGCTATGTCATTTCACTATAATATGTGTGACAATCCCAGGTGACAACCTCTCCAAATCTTCTCCATCTTCTTTTCATTTTAATTAGGAGCTATACGTAGTTATACAAAGGAGTTACCATTTTACAAAGCACTTTGTGAATAGAATATATCTTGACAATGTCACCGCTTTCAACATTCTTGCCCATCCCTCCCTATCTACTCTCCATTTTCTTATTCTATTTCATTTTTCCACACCTTCATAAAAATCTGATCTAAATTTTGATTTTTCTGCTCTACTCCAACAGAATGGAATCCCCATGAAAAGTGATATGAAATCTTTTGTTCATTGCTATATCCGTAAAAAAAATAAGTGAGACTAAACAAAGAATAAATGGGTAATTGAGTGCACCGGTGAATAAATTATTCTCCCGTTTGTTTCTCCCTCCATTACAAATCCAAGAAAAAGGCAACTAAAATGTCATCATGTTTTTTGTGATTCTGAAGAGAGTTTTCTCCCAATTTTAAGACATTTGGGAACAAGTCATCCATTCCACAAGCTATACACAGATCAGCTCATTCATTTGAGCTGACACTCCAGTGGAAAGCTATGTTGGAAAACCACTTACATCATGTAGTTGTAGACTTACTGGTCTGGGGCAATCCTCAAATATAATATTTGTTTTTATTTTCCTGTTTAAATCAATTTCCATTTAGAAATAATCTGGAGTGGAGCCAGGAAAAGAAGATGGTTTAACTATACCTAGTATATACTAGTATATACTAGTATATACTAGGTATAGTTAAACCTAACCTATAACTAACCTATACTAGGTTAGTTCCTTAGTACCACCCTAATAGAGAAACGTAAACCAGATGGCTATACACAGCAAAACTTAAGATAGTTCTGGAGACTCAAAAGTCCAAAGTCAAAATCCTGGTGGGATACTGAGTTTCCAAAGACTCACAGATCTTCTTTTCCTGTCACTTCCAGCTTCTCTCAAACCCAAGTGTTCCTTGATCCAATCTCTGGCCTTGTTTTTACATGGCCATCATCTCTCTGTGTCTGTCTGCCACTTCTTATAAAGACACCTGTCAAGTAGAATTATGAACTCAACCTCCTTGATGATGACCACATTTTAAACGACCACAATTTAACAACTGTATTTCCAAATAACATCATATCCTGAGGACCTGGGACTCAGGACTTCAGCATATTCTTTCGGGGGACAAGCTTTCAACTCTACACTTGGGAAACAAAACCTTATAAATTTGCTGTCACAGAGCTTGATCTTTTATTCATTGCAAAGCCACTCATCTGGCAATTCTATTTTTGAATTATAATGCTCTATTCTGAGTAATATAACTGAAGTAGATCTATTTCTTCTCTAAAAGGAGATAGGGGAAAAAAACAAATACTGAAAATACCACATTTATGTATGATAATAGTGGTATCAGCAGACAGGTATTCAGCACAGTGAAAGGTGTGATTAATTCAGCCCAGGAGATGAAGCAAGACAAAACAAGATAATTTCTGACTTAATAGGGATGGAATATCAGAGCTAGGGAGGTGGAAGGATCAGAGGACCTATGTCAGACGTAATTCTGTTCAGTATGCATATATTGGGCACCTGCTGTGTACAAAACTTAAAAGAATTGGAAGCTGGCATACATGCAAATACAATTTCTGTTAGTGTCTGGGGATACAGATATTAAATGTTCCTGTCTTGAGGAAATATTCATTTAGAAAAATAATTTTTACAGAATGGGAGAGACGCAAAGATGGAACTAAAGAATAGCAGAGGGAGAGAAATAATTAGTTTCCAATAGCATGGGAAGCAACATGCCAAAGTTAGAAAGACAATTATGTAGCAAAAGGAACTGATCAGGCATTCTGCTGAAAATATTTTAAAGGAGTCCTTACAGAGCACTCAGTTGCAGAACGCAACTTATCTCAGAGAAAGCAAAATGCCAATCATTTTCTCACGGCAAGCCCAGATTTTCATCCATCCATACCCCTGTGCCCTTTACTAGATGTTGCTGGCATGTTGTTATTTTTATCATCCTCCATATATCAACCACCCAGGGTCTAAAACAAATGGCTGATAAGAAGGAAAGAGGGCAAGCTTCTATCTTTCCTATGAGCATGTAGCTACACAAAAACAGGCAGGAGAAATGTCAACTCAGAAATCCTTTGTTAAGATGAATTGGAACTTAAAGTTTTTCTATGCATTTGAAATGTAATAATCTTCTTTTGAATCACTGGG
This sequence comes from Dipodomys merriami, assembly GCF_024711535.1. Lineage (NCBI taxonomy): Eukaryota > Metazoa > Chordata > Mammalia > Rodentia > Heteromyidae > Dipodomys > Dipodomys merriami. Next base: position 17,349,009 of record NW_027202826.1, read on the forward strand.
TTTCTTGGGTTAAAAAAAAATTGAGACATTCTCATTTTCAAGAAAGCACAGGTTTTTTAATAAACACATTGTTCTCATCCGACTCCTTTTGTTTCAAAAGTGCCTCAACAATAGTTTTAAATGAATAGATTGATATGAAATACAAGGGCTGCATATGTTGCATATACTATAACTTCATTTATGTCTGTACACAAATTTGTATATATATATACATACATATGAATATATATACATATATGTATATATATATATATATATATATATATATATATATATAATCTTGGTAGTCAATTAAAACGTGACAAAAATTTTGCTAAAATTGTTAAGCTTGAGCATAAAGCCCCGTAAGAGAGGAAACCATTTTCTTCTGAACTCTTTAAGTTTTTCACTGGTATCCTGAACTGAACTGACAAAAAGAGATGATGAGTAAGAGACAAGACACAGTTTATTCATCTCAGTAGAAGTCCACAGATTGGGAGAAGAGCTTCACTAGCCATACAATGGACAAGGGTCTCATATCTAAAATATACCTGGAACTCAAAATATTAAATCCCCCAACAACAAATCCTCAAAGAAACAACTTCCCAATAAATAAGTTGGCTAAAGACTTAAAGAGAAACTCTGAAGAGGAAATAAGAATGGCCAGTAGACACATGAAGAAATGCTCAACTTTTTAGCCATAAAAGAAATGCTAATCAAAACAACATTGAGATACCACCTCACCCCAGTTAGAATGGCTATAATCAAGAACTCTAATAACAACAGATGCTAGAGGGCATGTGGCCAGAAGGGAGCCCTACTGCATTGTTGGTGGGAGTGTAAACTTGTTCAACCACTTTGGAAAGCAGTATGGAGGTTCCTCAAAAGACTCCACATAGAGCTCCCCTACAACTCAGCAATCCCACTTTTGGGCATTTACCCAAATGATCACAAACAGGACCACACTAAAGCTATCAGCACAACTATATTTATTGCAGCATTATTTCCCATAGCTAAGATATGGAACCAACCCAGATGCCCCTCAGTAGATGAATGGATCAAGAAAATGTGGGTGGTATATATAAGGAATTCTATGCCTCCATCAGAAAGAATGACATTGCCCCATTTGTTAGGAAATGGAAAGACTTGGAAAAAATTATATTAAGTGAAGTAAGCCAGGCCCAAAGAAACATAGGTCCCATGGTTTCCCTTTTTCAATAACTAGTATATGTCTGGGACAAGCAGAAAAGGTCAAAAGCTATGTACATATGACCAGATAAGATGATGCTAAGCGAAATGAACCCCAAGATAGGGATACAAATGGGTTTTTTCCTTATTATAGTTTCTAACATATTAATAATGTACCATGTGATTTTTCTGTTTCTTTGTATGCTCCTTCCCCACGGTATAACCCTGTTTGTATAACCCCTGTTTTCACTGTATTTGATGTCAGTATAATTTGGGGGGAAAAGGGAAAAAAACAAAATGTTGAAATAGGGATACAGGTTGACCCATTGCAACAATGATATGTACAAGATGCTATGTTGAAAAATGAACTTTACAATTTAGGCGGGGGAGGAGGGGTAGTTGTGGAGGTGGGAGGGAAGGGATGGTAGGGAAAAAACAAAGGAGGAGGTAACAATGCTTGATAGGAAATGTACTCATTACCTTGCTCGTGCAAGTGTAACCCGTCCATGCTGTGTTTTTACAATAAAAAAACGTACAAAAATAAGAGATGATGAGTAAGAGCCACAACGCATTTTGTTCATCTCTGCACATCAGCGATTTCACAAAGCAAGGAGACAGAAAAGGAATGGCTAGAGATTGGGGATTATAAAACTTCTCAACAGGGGAGGGAAGGGGGAGAAGGATACTTGGGAAAGCAAAGTACAACATAGACTGTGAGGAGCAGGAAGAAAAGACACACTTAGGGGAAAACAGATCTCTTCTTTGGAAAGATAAATGGGCCTTGAGGAGAAAGATGGAAGGTTGGACCGCATGTGAGGGGTCTGTTTGGGTGCGGTGCTGCATGGGGAGGGGGTGTCTCCATGGATGAAGGGAAGGCTCCAGATGGATCTCTGGGGAAGGATTCATGCAAGTGAATCTGTTACTTCTTTGTGGAGGTTCTATAACTCAAATCTCTTCTGCGCAAAGTAATTCTCTAATAGCCTATATTAATTGTGTGGAAGGTTTTGTTTCATTGTGTTATTTCCATACAGGTCTAGAGTACCCTTTGAGCATATTCACCTCCTTATTAGTCTTTCTTATCTCTGCTTTTTAAAAAAACAATTTTAATATGCTTTGTTACTCTATTTTCCTATAGGCAAATAATGTACCATAATGTACGTCAGTCATATTCCCCCTCCATCCTTCTGTCCTAAGGTAATAGAACCTTCTTGTGTGGAGCCCCCACAGCTACAAGCAATAACTTCACTTTGTGCTTCCCACGTGGTATTTTCAGGATTGCCACATCTGGCAGGTGCTTAAAGACACAAGCGTCCTCACCTCCCAGTTTTAGTGGGGGATCGTGGGCTATCAGGTTCTGTCTTTGTGCCTCTCCTCCCCTATTTCTCATTGTTCTCTGGGGAAGAGGCTAAAAATGGCTTTGATTAGCCAAATTCTCTTTCCCTTGGGTACTTCTTAATGAGTTTTGTGTTCATAAATAAGTAAATAACAAAACCTGCAGTCAAGTGGACAGATCATAATTGTTCAATAGTATAGTCCAAGAATTACATATGATTTAGCATACACAATGCCTTGGATTTGATCTCAGAGAGAGAGAGAGAAATAGAAACAGGAAGGATGGATGGGAGGAAGGAAGGAAGGAAGGAAGGAAGGAAGGAAGGAAGGAAGGAAGGAAGGAAGGAAGGAAGGAAGGAAAGAAGGAAGGAAGGAAGGAAGGAAGGAAGGAAAGAAGGAAGGAAGGAAGGAAGGAAGGAAGGAAGGAAGGAAGGAAGGAAGGAAGGAAGGATGGAAGGAAGGAAGGAAGGAAGGAAGGAAGGAAGGGAGGGAGGGAGGGAGGAAGGAAGGAAGGAAGGAAGGAAGGAAGGAAGGAAGGAAGGAAGGAAGGAAGGAAGGGAGAGAGGAAGGGAGGGAAGAAGGGAGGGAAAAGGGAAGGAGGGAGGATCCACAGTGGATAAAAAGTAAGGAAGTTTAGGACGCTGAAATCTAAGCACAGCCATCCATGCGGTGTAGTAGGTAAGGAGAGCGTCTGGTTTCACCGTGAGCCTTAAGGCCAGGCAGAGGACTCAGTATGGAAATTCTCGTGCACAGAGACACTATCCTTTGGGAACAGGAGGAAGATGAGGCTCCAGCAATGGCTCGAGGGCCTGAGTGGAGCAGTGGGAAAGGGCACCTTCAGGATCAGCTTGTGCCCTTCACTCAAGCTGGCCATGCAATCATCACCATCACATTTGTTCCGTGGAGTTCTCTGTACTAACCATGTGGCACACATGTAGAAATCAGGAGGGGTTTTTCTTTGAAAATATTTTAAATGTTTCTGGTTTTTTCGTTGACTAACGCTCTCTATATTTCTATCACAAATTGTGCAGCCGTAGCTCCTATTCTCTTCTATGTTTTACTCACTTTTATATACAGATGAGAGGTTTTAAATGCATTCTCATTTGCTGAATGTAAAAACTGAAGTGCAACAGAAATGCTTAAGAGTGCAAACTACGTCTATCACACTCCATTACTTTCTACATTGTCTGTGATTACTGGGCTTGAACTTAACAAAATGCTTCCTTAGAAACCAAGTGCAAGATCCTACCTTTTTGCAAGAATCTATTAAACAAAACCAAACCCAGGAGATTTGGAGGAAAAAAGAAAAGCCATAAAAGCAAAAACAAAGAAATATCTGACCCTTGTACAATAACACAAAACAAAGCACCAGCACCATCTATCAGATTCCAAATAATTGCAGGAGAACAAAGGCTTTAAGTGTGAGAGCCATTTGCACTAAACAGTTGATAGTCTTTGTAGTCTTTAATTACTTAAATGCTTAGCAATTATTGTCCAGTTTAATTGCAAGAAATACAAAATGCATGTGCATGTAAATGTGTCTGGTTGTGTGTAGGTATATGAGCGGTGAAGGGCAAATACACCACACACACACACACACACACACACACACACACACACACACACACACACACACACACACACACACACACACTAAAGACTTAGGTAAGTCTAAAAGACACATTGCAAAGACTTTCTCAGATATTAAATGTGAGATCTGATTGGTAGGGTCACATGGCCCAAAATTTATAAACCTGTATCAATCAAAGTATTATCTCAATTTTGAACAAACAAAATGACCTTTTAGAGCCTATATATAACTAATCAAATTGTGCTCTGAGTATATCACTTCACATATCCAGCAACTAAGGTACTGGGTTATAAAAGAACTAGGAACAAATTGATTACTTAAGAGCTGCTTGAGTGTGGACGAGGGTACCCAGGGCTTCAATCACAATTTTCACAGCTCTTATGACTGCTATCTATGTGTGACTGGTTTTTCAGAGGATAGTATTTTATAAAAAGAGAATATGTAATACATAAATATAATCATGGGATTTATAATCTGGAATAAAATTACTTTTTTTTGCACTTGTGACAAGTAAAACATTTTGGTATTATTTGCAATAATCTTTCTTTTTCAGCACTTACATGTCTAAATGATTCTTATCAAGCCCAAAGCTCACAATATTAATGACTTTATGTAATATGGTATTTAGTCCAGTCCCTTTGCATCCTGGTCCAACTTGGTGTTTTGAATGTGTGATTTTAGGTGGGGAGACACAAATGGAAATTCTGCAACCCAAAGATAAAACCTTCTTCTCACTGTATGCATGACCTTTTTCTTATTAAAATAACCCTCTCAGCATTTGGGGAAGAGGTGTAAATTAAGAGTCTAATTCACAGAGTTCTACTCTGAGTATAAATAATCTTCTAACTGCTGCAACATCTGTTGTTCGAGCTAGTTAAAATCAGCACTGTTAGGGTTAGGGAAAACTCAAAGCACAGTCTTTATTGTCTTGCTATCGTTCTGTATTTAAAAGGAGGTGTTTTACTCAGCAATATTCCATCTAGTCATGACACAATGGGACTCATGATGGGTGATGGACAGGTGGATGATTGAGTTGTTTTTGAGGTAAGAACTGCTTAGCAGAAGAGTTATGAAGCAAAGCAGCCAATAAAACCATCTACAAAGACTAATGGACAGTGATGGCAGAGCTATAAGCACAGCAGGAGACATTTTTAGCTCCCTCTCCTGTTGCGGGGATGCCCTTTCCTCTGCATTAGCGAGGGCTGGGTCAACACCTGCAATGCGATGCATTTTAAATCTCAAAGTCAAGATCAACCCTGCAAAAGTGCAAGAGAAAATGCTGTGTTAGATTTCACCTTCAGCTTGTAGAGACCTTGTGCTTGTGTAACTCTCTAAGAAAACACATGAGGCCAAGTATCACAGGAAGAAAACAGGCCAATGACAAGTTCTGAACACATGGTGATCTCCATTTGTCTACATACAAAGCTCTGACAAAGTTACCTAATCAAATTGATAGAGCCCCATCTCAGCCAAAATAAAAGGGCCGACTGAGCACTTCTTATCCCTAACCCCTAATGTCAGTCTGCTTTTCACCGTTATTGAAAAGTGGTGGAGAAGAGGAAGGGGAGGATAACAGGAGGTCTGGCTTGAACCTAGACTGCTAGAATGTTTGCTCATAACTGGAATACTTGAAGGAAGCTGAATTTTACTCGACTAAATTTGCCTGGGAATGAATTCAGATTTAGAGCCCACTGTTATTGTTTGAATACCAAGAACAAAGAGACACAGTCACTGAGATTACAACTTGCTTTATAAGCAAGTGAAATGTTCCTGCAGATCATCATATTGTATATATATGAGATATATATATATATGTGATATATATATGTATGCTTGCCTAAAAATAGGATATACTACAGAAGGACATAAGCATTCCCTGAAGTAGTTTTATCTGTTGCTTCTTCAAACAGATTGAAATCTTTTTATTTATTCCATTCAGTGTCTGTATATACATATATAAATATACAGGCATTTACATATAACTATACATATGACTATGTGGATACATATGTGAATATACAGGAATATATACATGCGCACATGTATGGATGTGTGTGTATATAAAATGAGGACAAAGTGAAATAGATGGTCTTCTGTTTGTTTTGTAAATGTGCTTCCTTTGCTACTGAGCTTATAATTGGGACACATGTCTGAGTCAGACACAGGATTCTGAAAATAGTTTGTAAACCATCTCGCTTCGTCTGAGCATGTCTTCGGCATGGTTGTTGTGGTTTTCCAAATCTTAAAAGACACATTAAACAACTTGTTATTTAAAAAATCAAAAATAGAAACCGTACTCCCAGTCAACAAAACTCTACCAGATATGATTGAATTCAGGTTCCCAGCGAACTGGGACCACGGAAATGAACTGGGCTATGTAGCCTTCTCCAGGTATTCAACACAACAGATGATAGTTTGCAAAAGTTACTGTTGTTCATATCTGTGGTGCTATTTGGCCCAACCTGGTCCATTGTGCAGAATAAACCTCACTAAGGGTTCTTCCATTACAAATGGACAGCAGATGTAGGCCCTGCCTGACACATTCTTCTTAGACTACCACAGATGTCACACCATAGTCCTCAGAGCCTAACTCCTTCTAGCTTTCTGGAACCAAATGAGGGAAGAGAGTAGTCTCCACCTTTGCCTTATAGTGTTTAGAGTATTAGGAGATATGCTATTCCGTGTCTATATTGTATCTGTCCTTTTAGTTCCTCTTCCCCAGTTATAATGGATTAGCTGATTTAATTGGGGGGGGGGGTTGGGTTGTCTTTCTTTGTGTTAGTCTAGGGTTTTAACTCAGGGCATGGGTGCTATCCCTGAATCTTTGTAAAACTAGCACTCTATCACCTAAGCCACTGCTCTACTTCTGCTTTATTTAGTACTTAATTGGATCTAGAGTCTCACCGACTTTTCTATCTGAGCTGGCTTTGAACTTTGATCCCCAAATCTCAGCCTCCTGAATATCTAGGGTTACAGGAGTAAGCCACTGGTGCCCAGCTCTGATCTAATTGATAATATAAGGAATGAAGTTAAGGCCTATACATCATTTCTCTCTTTACCTGCTGTCAGAACTCACTGAGTAGGAGAATGATTTCCTTTTGTGACTTACCTATATAAACAATCTTCATATCATGTGTATATTCCATTCCTGAAAAGAGTGTCCCAAGACTCTAACTCAGGAAATGGCTGTTAGGAAGTTCATGTAGTCATAAGCTTAGTTTAATTCACTTCCATGACAATACAGATCAATAAGCCCTGTGTCTATTTCCTCATTAGCTTTAATTTTGAGGCCAGAGGAGAAAAAAAAATGTTGGCCCAATTACAACTTTAACTCATGGTTCTCCTATTTTCAAAGTTCCAGGCCCTTGCTTCCAGGGAAGGCAGGGAGCCCAACAGGTGTCCAGGACTCCAGGAGAGAGACTGAAGTGAGAGAAAACCTAAATGTTGCGAATGGCATTTTGCAACTGACTGCAAATGCATGTGAGAATGTGAGAGATGGAAGCTCACCAGAAAATTCTCCCAGGGAAATTTTCAGGAGAGGAGGTGGTAAATGTGCAAACTGTCAATTAAAACACTTCAAGACATTCTTCTACCTGAGATCTCAGGCCTGAGAAATGCAGGAAGCCTGTGGATACATACTGCTGTTATAAGCAACTTAGTTGCTCTAGGCACTTCTTATACTATGTAAGTATAAAGATGTATCTGAGGGGTAGACATAATTTCATTATTCTTCATATAGGAAACTTGAGCGTAAAGGCTTAGAATTAATGTTCCATGTTATATAGCTAGAAAGAGGTATAAAAAGGATTAAAAATATCTTTGTTTGCTGATTCCTGGACTGATTTAGTAATGTGTTACTTAGTTTTCCTCAGGCCTACGAAGTCTCTTTCACAGGAGTTAGTTACACAGACTTAGAATGTGAAGCTATTTACATCCATAACTGGACCCAAAATTTGAGCAATACTCCAAGGCTCAGTAATTATGGAGGGCACATCTAAAATGTTCTAAGATGCTCTCTGTCTCCAGGTGTTCACACCCTTGTGTAAGCCTTTTCAGATGAGTTTTAGACAAACCCAGGGCTTATTTTCCCCCCAACAGAATGCAATTAAGATGCTATATGCCAAGTCCACTATTATTATTACATGCTCTTGTAATTTCCCTTTTCTGGCTGATGCTTGCACTAACTCTCGATCTTGATGTTAATTTTTTAAATGGTATATAAAAAGGCTACAAGGCAAAAAAACTGAAGGAGTCCATTAGTCCATTTGCTTCCAGAGAGGAAGCAAATCCTGCCCATTGCCATATGAACTTGGTTCTTTCCTCAGTAAACTGAAAATCCCATTCAATGTAAGCACCCTGACTGCATCCTGGCGAGAGAGCCCAGTGCAGAAATCCCTGGCTTTCATTCCCGACCACAGAAAGTGTTAAGCCGCGATGTAAGCCTATGAAAAATTATTAGGCTATGCTAGATAACTGAACAATAATTCATATGCCTTCTTTTCAATAAAACAGGTGCAATTTTGTGGACACAGAAGCAACCATCCGGCTTCCCAATGATGTCCCTCTTCATCCTCTTGTTCCAGCTGCACCCTGAAACTTGGGTTCTGTAACCATCGCTTGCATCTGGTGGGTCTGCTGTGGCAGACAGCAACTGCAAACGTGTTCTCTCTTACCTTCCTGGGAAAATATGATGCTCAATTGTCTATTACCACGTATTGCAAGGCCCAAATCATTTATTTCTGAGTGGTTAAGGATATTTCTGTATTAACAAGTCCTTGTGACATAAGCATTAATGGAAAGTATAATTCAATCTCAAGGTAACTTATGGAACATTTATCCTGAATTGCTTTACCAAGGCCTGAAAACAGATGATCAACATTTTCCTCGATGATACATTTGGCAGAGGACTATTGTGACAGGAGAAGGAAAGGGGGTAGGGGGAGATAACAACTTCCTTATGTTACCAAGCAGGTTTTCACTCAGAGGCTCTATTTGACTAATATCTCCTTTATCTGTCATATTCCTTTGCAAGTTCTGAAAGTGAGGAAGAAATTGTTGTAATCATTTTTTTCCTGAAAAAAAATCAGCTAAATTCTAATGTGGTTTGATTATACCCAGTCGCAAAAATGTCAAGTGGATTTCCATTTAGAGTGCTTGCTTAAACAGCCGTGCAAATGGCGAACACCCGAAAATCAGCATATATCACTAGTGTCCCGAAATGTTTTTTTTCAACATACAGTTACATTAATCCACTCTCTTCCTCTTGAAAATAATGCATTTTTTTCCACCACATCATTTCTTAAATGAGGGTGATCCATCACCACTGGAGATTCACCAGAGAGGCCCATTAATAAAAGCAGACAGCTTCAGTTGTGTTTCCTTTGCGAAGGCTTGGTCCTCATGAGTGCAATGTATGGTTGCTTGTGCCAAAAAGGGAAAAAAAAAAGAATCCAACCCAGATGTTTTTATAACTTCTATTTTCCTTGCTAAGGCATTTCCCCAGAGGATAATGTATGACAACTCTCATTCCAGTCTTCATTAAGAAGCTGTTCATCTCAAAATATTTAATTTAATGTAGAAGCATGGGGGTTACCCCCTCTTTTCCCAAAATTTAGAAATTAAAAACAGTAATCACAGCTATCTCAGACATCTTACCCTCTGATTAGCTCAAGAGTCGAATGTGGTTAAAATCTACATATACATTCAAATGTCCATTTCAACAGTAATTAGGGACTCGCCATCTGGAATGCAGCAACTTTTTAGCAAATGTCTTTCACATCTTTTCTGTGTGTGAGAGGGTATGTAGGTGTGTATGTGTTCAAATGTATAATAAGGAGATCTATGAAAGAACTGAAAATTTGAATTTCAGTATTTAGATTAAGAATCAAGATGATTTGACTCATAAACGAACAGGTATAAGAAAAGAATTTGCTAAATGGCATTTTATTGAGAAAAATTAAATGGGAATTTTTCTCCTGACCAACCTCAGTTTATTTTGACTCTAATATATAAGCATATCACATGTTTAGGTAGCACTAATGACCATATTTAGTTTAATCTCCAAATTCTGCTACTGGATTTTAAAAATCTGGATTTTTCATATGTTATAGTAAATGCTGCAACATAACATTTTAACTTTAATGAATAACAGAATTCATCTTCTCATATTTAGTTTGACAGCTCAACACTTTAAAGTATACTGTGAATAAAATGAAGATCTCTGTAGTGTTCAATCAAATATTGAATCGCCTCAATAATATTGAAAATGAATATGTGCTAGTGTATAAGCCATCAAATAATCAAAACTTAACCATGTAATAAATTTACAAAATTTAGGGCAATATAAAACATACTACTTAGCCACTAAGAAACTTCCTAATTGTTGTAACTCTTGTCAGACAGATGCAAGGGAAAATGATCAAGTAAAAACAATTGAGAGACTACAAGTCAATTAATTATAGCAACCTTCTTAAGTGATAGATCATTGGGGCCATGAAGTATAAAATATAGAAAAAATTCTGAGTAGAAACTGTGCTGGGAATCAAATTGCCTGAAGTTGCCAAAAGATGGGAAGCAGTTTACAAGAGAAGAAAATATGATAAGACCCAGATTTAAGATCAAAATTACACATCACTATGTTGAAAATAAAAAGGCTATCCTAAAGAAAGTTAAGTCAAGTCAATTGAGCAAGTCAACATGAGGACTTATATCGAAGCACACTGAATATGGAAAAGGAGCACAGTAAGATCTGGAATGGCAAATACATGTGCTGTAGTATTTTTCTTGTAATTTCCTGAATTTGTTTTCCTGTGAATTTCATAACGCCTCAGGACACCTGAGTTCATGTTAATACTGATTGGTTCCACCCAAGAAAATCACCAACTGGAGTTAGTATTTAAAAAGTCCTAAGTAAATACCCCTCCAGCTAAATAAATAGAATGACCCCAGGAAGTTGAAAAATCACTGTTTAAGAGAAAAACGAGAGAACTGAGCATGCTAGTAAAGCCACATGATGAGATGATTCAGGAAGCACTGTTGAGGCAGTTGGTTTCAAACCCAAAGAGGGATGAGACAAGAAGGAAGTTTCCAGAGACAAAGGCAAAGCCTATGGACTTGACCAAACTTGAGTGAACTTCACAGCAATGTGCCAACTGGGATGACATGAGAATCAAATGGAGTTTTCACCAGGGTCTCTCTGTACTCAGTTACCAAGTCTTTGCCCAGGCATTCACCATCAGGTAGACCTAAGCCTGGGAAGAAAGGACAAGGCAGGGAACCAATGCAGCAGCGATATTCACAAGACAGTGTGTTGGAAATGATCTGTACAACTTGGCTGGGAGGAGAGAAAGTAGGAGAAAATTGAGGGAAAGGGTAACAAGTTTGACAAGAAAATATAAATGTAAATGTAACCCCTCTGTTACACTTTGACAATAAAAAAAAGAAATTAAAGCTAACAGAGATATTTACCAAGGATCATGGGACCATTTCCAAGGGCAAAGTGGCTAGCTCTAAAATTAGGTTACAGGAGGAGAAATAATAAATTCATGGAGAGAATCTGGGCTTTTTACTACAGTATAGTCTGCTAAAGGTTGGAGACATGGGCTACAGAGAACAGAGAAGGCCATCTGAAAAACTCTGGTCCTAACCCATGTGTGTAGTAACAGTCCTCCAAAGCTCAAAGGCCATACTACAGGACAAAGAGATCTTTGTTAATCCAGTATTATAGAGGGGAGACATGTTAGTTTTCAAAGCATTTGAAGTCAGTGATGAAATGAATTTAACTAAAGCTGTAAGAATGCCCCGATGGAGGTCAAATACAGATTAGGCTCATTTAGCTCTCTCTCATCACTCAGAGCTGAAAAAAGGGCAGCTCTGTTCTGGAGACAAATATCATTTACTTTCGTCTCCTACCTACAATGTCTGTCATTTAAAAAGTAATGATGAGAGAAAGAAACAAGCAATGTGACCTTTGGTGAAGAAAGGATATAATCAATGGAAATGGGACTAGAATTGGCTGTGAGACTGGAATTATCAGACAAGGATTTAACAAAAACTAGCAGAATGTGCCTAGAAGCCGAAACTTGCACTCACAGATGGAGAATTTCAGCACAGAGGCAAACACTACAAAAACCAAAAAAAAATCAATATCAAAAATACAATACTGGAAATGCGTTTTGTAAAATTAACACCTGACAAGTCACAATGGATGTGATTGAAATTATAAGGGCATAAGATTCTATGTATATATGTGAAAATGCAAATAGGAAAATTGAGGGAATAATGGGGGTTGGGAGAAATGAAGGAGAATGAAGAAAAGGGTGACACTGTACTCATAACCAGCCATGTTGAACTGAAACTTCTTTGTACAATTAAAGATAACAAAAGAAATTATACCAAAAACATACAAAAGGAAAGAAAGAAAGAGAGGGAGGAGGGAGGTAGAGAGAGAGAGAGAGAGAGAAAGAGAGAGAGAGGGAGGGAGGGAGGGAGGGAGGAAGGAAAGAAGGAAGGAAGGAAGGAAGGAAGGAAGGAAGGAAGGAAGGAAGGAAGGAAGGAAGGAAGGAAAGAAAGAAAGAAAGAAAGAAAAAGAAAGAAAAAAAGAAAGGAAGGAAGATGAAAACACCTAAGATTTGTGGGACAATATCATACTTAGGTCATTGAAATTCTAGAAGGAACAGAAAATAGAAAATAGTTCTAAAGAAATATTTGAAGAAATTATGGCTGAGATTTTTTTCTCCAAAATAGTAAACTATCTCAACGTAAAATCTGAGATGTCTCAATAAACCACAAACAGCATAAACGCAAAACAAAAGAAAAAATCTATTTTCATGACAAACTGGTTAAAAAAAAAACTAAAGAAAGATAAATGTTACGAGCAGTTTGAAAAAAAAGAATGATTATGTAGAGCTTTTGTAGCTGGCTTCTCACCAGAAACAAGGGCTAGTCTAATTGAGTGACATCTCTAAAGGGCTGAAAGAGAACAAAAATAAGAACTGTCAAATGTTTTCACATCCAGTGAAAATATTCCTCAAAAACAAAGGTGAAAGAAAGACAGTTCTGGACTAACAGTAGCGGAGAAAATTTATATCTAGCAGAACTGTGCTACATGCAATGATGAGACATTCTTCAGGAATTGACAAGATATGGAAGATATCAAAACAGATGAGGTGAAAGCGAGTGAATGAGAGAGATATCAGATGAGGTAAAGTATGAATACATGCAAATACATTTTTAGTTATATACACATACAAATTTATATTTTTAAAAGAATCTTGCCACACAGAAGTATATGACAATAACAGCATATTATACTGTTGTATATTTTTATATTGCTAATGAAATAGAATAGGATCTTCTCATTGTAAATGAAACAGTATATTAAAAAATATGCATTATCCAGGTGCTGGTGGCTCACACCTGTAATCCTAGCTATTCATCAGGCTGAGTCTGAGGATCAAAGTTCAAAGCTAGCCTGAGCAGTACAGTATGTGAGATTCTTACCTCCAATTAACCACCAAAAAAAGCCAGAAGTGGAGTTATAGCAGAGCACTAGACTTGAGCAGAAAACGAAACAAAACTTTGGGACAGCACCCAAGCCTTGAGTTCATGATTCAGGACTAGCACCAAAACTATATGTACTATATGTACTATAACACAGAGTTGTAGCTTTAATGTTGATGGATTTGATAAAATAGGATATCAAAAACTCCTGAATTATATTAAACAAGAGAAAAAACAGAGGTGATTTACAAAAAGCCAAAGGGATAAATAGAAAATAAATATGAAGATGACAGGAAACCCAACTATATGAATATACCAAATTATAACCAACTAATCAGAAAAGTCATAGACATAAAATAGTCATATACATAAAATACTTTACTTTGATTTCTTAAGAATACGTTATGGAATTAGTAAGCTATATGCAAATCAAAACATTTTATAACAGGGTAAGACACCTTTATCTGTAAACTATTACCTGATAGCAAATATTTTCTCCTAAAATTTTAGTATTAGGTCAATTTTTTGTGTGTAATTTAATTGCCTCCTCTATTTATACAATGATTTATTTTCCAGACTATATCTATAATCAAAGAACCTTGTTGTTTGATTTATGAAACATAATGTTTAGAGGTTATTAAACGTATCGTATGTAAAAATAATCTAAAGAAAAGTATTAAGGAGAAAAGAAGTTGCTCACCGAATTACCCTAGACCACCACATTTCATAGTCAGTAGCTATCTATTCAGATTATTTTAGGTATATAAATAAAATATCATAGATATATGTGTATGTCAAAATTCATTATGTATTCATGTAAGTAAAATGTACATATTATTTTGTAATTTGATTTAGTCACATTTCCAACTATATAATGCAGCAATATTTTCACTATCAATAACAGCTATCACTATCTATAACAACAATATGATGGGCATTTTTCTCAGCACCTGAGAAATTACCTTGTTTTATTCTTTGTGATAATCAGTATGTTAGTTATAATTATTATCTTCACTTCCAGATGAGGAAAAAATGATGGGCAATAAGGTCAGATAACTCATTCTAGGTCATATCACTAGAACAGAATAACAGAGGCCCTCATCCTCCCTAACAGTTGCTTAGTAGTCTATTCTGTACCAATGTGCCCTGCCTTGTTTAATTAATCCCATATGGATAATTATTTATTTAAGCTTCTTCTATTATAATCAGTATTGCAATAACTTTTTTCCATTGTCTGGTATTTGGGAGCTTTCTAGTCCCAGGAATGGCTGGTCAGTCCTTCTCAGGAAAAGCTAATCCTAAACTTGGTAAAGAATTTCCAGGCCCAAACACCCTCTGATCTAATTCGAATTCACTCACTCACTCTTATTTTCCCTTCCCTATGTCACCCTAGGGCTAGATATCAGGGAACCAAAAAGACCACAACCATAGCCACAGTGTGTCATCAATTAGCCAAGAGACCATCCTAAACTGCTGACCTAACCCTGCCTTATCTTCTCATGGAAATCCAAAAAGAGGTCTATTCCTTTTCCTGGCACTTGCCTGAATCCTGCCCTCCTCAGATTCCTCTAGGAAGAGCTTTATGTGCCCTTTTTTCTCGAACATTTGTAGTTCTTTCTTCAGTGGCATAATGTTTTTTGGTGAGGTCACTCAGTCACCTTTATGCATTTAAAATCCTGAATATCACACAAGAAGATTTCTTCTGATATCCCCTTACCAATATTTTTTTTTGGGGGGGAAATCTAGCCCAAAGCTTCCATGCACTTTTTTATTATTCATGCTTTTATGTATCTTTCATAGAGTTTATCAGCTATCCATATTTTCCCTTTGCGAAGGAATGCTTCTATTTTACTTCTGGGGTAAGGAGAGGCAGGTTAGCATTCCTCATTTGTGGTTGAAGCTGGGTAACTATACATCCAGGCTACTCTGGACTCTCAGAAGGAGAGCACATGTTCCCCATAACTCATCAACAGTTAAAATTAAAGTGCCTGGGAGTTGGCCTCTGTGGGAAGAACACCTGCCTGGAATAGGAGAAAAATAGACTCATAAGCCCCCAAGAGTGATCTGCTTGCCTGTTTTTGTAATGCAAAGTTTGTTAATAAGAGCCAGCTGTCTCTTACAAGAGGCAGAGTTCCTGCACAGAACATGTTTACTACAAGGCCGTCTCAAAACAACCAACTGGGCAAGTATCCTCAAGCTGTTTTTAGGTGAACTAAAAAAAAAAAGAAAGAAAAGAAAAGATACATTTAATAGAACTCCTGCTCCACAACTTCAGAAGGCTTTCCAATAAATTTAAGATAGAACTCGGTAAAGGAAAAAGATAAGTCTGCCTGGAAATTGCATTCAAGAGTTTAGAAGAAGGCTGAGCGGTTCTTAAGACTCTTACTGTTTTCCACCTTCATTTGGATCAATTCATTGATGCAATTTTTGACCTGGTAATCATTCAGATCTCTTTACTTGCTCAAATACACATCTATAATCCATGTTTTCAGTCTCATACAAACAAATTTAAAGACAGAGATGATTCCTAGATCTAAAACTGGATGTCTTTAAAGGAGTTTCTCAAAACAAAGTGACACTCTTCTCTAGTAAATGTGATATTTGTCCTAGCACTTAAAAGAACAGCACACAAATTTTCTCCCACATTTTTACTACCATCAATCAGTTGTACAAAGAAATTCCATTTTGGTATGTCTATACATGCATACAATGAACATACAAGTTCATCCCTCACCAACCTCCCTGATCCTTCCCCTTTCCCCACACCAGTTTTAAACATGTATTTTTCCTGGAAAGATTTAAGAGCTTTCCATGAGATTTATTATTGAGGGAAGGAACATTATGGAAAAGAAACTGAGTTATCTAATGCATGGGCTGTGATTGGGAATATCCTTAAAAGTAGATCCTAGTTAAAAGAGATTGTTCACAAGGAATTTACATACTAAATCACGTCCACTCGGTAGTGCAGGAGTCCATATTCTGAGCAGTGATTTCCATTATAAGAAAATCTCATTGAATCCTGTGGATATACTGAGTTATTACCCACAGTGGACTAAAACCAACATACAAACTAAAGTGTAGCAAGACAGAATTACTGATGCCATTCTAGGGGAATGGATTTGTCTGTACCCATTAAGGAATTAAAAGGTAGAAAAGTGTTTAAAGCAGACATTCACAGAGAAGCCCCAAAGAGGAGTCTAATGGAGTCCTCTTGGGGGATGGTGTTTAAAGTACAGGGCTTTTTCCATGTCTTCTCCCCTTGCTTGATGGCTTGTGCATGAGCTCTCTTGGCTTCTTGTTGCTTATGGGAAGTAGAGCATTTGAGCCTGAGGTACTATGGGAACATAAAGCCCCATGATGGGCTACATGTTATATCTACCACTTTTTAATCTCCATTTACCTAACAGTTGCCCTTTCTTCCCCTCACTATTAAAAGATTTCCCTCACTATTTAAAGATTTCTTTCAAATCTGCTAAAAAATAGAAGGCAGTCAAAGGAAAAAGAAAAGATGGAAGAAAGGTGTTAGAGAAAACCAGCATTAATGACATGAAACTTATAAATGTTTATGTTCAGTAGGAAGAGCCAATGGCATAGGGCTAAGAATGAATGCTCAGGACTGAGAATCCCCCACAGCAAGAGAGTTAAGGCATTCTGAATCTCATTGTCTTTTTTTTTCCTTTTTCATAAAAGGAAAACAGTGCTAACCTCCCAGGGTTCTGTGAGAATTATGAGATGAATACATTAGTGGCTGACATATGGCAAAAATTCAAAAAGTGCTAGCTAGCATAAAAAAATACTAAAATAACAAGGTTAGCTTTATTTATTATTAAATCAAAGATTTAAATGACGCCAGCATGATTTTAAGAAATAAGCACGCCACATGATCTAGGTAGTCCTCAATGACAAAAGCAATATACAGTCAGTGGAAACCATCCGACCAGCTTTGAATTTTGACCTGTTCCCAGGCTACTTCCTCCACAGACTGGAAAGCTCCCATGGTGCTGAAACCCAGCTACCAAAGAATTTATGAAACACTGTTGGTCAAACTAGGTCTGGTGTTTGGCAGGTTCTGTGAATTGCTCTATGCAGTTGGGCAGGGTGCTGCCATCCTTAGTATGTGAAAATCTTGTTCATTCTTCAAGAAATGAAACAGAAAGAGAAATCATAGCTTTTTCTACTCATCATGACTATTTCTTCTGTAACAACTGATTTGTTAGAAAATTGTACGCCGAAACAAAATATGAAAAATTCATACATGACAGCAAATGCAAATGGGAATCAAGTTTACAAATTATTTTGAGTTTAAAAAAAATCTGACAAATCAACATCTGCTCCTAGAAAGTTACTCAGACATGCTAATAAATGAAGAAAGATGAAGTTATACATAAAACCATGAGATTAACTGAGACTTCAGGGTAAGTATCTTTATTTTTTTTGTCTTCTTGGGAAGAAATACATGAATTTTTCACATAAGATTTGGCTATTCCATTCTTGCTAACCTCCAAAAGAAGATCGAAATTTTTTGACAAGTGATTGTATTACTAAGACAATACTTGTTGATTTCTATGACAAGCCTTTTTAACAACTATTTATATGATCAAATCCAATAATGCCTACCATTTAGCTGCCCATTTCCATATTTATTTCTAAATTTCCTTTCCACTTCCCACAGATTACTCTAACATTTTCACACTTCTGAGTCTCTTTTGCCCTACCTACTTTTAAAATTATCCCACAGTTTTCTATGTACAAAGTCTAAGCATCTGGAATTTAACCGGTATAGACTTTCAACAACTCTATAGTTGAAATTTTATAAATTGATATTAGAAAGTACACATGCACACACAACCTACTCAGGAATCCAAGATTGTAATATATTCAGTTTTGACCTGCCAGTGGTTGATCTGAATTCTTGTCATCCATAAAGGACTCCAGTGGCATGCCAAACCCTTAGATGGTTCAGATCTGGGACATGACTTCTGTTAATGAGGCACCTGTGAGTGGTACCTCAAAAAGGAGCTTATAGAATCAGATACTGACCACTCAATTGCTTCCTGCTCCTTTGCTTCCCACGTGCTGATGTGGTGTAGAAAAGAAGATTGTTACGATGGAACATAGTGTAGGAAATACCAATCATCACCCAAAAGCTGTGCTTGATTTTGAAAAGGAGGTGTGAAAGGAGGAATAGAGGGAGGTGGGGGAAAGGACTAAAGGGAGGGAATAAGAGGAAGGAGGGAAGGAGGAAATGAGGGCGAAAGGGGGGAAGAGAGAGAGAGGGGGAGGGAGGGAAGGAGAGAGGGAGAAAGGTTGTATAAGAACATCCCAGAAATAGGGATATGATTCCCATGAAAGAGCTTAGAGAAAGTGAAAATAAATTTAGAAAGTGAAAATAAATCACTATCAGTCAATTTTGATGCACTTTCTGTACTTACTAGCCTCACAGTCAAACTACCATCAGAGACCAAGGTGCGTTGTCATTTCTGGCAATCTTGCCACAACCCAGCTGCTGCCACAGCATCCTATTCCGATCTAATGCTACAAAGTACAAAGGGGGTGGCTAGCAATATCTGGGGCTCATTTTTCAATGAGAAGATCGACTTAATAAGGACTTAATTTCCTGAAGAAAGTAAGTACAATCATTGAGCCCTTTACATTTGCAGTTACTTTTACTGGGTTAGAAATGCTTTTGGCAAAGGTAGTCTATATTCAGGCTTGAGGTAATAACATGGGAGCAAATAATTAGAACATGAAATCATAAAAAGTATGATTAATTTATGTTTTATCAAGATCACCTGTTAGGATTTTTGCTTATGTTTTACACGCCTGTTTGACATAAGAAACTCAAAAGAAAACATATAAATGACCTACTATTTCTACTTTTCAGTGCAAGTGACAATGATTCAGAAGTGCCATATTCAGTGTATAATTTACAGACAATTATGTCCCATATTTGTAAGGAATCTGGTCATAAATCTTTAAATGGAACAGTTTAACCAACTTTAAACAAATGAACAGCTGACTGTAGTTGTAATGATATAATATAGAAGCATAAAAACTGAAGGAGTATAGTCACCTTGTAAATTTTCTCCATTTCATCTTTATACTCTATTTATTGTGTCATATATCAAATGATTCTGCTTCCCAGAAAACCCATTTTTATAAGAACAGCACCAGCAACACAGCCATGCAACACTGGAGAACATGACCTCATCTATGCTCCACATGGCCTTGTGTGGTTTCTTTCATCACTGCTGAAATGCAAAGGAGCCTTATGAAATCAGTCAAATGGTGACATTTCAATGTTCACTAACCTAAGGTTTTCTTGGGTGAAGAACAACTCTGGACAAATGTGTCCATTTGGAAAGCAATGGAGTCCTGGCTACTTAACAGGGCTGCTTCTGTGAGTCATGAATAATGGGGTAGACTACCAATCGCAAGGAAGTCACACTGTACCTGAGCCAATCCTTCATCTTGAGGGGTGAATTAAGTTGGTTAATATACCCACTGGTCTTAGAAACAGCCTTGATAACTGTTGATAAGACTGAATTATTTAAATTGCCACTAAATTGCCTCCTACAACTACTTTGTCACGATCAGTAAAAGATTCAGTGCACTGCGTAGGGTGGTGACTAGCACTATTCCACAAAGAGACATAGGGAGCATTAAGTGTACCTGGCTTAAAACATCGTTATCAAGAAGGCTTGATTTATTGTTTTTGAGTTATCTTTCTGTTGGTTTCTAATAACTCCAGGAGGTTACTCTGAGTAACCATTACAGAATATTCTTATCCTTCTATCACAGATTTCTGGCCTTTCAACATTTTATCCATGCATATCCCTCCTTTTATTAGAGAAATAGAAAGTATCATTTGTTGACTTCTCAGAGAAAGTCCTACTATTGTCATTTATTTATGATGGCCATTCAGATATGGAAAATATTTATCATTTGTGACTTAGTTGTATATCCCAAGCAGCTACCTACCATAAAATTCTTGAAGACAACACACATGATTGCATGATGTCTGTTTTACTCAGAAGAGCATATGAAGTACTGTTCTTAAAGCTAATGCAGTGTGTGGGATGAATTTAAAAGTTATACATTTTTCATATAAAAGTTAGTAAATTAGTTTTTTTGGGGGGGGAGGTCCGGTCGTGGGGCCTGAACTCTGGGCCTGGGCGCTGTCCCTCAGCTCTTCAGCTCAAGGCTAGCGCTCTACCACTTGAGCCACAGTGCCACTTCCGGCATTTTTTCTTTTTGCTTATGTGGTGCTGAGGAATCGAACCCATGGCCTCAGGCATGCAAGGCAAGCACTCTACCACTGAGCCTCCTTCCCAGCCCCAGTAAAGAAGTTTTGTGTGTGCATTCAGACTTAATCACCCCATCTCAGAATTATATAGACTCTTAAGACATATTAAGGTAAGAATTGTAAGATAAAATTAGTTATTTGTATCATTTTAATTCCCCAAAAATTTTGTTTGGTAGTTAGGGAAGAAAATTAGCCCCTCACTTTTTTTTTTTTTTTAGCAGCACTGTGGTTTAAACTCAGCCTCTCTCTTGCTCAGATACTTGCTGGGTTGTGTGTGTGCTTGAACTATGTCTCCAGTCCTGTTTTTGTTGGATATTTTAGAGACATATCTCATAGACTATTAATTTACTTTATTGTTACTATACAGGTGATGTACAGAGGGATTATAATTACATAAGTCACATAATGAATACATTTTCTTTCACACAGTGACTTCTGTTCCCCCATTCTCTCCCAGTCCCTCCCTCCCATCTCCACCCACAAGTTGTATAGTTCAACTTTAATCAGTGTCCAGTGAGCTCCACTGCTGCACGTTTTCACCCATTTTCCCTCTAGTCCTGTGACCTCCTCCAACCTTTCCAAAGATGTACACTTGAATACACCATACATAAGATAAAGAAGCCAGAATGATCAAAAACTGAAAAAAGAAAGAAAAAATAGAGAGGTCTCTTGTTCCCGTATCTTGGAGTTGTTCCAATATGTATATTATTTTATATAAATATGAAGATGCACTTAGGCAATGCACCTTTATGTTTCTCTCCGAAGAGTATCTTCTTTTGGTCTCACTGTGTGTGAGCATCTAGAATCGTGTATACTTTATCATATCCCAGTGTATTTTCATGGTTACAATAAAATGAGAGATTACTATAAAATCCAGACCTGGTCTTAGAAATATTAGACTAAATCTCTTTCCTGAATTGTATACTAGTTTCAGTAGTGGCCAGAGAGGACAGAGACCATCAAAGACAAACACAGTGACAAATTTCTTTCCTAATTCTAATATATACTTTTACTGACTTACAATAACTAATTTTCATAAATTTCATCAGTAGGTAATTTTTTAGTATTTGCTTCATTACCAAAAACATCCAGCATGAATATCTTACAAGAAATATCTGTCAGTCTGTCTACCTACCTATATACATATCTCATTATTTATGTATCTAACATGAATGAAGTACAAGAAAAGCTGAAAGTATTTCTTAAGCATAATCATGTCTATAATAAAAATTGGTGATAGTCACAGCATGCTGGGATATGGATCAGATGTCCTAATATAAATTAAATTCAGCATACTAGCAAAGGATCTGGGCATTATGTACAACTGTTCATTGGAAAAAATTCCACACACACACACACACACACATATATATATATATATATATATATATATATATATATATATATATATATAGAGAGAGAGAGAGAGAGAGAGAGAGAGAGAGAGAGAGAGAGAGAGAGAGAGAGAGAGAGAGAGTCATACCATGGGCCAAGTCTTATACTTATGCAATTTATGTGAAACCAAATGGGGCCCACATGGTCTAAGGAGACCATAGTTGTCAGAAAAATTAAACCCCTCCAAACACTCCATATATAAGCTTAAGGACTGATGTCATGCATCATGAACACAAAGTCTCTAAAGAAAAAAAAGTATAATTGTTCAGTTTGTTATTTTGTATATATTGAATGAGTAGTAAATCAGTTTCAAATAGATTTTAGAGGATAGAGAATTATTTAAAATGTGAGCTATGACTTGAATGATTCTTAAAAACAGAAATTTATGAAACTCAGTTTTTCAAAAACTTTGTTAAAGAACTAATAAAAATGACAAAATGAGATGTATAATTACTAAAAAGGAAAAAAAAATCTCTCAACACAGTAAATATGGCATCCAGTTGAGCAGACTTGGTTATGCTACAGATACCAGAGAAAGCAGGTATGGTTTTGCCCAGAGTGTAATTTTGACTCTTGTATGAGAGTCAGAAAAATCACACTATTAAAACAAAGAATATATGAAATCTTCATTTTCTCTATTGTTTTACTTCACTAAATATCTTATTTATTATACTATCATTTCATTCCCATAGAAAATATTAGTCAGTAGGTTTCAAGTTGTTAAACAATTAGTTTAAAATCTCCCATGAGAACAAGTACTGGATTCCAGTCTCATGGAAGTAGCCCACACCAGGGATCCTAACCAACGTTTGCTTTAATGGTCTCCAAATGTGTATAGGCACCTTTTTAAAAAAAAAACAACCCACGGGTGGCTTTTCTTTCGGAAGCATAGAGAAGAATATTAGCATCTCAGATTCTAACAGTGACCATACAATTCCCAGCTGCTGGCACTCCTGTCTGCATAACCCTCCCCCACTCCACCAGCTCCTGTGTGAGTCAGACTATGACTTGTTTCTGACAGTATATGAACATGGGTGGGGGACATGTTTCTTCCATAATCGCTCACGTTCTGAAAGCCAGCCCACATGCTTTAAGTCTTTGTCTAGCTGCCTTGGTGGAGAAAGTGGGTGGCCATGTTGAGAACCACACACTTGGCCAGGAGCTGCTGATGTTGCTTCTGTAGGCCACAAGTCCCGCTCCATCAGACCTGCCTGTAGCCTTCCACTGAATGATGACAGCCAGGCCTTCAGCCGTTCAACCAGGAGGAAATGAATCCTGTAACAACCTGATTGAGGTTGAAAGGAGATACTTTCTCAGTTGAGCTTCCAAATGAGAAGGCGAGCATAACCCATACCATGGTTGGAAAGTGAGGAGAACGTGAACAGAGAAGCGATTCCAGCTGATGTGTTATAAACTAATACTCTGGATTGGAACAGGACTGCCAGGAGTGTTTCGGAAGAAAGTGAAGGCATTTCGGTTTCAGTTTATTTCCATCTAAATCATCTTTGTATCCCTTTCCCCATTCTTGAGAGGTCTGCTCTAGACTTCTGGGGTTACTTCAATTATTTTGGACTTGAGGTTTGGAGCAAATCCAAACATCACTAGTGTGCAGAGTACTTGTGTGAAGTAGATAAAAGTTCTCTTGTTACTCACATTGTTCAAGTACTTTTATTCTGAAAGCTAAAAAAAATCATCTCCAGAGTCATTGTTATTCCACATCAAATGCGCAGTGCTTGAATGGAGACTTTCTAATTTACTTGAAAAAATAACAGTATTTAGAAAAAAATTTTCTTGTTATCCATTGATTTGCTAGAATGACCTTTATAAAAAGTCAAAATATATCCAGGGGGGGAAAGAAACTACTGAATTTCAGAGACTTGAGTCACTTATTTTCAGGGACTATAACTGCTAGAGAACAATCTGAAAGATTTACAAATGTTTGCAAATGATGTTCAGTTCTTGTTATTTTTGTTGGCCAGTCCTGGGGCTTGAGCTGAGAGCCTGGACACTGTCCCTGGTGTTTTGTGCTCAAGACTAGCACTTGCTTACTTGAGCCACAGCTCTCTTTCTGGGATTTTGGTAATTAATGAGACAGAAAATTCTCACAGATTTATCTTCCCAGACTGGCTCTGAACTGCAGTCCTCAAAGGCTGAGGTCTCCTGCATAGCTGGGATTACAGGCATGAACCACTGGGGCCCTGCTGATGATGTCTGTTAAAATGGGAATCATGTCTGAAAGACATTTTGACAGATGTATTGACAAGCACTTCAGTTTCCTTATTTATTACTTATTACTTATTTTTTGCATTTTTGGTAAGTGCTGAAAAACAAAACATGAACCTAACACCTTGACACAGCACACTTATTCCCTAAGAATGCAGTAGGTTGGGCCAGACTGAAACCAAGGGGTCAGAGGTCTATTTTTCTCTATAGCTAGTAAGGAATGCAGACTCATGCACTCTTACTCATAAGCACACACTTGCACACTTCTACAAATAAGCACAAACACATACAATTACACATTCTTTTTCTTTTTTTGTCAGTCATGTGGCTTGGACTCTGGGCCTGGGCGCTGTCCTTCAGCTGTTCAGCTCAAGGTGAGCACTCCACCACTTGAGCCACAGTGCCACTTCCGGTTTTCTGGTGGTTTATTGGAAATAAGTTTCACAGCCCTTCCTTCCCAGGCTGGCTTTGAACTGCTATCCTCAGATCTCAGTCTCCTGAGTAGGTAGGATTACAGGCGTGAGCCACCAGTGCCCAGCACAATTGAACATTCTTACATATGAATACACACAGGTATGCACTCTTGTACAGTTATGCACAAGTACACACTCATGAAACTCTTGAAAACAAGGGCAAACTTACTCAGACACAGGGAAAAAAGCACACATTTGCACCGTCGTGCAAGCCATGCATATTCTTGCACATTTTTGTATGTGGTATACACACTCTTGCACACTTGGACAGGATCTTGCACATGTAAACTTGAACATACCAAAGCACACATGCATATATCTTACATGCTCTAACATACAGAAACCTACTCTCACGCTGACATACTGCTAGTGTGTGCCTGCTCACATGCCACTGCATGCTCTTGGACTGTGTCACTTCTTGGATAATGTGTGTGTGTGTGTCTCTCTCTCTATATATACATATATATATTCAAGGTGGATATATATATATGGACTAAATATATATATACATACATATATATATATATATATATGGACTACATCCACCTTGAATATTTCAGGAAATCTTACTTAATTATCTCTATTTTATCAGACTTACATTCCTTCTGATATATGCCCAGAAGTGGAATTTGATCAAATTACTTCAACTTTATGTACAAAAATGGAACAATAGAAACTTACAAAGTTTTTAAAGGATTTAAAGTAAGAAATGGTAACAGTTGAGGTAGAATTGATCAAATACTGTATTCATGAATACAAATTTTATAGTGAAGCCCTCTGTCCAATTAATGCACACTAATTAAAAAAGACTGTGAGCTGGTTGCTGGTGGTTCACACCTATAATCCTAGCTACTCAGGAGGCTGAGACCTGAGGACCACAATTCAAAGCCACCCTGGGCAGGAAAGACTTATCTCCAATTATCTACCAGAAAACTAAAAATGGAGCTGTGGTAGAGTGCTAGCCTTGAGCAAAAGAGGTCAGGAATCATGCCCAGGCCCTGAGTTCAAGCCCCATGACCAGTCAAAAATAAAAAAGAGAAGACTGGGCTGTCGACCACTTGATTCAAATCACTGTTAATTCAAACCTTCAGTGTAAGCTATATCAGTGTCACAATTTCCCCTCCTGCCATCCAATGCCCTCCCAGAGTTTTATCCAATTAAATCTTAACAGTAATTCTGTTAAAATATAAAGCAGAGCAATCATCTACTCAAATGTGGCCATTTCTTTCACTCAAGTTCAAAGCCTTATAATGGACTAGCCATCCTTGTTAGATGCAGATCTTTGTTCTGATCATTTGCTTATTTCTGTGTAACAAATCATCCCTCAAAACTAATAGATGATGTCAGACCCAATCCATTTGTTTTATACCACATGGTTCTGGGTTCATATGGCCCATCAAGTTGCTCTTGCTCAAGTTACCTTGAATATTAAAGACTCTGATGGTTGCTGGAAAAACTTTCTTGATTATACATCTGACAGTGGTGGCTTCCCACCATGCTGTGGGTGGGAAGGTGTTTAGGTACACAGTCTCTTTATACAGATTGTACTTCCCACTGTCTGACAGCCCAAGAGCCAGCAGTTTGAGGCACAGAAGTTAGGAGGCACCATTTTCTACAACACTGCACACTGCTATAGACCCACTTCAAACACATTACCCTGGACCAGCCGTCACCAGCAGACTCAAGGGATGAGACCTAGGTCTTCTTCCTTCATGGGGAGAGGATCACAGGACTTAGAAGTCTTGTTTTAAAAACAGTAGAACTGGTTACTGCTCAGATTCTTACCCCCTTTACATCTTCTCGCCAGTTCATCTCCAGTCCTACTTAAGTCCCTGTTCTCCTGGGAACATATCAGGAAGGGCAGGTCCCATGAAGGAACACATTCCTTCCTTTGGCCATTGCTCTACCATGCATCCACACCCACCATGTACTCTCAGTCTTCAAAGCTCAGTCTTCAAATGCCCCCCTTGAAACCATGTTATTTTATAAAGTATGTCATTAGCAGCTCAAGGGAATTTGGTCTTACTCTTCCATTGATATGCTTAATGGACCAAGTCATTACTGAATATAAACTGAGTTGAAGGATAATTAATCATTGATATTTACAATAATGACTTTAAGGGTATAAAAATATCTTTGACTTATGAAAATTGAATTATATTTGGTATAGCATAATTAGTAAAGCCAAGGATTAACCCTTTCATGTTAACAAAGTTTTTAGTTGCAGATATTAATATAAAGAGAGAGTTGGGATAATTTAGGGGTAATAAGGAAAACACTTTGAACTATCTCTTTCATTATATCTCCTTTGGTTCAAGATCCATGGAGACCAACATGTTAAGCTAACTCACAACAGATGAAAATTGCTTCTTGTATTTATCTTGTGTATGTCTGAAGATAATGTTTAGGACTTTCTGCTGGTAAGGAATGTGATTGTGAGTTCAAAGATTCATTTTATCTTTGCTACCTTAGGAACTGACAATGAAAAAGAAAACATTATAAATGGATGAACATATCCAACCTTTTAACAAGGTAATTGAAAACCACATGCTTTCATGAAGAAGTATAAAACCTAGAGGGTAACACACAGTGTTACAAAAATGGCCTTTGATGTATGATGGAGGATAGGCTAAAATATAATTATCTTATGTCAAGGCTCATGTCCAATGAACCAATAAGTGCTATCTGTTCAGGGTCTTCAATCTGTCCTTCTCCCTCCACCCCAGCACCTTGAATTATGCCATCATCATTCTGCGGCCCACTATGCTAACAATTTCCTAAATGGTTTCCAAGACTCTCATCTTGCCCCTTTAAGTTCACTTTTGACATTGTCACTGCAGTAATATTTCTTAGAATGAAAGTGAATCATGCAGCGAAACCATTCCCAGCTTAAAACCCTTAATAGCTTTGTATTGGCCTAAGGGAAATAAAAGTATCAGCCCCTGAGTCTGACATGCAGGCCTCTGGATGATCAGTCTTCTCCTTCCCTCTCCACTCACCATGTCATTTCCAGTTCTGAAGCATGCATAGTCCCCCGCTCCCCTGAGGAGGAGGGGGGGGAGGGGAGTCCATTCACTTTCTTTACTACTGAAATTTTAATTGAAATTCTTTCTGTCAACACACCTCTTTACTCTCCTTTCTTCTGTGGGAACCTACGAAGATACTGGCATTTGGTTACTATCTAGTGATCTCTCTATGCATAAATTGAGAATAGTATATAAGAGAAATTATGAGTAAATCAGATGGTTCCAGACCAAATGAGATGAGGAGAAGAACTGGCAAGCTGGGTTGGGAGAAAGCCCAATGGTATGCTTTCTGTACAGTTGAACTTCGGCCATGTTTAGGCTGGATATTTATACCCTTACTTTCAAGCATTAATCAGGGAATAGATTTGACAGTAGTTTTCTTCCCTAGAAGTCAGAGATAAAATAAGTGCACAGAATCGTCCCTGGGAAATTCTTGTGCTTGCAATCAATTTGGTGTTGGTAATTTGGGACTATATGGCAAAAAAAACTACTGGCCTTGGACATGGTGACAAACACCCAGCAGCCAAACTACTAAGGAGGAAGAAGTAGAAGGCTTGTTATCTAGGGCTGACCCACAAGTGTGAGATCCTAGCTGAAAAACAAATTATACTCAAAAACTATGGAGGCATGGCTCAAGTGGTAGAGCACCTGCCTTGCCAGCAGAAGGCCCACATTCATCCCCCAAGACCACATAACCCATACAAAAAAAGCCTGAGAAATCTGCAATAGTTTACGCATCTTCAAATTTGAGGGGGAGGAGTCAAGCATGGGACAAGACATACCAGGATAAGAATACCTCTGTTTATCTGTAAGAACGGGTGCTCCCAATATATACATTAGTTCATAACACTGCCACCTGGACTGATATCATGGCATTATGTCAAGCCTCCGAGGAAGAAAATGATTGATGTTTTATCATTAGGTCGTATGTTGGCTGTAAATGTTTCATAAATGCTCCAAGTCAGGCTGCAGTTTCTTTTTATTTCTCATTTTCTGAAAAGTTCTCAAAATGGATTCTGAATTTTATCAAATGTCAGCACTGATTCCTTTTGAGATTCTTTATTATTTTCTTCTTAGTACAGGAAATTCAACTGACGCAAAAAAATAGTGCTCAACAAATTTTATCATTACAGGGATAAAATATGGATCAGAATGTATTATTCTTTTGTGTATATGGCTTAATTTGATTTGCTAGTATTTTGTTGAGCACTTCCCTGTCTATAATCAAAAGTTTCCAAATTTGACAAATACTGTGGGTATCGGTTCACTGTCACAGAGTCTTTCCTTGTCTATACCCAGATTATATTAGTTTATTAAATAGCTTATTCAAATTTTGTATCATTTCTTGTATCCTTAGGAATTCTGCTCATTTACTTTCTATATTTTCCATCTTTTTTCCTAACATTCCTTTATGTTGCTAACCTTTTCTCTAAAACACATACCATATGTCTCATAATTATTCTAAAGTCTTTGTCTCTAAATTCTAACATCTGGATCATCTCTGAATCTGGTTTTTTGAACCCCATATTGTTCATTTCCTTTGTAACAGGTCTTAATTTTTTTTCACATCTTATCTTTTTTTTAATCCTGTAATGGGGATGGGATCAAGGGCTTCCGACATGCTAGTCAAGCTGAACTACATCCCATTCCTTATTAAAATGTATAATCATGTGACAGCTATTATATAAGAAAACTCTCCAAAAGTGTATTGGACTTTGGTCTGAGTTTTGTTGTACTTTCAGTTGGATTTGACTAATCACTGGCTTCAGATTATTTAGCAGTAGGCTGATGACCCTTTCTTCAGAAGTGGAGTAGTGAGAAATGTATGGCACTATTTCTGCAAAGAGCATTATGATTTGGGAATCATTCTTGTAGATTCAATACAAATTTAAGACTCCTTTGAATGTAATTTTAGTGTTCAAAAACAGAGTAAACTCTGATTAAGTTAATGTATGCAAAGGGTAAAATCATTGGATGATTACAGTGTGGCCACAAAAGGAAAGCATCACTTTCATAGTTCATCGTGATCTGGTCCAAAGCAAAGGTCACAGATTTTAAGGACAATGGTTTTGAATTAAGTATGTAGCCCAAGGCAATTATTTTTCCTAGTACTTCTTAAAATACAGTCTACATAAAAGCTAGACACTGCATGCTCTGAAGGATCAAAGTTCTAAGCCAGTTCAGGCAGAAAAATACAAGAGATTCCTTTCCAAGATAAACAGCCAGAAGACTGGATGGAAATAGGGATCACACGATAGAAATCTAGCATGAGCGAAAACGCCAAACAAGAATGGGGCAAGGCCTTGTGTTCAAGCCCCAGTACCAGCATGCGTGTGCATGCACACACACGCACATACACATACACGCACACAAGATTATATATTCAGATGGATGTGATTGCCATGTCAGGAACATTTCTATGAAGAGAAACTGAGACCTGCAGCCAACCAACAGTAAGAGCAAATACAAGATTAGAAATGGATATTCCAACAGTCTCAACAAAGCCTGGGACTCCACATGACCTCTAAAATATCAGAGGCTACAACCAACCACCCAACTAAGGCAATTCTTGATTCTTGTCCCTTAGGCTTATTGTTTTAACTTGAGGAAAACTTTCTTATGGATAGAGAACCAGTGCAAGTTGATTAACTTCTACATTTTAAGCTTAATACCACCTGAAATTTAGAGTCTAGTCTCTACTTTGTATTTACAGTGCTAGAAAGGGCCAAATAGTAGGACAGGCCTATTCAACTCTGAGCGGTTGGTGAATGTGGCCTTCTTTGGAAAGAAGGCTTCTGGAGATGAAGTTTAGAGGAGAACATTCTGGTTTAAGATCATCTCTTAGTCTAATGTATACTGTACTCATCAGGTGAAAGGCACACAGATGCATGGGGGGAAAAACATATGCACCAAGGAATGCAAAGAACATGGAGAAATGCAGCTGTATGCAAGAGATGTCAAGGATTGTTAGCAAGTACCAGAAGCTAGGAAGAATGAAGAAAATATTCTTCCCAGTTTCCAAAGAGAATATTGTTCTTTCAGCACCTTGGTTTTGGACATCTAAACTGTGAGAGAATAATTTGTCATCATATTAACCCACCCAACTTGTAGTAATTTATTACGACAGCTCTAGGAAATGATTACAAGTTCAATGAGAATCATCTGTAGAACATGCAAAACTATTCAACCAAGTTCCCATGGCAAAAGCATAATGAATAAGGGACTCAGATATGAGATATATATTATGTATTTCTCCAAAGCTATTAACACACAGTCAAGCTGAAAAATTATTGAAACTAGATGATTTTGAAGTCCTGATTCTGAAATGCAATGGTTTCAAGTCCTGGTGACATTTTTCAGTGTATGAATTTCTAGCTTTACGACAGTTATTTATACAAGCATGTTAAAAAAAAACTACATTTGCAATTGTTCACATAAACACAGGCATAAAACTAATTAGCTATTTTGTACATTGGTATACTAGGTGTTGAGTTGTTCATATTACGTTGGTTGTTTGGAGGAGTTAATACCAATGTTAAAGACAACTGCATGTAGATGTTAAGATATTGATAGTTTTTCTAACGAATGGCATATGGGTTTTCCTGTAAGTGCTCCATGAAGGATATCTGCCTCAATCTTCTCGCATTTTTGAATCACATGATACAGAGGAAAATAATCAGGATCTTCCTCTCCAGCTTTTACTAAAATAATTACTGCAAGAATTGAACAGATGCTTAATACAAAAAAACTCATAAATTCAGATATTCGTGGCTCTCCTGTGGATCCCAGGCACCACTACGGAGGTACACTTGCACAGAGCTCAGTACAACAATCAAGCTGTACTTCCTCAGATCGAAGCAGTAAGGTGAATCCTTTCTCCAAAACACCATGGCAACATAAGACCTGTAATGCCATCGTTTCTATCTGGCACTCAAAGGGCAAAAAAGCTATTATTCCTGTACAACCAGAGAGCCAGCAGTCTTAAATTACTTTCGAAATAATGCTGCTCTTATTGTTCTGTTCTCTCTCATCAGAACCCAAAGCAGAGAAAACAAAATTTTCCTACTGAAAACTAGAGATTCTCAAATACGGCCCCATTACTTTTAAAGGCAGAATTGATACAGCAGGCTAAGACACCATCCTCAACACACATAAAGCGGCAAGGAAGATTCCATCACCGAATTAACCAAAAATAAACTGACTAAAGTATGGTATACACAGGGATGGATTCCCATGGTGCAACTCCTTTAACCAATTAACTGACAGTTTAACCAAGGAAGGAGAAACATGTTTTGCCTGAAGGGGTTAGGACACCGAGAGAGACAGGAAAGATAAAGACAGAGAAATGGTGACAATGGTCACAATACTCTGTGTACATTTGTGACAGGTAATTTGAGGGAATGGGTAGAGTTGGGATGGACTAAGGGGGGAATGACCATCAAGATGCATTGTGCTCATAAATTGCCATGTTGAATCGAAACCCTTTTGTACAATTACTTAAGTGAGAATGAAAAATAAAAATACCAGAGAGAGAAATGGGCCACTTGACAAATACCATTCCTGGGAATTGTATGTAGAACTGTTGTCAGCACCATACAGAGTAATCCAAGTAACCACAGTAAAGACACCAAGTCTGAGATCTGTATATTTAAACATCACTGCTTAGAGAGCAACTCTGATGATGGTGATTTCTGCAGATCCAGACAGGAATCAGCAAAAAACAGAATCCGTGAGTCACACGCAGGCTTCGATTAAAGCCATCAAAGAGCAGCAAGGGAACCAGATACAGGGCTAGGAAGGTAATTAGAACTAGTTCTTAACATCACTTAATTGACAAATCTTTATTAGTAGCAGATGGTAGTTGAGCAGGAATTTTGGGGAATAGCCACCTTTCTGACATTACCTCTAATTAAGAAAGCTATCCTAGCTATCAGGATATGTTTTGAAATCATCATATTTTTCCCAGGTCAATATTAACTCAGAAGGTATAATGAAGTCTGTTCTCCTTCTGTCTATCATTTACTCCAGCTGCTCCCATCTGTTCTAAGGAGAAAAGATGAACTATTCAATGATTCTAATCCAGGCAGCGCACTCAGGGGCCCCCGGTGACTCATGAACACTCCTATTCATCGGATAAATTTTAGGGAGGAACCAGTCTAACAATGCCATAGAGACAGACCTGGAAGATGGACAATTGGGTTCAAGTGTGACAGATGACCATTATTTTATAAGAAAACTTGATAGAAAAACAAAGGAACAAAATGCTACTGCCTAACATTCATCTTGAGTCATAGGTCTTCAGGAAAAAGGAAGCCCACCAAGGCCAGTACAAAAACCAGTGATGACTATTGAAAACTTCTGTGCACTTCTGCAGAAATCATAAGCTCAACAGGTTCTAGGTAAGATAATAACAGCCCCAACCTCTCTTAAATGTCTGATATATGCAGGTGATGAAATCCATGGAAAAACTTCTTCACAGTATGCCTTGATTCCTTTGTAGAGAACCATTTTGTTGTCATCCTATTGAAGAGATTTTCAAAGTGTGGTCTTCAAGACAGCAGCTTCGTCCTAACTTGAGAAGTTACTAGAAAAGCAGATTCTCTAGCCTCGTCCCAGATCTACTAACTCAGAACGTCTGAGGATAGTTCCCAGAAATCTGTTTTAACAGATTTAATAGCATTTCTTATACCAGCCAAAGTTTCAGGTTATGACATGAGGAACGAGTATCGGCCTCTGTCACATACCGTTCTCCATACCTGACAAGCAACGTGTCAGCCCATCATTACTGTTGACCACACAGTTAATCATGAATCTGTGGCTTGTCCTTATAAAGTTTCTTGGACAAATCCACACAGCTGAAAAATGGGGAACTATGTTTCCAACCACCTTCTCACCAGTATAGTGCTTAGACTTTTAACCACTTAATACCACCTAAGGACAAAACAAAACTGCAGTATTTTGTGTAGAGACATTTTAGGGAGTATAGAAAAGGCAATTATAGGTCCAAACTTTAAAAAAAAAAAAAAAAGCTATATGAGACTTTTCAAAAATATAAATATCCAAGGTTCAGCAATTGACCTAGTGCTGAAATGAGAAAAAAAAAAGATCTCCATTAATGAAATAAAAACTTATGTCTAGTGCAATTAAAAAGTGTCCTACTTTAAAGCATGTTTTCAAGCTCTGAGAATAAGCATTTCCCACAATCTTAGATAGTAGGCAACGAGTCTAACGCATAAATTGATTCAGCTATAATTTTAGAAACTGCAGAAGGTGAATCCATTCCATCTGCCCCCTCTACTAACCACAGGAAGGTCATACTGGTTTAGTTTCCCTCCATGTATCCAGTGTTAAACACTCAGCTAAGGAGACTGTGAAATCTGACTGTGCAAAAAGAAATATTTTTTAAATTGCAGTGAGGCATTTGTTTTTGGAACTTTGTAACAGAAACGCTGAATATAGCATTCAGTGCCCTTGTATGAACCACAGTAAACAAAGCTTTAATATGACTTGTCCATAAGGCAATTCACCATGCCACACTATTTCTGCATGAGTTTAGTGAGTCTTCTAGAAAACACTGCTGTCCTGTTGAGGAGGTATGTAAATACCAGATTTCTCCGGGTCATATTTACATCTTCAGTGTACGTCTTCTCACAGGCATTAACGCGCAATGTGAATTTTCAAGGGAGTAGTAACAGGAAAAAGTTTCCCTAAATTTATCAAAGCCTTTATAGGCACTCAGTGTGAGAAACAAGGTATATTTGTTCATTCTTTTTATTATTATTATTATGAATGTTTTTTTAATTGTGAAAATACTGTACAGAGGGGTTACAATTACATGAGCACAGTAATGGGTACATTTCTTATCAAGCATTGGTGCCTCCTCCTTTGTTTCCCCTGCCCATCCCTGCCCTCCCACCCACCCACCCCCAAAGTTGCAAAGTTCTTTTTTTCGACATAACATCTTGTACATCTCATTGTTGCAATGGGTCCACCTGTATCCCTATTTAAACAATTTTCTTCCCTTCCCCTCCACAAATTATACCGGCATCAAATACAGTGAAAGCAGGGGTTATACCGTGGGGGGAGGGAAGTACAAAGCAACAAGGAAATCATAAATACGTTAGAAACAATCGCAAGAGAGAAAAACCATTTGAGTCCTTATCTTGGGGTTCATTTCGCCTAACATCATTTTGTCCGCCCGTTTCTGCTTGTCTCACTATCACGCTCACACTGGTCCTTCGCAGGTTTTCAATCTTTTCATTTACCGTGTTTACCAGTAGTGTTTGTAGAGCTTTTTTTGGGTATTTGTTCATTCTTAAGTGCTATAACTTAAAAACACGAGGCAACCGAATATATACATGTTTAATAAAGCTTATTTTTACTCACAGTTCTGAAGATTCAAGAGCAGGAATGAAACATCCACTCAAGACCAGCGAGAACCTTCTCAGCTGTACCCCATCATGGGTGATGGGGCGCAAGGGGGCGAGACTGGGAAAAGCCAGGGCGGGGCTTTTATAACCATCCTCTCATAAGGCTTAACCAGGGCCCCAAGAGAAATACTTGGAGTCTTTCTTAAAGACACATCCCCAAGGCCCGCGTGCTAGGCTCTGCCTCTTACATCTGCACCATCTCCAAACACCACCACCTGGGGACCCTGCCTCGCCCACAAGAACCCTTAGATACAATGTCCAAACCATAGGACTGTGCTTGTCCTGAGCGGAAATCTGTATAACCGAGGCGGCATCAGTTCACTACTTTTTGTCCTTTACTTTGAGCCTTTTGCATGAACTGCAAACTTTCTATCTGGCTTCACATTCTAGTTCTGACAGGTGTTAGCCATGGGACTCTATCCCTTCATCAGAGCATTGGACTTTTAAAGGAGACTTGCAGTGGGACTTTTAATGAGAACTACCTCTTGAGAGGGTTTTGAACATAACGTTTGTGGTTTGTTTAGAAGACTATTTGAGTAAATGCTGAGTAAATATTACTTAAACATGAGTTAATTTAATTCTCATGGGTAATATTGTTTCTTCCTATTTTGATCCCTTTTCTGTTTGTTACTGTTTTATTTGTGCAACTAAATCATTGGGGGAGGTGGCATAGTTTTTGAGATTATATAAGTGTTGTAAAATGAAGCAGGCAAGATAACAAGAAATGTTCAAAATGTGTCATCTGTGTTGCTGAGAACAGTTGAGAGGGGTAAACATTGTCAGTGTAATGTAAATGTTGTAATATAAATGTTGTTCTAATAATACCTATTTATTGGGACAAAAACTTATTATAGAAATATGCTAAGTGTTGTAACAGTGCCTTGGTGTACCTATTGTTCTTTCCTAAACTGGGTTAGCATGAGTTTACCAAGGTGAAATGAGAGAATGTTTTTATGATGGAAAATGCTGGTAGAAAAGTCACCGAGATAGCAGAAGCAGGAGTTGCAGGGCCTACAGGCAGGTGACACCTATTTTGCTTGCTGTTCTGAAGATTCCCAGCAGAACACAAACATCTACCCAGCCAGGTGATGATCTTCTCAGCTGGCAGATGGCAATGGGAGGGGCTTATGTGAGAGTGATCACCTGACCAGACACCTGATGTTCTCAGATCATGGCTGTGACCAGGACCTGCTTGAAGAGCAACCCTCTGTCAAGAACTAACCAGGGACCACTCAACTCCACTTCACTTTTATTCCTAGGCCAGTACAGTCTTGCCGGCAGGGATTTGGTGATGAAGGCATCATTGGAAGAAACATTGTAAGAGGTGTTTTGCGATTTAATAAAAGTACAGTTGTAAGACAGTAATTAACTCGAGATGGAGACCAGGTTTGGAACTTGCCAATGGTAATGAAGATTTATTTCACTGGTGACATTTGATCAGATCATCTGGGTGGACTCCTGGTTTCATTAGTTAAAGACATAAAGCAGTTTGCCTGATTAAAGAGAGAAAATCAGTACAGAACGCCCATAAATTACCATAGCTCAATTAGGTGCAGACAGTTTAGTGAGTGTTTATTACTAGTACGGAGGAAGATTTTCCAATTAGACTAAAAGGTTTTGAAAACAACAGTTATAGGCCCACTGATTTAGACCAATCACGAGAATAAAACATCATGAGAAACTTTACTGATGAAAAAGTAAGCCAGTACGTTATTTGTAGTGTTCATTGTTTACCAGTAGAACTCCTGCTATGAAGTTCAATCTTCCTCACAAGATCAATGAGAGAGGATTGGGCTAATTTCTTCTCACCCTGAAAATTGGTAAGAATATAAAGGGCAGCTACATCACTGCTGAAAATACCAGCATGATTTATTCAGGTTAATCATTAAGAAAGTGGCATTGCATAAATCACTAGGGATGTACCTTGCCGGGCTGACCTCTTCAGGCTGGCTTCACTGTCATAAGTTGGGCCCAAAGAAGACAAAACAGAAGCTGAGGATTTGTCAGTAACTAGCACAAGCTGTCATCAGCTACTGTATAGCCTAGAAATGGTAAGAAATCAAAAGAAGTTGCATAGATGATTTCTCTGATAGTGACTGCCAGAATTTATGAGATTTGTTTGGTGGAAGGAAGTGTATGATACAGGCTGGTAGTTTCTGTATTTCTTTGTCTCGAATAGTCCAAATGAATTCCAAAGATTTTTTTTTAAGTAGGCATTGGCTGTCATTGGCAGCAAACTACTGCTTTCTCGCTAGGTGAGAATAAATCTGAAAAGAAGGAAATAGAAACAAGTGACAGCTAAGAATCCTTGGAGTTTGCATACGCAAATAATGTTAATGTTTGTTCGACATAGATATAGCTTATTACAAAACTTTAGGTAAAGTTAGATTTTTTTTCTTAATGCTCTTGCTGATTAAAGGGCCATTTATAGATAAGCAGGATCCCTTTTTTCACTTGCTTATTGAAGTGTATCTTAGATGTGTTTTTCTGATAGATAGTCCTCTTACAATTTCTATTCTTTCTCATCATTGTTTCCCAACTTTGACTTTCCTCATGGAAATTTTGAAGCAGAAAATAGTTTGAAACATCCAAAGGGCAGAATAAAACAACAAACTAGCAGTCCATCTGTTGTGAAATTAAGTACTTGCTTGTGGTTTTTCTGAGAAACTGCTTAGTGAATTACACTCATACTGACATCAATGCTTGACTAAAAATGTACTCATTACCTTACTCATGTAATTGTAACCCCTCTGGACAGCAGCTTTACAATACATAAAATTAAAAAAAAATTAAGATCTTAGTTTACAACTCTTTTTCTCCCTCTCCTCTCTCCCCCTTCCTCCTCTCTCTCTCTCTCTCTCTCTCTCTCTCTCTCTCTCTCTCTCTCTCTCTCTCTCTCTCTCTCTCTCTTGTTTACTCTCTCTCTCTCTCTCTCACACACACACATATATACAATATCATCTATGAATCTGGAATCTGGCTACCTGATTTGAATGTTAACACTGCTTTCTTTTTATTTTTTTTATTGTGAAAATACTGTACAGAGGGGTTACAATTACATGAGCAAGGTAATGAGTACATTTCTTATCAAGCATTGTTGCCTCCTCCTTTGTTTCCCCTTACCAACCCTTCCTATCTCCCCCCCACCCAACCCCCGACTCCCCCCAGTGCCAAAACTGTAAAGTTCATTTTTGGACATAACATCTAGTACATCTCATTGTTGCAATGGGTCCACCTGTATCCCTATTTAAACAATTTGTTTTTTCCTTTCCCCTCTCCAACATCAAATACAGTGAAAACAAGGTTATACCATGGGGGAGGGACATACAAAGCAACAAAGAAATCATCTTATAAATATGTTAGAAACAATAGCAAGAAAGAAAAACCATTTGAGTCCTTATCTTGGAGTTCATTCGGCCTAACATCAACTTATCTGACCCTTTCTGCTTGTCTCAGGCATATAGTAGTTATTGCAAATAAGGGAAACCATGGGACCTATGTTTCTTTGGGCCTGGCTTACTTCACTTAATATAATTTTTTCCAAGTCTTTCCATTTCCTAACAAATGGGGCAATGTTATTCTTTCTGATGAAAGCATAGAATTGCATTGTGTATATATACCACATTTTCTTGATCCATTCCTTTACTGAGGAGCATCTGGGTTGGTTCCATATCTTAGCTATGGTAAATAATGCTTCAATAAGCATAGTTGTACTGGTAGCTTTAGTATGGTCTTGTTTGTGATCATTTAGGTAAATGCCCAAAAGTGGGATTGCTGGGTCATTGGGGAACTCTAAGTGGAGTCTTTTGAGGAACCGCCATACTACTTTCCAAGATCAATAGAAAGCCCACAGATTGGGAGAAGATCTTCACAATGAACAAGGGTCTCATATCTAAAATATATCTGGAACTCAAAAACTTAAATCCCCCCAACAACAAATCCTCAAAGAAACAACTGCCCAATAAATAACTGGGCTAAAGACTTAAAGAGAAACTTCTCTGAAGAGGAAAGAAGGATGGCCAATAGATAAATGAAGAAATGCTCAACCTCACTAGCCATAAAAGAAATGCAAATCAAAACAACATTGAGATACCACCTCACCCCAGTAAGAATAGCTATAATAAAGAATTCTAATAACAACAGATGCTGGAGGAGATGTGACCAGAAGGGAACCCTACTCCATTGTTGGTGGGAGTGTAAACTTGTTCAAACACTGCTTTTCTAAATGCATAGGTATGACATTAGATTAGGCTCTTGATCTCTCTAAGGTTCAATTTGCTAATCTGTAAAATGAAGATAGTTGCTTTAATACATGATTGTTATAATCACTGAATTATATATATATGCTTCGATAAATAAATAGATGGATACAAATATAGATACATAGTATTCTTTACAATTCTCAGTTCCCAGGGAGTGTTCAATACCTATAATTATTTCTTTGTATTGTACTTTTATATTTTACATAGCTATATAGAATAGGAATCTATTGATGCAATATAAATATATTCAACTCTTTCGTATCTCTAAAATTGTCACCATCAGTATAATTCTTGTGTCTTTTCCTGTGCGTAAGAGAAAAACATGTGCAGGAATGGGAATTAACCTCTTATATATTCTGAAATGGCGCATTACAGTCCCAATCTGAGCCCCATACAGGAGGTTAGAGGTTAGAAAAACAACAAACAAGTCTTGATGCACTGCCAGAAGAGCTTCTCTGCTTCAGAGGGAACATTGGGGAACTAAAATGTCCTATGTCACCTTGTACCAGCCAAACAAACCCTTGAAGCAGACAGAAATCAATGACCAAGTAAAAGACATTAGTTAAACTAACTATCCTCCTTTGTTTGAATGTAAGCCAAAGAATGAAAAGGAAATAAAGC
Organism: Dipodomys merriami; assembly: GCF_024711535.1. NCBI lineage: Eukaryota > Metazoa > Chordata > Mammalia > Rodentia > Heteromyidae > Dipodomys > Dipodomys merriami. Next base: position 17,389,336 of record NW_027202826.1, read on the forward strand.
TATGAACACAAACCAGTAAGATTGAGAGCCAAAAACCCCAACTAGAGATCGGAGAAAGGGGCCATTATTCATTTGCTAAGTACAGGAAAGTACTAAATGAATGATTGCTTCCCCTTTACAAACTGTAAGAAAACACTGAGAACTCCACCACTTGTTTCATGGCTCAGCTGGACATCCTAGTGAGCATTTGGTTTCAATAAATCCTTTGGCCTTGCTTCCCTGCAAATTTTCAGAAAAAATAAACATATTACAGCTTAAAATAGGCTGCATGTACTTTCCACTGCTACTTTAAATATTTTTAATTAATGAAATAAAAAAACAACAACATATTGATTCCATTTCTGGTCCAGGTGAACAATCTTTTGGTTCCTAATACTTCTAGCTGTGTGTTCTTTCCATTTACTCCTGCAAAATGTATACCGGAACTGGATGAAGCTGAAAGAGATACAGAAGGGGACTAGCTCATTTTTCTGTAGTGATAGACATAGTAGTGAGGGGCAAACCTTCCTCAAAGGTTTCCAAGGTGGCTCAGATCTGCAATGTGGGATATATGTGTGCAGTGGTGTGTGTGTGTGTGTGTGTGTGTGTGTGTGTGTGTGTGTGTGTGTGTGTGTGTGTGTGTGTGTGTGTGTGTGTGTGTGTGTGTGTGTGTCTGTATTCTAATCCTTCCAAAATTTCATAAGATCCTATAATTAATCTCTCCATTTGTGAGCTAGATAGCACAGATAACATTAATTGTTGAAGGCTAGTTTAGATACATAAATATATCTTATACAGATAAGAATAAGTAATGGTTTGGGACCCAAAACCAGACAGAACTACCTAAGACCATGCTTTAACTTCTATTGTATGAAATTCTGCATAGTCAATATTCTGTCCTGCCCTACCTTTCACATTTCTTAAATCGCTTTGTTGCCAAAACCAAATCATTTTTCATTTATCTCAAGATCTTGTCTTGCCCCCCAGGTTTGCTGAGCTGACTCACACAGAGTTGAGTCACACTTTCGGTCCCTGGGACCAATACGTGAGGGCAGCAGTTTAAAGAAGCGCAGTTCCAGAGATTTCTGTCCACAGTCAGTTGGCCCCAGGCCTGCATAGCATCATGGCAGGGAACAGGTGGTGGGGCAGAGCTGCTCACCTCACAGTGTCTAAGAGCAGAGGGGTAGAGAGAAGGGGCCGAGGGCTTTCAAGGCCACGTCTCCAGTGGCTCTTTCCTACAATGAAGCCCCACCTTCCCATTGCCTATTCAGATTTTTGATCCTAGTCAGAACTCTCTTGATGCCATTATCTCTGGAAATGCCCTGCATTCACACATAGCAGTGTGCCTCACTAATCTCTTAGGTTCCTTTCCATCCAATCAAGTTGACAGCATTAACCAACAAATTTCCCAAATTCTATTCATGGTTTGGCAAAGTATTCTCAATGATTCCTTGGAGAAACAGGTATTGAAATTTCTCCTTAATTTTCTCTTACTTATATACCATTCCATTGACAGCTAACTATATACTGTCTATATCTTCCTTGCAATTAGCTTATTGAATTTTAATATCTATCCATTTTCCTTAGTGGGGAGGTTCACAGATTGTTGGTACTTGACTATCTAATAGTTTACTAGCTCCTTCATATCCACATGGACAGATAGCCAGAAAGTTGCTTCTTTTATTCATACTCATGATTGATATTCTTCTTCCTTTTTTTGCTTCTTGTATGTTTTGTATGATTACCTCCTCTCTCTCTCTCTGCTGTACCTACCTTGTCTGCAAGCCTAGAAACTCTGTCTTCCATGTCATCTATTCTGCTGCAGGAGCTTTTTACTTTTGTTATTTCTCTGCTTCAGTGGATGGAAATGAGTACTCAAAAGTGAGATGAGCTCTGGGGAAGGATGGAGACAAATGAAGAGAGGAAGTGGGGATGCAGCCATAAAGTTCAATGCATATCCTTAACACTGAGGGGGAGAAAACCGGAGGTGAGTTGGTTTGGGAGGGATGAGGGAGAATGATGAAATGGATGACACTGATCAACACACATTGCCTTGGAACACTCATCTGTTAACTGGTACTCCTTCGTAGGCCACTTCAAGATAATAAAAGTATCATTTTTAAAAAGATTGAACAATGAGGTGTATTAGACACTATGTTTAAAACAAACTTTACAACTTAGGGGGGGAGGGGGGAGTTGGGGAGGTGGGGAAGAAAGGATGGTAGGGGAAAAACAAAGAAGGGGGTAACAATGCTCGATAGGAAATGGACTCATTACCTTACTCATGTAACTGTGACCCCTCTGTACAGTATCTTTACAGTAAATATATATACATATATATATAAGATTGATGCTTTTAAACATAGCTACCACAATTATTCTCTGGATAGATTTTTTAAAATAGATTCCTCATCTTACTCTCAAAAATTTTGACCAAGAAAGCTAGTAGTCCATTATTGCTTTGCTTCTGACGGACCAAATACTGCTGACGCTGAGATTGCCTTTTGGCATGGCAGTGTATCATTTCACTTTTTGTTTTTACGAATACCACTTCCTTTGACTTCCACAATAGCTCTGTCAGAATTCTACACTCGTCTCCATATGAAGATGAGTTATGACATGTGAAAATTAAATGATTCTCCCTGGTCCAGTTGGGACAGTGAATTAGGCTAGATGAACGACATGAGTAACAAGACAGAAGGCCACCAGAGAGGGTGATTGAGCTGAGTAGGTCAAAGTACTTCAAGTATTAGAATAGCACAAGGAAACATGTTGGGATTGTTCAAAGAAGGGAGAAGGAAGTGTGAGCGGGAGAGATGGAAGTGGTGAGTTTGATCTGATTGCTTTGTGTCCACGTATGGAAATGTCACAGCAACACCCCCCCCTCACACACAACAAATACTTGCTAATAAAAAATCACTTAAGAAGCGAAAACCAAAAGTGCATTGCTCTTGAGTATGGAATAGGTATCTGATACAACAACCTAATGTAACAAAACACTGGCATAAACTTAGCAAATTTTGTTGAAAATTTGTATAAAGCACTCCATAGATTTTTTTCTATAGTATACAGATAACACTAAGCCAGTCTGAGTAATCAAATAAAAACAGGTCAATTGCCTAAGCACTGCTAAGTCATGAGCATTCTGTAAAATGGTTTCCTACATTATTTTCAGTGTCTCTAAAACTCTATTTAATCCCTTTACAGGTAAATAAACACGCTTTGCTGAGGTTATATATGAACCACCAAAGATTAAAGTCTTGTCTTCAAGTGTGTGGCTTTCAAGCTTTAAATCTGGAGTGAATGCACAATACTTAACACGTGTATTTCAGAGGTAATTCCACCAAGAGTAAAGCTGCAGAAGTTATTCTACAAAGGCTAGGAGAGAGCATCTGTAGGACACTTGAATAAAATCAACTGGAATGTTATAAACTCAAGAAGCAAAAGCCAACAGGTAAAAGGAAATATGAGCGAAATCTGAATAGCTATGAAGACTGTGGGGGAAAAATAGACTCAAACATAATAAGTTTTTCTTGTTTAAACACCATTAATTCAATAAGATTTTGTTATATCTCCCCTTTCTCCAATTTTCTAGTAAGTACCTGAGAACATAGCTTTCTTATTTTGAAAATAAGATTAAAATGGAGATCTTTCCAAAAAGAACATGTGGACAGACTTTCACACAGGAACACAGCATGTAAAAATTAAGGCAGAGATCAAGGGATGCAACTCAAGCCTGGGAACACCAAAGACTAGATGCAAATCAGCAGAAGCAAGGAGAGAGGTGTGGGATAGATTTACCTAAACAGAGCTCAGAGGGGTGAATCCTGTCAACAACATTGTGCTCAGTTTCCTAGTCTCCACAACCTGGAGAAAATAGTTTCCTATAGTTTAAGCCATCTAGTTTGTGATACTTCATTACAGTAGGCCTAGCAAATAAATACACATTGATTGTTAACTTAGGTTACAACTTAGGTTGTAAACTTAAAAGAATATATCTCACTACAAAGCAATAAATGTGTAAGTGTGTGTGTCTGTGTGTCTGTGTGTGCATGCAAGTGTGTAGTTGTATTAGAGATTAAACTGATGGCCTGGGCACTGTCCCTTAGCTTTTTCACTCAAGGCTAGTGCTCTACCAGCGGAGCCACAGCTCCACTTCTGGCTTTTTACTTATTAATTGGAGATTTGTGTACCTGGGCTGGCTTCTGACTATGAGCCCCACATCTCACCCTCTTGAGTAGCTATGATTAAAGGCCTACTAGCAGCACCCAGCTAATAATTTCTTACCAAAATGAAGGTTGTATAAATTTATACAACCAAAAGCAATAATAAGCTGAAGGAAAGTCACAATATTGTTTATGCTTCTAGTCTTTGCTGCAGATTTCAGAGGACTTGATAGGAAGCAGGCAAATATGTTACTGGATAAACTAGATAAACACTGGACATTTGTTATTTTGATAATGATTTATAAGAATTGGATGAGTTCCCAGATTTAATTTTTTAAGGATTTCCTAGAAGTATCCAATACCTCCCTGTACATTTTTATTTACTTTTAAAAGGCAGGCATCGTACCTTAGCTTCCTGTGAAAATAGTATATCCGTCCATGCCTTCTAGCACTCAACTGAAAATGGTGCCCCAATGGCCAGAGAGTTAATTCATATCCCAGATGCCTAACTCACTCCCTAGGACTGGATTGCTCATTGGCAAGACAAGGTCATTCTTCATTTTCCCCATTACTGTAACATTTTATATTGTCAAGCGCTATGTGGTTTTGCAATCCATGAAATTCCCCAGTGAAGGAAAGGGGATGACAAACACAATTACGTCTGATTTACAGACGAGGGACCTGGGACTCAGGCTAGAGACAAAGCCATCATTGGTAAGGGCCATCCCAGAAGGCAGGAGCTCTGGCTCAGGTCTCTGTTTATTACGTGAAGTGCAGGAATAAACCTGGGGGATATTAGCTATGCATACAAATTCTTATGTTTCTTGGAACTTTAGCTCCCACCCAAGCTGAATCTTGGCAGCAGCCATCTGTCAAAGACTGAAGGTTCAAAGAAAGTTAAGAACAAATTATGTACAGTATGTTAAATTTTTATTCAGAATTACAGAAACCTGCAAAACTAAAATGAAATATATAAGAACTCTGAAGAGACTCTCTAAGCCTATACAGGAAGACTCAGGACAAAAATTAGGCTATTTTGACAAATCCAGTTAAAAGCATCAGAACAAGAATGGAATTGCTTAGAAACAACTCTAAGGACAAAATTTTCCATTTCTTAAATTTCATCCAAAACTCCACATGAATTTGAAAAGAAAGTCACAATTTCTATTTTTTCACTTAATTACAAGATCTAACATTGATTTGGAATTTTTTCCAATAAGTATACTGTACTACTTTTCCAGCACATGAACTCAGCATTTGTCAAGATAATGCTTATAAAACAACAGTGGGCCTTTCGTTATGTGTGAGTGGTTTTTGGAGAGTACTTTCAAATTCAAGCCTATATGGAAAGATCCAGCTCTTGAAAACTGATAAAAATTTCAAATGAAATATCTGTAAGAGCTCTTCAGAGTAAATCAACATTTGATTCTCTACTGGAATCTTAGGCATGAAACTCTAAGGTCAGATTGGCTGGCTGAATTTCAAATTTCTGGAGTTGAATGTTTAATATATCAAGCTAAATCCAAAGATACGAGCAGCCAGAGGAGAAGTAAACTTTTTTGTAACTTAATGTTTACTTGCCCTTATTTCCAAAAGTTGGAAATGTTCTAATCCATGTTCTTCTTGGCCAACCAGGGACTTGATATTGGTCCAAAACCGAAAATCAATGAAGGCAGTACCTGGGCTTATAGAACATGATGCACTATCAAAGCAGACTGCTAGGTAAAGGTAGTCCTTTGGAAGTTGAGCGGTTCTGACCACAACAAGGCAGAAGAGTTAGGAGTCAATGTGATGACTCCGTTATAAGGATGGCACTCAGGGCTGTATGTCATAAAGATTGACAGACTGAATTTATAGCTCTATTAGTGACAAGTTTGTTAACCACAAATCTATGAACAGAATACACCAAACTTATTTCAATAAGCTTACAATTAATAAGATGAATGCCTATCTAGACTTAAGTGTATAATCCAAATCATTCTCTTTAATAAAATTATAGAACTTCTGTTTTGGTGGTGATGCTAGTATCCAGTAAGCAAAATAACTTCCTGATAGAACTAGCAAATGCATTATCCATTATATGATACCATTTCCAAGAAAAGCAGAACCTATAGATACATTTTCACTTGAATGTTAAGCTAAAATTCTAGCCATTACATATATATTCAGAAAGAGATTTTTCTTCTTATTTTATGCTGGTACTGGGGCTTGAACTCAGGATCTGGTTCTCTCCCTTAGCTTTTTTCTCTCTAGGCTGGTGCGGGACCACATGAGGCCCAGCTCCAATTCTGACTTTTTGCTGATTAGTTAGAGGTAAGGGTCTCACAAACTTTCCTGCCCATGCAGGCTTCAAACGGAGATCCCCAGATCTCAGCCTCCTGAGTAGCTAGGGTTACAGGCGTGAGCCATCAGCATCCAGCAAGAAGTTTGTTTAAGGAGAAAGTGAACTTCAAAATAACCTAAATGATCCATTTATTTGGTTGAGCTTTTAAAACAACAAAGATTTAGCATTTAACAAAAAGCAAAGGTTTTTTTTTTTTATCTTCATAGCATTGTAGTAAAATTTGTACCAGCCAGCCCCTTTGACATTGTAGTGCAATTATCATCACCCTTAGGGATGAATTTCATTGCCTTAAGTAAAAGCAATAGCTTCAGGCATAGAATCTGGGGAAGTAATCTTTTCTCTGCTAAAAATTCATTCTGTGACTCCTTAGTAAACAATATGCAATGTATTATTTTAGTACAAATATAAAAATGCTGTCTTTGATTTACATGTCTATTGGCTTAAAAAAAAAGATTAAGAATTAGGCAAGTAAGAATCATTCTTTAAGAAAATGGGTTTCAATGTCACATTCCTCCCAATCCTGGAGATGACACAAATTCTCTATTTGTTTCTGACTCAACTTAGCAGATTAAAGTTTAAGTGAGACAGCTTATATTTTTGGAATACAGTCTTTCTTTATCATCATTGTGCTACAAGATTTAAGACATATTTAAACCCTGGAAGGAGAAGATGATCTTCAGCAATGAACTTACTTTCCCCTATGATATCATCCACCAAGATAATTTTATATTTTTTATTATTGCGCTCTAGAGAAAACTATGTATAGACTCCACAGTGATATAAAGATAGTTGCTCAGTAAGATCTACCTCACATGATGATAAAAAAAATGATAGTCCTCAAAGTGCCTATCATCTGGATATCTGAATTGCTTTAAATAGATGCACTGTAACTGCTATCAATTAAAATGTTTCATTGTTTATTAGGATGTTCATCTTAAATCCCTCACATTTTATACTGTCAAGTTAAGTAGAAGTCTAATAAAACTTCCTTCATGTTATTATGTAAAGTGAAGTAATGATTATATTACTCTGACCTAGATATAGATCCTGAATTGGGTTATTTTGGTTTCAATTCATTTTCCAATTACCTGTTGTCTCATTAGAGAAGCCGCCTTGCGCAAAGCATGGGTTTATATTGGCACAGCAAGAATGATGGTATTTATCATCTTGTGGTTTTGATACTGTCCACAAGAACTTATGCTTTAGTATACTCATGGCTGTCATTCAAAGTTGTGAACATCTCCAACTGAGAATTCCGGGAGGAAAAAAAAAATCACCTTTTCTCCCTTGTTAATTAACTTGCTTTCGACAGAATATATACACCGCACCTCAAGCTCAGCCAATCCTACCTGCACTGTCCTTAGAACACTTATATTAGCCTAGGGAGACAAAAATCCCCTATGTAGAGGTGTTCAATTTGTGAGAATTTACTATTAATTCCTAGGCACACTGCTCAATGCACTGTCTCCATGTTTAGCAATGATTGTGAGGACATCTGATTTAAAACAATAGAAAAATATACTTTCAACAACTCTGGAGACATCGTGGAACATTATTTCCCCCAGTAACTCATGCCTTCTCTGTGCTTCTGAAAACCAGCATCATGTGGATGAGGCCATGGTGGGCCCTAGGTATGCACAGAACGTGGAGCTGCTTGGGGAGACTGTGCAGCCACGGGATGCTTTGGCAGCCAACACATACAGTGAATTCTGAGGTGGATTAGGGGTGCGGGGCATTTCTGGGCTCTTCTCAAGGGAATGTATTGGAAACAACTCAGCATTTTAGTTGAGTATCAGATTGTTCAGATGCCCCAAAGGTATCCTTCCCATTGTCCTAACACAAAGCACTTGACTTCTTTTGGGGGTACTAATAACCATAGCAGCTATATTTTATTATTACTTCTTTCATCATTACTTTCACTTTGTGTGTGTGTGTGTGTGTGTGTGTGTGTGTGTGTGTGTGTGTGTGTGTGTGTGTGTGTTTGCTGGTACTGAAGCTTAAACTAAGGGCCTGGGTGCTGTCCCTTTACCTTTTTCCTCGAGGCTGATGCTCTACAACTTGAGCCATAGCTCCGCTTCCAGCTTTTTAGTGGTTAATGAATGAAAAAGAATTGCACCAACTTTTCTGCTGAGACCTTTTGAGGAGCTAGAACGTACAAGCATGAGCCACTGGCACTCGGATAACAATCATTAACGGTTAATTTTAGGAATATTAATGGAAATTAGGATTGAGTTTTCTAAAATCAGAGCACATTGAAAAGTTTCCTGGAGTACTTGAATCTTTTGAAGTTATGTTAATTTTATACTATTTGCATAAGTCCATTCCCATCAATAAAGTTTCTACAGCTTTAATCAACATTTCAGAGGTTCTTCCTAAACATGAACCACTAATCCTAGTTCTTCTCTGTGGCTGATTTGTTTTTCAAAACAACGTCAGAAGTAGAACATTAGCCGTGAAGTTTGGGAATTCAGCATTTAAATGTACAATGGCTAAGATGTCTGACTAGCGGTGCCTTGAGCATGCCTATGTCCCAGGAAGTTTGGAACAAGGGTAACAAAGGACAAGCTGTAGGACAGCGACTGAAGAAGAATTGTGGAAGTCACAGAAATCCTCAACACTGAAGACAGTTAGAAAGGTGACAGGCAAAAGAACAGTAGCAAAGGGCAGCTTCAATCCTGGCTCCCTGTTGCGGGTCACCCCACACTGCGGGGGGGGGGGGGGGAAACCCCATGATCCTCAAATGCTTTAAGTCCAGCTCCAGTTTTCCTGGCTGGTTTCTTTCTTTCTCTCCTCAGGGGGAAGGAAGGAAGGAAGGAAGGAAGGAAGGAAGGAAGGAAGGAAGGAAGGAAGGAAGGAAGGAAGGAAGGAAGGAAGGAAGGAAGGAAGGAAGGAAGGAAGGAAGGAAGGAAGGAAGGAAGGAAGGAAAAGAAAGAAAGAAAGAAAGAAAGAAAGAAAGAAAGAAAGAAAGAAAGAAAGAAAGAAAGAAAGAAAGAAAGGAAGGAAGGAAGGAAGGAAGGAAGGAAGGAAGGAAGGAAGGAAGGAAGGAAGAAAGAAAGAAAGGAAGGAAGGAAGAAAGAAAGAAAGAAAGAAAGAAAGAAAAGAAAGAAAGAAAGAAAGAAAAGAAAGAAAGAAAGAAAGAAAGAAAGAGGGTGGGAGGAGGTGGGGGGAGTATGGGAAGGGATGGGAAGGGGAAACAAAGATGAGGCAACAATGCTTAATAAGAAAGGTACTCATTATCGTGCCCATGTAATTGTAACTCCTCTGTACGGTATTCTCACAATAAAAAAAAAAGAATACAGAAAAAACAAAAAACAAAAAAAGAAAGAAAGAAAGCGAGAGAGAGGAGGGAGGGAAAGAGAGAGAGAGAAGGAGGGAAGGAAGGAGGGAGGGAATGGAAGGAAAGAAGGGAGGAAGGAAGGAAGAAAGGAAGGAAGAAAACTCATTTGCTAATCCCCCAGAACCCAAGTGGCTACAAAAGCCACCAACCACTAAGTATCATCTTGTTTTAGGGACTAGCAGCTGCCCCTGTTGCCAGAAGAGAAAATGCAATTATTTTCAATAAATGGTGGTAGTGAAATTTGATATTCACATGCACAAGGCCGATACTAAGTATCCTTATCACATTGTATGCACAAATTAATAAGGAACTCAATAAAAATCAATCAAGTTGGAACAAAAACCTAAATGTAAACCCTGGCCTTATGAGATTGCCACAAGAGAACACAGGTGGAATCTTCAAGACAGTGACATAAGCACTGACTTTTTATTAGTTAAAACTTTAAAAGTATAGACAACCAAGTCTTGTCATCTGCAGCAGCCTGGATAGAACTGGGAATTATTATATTAAGCAAAATAAACCAAACACTGGTTTCACTAGTTTGTGGAACTTAAATCAACAATGTCTTTTTTATTTTTTTTCTGTAGGTCATGGGGGTTATACTCTGGGTCTGCGTGCTGTCCCTCCACTCCTCAGCTCAAGGCTAGCACCATACCACTTGAGCCACAGCGCCACTTCCGGCTTTCTTTTCTGCTTATGTGGTACTGAGGAATCAAACCCAGAGCCTCATGCATGCAAGGCAAGCACTCTACCTCTGAGCCACCTTCCCAGCTGCTCAACAATGTCTTAAATGAAGGAAAATGTAGTCATGATCACTAGAGAGTGGGAAATGCAAAGTAGATCCTTGGGATTATATAGCTAATCAGCTTCTTTGAGGAAGAGGAAATAATTGGTAGACTTTAGAGAAAATTTATAGAATGGAAGAAAATATTTTCAAATTATTCATCCAATGAAGGATTGATATCCAGAATAATGAGTTCAAAAAACTGAATTAAATAATCTGATTTTTAAATGAGCTAAAAATAATAACTTAGCTTCTTAAAGAAGACATACAAATGACTGACAAGTGTTTGGAAATAATTCTGAATCTCTCTAATCACCAGGGAAATGCAAATCAAAACCACAATGAATATCATTTTATGTCAGTTAGACTACCTATCACTAAAAAGACAAAAAATAACAAATGTTGGAGAGGATGTAGAAACAGGAGACACTCACATACTGTTGATGAGGATGCAAATGAGTATATCCATTATGGAAAGTTTCATGGTGATTGCTTAAAAAACTGAAAATAGAACTACCATGTGACTTAGCGATTGCACTTCTGGGTATATGTCCAGATGAAATCTTTATAACAGAAAAGATGATGGCAAATTCATATTTTCTGCAGGACTGTTAACAATAGCTACAACACGGACTCAACCTGGACATCTAAGAGAGGATGAACAGGTAAAGCAAATGTGCTAATAGACACTACTGAATATTACCCAGCCATTAATAAGAGTGAAATCTTGTCATCTTGTCTTTTGCAGCAGCCTAGATAGAACTGAGAATCATTATATTAAGTAAAATAGCCAAACAGATATAGAAAAGCTACTGGTGTTCACTAATTTGTGGAAGTTAAAAAGTCAATGTCTTAGACCAAGGAAAATGTAGTTGTGATCACTAGAGTAGGAAAGGCAAGAGGGGACGGAAACACATGAGTGTGGGAAATCAACACAGGGAGAAGAGAAGAATTCATTGTGTTTGCTCTATAGCATGGAAGGGAACTAATGATTCAAACAACCTGTGATACATTTCAAAATTCCTAGGAGGGAATAAAGTCCCAGAACATAAAAACAATCAATATTTGAAGAGACAAAACTGCTTATTGGCCTGAATGGATTGTTTCATGTTCTAATATGTTTCAAGTTACCATAATGTACCCTAGAAAGATAGACAAATACTCTGTCTCAAGAAATTACGAAAATAGGGGTAGGGGCATATCACATGTGGCAGAACACTTGTGTAGCATACATGAGGCCCTGAGTTTGATCCATTGTACCACAAAAAGAAATTGAGAAAATAAATAACCGTATCTATCTCCACCAAATAAGTAGCTGTGGAACAGAATGTGTTTTGCTACCACAGTTTAATCACTTTTTACTTGTTCTCCTATTTGTACAAAAACTTGATCCAACATCAAAATACTGAGCCCATTCCTATGACATTTATTCTTCAGTTTTAGAATTTCAAAGAAACAGAGCATAAGGTAATAAAGAGGAGGATAGAACACACACATAGTAACATCATTCACTTAGTTTTAGCATGCCCAGGTTAGAACGTAACTGCCATCTCTGGTGAGAGAATGGGATTCTTAAACAAATAAATAAATATATAAAATAAAGAAAGGCTTTCATCAGGTGTCTTTATTCAGCACCGTATCTTATATGGAAGCATGAAGATGCAGTGAACATATAGAATCTTGTATAACAGGGAAAAGGAATGGGGAAAAGAATTAAATGTTAAGACCAGTTTTCTGTTTCTTAGAAGAATTATGTTCCCTTGGACAGCTGGTGCAGGGTATCACTACACTGGAAGTGCTTCTGCTTACCTTTATAAGCAGGTATTAACTTCAGCATGGATCTGCGGAGGAAGAAAGACTTTTAGTAAATGGTATGCTTAATGCACTTTTCTTCTTGAGCCAATCTATTCTTTCAGATGGCTTCCTTCCTGTTTGCCCCAAATGAAAAGACACAATTTTTTTACAAAATTCTGGATCTTTTTCCTTAACATATTAGCTAAGTAACATCAAATAGCTCACATAGTACCATAATTCTGGCTTTTGGATTGTCCTAATGACTTGTAGATCTGAGCTGGTGAAAAGTAAATCCTACACTATACATTATGCCTACAGTTGTGTGGACATAGTATCACGACAGAAGTGCATTGAATAAAATTAAATGTTAACTGAGTGCAACAAACAGCAATCATATGAGCTATTAAAAGCTTCACAGAATTATTTAATGCACTGATTTCATTCCTCATGAATGTTTTAGGAACAAAGCTTTTTCATAATAATTAAATAGTAACCTGCATTCTAACACAAAAGAGACTCTCAACCTTATCTGTGGAGAAATATCAGTTTTTAACAAGCTTCATTATGTGGAACTACACATGACATAAATAAGTGTAGTCCATTTCTGCTGCAATCAGGAACAGCTGAACAAAAAGATGACATCACTCTTGCTATGGAGCATGATGCTCTTATTTAGGGAATGGCTCTTCCCATTTTCAAACATGCAACACTCTTAGATGGTAGAGCTTGTTCCCCCATCGCTCAAATACAAGCCGAGCTGGTATCAGTCACTGAAACATGTCAACGTACCCATTTTTGTAGAGGAATTCAGCCAAGAATTAAAGAGTTTCAAAAATCACACCATGCTTACGGAAAGGCAGAATAATTGTGAATTCAAATCTAGTTGCCTTTTGAAAGCCTTTAATGGCAAAGATAGAAATGTTGACCCATTGTAACAAGGAGATATGCAAGATACTATGTTGAAAATGAACTTTACAACTTCCTCGGGGAGGGGGGGGTAATTGTGGAGGTGGGAGGGAAGGGATTAGAGGGGAAAAACAAAGGAGGAGGCAACAATGCTCATAGGAAATGTACTCATTACCTTGCTCATGTAACTGTAACCTCTCTGTACAGTATTCTTTTTTAAAAATTTTATTTTATTTTATTTGTGACCATATTGTACAGAGGAGTTACAATTACATGGGCAGGATAATGCGTACATTTCTTACCAAGCATTGCAGCCCCCTCCTTTGTTTACCCTTCACATCCCTTCCCAGCCTCCCCCCTCCCCCCAATCCCAATCCTTCTCCTTCCCCCCTCTTCCGCCCCCTACCTCCCCCCCCACCGACATTGTAAAGCTCATATCACCTCACTCCAGTTAGAACGGCAAAAATCAAGAACTCTAACAACAACAGATGCTGGAGGGAATGTGGACAGAAAGGAACCTTACTTCATTGTTGGTGGGAATGTAAACTTGTTCAACCACTTTGGAAAGCAGTATGGAGGTTCCTCAAAAGACTTCACATAGAACTCCCCTATGATCCAGCAATCCCACTTTTGGGCATTTACCCAAATGTTTACAAACAAGACCACACTAAAGCTACCAGCACAACTATGTTTATTGCAGCATTATTTACCATAGCTAAGATATGGAACCAACCCAGATGCCCCTCAGTAGATGAATGGATCAAGAAAATGTGGTATATATACACAATGGAATTCTATGCCTCCATCAGAAAGAATGACATTGCCCCATTTGTTAGGAAATGGAAAAACTTGGAAAAAATTATATTAAGTGAAGTAAGCCAGGCCCAAAGAAACATAGGTCCCATGGTTTCCCTTATTTGTAATATCTAGTATTCTTTTTTTTTTAAGGTACCAAAATAATTTTACTTTTGTTAATATTATTCTTACAATAAAAAAATGTACAAAAAAAAAGAGAAATGAGTAGAAACAGAAAAGACAGAAGGGAGTCTTTCAGTCCATCTGATATGGCAACGTTAAATAGATATATTTGCCTTCTGCCTTTTTTCACAAAATTTAAAAAGCAGGTTTAGAATGTAGGTGGCACAAGTCTGACACACAAAAGCATCTTTGAAGTTAGATTTGTACACCCCTATAATAAAATAGTGTATTAATCGCATAACCTTAACATATTCTTTTAGCTGCAATATACAATACACTCCTCAAAACTAATAAATCCACAGGTGAACTACATAAATCTGTTTCCTTAAAGAGAATATGTACTTTTAGTAGAAAGGTAAAGTTATAGGTCAGGAAGAATTATAGCTAGAAGATACTCATTTTTAGGTGTAAATGTTCATTGAGGATACGGGATTTCAAGAACAGTTGAAACATCAAAGGATCATTGCTCATCAAACAGTGGTAAAGAAAAAGTTTCAGGGATTTAAGGTATGGCTTATGTGATAGAGTACTCACCTATGAAGCGTATAGCCTTGAGTTGAAACCCCAGTCCCACTCAAAAAATATTAAAAAGGAATAAAGGAAGGATTTCAGATATGACAGAGAGTAACTTATGACAGACAATGTTACTGACAAGAATGGGAAACTTATTTCTGTCTAAATCTGTTTCAGCACATGGTGGAACACACAGACATGCAGGCCTCCACAGGCCAGGGACCTAGGAAAGAGAGGAGGAGACAAGGAGGTCAGCCACACTCCCCTAAGGACTCCATTCCCAAACTGCACAAAACCAACAGACCCAGAGTGGACAGGAGCCTAAGCTGACATCCTGGCCTTCTCTAGCTCAACAGAAACAAACACTGAGCTCAAGAAAACAGAAAGTGAGAGGCCAGACAGGGACTTGACATGGTGTGTTGTGTGTGTTTTCTCGTTAAGGTATCTGCCAAATTGTTTTTGATGCAGACCAAGGGTTTAAGAAGTGACACTATAAGTACCAGTTTAAGATCTGAGCAAAGGAAGATAAAATGAAGCAGTGTCAAGTTATTGCTACAAGTTTTTATAAACAAAATTCAACATTTGATCAAACTTACTAGGCATATTAGTAGATACAGGTGAAAGACAGAAAATGAAGAAAACAGATAATATAAACAGATCCAAAGAAGAATCACAGTTAGGAGTTATCTAATCATGATATTACCACACACAATTCAGAATATTAGCAAAAATCAAGGAATATTGGTAGGAAGAGAACAGGAAAATCTAGGAGCATTATAGTACACTGACTTTTTAATGTAAAAAGAGCCATTGTCAAAGGAATTATATAAACACCTTATATTCAAAAGAAAAACAGTTGATCACAGAGCAATGAAGTCAGAAAAAAATGCAATGATGTCTAAAAATCTAGCCTGGCACCCTTGAATCCTGGCTACTTGGGAGGCTGAGATCTGAGAATCATATTTCTAAGACAGAGCAGACTTCTATTTATCTTTCTTTCTTTTTAATTTAATTTAATTTTCAAGGGGTTACAGTTACATACGTAAAGTAGTGAGAACATTTCTTGTTACCCCCTCCCTCATTTTTCTCCCACTTTTCCTCCCCCCAAGGCCTCCTCCAACATGTTGTCTTGTGAGCACCGCTGTTTCATTGGTTTTTATCTACCATTAACCAGGCAAATGCTAGACTAGAAGAGTGGTAGAAAGCCAAATATGAGTGAGAAAGCTAAGTGCGAGCTCAAGGCCCAGAGTTCAAATTCTAATACTAGCACAAAAAAAAAAATAAAGAGAAAGTATATTTTTTGAAATATTTTCTGAAGGTCAAATACCCTTAAAAAAGAAAATGGCAAAAGGCATTGTTTTTCTATAGAAAATACTGATAAATTCATCATTCTGAAAAAAGCGTAGTCTAGATAATCACTACTAGAAGTGAATCTTTTTTTTCTTTTTGTTATTTATTTCTTTTTTAATTTTTTATTGTGAAAATACTGTACAGAGGGGTTACAATTACATGGGTAAGATAATGAGTACATTTCTTATCAAGCATTGTTGCCTCCTCCTTTGTTTTCCCTTCCCATCCCTTCCCATCCCCCCACCCCAAAGAAGTTGTAAAGTTCATTTTTCGACATAACGTCTTGTACATCTCATTATTGCAATGGGTCTACCGGTATCCGTATTTAAATGATTTGTTTTTTCTCTTCCCCTCCACAAATTATACCAACATCTTCTCTGAAGAGGAAAGAAGAATGGTCAATAGACACATGAAGAAATGCTCAACCTCCCTAGCCATAAAAGAAATGCAAACCAAAACAACATTGAGATACCACCTCACCCCAGTTAGATTGGCTATAATCAAGAACTCTAATAACAACAGATGCTGGAGGGGATGTGGACAGAAGGGAACCTGACTGCATTGTTGGTGGGAGTGTAAACTTGTTCAACCACTTTGGAAAGTAGTATGGAGGTTCCTCAAAAGACTCCACATAGAGCTCCCCTATGGCCCAGCAATCCCACTTTTGGGCATTTACCCAAATTATCACAAATAAGACCATAGTAAAGCTACCAGCACATGTTTATTGCAGCATTATTTACCATAGCTAAGATATGGAACCAACCCAGATGCCCCTCAGTAGATGAATGGATCAAGAAAATGTGGTATATATACACAATGGAATTCTATGCCTCCATCAGAAAGAATGACATTGCCCATTTGTTAGAAGTGAATCTTGACCCCTCAAAAAGATAAAAAATGAATACAATCTTAATTGGATATTATAGTTAACCAAGTATATCTGAAAGATTATTTCAATATTTAGTAAAAAATACTGAAATGTTTTCCACCTTCTTTGTATAAAAAATATTTTAAATATCTTCTGGGCATTTTAGACTTAAGAGTACAATCAATTTAAAATTCTCACAATTCAACTACTCAATAGTCTCTATTGGCCTCCATTGTGGACAAAGAGATTCTTGTTTGTAGCAAGAATCGACTTCTACAGTTTACAAATTTGATCTACTACTCAATTAGTTTAGTAGTAGATTATATATTGAATGTCACATTTAATTACTTCAATAAATGTTTTAGAATCTACTTCTCTGTAATTAATATAGCCACAGCATATTTCTCAAATAATACCATGTGATTTAATGACATGCATTCTGATGTGAAAAGGAATAATTTTCTGAGGTACACTATCATCAAGCTGCATAGAGACCCAGCTTACAAAACAAAGACTAACAAAAAGCTAATTACCAGTAGCTCGTATCTGAAATCCTGGATACTCAGGAGACTGAGATCGGAGGACTCTGGTTCAAAGCCAACCTATGCAGGAAAGTCCATGAGACTCTTTCCTATAACTAGCCACCAGAAAACTGGAAGTGTGCTATGGTTCAAAGGTATAGAGTGCTAGCCTTGAGCATAAAGAATTCTGGGACAGCATCCACAACAGGACCCATAATAACAACAACAACAAAAACCCACCACCAACAATAACAACAAAAACCACAATATACTCGTGTTTTTCTCATGTATTAGCTCTTATATGAGAATATCTATGTTAATCTAAACTTGCTTGATTCAGGAAAAATAAAAATAAAACATAAAAAAACCTTACTTTTGCAATGAGACCTGATCCCCCAATAACTGATAGAATCATTATATTTTGATTTCTTTGTATTAAGAAAGATAGGTCAATTAAAAAGCTGTCATTTTTACCTTACTGGAGTAGTTCTTTTTTGGGTATCAAAAGAAAATGAAAAACTGAATTTATAAAACCCCTATTATCACAATGGTTAGCATGAAAGGGCATGCAGTGTATCTGCTACCATGATCTCCTAATTCCTCATCGGGGCCAGAAAGATAACTAACCAAACCAGTCACTAGAAGAGCAAGGAACATGTACAGCTTTGCAAAAAAAAAAAAAAAAACAACAACAACAACAAAAACTCTGACCAAGCAATTGTGTTTAACAGTTAATGTATACATCATAATATATACAGGACCCAGTGAAGATGGGGACACTCACCGTATTGTAGCTTCTGATTTGTCTCCTGGGCTTTTGTACTTGTCTTTTCTTTGGCATTTTCTTTGATATTAGTATTTTTACTCTTCTTCAGGGGAAAATTTGGCAGAGTGACATTAAATGTTTTCTTCAGGACAGAATGTCTTAAAAACGTACTGAGCTGTGGAGAATGAAACAGTAACAGTAGCATGCTTTAATTATGTCATTCACAAACTGAAAAATTACTGCTTATAAATAATGAATTCACTAATTGAATTAAGCAATATCTTTCATTAATATCTTACATGTTTGGATTCCTGGGGTTAGGATCTCTAAATATGCTTTATACTGCAAAGAGTTTATTAGTCATGAACTTAACTAAAGTGCTCTTAATATTCTTGACAAATGTCACACTGTTAGAAATATGTTGAGGTGTCATGTAGGAATAAGGACACAAACTCAAAAAGAACTCCAGAAGGCAAAGTTGATTTCTGCAGAAGGGTGCACAAGCAGACCCCGCCGCTCTTCTCAGATTGGCTGAGTTTAGGGTCACAATCTGCAAAACAATCGCAAAAGGATGTGGCTAACTAAAATTCAAGGAGCTTTTAAAAAGAATGTCTGTAAATAAATGTAATTAACAAGGGCCAAGTCTCTTGGCCAAAGCAAAAAGTTTTCAGAAAAATAATTTGGTCAAGATTAATAGAAAGTAAAGAAACTACTTTGATTTTTTTAAAAAAAAGATTCTTTCTCACAACATATATTTGAAACAGAATTAGAGGGTGAAAACTGTAACTGAAAAAAAAAGATGCTGGGTCATAGGGGAGCTCTATGTGGAGTCTTTTGAGGAACCTCCATACTACTTTCCAAAGTGGTTGAACAAGTTTGCCCAATTGATCACAAACAAGCTACCAGCACAACTATGTTTATTGCAGCATTATTTACCATAGCTAAGATATGAAACCAACACAGATGCCCCTCAGTAGATGAATGGATCAAGAACACGTGGTATATATACACAATGGAATTCTATGCCTCCATCAGAAAGAGTGACATTGCCCCATTTGTTAGGAAGTGGAAAGACTTGGAAAAATTATATTAAGTGAAGTAAGCCAGGCCCAAAGAAACATAGGTCCCATGGTTTACCTTATTTGCAATAACTAGTATAGGTGTCTGAGACAAGTAGAAATGGTCAGATAAATTGATGTTAAGCAAAATGAGCCCTAAGATAAGGACTCAAATGGTTTTTCTTTCTTGCTATTGTTTCTAACATATTTATAAGATATTTCTTTGGTGCTTTGTATGTCCCTTCCCGCAGTGATGTTGGCATTATTTGTGGAGGGGAAAGGAAAAAACAAATTGTTTAAATATGGATACAGGTGGACCCATTGCAACAATGAGATGTACAAGACATTATGTAGAAAAACAAACTTTAACAACTTTGGCCGTGCAAGGGGTGGGGGCGGGAGGGGGGAGGATGGGAAGGGGAAACAAAGGAGGAGGCAACAATGCTTGATAAGAAATGCACTCATTACCTTGCCCATGTAATTGTAACCCCTCTGTATGGTATTTTCACAATTTTAAAAAAAAGATGTGTATAAAGTTTAACATGTGCATTTAAAAATGTATATTGATAACTTTTACAATAACTTTTAGTATAAACATAAATTTTGCTTTCAAGGAGGGAAGATACTAATTTTTTACATATGTCTTCTAATCAACATTTATCCCTCCAAAAAAAGAAAAACATTTATCCCTCCACCAAATAATTATGTTATGCATACCGTCTGCCCAAGACCATTCTAGAACTAAGACAGAATCTACCTGCTCTCTTCAGTCAACCTACCAACCTACCAAGGAAACCATTAGGAACAACAAGAATTTGAAACAACTTCTAAACATATATATAAATGCCCTGTGACTTTCAACTAGTATGAGGGATATCTGCTAAATCTCTTGCGAAAAGATTATTGAAAAGAAAAATTAGTATTCATCCAATTAGCATTTGAGTGTATCCTTTGTGACACTTTTTTTTTTTTTTTGCCAGACCTGGGGCTTGAACTCATGGCCTGGGCTCTGTCCCCGAGCTTCTTTTGCTCAAGGCTCGCACTCTACCACTTGAGCCACAGCACCACTTTCAGCTCTTTCTGTTTATGTGGTATTAAGGAATGGAACCCAGGGCTTCATGCATACAGGCAAGCACTCTATCACTAAGCCACCTGCCCAGCACAGACCTCTCATTTTTATTCTGACAACAGGATACACGGAAGAAGTTAGGAAATAAGGTGAGTGGTTTCTGAACACAAGCTGAGAATGCCAAGATACTACGTGCTCAGATTACTACTTGTCTCTGGCTTGTCAGTAAGAAGGTGTAAAATAACCTTCCTGTGGAAGGAAAGTACCACGGACTTTGACTTGGACACTTCCAATGTCTGTGATCTTCAGAAGGCTACCTCCAATTTCTGAGCTTTTTCAGTGGAGACAGTGCTAAACTGCCTTCTGGATACATTAACTGAAGTAGTCTTGATAAAATAGTCCTTGTTTTTGAGACTTCCTATTGCTCAGTAATTGAAGCATGGACTTTTCAGTGGTTGCCCCTCTGATTTCTGTGTGTTCTTAAATAACTTCATCACACTGAAATTGACTTTTCATCTTGGAAAATAGGGACAATAAAATTTCCTGTTGTAAAAGCCATGTCCATATAAGAGGATTCTAAGTGTAATGAAGCCCAACTCATGAACACAATAGGTTTTTTTTTCTTTGTGGCTGTTGTTTTTAATGTACTGTGTAATTTTTTTGTGTTTCTTTCGTATGTTCTTTCCCCATGGTACAACCTTTGTTGTCACTGCATTTGATTCCGGTGCCCTGAATCTTGTATATACATTTTTCTAATTTGGGGAGGGGAAGGGAAATAACAAAATGCTGAAACAAAGATATGGGTTGACCCATTGTAACAATGTACAAGACACTATAGTGAAAACGAACTTTACAACTTGGAGGGAGGGAGGAGTTGGGAGGTGGAGAGGGAAGAGATGGTAAGGGGAAAACAAAGGAGGGAGTAATCATGCTCAATAGGAAATGTACTCATTACCTTACTCATGTAACTGTAACCCCTCTGTACAGTATCTTTACAATAAAAAAAAATAAAAATCCTGTTGTATAGTATTGTTATATATGGAGTAAAATGAATCCGTATGTGTAAGGTTTATCAATCATAACATATCAAAAAAGCTACTGCCAGGAGCAGAGGCTCACCCCTATAATCCTGGCTACTTTGGAGGCAGAGAGCAGAGAACTGCTGCTTGAGGCCAGCTTGGGCAAAAGAAATCTGTGCGATTCTGATTCAACCAATGGCCAGGTGCAGTGTCATACACCTGTCATGTTTAATGACACGGGCAAGTACAAGGATGATCACAGCACAGACTGGCCTGAGCAGAAAGTAAGAATTCACTCTTAAAATAAGCAATGCAAAAGGGGCTGGAGATCTCATATAGGTGGTAGAGCACCTGCGTAGTGATTGTGAGGCAGAGTTCAAATCTGAGTACCATTAAAAAAAGAAAAAAGTGGAGCATTACAAAGTTTCTAGGAAAAATATGAATATCTTCAAAATTACCATTGGCATAGACAAACACTACCCGTTATTCTACACCATTCACATATTTGATTCCCAAACATGGAGACTGTTTAATATCAATAAATGTGTGTGCTATAGGACTTCAAGGCTTACTAAGACACTAAGCAATGAAGACAGCGAGTGCAGTAGAGGTTCAAGAACAACCAAGTCAGTAGGTCAGAATCAGAACCCAGAAATACACCCAGGCAAATGCCATCCTGCTACTTGATAAGGAAGCAAAGACAATTCAAGGGAGCACCAAAGGCAAACTTTGGGATAACAGCAGGAATCCGGAAATAAACAAAGTTTATTGGCTGAAAAAACATGATGAAGATAGGGTGATGACTAAAAAGCTAAACCTCAGTCATCAGTACCTACTGGAAAGCCAGGAGTGATCCTTGTGACAGCACATCATCCTGAATTCCATGCAAAATCACCTAATTAACAATTTGTTGCTCTTAAAAACATATGCAAGTAGGGGGGGGACATAAATCCTGGCATCCTTACTAGAGAGATGAAAGCAGTTATTCTGTATTCAAAGCATTTCCCACATGAAAATAGGAATGAATACAAGATGGGTCTTCTGTTACTTGATCCGCATTGAAATCATGTTCAGATTGCAGCTTTCAGAATATGAAATATCTGAAAGAACTTGTCTGCAGCAAACAGCAGCCTAATGTCCACTTAGGCTTTTTATATTCTGGGTTCTATGGTTTGCAAAATTGATTTAAAAGTAATCTGAACTAAAGAACAATTTATATAAACCATTTCATTGAAATTATGATGAATGTGTTTGAAATGTGAATTACAACTGAGGAATAATCAATACAATGTGATGTTTCTGGCTTAAATTTGTAATGAAATAAATTAGAATATATATGTCATTATTTATAGTTTTCACTGAAATATATTGATGTTGAATATATAACATGCTGAATATATATAATGTTGACTATATATGACTGCTGAATATAGTATGCTTCACTATATTTCGTATGTGCAGTAAAATATAATGCTTAAAATATTTTAGTCACCAGAGGTTATTTTTATTCATTGGTTTGGTAGTATATAATCTATATACATATATTTTTTCCTTTGAATACCTTTTCAAAGTGTAGTAAGAATTACTTTCTAATATATTATATTCAGGTAATGGTGACTAAAACCTATAATCATAGATACTCAAAATACTAGGATCAGAAGATCCTAGTATTTTGAAGTCACCCCAGGCAGGAAAGTTCCAGAGACTCTTATCTTCAATTATCCAGCAAGCAGCTGGAAGTAGAGATGTAACTCAAATCCTGAGCACAAAAACTAAGGGACAGCACCTAGGACTGGAATTCAAGTTCTCATTTCCCTCTCTCTTTCTCTTTCTCTCTCTCTTTCTCTCTCTCTCCTTCTCTCTCTCTCTTTCTCTCTCTTCCTCTCCCTCTCCTCTCTCTTCCTCTCCCTCTCTCCCTCTCCCTCTCTCTCTCTCCTCTCTCTCTCTCTTTCTCTCTCACTCTCTCTCTCTCTCTCTCTCTTTCTCTCTCTCACACACACACAGATGCATTACATTGCTCTGGGTGAATGTGAGAGAAGAATAATATATTTGCATACTACTAACCAAAAAGAATAAATATTTCACAAAACTTATCAAACAGGTTCAAAAAAGTCACTGTCCTGAAAGACAAAGACTGAAAACATGTATGATTATTAAATGCATTTGTGTGTGTCAAATATTATTAGGTCAATTAAAAATATTTGAATGATGCTTATATTATAGGTAATAGTATTGTAGCAATGTAAAATTTCCTGAATTTGATCACTGCTTTGAAGTTTTGCAAGAGTGCCTTCATTATTAGGAACTAAATGCTGAAGTATTATAAGTATAGTTAAAAATTATGACCGACGTTAGATTCAGATGGTTACATGAAATACAATTCCACAGTAACACTTTCCCTAATCATGTATGTGTTAGTATATCAAGGAGACAGAGAGAAAAAGAAAAAGAATAGCAAATTGCATATAGATCTAGATATAGAGATGTAGATATGCAACAGTTGGTACATCATCCACATATGTAGTTTATCAAAATGAGTGTTGACGCTGGGTATAATGAGAACGCTCTACCTCTACAAGAGGTAGAGGCAGGAAGATTGAAAATTCCAGACTGGCTTGGGTTATGATGCAAGATCAAAGCGAGCTGCTTAAGCTACACAGCAAGATCCTATCTAAAGAAGTAAGGGCTAGGAGTGTAACTCAGTGTTAGAGCCACCAGCCTAGCATGTGCCAGGGCTCAATTCCATGAAAAACGTGAAGCAAAATATAAGCTCAAAGCAAAGTCTTTTCTCTGCATTTCATGCAGTTCAATTGTTCTTTAGTTTCTATGGTTACAATTCACCTTCACCTAAAGAAACAGAAATCCTGTTTCAAGTGTCAGGTTTTTTGTGTGGCTATTGTTTTGATGCTCAGACTTGAACCCGCAGCCTCATACACGCTAGGCACATGATGTACCACTAAGCTATATTGCCAATCTAATTAGGACAGGGTTTTTTGGTCAATACTTTGGTGTGGTTTTTTTTTTATTATCTTTAAGTTGTTGCACAAAGGGGTTGCCATTTAACAAAGCACTATATCTGATCAACATCATCCCTTTCAACACTCCACACCCATCCTTCCCCTACTGACCCCTTCCCTCATTCTTCTTAATTCCATAGTCTATACATTGAATTCTTATTATTGAATTCTCCCCCTTTACCCTTCATTCTTCTACTCCATTTTCATCCATCTACCCTTTCACCACTTACCCATCTGTCTGCACCTGTAACTGTATAAGCTATCATTTTATATTCAGTCAGGTTTTCTCTGGAAACCTCTTATGATTTCAGTATTGCTTCTGTAGTCCAAAATAAGACAGCTTTTTTCTGCTTCATTTCTATGTATTACAAACTTGCATTTCACATATGGTATTTGTATCTATGGTATTTGTATATGGTATTCCTTACCTAATCTACCAGAAGCTGTCTTTGACCTTTTGTTTTAAAACCCTTTGAACTATGCTAGACATGACACCTGCAATCATGTTTGTTTAATTATGAGACCTTTAGGTCTTCACTCATTTCTAGATTATTTTACAATTCACTTCTGTGTCTTCTTTCTTTCTGGTTTTGGAACTGCTACTGCCAAAGGTTTAACCTCTTTACAGTACTTGTCATGCATGTTTTAGGTAAACAATTATTAAAAGTTTAGCTTATATATAGCAAAGTATGCATATAAGTAGGAAATTATGAATTCTTTAAAAGTGAACAATGTGCCAGGCACTGGTGGCTCTCACCTGTAATCCTAGCTACTCAGGAGGCTGAGATCTGAGGATCACAGTTCAAAACGAGCCCGGAAAGGAAAGTCCATGAGACTCTTATCTCCAATAAACCACTAGAAAACCGGAAGTGGCGCTGTGGCTCAAGTGGTAGAGTGCTCGCCTAGAGCTGAAATGCTGAGGGACAGCGCCCAGGCCCAGAGTTCAAGCCCCATGGCCCCATGACCAACAACAACAAAAAAGTGTACAATGCTATATCAGCAGCACTAGGTCAAGAAATGTTACCAGCATTCCACAAGGTTCCTTTGTCCCTGTCAGAGGCATAACTCAACAGAAAACTCAAGCCTAGGAGAATTCCAAGTATCTTCTAACTTTATTAGCAGAGCTTTGCCTGACTTTGAACTTTACATAATGGAATCAATTAGACCATTTCGTTTTGTGCCTGGATCACTTGCTTGACATCATGCTTATGGTATGGATCTGCATGGTTTGTGTGTAAAATTAATCCTTAGTTCTTTTTTGCATTCCATTTTATAAGTGCATTACAACACAAGTTGTCCATTCTATTTCTGGGGACCATTTATGGATAGTTTCCAATTTCAGCTGCTAAAATAGTGCTGCTGTCCACATTTGGATGTGTCTTTTGGCACATGCTGACATTTCTGTGGGTTATAAAACTAGAAAAGTAACTACTGGGTCATAAACAATCTGTACAGTTAGTTTTACACAATCTACCAAGCAGTTTCCCAGAGTATATGCGAGCTTCACTTTTCTCCACATCTTTGCCAATACTTGGCTTCCTTTTCTATCTCTTTCTAATGATATACCAAATATGTACTCGTGCACACTATAATACACTTAGCTATACTAGTGTATAAATTGCATATTATATAGTAGATACACTATATTGTATATTATGTTACATATCTGATATATAGCTTATAGTATGTGTATTATAAACTATATTGTATAGTACATATTATAGACTATAGTATACTATACATTAGAAATCATATAGTATATATTATAGTGTTTATATAGTATATAGAGTACATAGTATATAGAGTATATGTACCATTGTATGTAATATGGATACTATATAGAGTATATACTATAATACTGTATGCTATATAATATGCATGCTATATATTCAGTATGGCTCAAATATATTATTTGGAAATGCATACTGCCTTGTGTAGAGCATAAGGTATACTGCATATACACAGTAAAATATTGCTATGGACAGCATATTTTTGTTCCCCTAAAATTTGCTAAAATTCTAACATCTATAATGTTGGTATTAGCATGTGGAACCACTGAAGTTAACTAGGTTATAACGGTATAGCCTTGATAAATATGATTCATCCTATTACAGAATGAAGCCAGACCAGTAACTAGCTCTCTGTCACCTTATGAAAATAGAAGTAAGTAGCTTTCACCAGAATCTAACCATGCTAAAGCCTCGGGTGATCACACTTCCAACTTCCAGAACTGTGTGACCAATTCCCTCTATGTATGAGTCATTCAGTCTATTCTGACTACTACTATCTACTCTGTGACAACTGTCTGAAAGAACGTAAACACTATCGTCTAAATTTGGCTATCACTTATAGTAAAGTGGAGTTCTTTTTGCCTGTCTGTTTATTCTTTATCTTCTTTGCTTTGAATGCACTCACCCAAGTCTTTGGTTTGTTTTCTTTTGGCTATCTGCTCCTTTTTACTTAGTTTGGCTCACTTCTAGACACATTTATTTCACAGCAAAGAGAGAACAGGAGGTTCCCTGATACCCTTTTCTAGCACACGAGCCCAGTGACATAACTGCTTTAAACAGTTACTAACAGCAACCAAGACATAAGCTAGGGCCTAAATTGTCAACAAGTCAGGATACTTACTCTAGTATTATTACTACCTATGTCTATTCATATTTTCCTTAGTTTTTAACTAATTTCCTTTCTCCCTTTCAGTATTCCATTGTGATACCATGTTACGTGTAGTGTATTCAGTACAGGGATGTGCTACAATTTGTTTTAACCATTTACCTTTTGAATCACATCATGTTTCCTAGTCTTTGGAAATTGTGTATTTAGCTGAGTAAATATTCAGAAATACAATTGCTAGATTACATGGCAAGATAAAACTTAGATTTGCAAGGAAAGTGACAAACTGTCTCCTAAAGTAGACCAGTTTGTTGTTCTGCATACTTATCAACAAGTCATTGTTTGGATTTTGTCATTTTCATAGGTACTGGAATGTATCATATTGCTGTTTACATTTTAATTTCTTAATAGTATTTTAAAGTATGTATTTGCCCTGTGTTTGGTACATGTCACCATGGAATAATAGTAATAAGCATTGGTGAACTGATGCATTTAACATCATGTTTGTGCATAGTGCTTAGGTATGTAATCATAGTCACAAAGGATAAATCTATGTCCAATCAAATGACTCCAGTGCTTTTAACATATACCCTTAAAAGCTCACTTAATCTGGGGGACCTCACATATCTCCAGCTGAGGTAAATTTTCAGAATCTACACAGTAATCCTTTACTATGGAGAAGGATGCAGGCATTGCAATGATTGTTCCTTTAAGGATCCTTATAAGATTCTCCCAAAGGAGACACTGGTCATGGCTACATTGATGCTGGCAGCTCACTAAGCCTGTAGTCTCCAGGGAATTCTCATTTTTAAGCCAGTCCACACTCAACCACCAGCCATTTGTCAACATTCTCAGGAAAGTATAGCTATCCGCTTAGGGCTCCAATGGCTTCATCTCCAGATTTCTCATGTAATGTTCTATTAAATAATTAATGTAATAGAATTAATCATACATATTTATAGTTACTTCATTTTGCTTTATATTTTCAGACAGAGTCTTGTGTTGGGGGAGAGGGGGAACTCTAGAGTCCTGTGGGAACTATGACTACCTGCAAGAAATGTGACAGGAGTCTGAATGACAGCAGTTGGTAAACCGTGTTTGTGTGGCTGTTTACACAGGACTATGCAAGTTTGACCTTCTTCAGTAATCCTGTCAAAAGACAGGAGTCGCTCTGTATATACTTATCTCAATAAGTGCTGGAATGCTGGATGTGTTCTTGAAACTGCCTACCACAGTACTTTGGGATGTTTTTTGGTTAGCTACCTCTTAGAATGTACACTTTCATTTTCCCTGAAACTGTCTTAACATAGGTATCAGCCAATGATCTTCAGTTTAACTATCTCTGTAGTTAGACTTATTCCTCAACTTGTCTGTGAAATAAAGGGATCATCTCTGAATCTGTATCTCTTCATCCATCACCATGAAATCTGCTGGTCGGAACCAGGAATTTTTGTCTTCTGTGAGATTGGAATTCTCAGAATCTCTGCCTCTGGAGAAATTCTCCTACTGTTTACATATGTCTCATTCTCACAGTGCTTTGTGAAGTTATTTCTATTACTAACTCACTTTTATTATAGCTCCTTTTCAGTGGTTAGGTAAAAAGTCTGCTCAAAACAAAAAAATACTCATAATAATAAGCTTGTGGAAAAATTTTGTGTGGGCGTCTATAGATCCCAAGATTCTTAATTATTATATCCACTTATTATTCCAAAGGTAATAAAAATGATATCCATATGTATGATTTATTAGGCCTATCACTTCAACTCTCCCTGCTAAATTCTCAACCACTTCTGAACTCTAACAACTCACCATTATAGCCTATATCTGAGAAAAAAAACTTTTGTATATATATCTGAGAATAAAACTGTTGTATATATATATCTGAGAATAAAACTTCTGAGTATGTAGTTGATACAAGCTGGTATTCAATTAATTTAGTTCATTAATATCTAAATATTTCCTAACACTTGTTCTGTATATTCTTCATGGATTTATTATTGCTGCTATTTGTTTTTGTGCAATATAGCAATGATTTCACTGTGATTACACAATGATTAACACAAGCCTTTCCCCATGCTATTCCAGTCCTTTCAAAACAACATTTTAGGGCTGCATAATAATCCAATGTATGTTATTTCATGTTTTACTTGAACATTTTGGTAATACAACATAGCATTTTCAAATTTTCACTTTTAAGATAGATATAGTCATTGGGAGTAGAATTAGTGAGTCACAGAGAATCATGTCAGGATGGCTGATTCACACTGTTGTCTTTTATCCTACATTTCTTAAAACTGATTCTAAAGAACAATTTTGGATAATTTGACTAAAGCAAAGTTTTACCTAGTTCTTTTAATGAACTTGCTTTGATTACTAGTAGTAGAAACTTTTATGTGTTTCAACTCAGAAGAAGAGTTATTTGGTTATAGCTAAGAACAGTATGTCACCTGGGGCTATCCTCTGTAGATTTAAAATCAAGCACTGCCTGGGATCAAATTTGTGCTCAGTTTCCTGTTCCAAGAATAAGCAGGAGCAGTCCTTAGAAGAGTGTTTGGTGCATTCTTACTGACCTACATCTGTTACTTGTTTGTAGTATGTGCTAATGATACTTTTCTACTTCTTTATGAGAATTAAGTGTGTTTAAGATTTTAAACAACTTTTTTCTCTCTCTGTTCGTTTCTAGCTCTTGCTGCTCTTTTCTTGCTCTCTTGCTCTCTCTACTGTTCTTACCCCTCTCTCTGCTCTTTTCTGGCTCTTCTCTCTCTCTTTCCTCTCTTCCCAGCTCTCTCTCATTCCCAGGCCTTTCCCAGCCACGTGGAGTGCCACCCTTGCCTGGTCCCAGCAGGTCTACTGAATAAACCTACCCCTTACCTTAAAAAAAAAAAAGATTTTAAACAAAAGTTTTAACTTGTGAGATAAATGTAATTTTTACGGACATTTTCCATTCGCAATAATGGCTATATTATTCATTCTCTCCCAGAGTTTTACAAAATCATCCAAAAAGAATGTAAGCAGCAAAAATGTAGAATGAAAAATGAGTACTTAAAATAAATAAAAGGGTTAAATTAGTGAATATAGAAAAGGAAACCTGTAACCTTTCTCCATGTCCTATCAGAGGGCTACATCAAAGATTACTTTGTGTCATAAATCATTCATTCAAGTATGAAATGGGATCAGCTACCTGGTTAAGTTCAGAAACAGCTGCAGAGTTTGTTAAAAATATTTGTAATAGACTTTCTGGTGCCCATGCTAGTATAGTCAAAACCCACAAATGTGTGAAGAAAAAAAATAGTTAACATTTTAGTGACATTTTTTAAAAGTTCACAACATTCAACAGAAACACTATAGCTGAGAAATGGAAAATGACTAAGTTACCTCCAGTATCTAAAAAAGGTCATGGGAATCACACAGCCCCTGCACTAACCTCATGTCTCAGGGAAGCCTTACTTCACCATGAAGGAGTTTGACATTATTTCAGGGGACATAAGTCAGATTCACTGATTATGATCCAGGTCTCACACAAGGAGTATGACTTGATTTTCATGGCAACTATTAAAGAAAATTCCCATTTCTTAAATTAAGATGTTGAAATATAAGATTTTACTCTAATGATTTTAAGATTTTAAATTGGATAAAGGCGCATACATTCTTAATTAAATATTCCCATAATCAAATACTCTTCTTCCTTTATTCATATTAAAAATCCAAAAGCATCACAACTCAATATTAATAACAACAATAAAACAGAACAACCAGAGAATGATACACCAAGAGAAGTTTTCAACTTAAAAATAAAATCCATTACATGTGTAATGAGTTCATCAATTTCACATTCATACAGTATTCATGTTATATGAACCACAAAGCATATTAATAATAAAGTGATTCTTAAAACTTTGAAGAGATTATACTACAAATGGAATTGGAAAAAATTGAAAATGCAGGCAAATAGGTTAAAAAATTTAAACTGCTTTGTTGACTTGGTCAAGAGATAAATGCAAACTCAGAGTAGGCTAATGTAAAATAATCAGATTGTGAGCAGGAAACACTACCAGGAAATCTAGTATAAATCAAAGTCATCTTGTAGTTTGAATAAGAATTTGGCTGATGGAGTTATTGAAACTGCTGTATAATATTTTAAGGATGGGTCTTGATACACTGCTATTAAGAATAGCTTCTCTACAAAGCATCTCTGTAAAATACTATGGAATATAGAGAGTAAACACTGGACTATCTAAAAAATACTAAGACAATGGAAGAAAGAGGTATTGCAATTTTAAAATCATTTTTCTATATTTTTTCTTAAAAATTAATCCTATGATCCAATAATATTTTAACAGGCTGACATTTCTTCCTTACATTATCAAGGAAGAATAAAAGAAAAACTTTGACCTCTAGCTAAATGTTTGAAAGACTCAAAGAAAATATCTAGTGTACAAACAATTTCTGGCAAATATTATTTTTACATTTTTTCTTTAAAAACTAGTGATAGTGACAAACTTGTATATTAAGGTGGAATAATATTTGAAAATGAAAAGGAAGTTATTTCTTTTGGCTTGAAGAATTCATATTTATATGAAATATGTCTTTTTGTGTTTTTTTTTTAAATTAAGAATAAGCACTCTCTTTTCTTTTCTGATTGACTGTAAGGAAGAAAGAAAAGTTCAGACACTGTGGGTTGTCTGGAAAGGAATTTAATTGGGGAGGTCGCTACTGTGGATGTCACCTAGAATGAAAATTCACCAGAGCATGTCTTCTTTAGTGCTACACTATTTTCCTCTCTCCAATTTCTAAACCTATAGCATGCACTGCTATATAAAATTTCTATTTCTGGCACTTCATAGAAGAGAAGATCTCTCAAAGTAGTAATAAATAGTTCAAACAGTTGCTCTGGAGGTGGTCATTATACACAGGATCCCGAGTCTGCGAAGTTTTTTTTTTTTTTTCCTGCCCTATAAATACTACAGAGCAGCAAATCACCTCTTCCTAGTTCAACTGCATCCCATTTACTTTCCCTTAAGCAGACAAAGTTCTTCCATATATTGAATAGCCTCGAGGTAATTTGGCCTATTGAATGAAGCTGGGGATTGAAGAAAAAGATATTTGAGAAAAGTATTTTATTTAGTCAAGTTACTTTCATGTTTCTCACAGAGAAATAAAAACCCTTCACTCTACTATCTAGTTTCTCCTCCCAGAGAGAAATTAAAACTCTAACAGAACCAAAGTAAAAACCATATATGAACAAAAGTTACAGTATTTAAGCTAGGATAGTACACCAATCAAGAAACTGAATTCGATGCTAATTTTCTAGAAATATATATATATCAGAAATATAAAATTTTAGAAACAAAAGTTTCCACACATATAGAAACACACTTTAACTCAGGAAAACAAAGTATCATGATATTCAAACCATCCATTAAAAATATACCTCTTTACTGGCTTAAAATAGTGCTTGATTTTCTATCATAAAAACCTAATAGTATAAAATGTTTTAAAGTACAATTGTGTATTGAGATCCTGAGATGATGCTAAAGAGTTTTGATTGGAAGCAGCTGTGCTCATTTCCCATGTCTATTGGAATCAAATGAATGAAAACCTGGAATGCAGAAGTATTGATCCAGACAATTCGTAAGAGCTGAGCGATTTGTTGGGGATAGCCTTGAAAGGAGCACAGGACTGTCCAATTAGACATGACCATGTCATAAACGAAGCACAAAGTACCTTACAAGATGTTTCTGCAATTCACTAACAGAGAGGAAGAGACCAGGCTGGGTTCTAGACATGCGCAATGTTATGATTTGAGAACCTCCTTGCATATTGAGAGTGCTTTGGTAAGCTGTAAGTACTTTAGAGACTGCTGTTCCATCCTAACAACAGTTAGAAAGCTGACAACAACTCATCATTGGCTAAGCATGATAAAACAAAGATGATACTCTGACAGAAGCAAACTTATACAGAGAGTTAAAGGACCAGAATCTGCCAGAGATTCGGCAGGAGAGATGGATGAATAGGTACAGAACACAGGGATTTGGGGCCAGTGAATATATGTCGTATAAATTTGTCAAAATTCATACATGTACATCAAAATCAAACCCAATGTGAACAATGGGCTTGAGAAGTGACAACATCATTTCACTAATTACACTCAGTGTAGCATTAGGGTACAGGATGTTTACAGGGAGGCTGTGTGTCTGTGAGGATTTTCAACTCAGTTTTTCTGAGAGCCTAAAATTGCTTTAGAAAACAAAGTTGATTAATTTTTTAAAAAAAAACTAACAAGACAGGTTATGATTATCTTTCTCCCATTTTATTTCACCTTTGAGAGCATTGGTCAAGACTTGGCCAAGAACATCATGGAAAAGGGAAGGTTGGGAGTGTATAGTGAACATTCTGATTATTTATCATATTTCTCCTCTGATCACATCTCTTGTCTCTTTTCCCCTCAATATAGTCCTCTTTACAGTTTCAGGTCTTATAAAACAAACAGTCTAGATTTCTCTATGTGAGGAAAAATGTAATATTGATCTTTATGAGATTGACATGTTTCACTTAAAATGATTCTCTGAAGTTCCATCCATCTCCCTCTAAGCAACATAGTTTCATACTTTATGAAAGCTTAATACCCTGTTGTGTCTGTATACCACATTTTTTGGGTCGGTCTTGGGGCTTGAACTCTGGGCCTGGGTGCTGTCCCTGAGCTCTTCAGCTCACAGCAAGTGCTCTACCACTTGAGCCACAACAACACTTCCAGTTTTCTGGTGGTTAGTTGGAGATAAGAGTCTCATGGACTTTCCTGCCCAGGCTGGCTTTGAACCGTGATGCTCAGATCTCAGCCTCCTGAGTAGCTAGGATTACAGGCATAAGGAACCTGCCTGGCTCACATTTTCTTTATATGCACATCAGGTGATGGGCACATGGAATCCATATGTTGGCTCTTGTAAATAGTGTGACAATAAACATAATATTCAGGTACTTCTCAAGTAGTGATTTTGATTCCTGTGATACCAAGAGCAATATAGCAGGATCACATAGTAGTTGTATTTCTAGGTTTTGAAGGAACCTCCAAGCTGATTTCCACAGTAGGTAGACTAATGTGTATTCCCACCAATAACATATAAAGGTTTTCCCCCCTGAGGTATTTGTTGTTTTCTTGATGCCAGTCATTCTGATTGTAGAATCTCAATGTAACTTGAATTTGCATTTTCTTGATAGATAAGAATGTTGCTATTTTTCTCTCATGCATTTATTGCCAATTTGTCATTATTTACATGATTTGCTATTGCTATTCTATATCATTTATGTTACTCTAACACATATGTGTATGTAATCTGGTATGTAAACTGAAGGTGGCTTGGATAAACATAAATGAAGTAGACACCAGTATGGCTTTTTAAAAAATATACAGTCTCATTATAAGATGAAGTTGTCACATAAATAATTTTTAAATGGTAGAAAGTATTATATTTATAATATAGAGGGCTTCATCTGGTTAAATAGAGACAACAGAGGTCAGTATTTCTGCTCAAACTATTACACAAGTTAAAAATTAAAATGGACTCTGAAACATTAACTGATTTTAAAAACAGAAACAAAATTGATACAGAAAGAGTGAATAGAATGAATGAAGTAAACAAAGAATTATATATAGCATATATATGACCCAGTATATATATATATATATATATATATATATATATATAGCAAATAATTTTGTTAACACAAGATTATGAATATGGGCTGGGAAGGTGGCTCAGTGGTAGAGTGCTTGCCTTGCATTGCATGAGGCCCTGGGTTCGATTCCTCAGCATCACATAAGCAGAAAAAGCCCGGAGTGGCGCTGTGGCTCTAGAGCGCTGGCCTTGAGCTGAAGAGCTGAGGGAGAGTACCCAGGCCCAGAGTTCAGGCCCATGACTGACAAAAAAAAAGATTATGAATATGAAATGATTTAATAAGTAGTGTACAAAAATATACTAAAATGAGTGTAGGAGCCATAGAAAGAGAAAAAAATTAGAGAACAAACATGCTATAATAAAACTTTTATATAAGTAAAAGGAAATTTTCTTTAGTGGCATCATTGTTAGTTTTTTTCTATTATCCTAAACTAGAGAAAAATCTCTTTAAAGGACCTCTTTATGCATCCCTACAAAAGAGAAAGTATTTTCAAGAGCTCTATTATAACAAGAGTATCAAAAATAATTTGCAACTTTTCATCAGATTTTCACCACTGTAAGTTCTGGCCTAGATGGATATGGAGTTTTCACAGCTAAACAGAATGTCTTTTGTATCTCAAGGCAAACAAAAATATAGCTACCTGGGGGAACAAAATTATTAAACACGCCCCCAAGACACACGCTGAACTCAGAATTACACAGCATGCATTTAGTTTCAAAGATTGTGATTTGCTTTTCAGTCAAATGTTTCCTGCTGCTAGAACAAATGTACCCTTTGTTTCACGAAAAGCTTTAACCTGAGAATTACACTGCACCGCCATGGTTCCCCAGTGAAATAGACTGCATAATCTAGAAGGGAGAGAGAAAACGGGTTTGGAAAAGAAAATGGTCTTCTGGTGGAAAGTCATCAGCTAGCCCCTATGCCCATGTAGATGCGGGCACAGTTAGCACACTCTCTCAATAGCAGCGTTAGTTGAAGGAAGTCCCACAGAGCAGCTGCACGTGGTGGCTCGCAGCCCTGAGTGCACCATTTCTCTTATCTAATAATCTCCTGCAAATACACCTTTGCTTGCTGTTTCACTTCCCTGGAAGGTGAGACCCACCATGGGGCATTCATTTTGTCTGCCAAATATTTCTTCAGAAGTTGTTTGTTTTGCTGCTGTTACACTCTAGGTAGAAGTTCCTGAATCCATGAAAGGAGACAAAGCAACACTCTTATGAAAATGCCAGGAAAAAAAATAATTAAACAGAATTTTCAGGTTTCATAGCCCCCCCAAAAGCAGAAGTTCTTGTGACTTTTATGTAAGCATTATTTAAAATAAAGAATGAGGAACTAATTTTGAAATGTTTCCTGTTTTGTTTTGTTTTCTTCTTCTTCTCAGGTACCAAGGAGAATCAAAAGAGAAAATATGTGTAGGCAGGCAATGTACACAATTAACTGCTGGTTAATGCAAACTCAGAAAAGATAGATGGTACTTACACAAAATTGACAATAGACATTGTCTTTACTTTATTTCTCTACAGTAGTTAGGCAAACTAGAAAGTTAATAATGGTCAGTCATTCCAAACTGTGGAATGTTCTGTCTGAAATATGAATATAAATGTTCCAATTCTATCCTGGTCTGTCATATAATTTTCAAATTATTTTTTTAATTTGAAGGATGAACTGCCAATAAAAATATTCTAAACAAGTAAGTATACTTCTTAATGGAATGATCTGGATATAGAGGTTACTGATATAAAGTAGGCTAGAACTGCAAGTACAATACTGCATAACATTATATCATTGTAAGTACCTTGACTTTAATGTTGGATAAGAAGTGAAGACATGGAGAAATTTAGACTTAATTTAGCTTACATGTTTAATCAATGTATTTAATGGAGCCAGGAGTTGTTGACTCAAGCTTGTAATCCTAGCTATTCAAGAAGATGAGATGTGAAGATCACAGTTCCAACCCAGCCCAGGCAGAACAGTCCCCCTGCGACACTTAGGTTCAATTAACCCCTCAAAGCCACAATGCTTGATAAGAAATGTACTCATTGTCTTGCCCATGTAATTGTAACCCCTCTATACAATATTTTCACAATAAAAAAAG
This sequence comes from Dipodomys merriami, assembly GCF_024711535.1. Lineage (NCBI taxonomy): Eukaryota > Metazoa > Chordata > Mammalia > Rodentia > Heteromyidae > Dipodomys > Dipodomys merriami. The sequence goes on from NW_027202826.1 coordinate 17,426,190, forward strand.
AAATTTCTACAAAAAACAAAACAAAACAGAAGTGGTACTGTGGTTCAAGTGATAAGAGCACTAGCCTTGAGCACAAAGAAGCTTAGGGACAGAGCCCAGGCCTTGATTTCAAGACCCATGACTGACAAAACAAAGATGCATTTAATATGCAATGTGTGTGTGTGTGTGTGTGTGTGTGTGTGTGTGTGTGTGTGTGTGTGTGTGTGTGTGTGTGTGTGTGTGTGTGTGTAAGAGAGTATGATATATTCCCACACATGCTTTATTTAGCAGAACTGAAGTTTGACTTCAGGGCCTTACATATGAGCCCACCCCTCCACCCCAGCCCATTTTGTTTTACTTTTTATCAAATAGGGTCCTGAGATTTTACATGGAAGCCATCCTCATACCAAGATCTCGCTCCCTGCACCACACAGGGAGCTCAGATTATATATGTGAGTTACAGAAGCTGTAATGCTTAGTTGGGATACCTGTCAGACTATGGCCATAGAAGATTTAATAGCACAAACAAGTTATAGAGGCAGGGATAACAATTTACCAAACTGAATTAACAATTCAGAGAAAAGATGGCTATGGAAACAGTGGAGGTTATAAACACTGAAATTGAGATACATTTAGAAAGAAGAGCTAATAGACCTGTTTGATTGTTGGGATGAGGACATGAAAGAGAAGAGTTATATTTGTTTGCAGAGTTGTACCCAAAAAATTGTATGGGACACACTGTTATAGAAAGAGAAAGAATACTGGAAAACCTGTCATGTGACCCTCAGAAGTTAGGCTTTGGACATCTAAGTTTTGACATTAGAGATTCCAGTGGAGAGTGGTATTTAAAGTTTGGTGAAGAGATCTGGTCTAGAGATGGAACACGGAACCTAGTTATCACAGCATTTTAAGCTGCCACCAAAGTAAAAGAAAAGAAGGTGAAAGGCAGAACCAAAGAGCACTTCCATTTAAAAAAAGTAAATCATCAGTAGTAATCTAATAAGAAAATTGAAAATGGGTATTCTGTGAGGTATCTTGGTGTCCTGAACGACAAGCCCAGAAGTTACAAGTGAGATTGGTATTAAAGGCTAAACATTGTAAATCATGAGATACCAGGAGGACTGTGAACTAAATGTAGGATTTAGCCATGTGGCAATTTAGAGTTGGCTAGGACCAAAATGCTTTTATTTGAAACACAGAAAATGGAAATGTACAAGGATCCAGGGAGAATAAGTTGGGGAAAGTGAAGTTATGAAGTTTGTGCAGTGAACAAGATACATACAGCAAGAGCATAAACCAAGCACTTTAAAAATGTGACCTATAGCAGGGTGCTGGTGGTCCACTCCTGTAATCCTAGCTACTTGGTGGCTGAGATCTGAGGATCGTGGTTCTAAGCCAGCTCAGGCAGGAAAGTCCCATGACACTCTCATCGCCAATTAACCACTCAAAAACCGGAAGTGGCGCTATGGCTCAAGTGGTAGAGTGCTTCCCTTGAGCTCAAAACTGAAAGAAAAAAACGATCTGTAAAAATCTGATTGTGTGCTGGTGGAATCATGTAGAAGAGAAAGAAAATGCTGAGGATGAAAGGGAAAAGGGTTTCTGAAAAGATGTCCTCGAGTGCACTTCTAGTTAGAAGCCCCTGAGTGTGCACAAATGTTCGTGAGTGCTATTAACAAACAGTACTGATCACCTATTTAGTTAATCTAGAGAAAATTACCTTACTCTGCGGAAAATATGTCAAGGATGTTCAATGGCATGAAAAAAGATCATATGCAAAGACTGAGCAAAACTGCGTTTGAAACAATAAAAGGAAATATTGTATGTTAACTATATAAACGTACTCTACAGTAAGGAAAATGAAAACAAGTTAGGTATAGAGAGATCCCAAAGCAGATGGGGAGTGAACATATAGAAAATCAAGACAAAGAATATAAATCAAATAGAATCTAGAAAATAAAGAATGCCATAATTAGAAAATAGAAGAGAAAAATAAATAACTTAAAATTTAAAATAAGGGCATCTTTTCATACATAGTTAAAATATTTCACTCATTAATTTTTACTCATTATTCTTTTTTATTTATTTTTTATTGTGAAAATACCGTACAGAGGGGTTGCAATTACATGAGCAAGGTAATGAGTACATTTCTTATCAAGCACTGTTTCCTCCTCCTTTGTTTGTCCCCTACAATCTCTGCCCTCCCATCTCCACAACTACACTGCCCCCACACACACAGTTGTAAAGTTCGTTTTTCGACATAACGTCTTGTACATCTCATTGTTGTAATGGGTCCACATGTACCCCTGTTTAAACAATTTGTTTTTTCTCTTCCCCTCCCCAAATTATACTAACATCAAATACAGTGAAAAAGGGGTTATACCATGGGGGAGGGACATACACAGCAATAAAAAAAAAAATCACCTTATAAATACATTAGAAACAATAGCAAGAAAGAAAAAAACCACATGTCCTTATCTTGGGATTCATTCCGCCTAACATCATCTTATCTGACCTTTTCTTTATTCTTTTGATAGTGGTTTCCTTCTTCATATTAAGTGATGCTCAAAGCCTAAAACCATTAATGAACTAAGAACAGAAAAGTGTTATATTTATCTCTATTATAATGGTATTCATTTATAACTGATGTAATAATTTATAAAGAGATATTTCTTAGACACTATTCAAGTGTATTGAGCATATAAATACTTATTATCTCTTTTTATTTATCTCCTTTTCAGAGGATCCGTTGGATTCCTAAAATAGTGAGCGCCCATGTCTCATACCAGCTCACATACCAATTACCAAATGGTCAGTGTCCACCAGCTGATTGCTTAAGCTTACATATTAGTCATAACAGATATTTTGGCACCAGGGAACTAATGCTAGGAGCAAAACTTATAAATATTGCATTCGATAATAATTTAGATTTGTTTCCACTTATTAAAAAATTCTTACTTGAAAACAATGAGAAAACCAGTAGAAAACAAAACATACTTCAAAGTATATGTAACTGCGAACATTTGCTGCAAATATTCTGCTACATTTTTAGGACTCTAATGCACATATTTATAAAAATTAAAATGAAAAATTTGTAATTCTGTCTTTCACAATATAAACTAAGTGTGTTCCTATGTTTATACTAAGCAACATTTTAATAAGCTACTCCACCATATGGGTTAATGGTGTGTACAATTTTCCTGAGTTGGTGGAATATTTAAGCATTTTCAAAATATTCACAATTACCCTTTTCCCCTTTTGGTTTTTAGTTATTTCCTTAAAATGGATCCTGAAATTCAGATTATATGGGAAACAAATATTAAGTTCAAAATTACTGCAACATATAACTAAAACTGGTCTATAGTTTACATTCCACTCAAGGATTCTAGTTTTAACACTAAAATTATACTTTTGCATATGGATGGATAGAGAAAGAATGGGGTGAGAGGCATTGGAAAAAGATTTAGATTATACCCATGGGAAACTGTGAGAAAAATTAAATCCCTTATATTTTAAAATGTGTAAGCTACATTTTGTAACCAATTTTTACATTTTGTAGAAGAATATATAATTTTAACAAAGTGTTTACTCAGTAAAATCTTAATGCTTGAGTGTTCTATTTTACTCATATAGGCTGATATTTGAAAACTAAGAAAATGAAAGCCAAAATCTTATATAATGCTGTAGACTAATAATGTAAGCACTTCAATGGAGCTTCCTATGAGATTTTTTTTTTTTAAAGTCACACGCCATAAAAAGCAATATTCTCAGAATTGTAATAAGAAAGAATTCTTGGTCTTATAAGCAATTAAATACCAAAAAACTCTATAATGTCCCCAAAGCTATTCAGTGGTAACTATGATGTGGTTGTTCCCACATGTCATAACAAGGCAAGCCTAGGATTTATAGGAATTAGGCTTGACCAAACACGTAGAAAGTGGAAGACTAAAGTCTGAGCTTAAACTATATTAAAAATGAACTATACAACTTGTGCAGGGGGGGGGAATCAAGGAGGGAGAGTGTGAGTGAAGGGGTGACAAAAAGGAATGTACTCATTACCTGACTTATGTAATCATAACTCTTCTGCACATCACCCTTACAGTAACAAATTACAAAAAGGGTAGTCACACATAGTGGTCTATTCCAGAGGTACTTCTTCATTTATTTTTTTTATTGTGAAAATACATACAGAGGGGTTACAATTACATGAGCAAAGTAATGAGTACATTTCTTATCAAGCATTGTTGCCTCCTCCTTTGTTTCCCCTTCCCATCCCTTCAAATCTTCCCCCCTCTGTTCCTCCCCCCCTCCAACCCACTATAATTGTAAAGTTAGTTTTTCGACATAACGTCTTGTATATCTCATTGTTGCAATGGGTCCATCTATATCCCTATTTAAACAATTTGTTTTTTCCCGTCCCCTTCACAAAGTATACCAACATTAAATACAGTGAAAACAAGGATTATACCATAGGGTAAGGACATACAAAGCAACAAAGAAATCATCTTATAAATATGTTAGAAACAATCGCATGAGAGAAAAAACATTTGAGCCCTTATCTTGGGGTTCATTTTGCCTAAGATCAACTTATCTGACCGTTTCTACTTGTCTCAGACATATACTAGTTATTGCAAATAAGGGAAACCATGGGACCTATGTTTCTTTGGGCCTGGCTTACTTCACTTAATATAATTTTTTCCAAATCTTTCCATTTCCTAACAAATGGGGCAAGGTCATTCTTTCTGATGGAGGCATAGAATTCCATTGTGTATATATACCACATTTTCTTGATCCATTCATCTACTGAGGGGCATCTGGGTTGGTTCCAGATCTTAGCTATTGTAAATAATGCTGCAATAAACATAGTTGTGCTGGTAGCTTTAGTATGGTCTTGTTTGTGATCATTTGAATAAATTCCCAAAAGTGGGATCGCTGGGTCATAGGGGAGCTCTATGTGGAGTCTTTTGAGGAACCTCCATACTACTTTCCAAAGTGATTGAACAAGTTTACCCCACCAACAATGCAGTAAAGTTCCCTTCTGTCCACATCCCCTCCAGCATCTGTTGTTATTAGAGTTCTTGATTATAGCCAATCTAACTGGACTGAGGTAGAATCTCAATATTGTTTTGATTTGCGTTTCTTTTATGGTTAGGAAGGTTGAGCATTTCTTCATGTGTCTATTGGGCATTCTTCTTCAGAGAAGTTTCTCTTTAAGTCTTTAGCCCACTTATTTCTTGGGTAATTGTTTCTTTGAGGATTTGTTATTGGGGGATTTAATTTTTTGAGGTCCAGGTATATTTTAGATATGAGATCCTTGTCTATTGTATGGCTAGTGAAGATCTTCTCCCAATCTGTGGGCTTTCTATTGATCTTGCTAGCTATGTTCTTTGCCATGCAGAAGCTCTGCAATTTCATGCAATCCCATTTGTCCAACCTTTCTTTGATTTGTTGTGTTTCTGGGTCTCTATTAAGAAAATTTCGGCCTGTGCCAAGGAGACCTAGGGTTTCTCCTATTCCATCCTGTATTTATACATTTAGATAATCTGAGAAGCCACTTTGGTTTTGCAATAGCTAATAAAATAAGACCACACCAATCTAATGAGAGGTCAAAGCAAAACATTTATTCAAGATGAGCCCACAAATATGTGAAAGGTCTGAGGGTTTTTTTTCTTGTGGTTTTCCATATTTTGAGACTTGCTTGTAAATATCTTAAATGATTCAACTCTCCCCAAGCAGTGACTTTTATATGACTGCCTTAGATGCCCTTCGATCACTGTCACCCCTACAATAGACATCAGCAATATGTAATCTTGTCAAGTAACTTGATTCATCTAGCCCAGAAAGGGAAGATAGAAGTTGACAGCCCTTGATCTTGGTTACTGAAATTACAATAGTTATGGAAAGAAAGGACAAATAACAAAAAGGCAAAGAAGGCGGACACTGGTGGCTCATGCCTGTAGCTACTCAGAAAGCTGAGATTTGAGATCACAGTTCAAAGCAAGCCCAGGCAGGAAAAGCCATAAGACTCTTCCCCCTACCCCCACCCCCGAGCTGAGGACCACACTCAAAGCTCTTCCACTGAGCTAAATCCCCAACCCAGCTTGAGACTCTTATCTCCAATAAACTACTCAGAAAAAAAAGCCAGAACTGGGCTGTACTTCAAGTGATAGAGCACTAGCATCGAGTAAAAGTTCAGAGACAGCACCCAAGCCCTGAGTTTCAAGCCCCAGGACCAGAAAAAAAAAAAGGCAAAGAAGAATTCAGGTACAAAAAGATGTATAAAAAGGAAGATTTGAAAAGAGGAACAGCTTACAGCTTACACTAAGCAAAAGGAAAGAAATGTACATATCACCTGTGATATGTAGTGTCAAAGTTTGTAGAGACTGTAAGCTTTACAGACCACGATAATGCCAATGTGCCTCGTGAAGGTTATAATGCATTTGTGGCTTTAAGTATCACTATTCCACAATACCATGAATTTTGTGAAATTGATGTAATCTCTTAATCACAATAAAGAAAATAAAAAAGAGAGGAAGATCCTATTACTACAGAATGTAAACGTCCTGGATTCTGCTTTGACTACTGTGTTTTGAAATTAAAATCACCCGCTGATAAATGCCTTCATGAATTCTCTTGTGTGAACAAGTAATTTCATGTTCTGACGTGTAACTGTTGCACATATCTTAAACAATCCATTTTAAATTTCTTATTCTTCTCTCAGAATATAACATTTACCTTACTATAGGTGAGTACCACTACAATTTTATTTATTTATTTACTTACTTATTTATTTATTTTTGTTGGTCATGAGGCTTGAACTCTGGGCCTGGGTGCTGTCCCTCAGCTTTTCACCTCAAAGCTAGCGCTCTACCTCTTGAGCAACAGCACCACTTCTGGCCTTTTCTGTTTATGTGGTGCTGAGGAATTGAACCCAGGCCTTATGCATGCAAGGCAAGCACTCTACCACTGAGCCACCTTCCAAGCCCACCACTACAATTGGATATTTATGTTTATTCCAAAAAGATTTTTATTTAAAATTGGCCAGCTACTGTTTTATAGATTTTTTTCTTGCTATAATCATTTTAATGGTAATATATTTTAAAGGAAATATGCTCAATGCATATGTGTAACTAACTCTCTACCACCTGAGATATTCATTTGAATGTACCTATGCATGTGCATACACATATGTATTCTTTCTACAGAATGTATATATTCTCTCTACGGAATGTACATTTACTCAATGGCATTGTGTTTAACTCCTGGCCCACCTGATGCCATCAGAATAAGGAATGTGGATTCCCACCATCCTTAAAAGCACTTTAACTTCAGTCTATCAAAGTTCAAATCACATAACTAATTTGAGCTACTGTGATTAATGTGTTCAGAAAGCCAAATTTCAATTAGAATGTAGTTTCTTTCATTGTACTTAGGGAGAAAATGTGCTCATTAGGATACTCAAGTATTTGCTCCCTTCATATTTGTATTTCTCATTTGTAAATTTATAAACCAGCACCTTGATTGTGATTCCACTTATCTGGCAGCTTGCCTTATTTGTAACTTTTAGTAATGGTTAAAATGAAACTTTAAATTTTTTAATGAAATTGCTTTTACCATCACGAGCTTTGAATTCTCAATCCATAAAAATGGAAAAAAAAATGGGAACTGGTGTCTGAAATTTTAATTAGGTTCAGAAAAAATCTTACAAGAAATTGTAATAGTATCTTGTCTTGAAGTAAATTGTAAAGAACCATGAGGTTTCATTAGCACATTGTTCAGGGTATCATGGAAAATTACAAATAGGAAAGAAAAATGTGATAACGAATAGCTTAATGAGGACATGTGGTATGTAATATGAAAAAAATTAAATCAAAGCTTTTTTAGGAGTTAACACTAGAAAGTTACTTATAAAATTTTAATCTGAATGAATGAACATTTTTGTAAAACCAAAGAAATAATAACTCACTACTATTGTTTTCTATGTATTCGTTTTGTTGGTGCTGTTTCAACTCAGACCTCATACATGCATCAAGAACTCTACCACTTCATCTACACACTCCTGGCCTCTTACGTTAGTTTATTTTTCAGGTAGGATGTCATGTCTTGTCTGGGCTGGCTTCTGTCTGCAAGCCTACAATCTCTGCCTCTACACAGTAGTGCTATCTTCCCTGTGGATCCACACTTTAAAGTGATGAGAGGTTACACACTTTGAGGGGAAGAAAATTACAATCAGAACTGTATATACCATAAGTTGAAGCTATCATAAACATCTGTTACTCCAGGTAACAAACATTGTTTACCTGGCTACTGGAATTTCTTTTTGAAAACTGAAGAACACTGAAGTACATATATCATCAAGTACCCAATGAGAACAGAGTACTATGCTGAGCACTGAAGAAGGTACAGAAAAGTGGAAGCTCTATAAATTCTGTTGAAGCCAAAATTCTATCTCTGGGGCTTAAATATTTATTAGTGTGGAGAAGTAGTATTCCCTGACAAGCTTGCAATAGTCACTTCAAATATTTCCAGCAATAATTGATAAAGCTTATATTAGAAGGAGTAAAATGATGGAGACCAAGATACCAAATTCTGACAATCTATGAGCCAGGAAATAATGGCTGCCAAGTCCTAGTTCACTTCTGATGCATCCTTCACATTCCATGCACCACAGCCACTGTGCTAGCAATAGTAACTCTAGAATTCCACAACCTAGAGGCAGCACCCATAACCAAAACCCCAAGCCCCAGCTAGTGTGTGTGCATGTATATGCACATGCATACACACACACACACACAGAGAGAGAGAGAGAGAGAGAGAGAGAGAGAGAGAGAGAGAGAGAGAATCATAAGCAAATGGGAAAAGTCCTATGACAAAGAGGAGCACAGATGCTCACAGTGTTACAAGTCCCTTAGGAAGCCATAATACAAGAATTTAGAAAAGTATGGATGGGGAGCTTTGGTTTTCTCACAAGATTAAGTAAACCACAGATGATAATATTTGTACTCTCACAACTCAAAAAGTGGATAATTTGAAAAGCTGTCTCTTTTTGAAGATATCATCTGCTAAATTAAACTTCCCAACTGATCTGATCATCACTGTCTGATTTATTTGATGATGGGTGTGATCTGAGAATCAGAGCACAATCCCACAAGACATTACTAAAATAAAGAGGAAACAGAAGAATTTTTGGTGTCATTGTGCAGATAGTAGATGAGCCACTGAAAAGTGAACAAAATTATCTATTTGTAAAATTTATGTACCTAAGTGGACAAAGATGAAACTAGTCTTGAAAGAATGAAATGTATTCTTTCTTGTTTTGCTCATGAAGCAAAGTACTATAAAGTAAAGGGTCCTACTACATATACAAATTTGACATGTTTTGAAACTTAGTGATGCCAACAGCCAAAGATAAATCTTCTAGTCTTTCAGTAAAAAAGGAGACAACTATCCATCATGCCATAAAGCTCAGGCCCAGGTACACAAAGATGAGTGAAGGCTTATCTATAATGGTAGAACCAATACTCCTGATAGAATGGTAGCACCTGACATGCTTCTGTCCTGAACTAGGACAAAATACCTAGCCTCCCACAGGAAAATCCTCCCTCAGACAGATGAATTATAGAGCTGGAGCTTTTATAATTGTTTTATACACAAGGTCTGACACACAATCAAAAGTTACTAGTCATGCAAAGAGGCAGGAAAATGTGACCATCAATCAACACAGGAACTGAACAATGAAAGCACATGAACAAATTACCCAGATACCAGAGCTATCCAAGAAGAACATGAAAGGAGCTAAGTTCAATATGTCACTTGATGGTAAAGACTAGGAAAACTGATACAGGAATTAAAATTTTCTATGAGGAACTTGAATCTACAGAGTAAGCACTAAGTGAACATTTAGAAATTTAAAGTGCAATAGATAATATAAACATAATGTAAAACTCACTGGGTGAAGAAAACAGTTAACTGGATCCAGAAAGCAAACAGTATTAAATTAGTAGAACTAAAACCTAGGGTCAATTAAAAATGCACCATAAAACATATGAAGAAGATATGAACAGAACAAACTGGAGTGTAAGAGAAATTATGGGGAACAGTGAAATGCTAATTTGTTTGTAATTAAGACTACCCAAAGGAGACAACCCAGAGAGAGACTGTGTCAAAGCTAATCTTTGAACAGATAGTGATCAAGAATTATCTGAAACTTTGAGGTAACAGCTCTCATGTTCTACAAGATCAATGAACTACAAGCAGGTTAAATAAAATGAAGTCTACAACTAATCCTGGGAAGGTTAAGCTCTTGAAATCAAGAGACTACAATAATCGCCACAGTAAGAGCAAAGTGATGGCTAACTCATCAGCAGAAGCATTAAGTTAGTATAAAATGTGATAAGTTATGAAAGCTTTTCAAGAGCTTTTCAACAAGACCAACAATACATATTTTTAAACAAATGAAAACATTTTTCAAAGGTAAGTAACAAAAATATTCTCAGGCAAAAAAAAGCATTAGTCAGCAGCTGAGATAACTGCTACATAAGAAATACTATAGGAGGTTTTCAGTCCAAAGAAAAATTCTTCCAGATGGAAAACACAAAGCTGCAAAAGGTTTGAAGAATGCAGTAACTAGTCATCTGTTTAAAACATGGTATTATTTCTGTCTTGTGACAATATAATACGGTAGAAAAAATTATAGCAATAACATAAAAACAGAAAGGGAACTAAATGAATCTAAAATGATATACAGTTTTAGCACTGTTGAGAAAATTAAACTAACCTAGGTTGATTCTAACAGATCAGGAGTATATATTGAGATCACACGTGAGCAAAATCTGGAGAAAAAAAAGCTACCATAAAGAAATAAGAAACTACAACACTATAAAATTAAAGCTAACAGAGGAACAGGAACAAGGAATGAAAATACTAAAATCCATTTAAAAAGGTAGAAAGATGTACACTGAAGACATGGAAAATGTGCAAAAACATGGTTTAAACACAACTATGTTCACAAAATTCTAAAAGTACTAAACACTAAACTTAAAAGATAAAGATATTTAAAATAGATTTTAAAAGACAAAACTACATACTTTTTATAAGAAATATGCTTAAATTATGAGGAAAATAAAAACAAAAAAGATTGGAGGGGCTGGGAAGGTGGCTCAGTGGTAGAGCGCTTGCCTTGCATGTATGAGGTCCTGGGTTCGATTCCTCAGCACCACATAAGCAAAAAGAAAAAAGCCGGAAGTGGCGCTGTGGTTCAAGTGGTAGAGCACTAGCCATGAGTTGAGGAGCTGAGGGACAGCGCCCAGGCCCAGAGTCCAGGCCCCATGACTGGACCCCCCCTCCCAAAAAAAGAAAAAGATTGGAAAAAGAGGATAAAGACTGTACCACAAAGTACCAAGTAAAGACAAGATATTTAACTAAGAAAAAAAGTAAGGCAAGAAAATCCATAATGAGAATAGTTTTAATAAGGAAATAAAACTAGTTTCTATGCAATTTGCAAGTCCCAAAATATATACAGTAAATGTGAAAATAAAATAACCTTTAGTTTCTATGCAATTTACAAGTTCCAAAATATATACAGAAAATGTGACAGAGGAGTAAGGAGAAATATATATATATATATATATATATATATATATATATATATATATATCTTTAATCCAAGTAAATGTAGTGCACCTCTCTCAGAGACTGATAGATTAGAAAGAAAAAAACTTAATGACACTATAGATATGGGGATGAACCAGATTGAATTCATTGGCATCAATACAACATAGTGCATAGTATCTGCGGATATAATTATTGTCAAGCTCATACAGAACATTAGCAACACATATGACTAGATGATTACTTGCTGCAAGAATACAGTGGTTATCAAAATAAATGCAGAGAGAAAACCAAGCAATTGGTAAGGTGATTAATATCCAACACAAAGAAAACAATGTTTAGTAGTCGGTAGGACTTAGCAGAGCAGGAAAACAAGAATGTGTTGATATGGAGTGGAGCCTGTGAAAAGCATGCTGTGGGACTCAAGTAATAGCTGTCTATTCAAGTAATAGCTGTCTATTCTTGAATCACACATTATAAAAGGCTTTACCTTCCTTGCTAGGTTCCTTTGTAATTATCAAACTGTATTGGTATGTATATTAATTACAAAGTTACTGAGGTATATGAGAAAATCAGCTTTGCATTAAAAGTTTCAAACAGGAAACAGTTCTGAAGTTGGATCAAAAGTATGCAAGACCATATGGGCTATGGAGTAAGTCATTGTATAATCTAGGGGAAAAATTGAAATTCTTCTTATGAGAGAAGAAAGAATGTGTTTGGATAAGGTGCTACATATGACATAGTACAATGAAAGACTCACCAGACTAAATAATTTGCACCAATTATAAAAAAAATTATTCCAGGCACTGGTGGCTTATGCCTGCAATCCTAGCTACTCAGGAGGCTGAGATCACAGTTCAAAGCCAACCTGGGCAGGTAAGTCTGTAAGACACTTATCTCCAACCAGAAAACCTAAAGTGGTGCTGTGCTCAAAGTGGTAGTGTGCTAGCCTTGAGTAAAAAACTCAGGGACAGTGCTCAGGCCCTGAGTTCAAGCCCCACATCAGACAAAAACCAAAAACAAACAAAAAACAAACACAGGGAAAGATGTAAGAGATATTCATGGAAATCTCTAGCCCACAATTCAATATAATTCAATATGTACTCTGGAAGCAATTCAATATGTAGTCTGGAGAAAATGTCGCATAGATTTTGGACTTGTCGTTAGATAAAGCCATGATTATAATTTAAAGATATGAGGGTGCTTTCAAGAGGCAAAACCGAGTAGACATGAGGAGAAAGGTTAAAAGAAAATGAAACAGAGGAGAGATAAGAAGAGAATTCGAAAAGGAAAAAGAAGGGAATGATAGGGAAATGAAGAAGAGTTCCTTCATGGTCAGATAAAAATAATAATAGTCAACACCTATTAAGGTCTCAGCATGCAACAGAGGTTAGAAAGAAAGAAAGTCTTTTTCTCTTACTATTCTCTCATACCACAGAACACTGCAAATGAATTTCCACAGATACCAGCTGGCTGCCCTCTAATCCAGATCCCACGGGTTAATGGCTCAATCTCACAAAATGGCATCTTCCCCATCCCAACTATTTCAAGTCAACATTGTGCAAGTGACCCCTCTCCAGACATTGAGAGGTGGGGCTAAAGGTCACAAGCTTATAAGCATGTTCGGTCTTTCCAAGTGACAGACATCTATCCTGAAGCTATCTAGAAACTCCTCTCATATCATCAGTCCCAAGATGCCAGTGGTTTCAGAAATTATAGGCCAAGATACAGGACAAACACCATACTGTAACATAACAGAATAGTGCAATGCATTTCAACATTTCCTATAAAAATGTAATACTATCAAGTCTAGGAGGTATGATGTGGCTGATAACCACTTCTTCTTCAAATAAAAGAAACTAAACTTGGAGAAATGAGATTTAAGCCCAATGTATAAGCCAAGTGCAAAATAAACCTTTGTGAGGGAGAAACAGGAAATGTATCTAGAGCATGATCTCCCTAAAAGGAACTGAGATGTGACTAATAAGTGCTCTAAAGATATACAGTTATAATTAAGTGGACTACAAATCTGTTTTGTTTTGGTGTGGAGCACTTTGAGAGATGAAAGCCTTACTTATAGGAATTTGCACATCTGTAAATCATGACCTTAGTAACTCCATAAGGTTGCATTATTACAAGTAGTTATGGATAATATAAACAAGTCATTTTTCCTTCTAGCTTTTCAGATTTAGGGTCTTGTATTCAGCCATGCATACCCATTTGGGACAGGACATTCTAAGATTTTTAACAAGATATAAAATTTCATTTTCCCAGAAAGACAATCTTACTGGAAAGATCACATATCAAGTAAATGAGAAAAGAGACATGCATGTGTTTGTAGGTGCTTAGAAGGGAAAAACAGAAAAGGGAATTGAAAGAAAAAAAGGACTGGAAAATTATCACCCTATAAAAAGTCAGCCACTATCTCCTAAGTAGTAAATTGTAAGTACAGGAAACAATTTCAAGCAGGAAGTTGAGATAGAATGCACAGTTTTATAGGTAAAATATTATAAATTTAGGATAAGGAATTTACAGTGAATTTAAGTTAAAACTTTTGGAACAGTGCCATACTGGTTGATTTTTTCCACTTACTTTCCTAAGTTCTGTAACAGAGTGTCAGCTTCCCTATGAATTCAGCCTGTTAGGGGCTGGGAAGGTGGCTCAGTGGTAGAGTGCTTGTCTTGTATTCATGAGGCCCTGGGTTCGATTCCTCAGCACCACATAAGCTGAAAAAGCCGGAAGTTGCACTGTGGCTCAAGTGATAGAGCCTTAGCCTTGAGTTGAACAGCTGGGGGACAGTGCCCAGGCCCAGAGTTCAGGCCCCGTGAGCAAAGAAAAAAAAAGTAGAGAGGCCCAGAGTTCAGGCCCCGTGAGCAAAGAAAAAAAAAGTAGAGAAAGAATTCAGCCTGTTAGGATAAATAGGTCAGAAAAATATCTTTATTTCTTAATATGTATATGTTATTTGTTGCTGACACCTAAGTTTAAAAGTTAAATGTTTCATTTTTTTTATTATATTGGGATACTTCCTGGGATACTTTCTTATTATATTGGACTACTTTTTTTTTTATTATATTGGGATACTTTCCTAGAATACTTTCTTATTATATTGGGGTACTTCCAGCCTAGGATACTTACAGGCTGATTAAACACAATGCTTCAGAAAGGCTGTATTTTCAACCCTTAATAAAAAAAATAAAAGTGAAGAATAAAATAAAATTTAAAAAGCAAGTCACGTTTTTGTCTAATATCATCCGCGTGTATTCCAGAAAGTTTTGTTCTTTATATTTGAAATCCTACCTTCCTTTCCTTTCACTTATAATGAAATAAAATCCTTATCCACACTCACACATGCTACAATCTGAGCTTTGTATATTTTTCCACCTAAGAGACTCAAAATATCAATTTTTTGCAGTAACACTGTATGTGTCTACGTTAACTCTGACCATAAACTCAGACGATTAGTCACAAAATAGTGTCTCATTCATTTTAGGTGCAAATTTGAATGTCAATAGCAGTATACAATATCCAAGCTGCATTGTTCATTTTGTTTTAAATAGCTATCCATTTCACAAGTTTTGAGACATCTGAGACAATATTCCTGTACTTAGTGTTGGCTTTCTATGCTATTCTTGCAACACTTAATTTTCTTATATTAAAATTACTAAAATTCTTTTATTTTTAATAATTTATTTATTTTTATTTATTTTTATTTTTTATTATGAGAATACCGTACAGAGGAGTTACAATTACATGGGCAAGATAATGAGTACATTTCTGATACTTGATAGAACATGCATGTATTTGGTGAAAAATATGGAGTTCCTAATTTGTTCTAGACATGAAATAGTCCTGGGTAAAATGAGGAACATAACAGATGCATCTGACCTAGTGGGCTCCCTAAGAAACAAGGAACTTGGCCTTAACAGCAGCAACTTAGGTTAACAAGTGTGCCTGACTGTTCTATACATATATATGCCAATACATATAATTATGTTTATTAAAGTATTTACTCTTCAAGTTTTTTCTCTGTATTTCTATGTGTCAAAAAGCTGTTAGTTTGACAAGCTGCATTACCAAATCTATTTCTATTAACCACAGAAGGATAACTTAAAAGGTTGGATCCATGATTAGATTGCAGCTTAAATGTTAACAACTGATTTAACTTTAATATGCTACTACCGTGTTAGTTTTCCTATTTGAAACTTTCTATTGCTGCTTTAACAAAAAGAACATCAGCTATGTTGTCTTTTATAGTTGTTCACTTATTCAAATAGCTATTACTCATATACTAAAAATAAGGTGAATAATAGAACAAGGCTTTCTGAAACTATATATCAAGTAGAGAGGTTTATAGCTTTAGTATTGCTTACAAATCAATTCCTTAGAGTTGGTGTGCCATTAGGAGCTTTTAAGACTGCCTAAGAGCTGTGTCATTCACTGCTATTTTGACACATTAATGCACTAATGGCATGTGCAGTCTGACATAACTTCTCCCAAGTTCTATTACAATAATTATCAGGACCCTTCTATGAGACATGCCACGTTAAGCTAGGTGACAAAGAGTATGTAAATACTCAAGTATTCCTGAAGCCTCCATTTAAAATGACAGTGAATAATTAAGAAACTATAAAAACATCATGATAAAAACTGTCTGCTAAAAACCTCATCAGAGGAAACAATCATGAATAACAGACATTCACTTAGAAATGAGGAAGGAACCTTCAATTACTCATTTTCATTTTATAAAGCAGGGCTAAAAGTTCTAATATGATCACATTTACTAAAACTCTGAGCTATTGACAGCTTTAAATTAATTGAGTATACATTTAAGGTCTACAAATATAGTGAAAATGGAATTGCCCTTTAAAAATAATTTACCTTTCACTGAAAGTTAGATTCTTCTGAGAAAAGGTGATCCAAATATGATCCATTCATGTGGAAATATTGGCTGTCAATAAAGTACTTAGCAACCTTTTCTGCTTTCCCTCTTTCACTTTAACATATCTTAGCTTAAATGAACAAAATTTCTCTAAATCCAAAAGAAGTTTAATTGGAGACTTCTGGAAAAAATATTAAAAGCTGTCCTATAATCACATTAAAACAATCTTTTGAATGTTTAAATAGGGATATAGGTTGACCCATTGTAACAATGAGATGTACAAGACATTATGTTAAAAAAAAAAAAAAGCACCTTACAATTTAGGTAGGGGTGGGGGGAGGAGGGATAGGGGTGTGAGTGGGGTGAGAGGGGAGTGTAGTTGAGGAGGTGGGAGGGAAGGATGGTAGGGGAAAAACAAAGGAGGAGGCAACAATGCTTGATAAGAAACGTACTCATTACCTTGCTCATGTAACTGTAACCCCTCTGTACAGTTATTTTCACAATTAAAAAAAAAACATTTAAAAAGCCTTTTGTATACCCCAGATCTCTACCAGCTCAGTCTCAGCAATTTAGTTTTTGATCTAAGGTAGTGATGTGAGGCAGGTAACATCATTAACTTTCCACAGAAGGACTTTTCCTAACAACTTTCTTCAGATGCTCCATGCATGGCCCAACTCCTGTGAATCTGTGGTACTCCAAGAAACAGTGGTTTAGAACTAATAAACTAATACAGTAGTTTAGGTTTGAATATATAATTTTAGTTTTTTGTGTTTTATCTATGACTTTATCAATATACTAGTTCTAAGACACAGATATATATATAGAGATATATAGATATATATGTATAATTTATATATAAATATCCATGCATATAAACATATATATATATCATAGTTGTACTATAAATATTTGTATATATATGTAGGTATATATACATAGGTATGTGTGTGTGTGTGTGTGTGTGTGTGTGTGTGTGTGTGTACATAAACGTCACAGCTTTTGCAAACCTAGCAATGGCCAAAGGAAAAGCAGGGATAGTAAGATCTAATAATTATTAATATCTAATAAATTGTATAAATTTGTTAAAATTGGATAAATTGATTTGTGACATTGGACTATTATTTAATAAGTTGATACTATTACTAAGATAGGAAAAGTGTATCAATGTTCAAGCACACACAAAAAAAATTGTAGTAATATAATGATATTTGCTTTATTTTTCCACTGAGAAATAAAAAATAAATATTACTATTTTGGCATAGCCATTACTAGTATTTTTTTAGCATGGAATTTGGGAAGTATAGGCTTTTCAATTGTATTTTTTCTGTGTTTTATAATGGAATCTGGTAGTAAAAGGAATTTTCTGTACCATAAATTCTGCTAGAATTAATTTTTAAACTGTGCAAGTAATATTCAGTTAGCTACTTGAAGTTAATATGTTATCATATATTGTTGAGACTTGGATCATTTAAATTATTAGACATATCTGGCAACCCATCCTGTGGAGGATGTGGTCTAATCTGGTTAGTAGTCATAGCTCAAAAACAAGACTTATTTACACACACACACACACACACACACACACACACATGCACACATACACATTAGGAAGTTTTTCTACATATGGACAAAGCAAAGCAGAAGTTTTGGATGGATACATGAAGAATAAATGAAATCTTGATATAACCTAGAGGGTCATAACACTGAAGGACAATGGTTTACCATGAATAATGAACAACAAAGCAGTGTAACATATCAAGGCAGAGGAGGAGAAAGAATAATCAATCATTTATAAAAACTCTCAGCTAGGTTATTACAATTTTAATTTGTTTAAATATCATGTACATTTGTACCTCATAAGATCTCTGTTGTATGTGAATGGATGAGTTTCCTCTACCACAGTAAAGAGCTCCTGAGAGAAGCCAGGTAATCAAACAATTTAAAATGTCATGCTCCTTTAAAGTTACAACTTTAATGTAATTCAAAGCATTTTCATCCACAGTACAAATAGCACATGGTACTTGACATTTCCCTTCTATTTTATGGCTTCAGGCCACAAAACCTGAAATTCTCTACAAAATTTTAGTTTGCTAGGCTGGAAGACTGGACAGAGCAGTCAGGAACTTTGATGTCAAACAGATTTGGATTCTAATAAAGGTCTCTTCTCTTTATCAGAAGTACAAGAATTTTAAATATTCAGTCTCATGTAATCTTTTATAAAAGTAGAAACCAGGTATGCATCCCAGGATGGTTGTAGTGATTATATGAAATATACTACCTAAAACCCTAAGTAAGAATAATATAGATGTTCAATAAATAGGATTTATTTCACTGCAACTCATGGCTATTGGAAATGCAATTTTTGACTCAACAAGTTCCTCCAAGTAAAGAAAGGGTAATCAAAACTTGTTTATTAGATTTGAAATAACTTCAAAGAAATGATAACCAAATACTTATTAAATAATAAAATATTTGGCTGTGCAATTATTTTAGTTCCCCCAAATTCTACTGTAAAACTAGAGCTTAGAAAATAGCCACTCAATAATAGTATTTAATATTTAGAAGAAAATGGGCAGTGAGCCTGTCTACTTTAGGCTGAAATATTTCCTTTATTTCACCCAAATCAAATTACCTTATTTATTTACTACTCATTTATATCTTGTCCTACTGTCTGGAAGAAACTATACTCCATACTGGCAAAACTGAGATAAGCACAGATACAGGTCCTGAGGTCACAGAGTTTACAGTTAAGTAAGGGGCATAATCTAGATTATAAATAATCACAATCATGAGTAGGCAATTAAAACATCAGGTAAGAAATCAATGAGGAATAAAACCTGGGTACTGGATACTTCACAAATAGGGGCTGGGAAGGTGGCTCAGTGGTAGAGTGTTTGCCTCGCAAGCATGAGGCCCTGGGTTCGATTCCTCAGCACCACATAAGCAGAAAAAGCTGGAAGTGGTGCTGTGGCTCAAGTGGTAGAACACTAGCCTTGAGCTGAAGAGCTGAGGGACAGTGCCTAAGTCCAGTGTTCAGGCCCCATGACCAACAAAAAAGAACAGTAACAAAAAAAATGGATACATTTGTGAGTCAGGGATACAGCAAAGTCATAAAATTTAGTAACTGCAATCCTAGCCACTTAGGAAATGGAGATTGGGAGGATCACAATTTGCAGCCAACCTTGGCAAAACGTTCATGAGACCATACCTCTCACCTCAACCAATAAGAAGGTGAGTACAGTGGCATGCTTCTGCCATCCCAACTATGTGGAAGCATAAATAGGAGGATCATAGTCCACGCTAGTCCAAGTATAAATGCAAGACCCTATAAGAAAAATAATGTAAAGAGCTCTGAAGACATGGTTCAAGAAGCATTGCAAGGCTGAGTTCAAACTTCAGTACTACACAAAAAAATAGTAACTAGAATAGAATAGAAGTAGATAGAATAGAAGATAGGTAAATATCACAGCATACTAGAAAAGTTGAACCATGGTCTATTTATTTCTCAAGAGAAAAACTAGAAAAATATGAAGCAACGAAATTTAAAATAAACCTACTATTTAAAATAAACCTACCTACTATTTCATATGCCTAGTTTATAACAGTATTATCTCTCTTTGGTAACACTAGTTTTAATGAATCCTAAATTTGGCCAGACTTCAGTTAGGATAAAGTTGTTCCTTTTTTGTTGGTGATCTGAACCTTATAACACAAAATATTTTTTTAATTTAATTTTATTTTATTTGAGAACATACTGTACAGAGGGGCTACAATTACATGGGCAGGATAATGCATACATTTCTTACCAAGCATTGCAGCCTCCTCCTTTGTTTACCCTTCACCACCCTTCCCAGCCTCCCCCCTCCCCCCACCCAATTATACCCCCCTCCTCCCCCCTACACCGACATTGTAAAGTTGGTTTTGACATGACATTTTGTACTTCTCATTGTTGCAACAGGTCCACCTGAATCCTTAAACGACTTGTTTGTCCCCATCTCCTCCACATGTTATACTGATATCAAATATAGTGAAAGCGGGGGTTACACTGTGGGGGAGGGACATACAAAGCAACAAAGAAATAATCTTATAAATGCATTAGAAACATGAATTTGAACTCAGGGCCTGAGCACTGTCCTTAGGTTTTCTGCTCAAGACTAGTATTCTACCACTTGAGCCATAGCTACACTTCCAGTTTTTTGTTGGTATGGAGATAAGGGTATCATGGACTTTCCTGCCCAGGCCGGATCCCAACCACAATCCATATATCTCAGCCTCTTGAGTAACAAGATTACAGGCAGGAGCCACCAGGGCCTGACTTTTTTAGACCTGAGATTTTTGACAGTAGGAGTCCTAAGTGATGCTCTTCACCTTTTTTAAAAATAGTATTATTCCAGATAAAAATGTATAATTAACAAAAAGTTGATCAACATTTTCAATTTCCCTTTATCTTTTCATTTTAGTACTGCTCAAGTTTAGGGTTACTCTTACTGCTGTTTGGTAGAGTTTGGTAGAATTTGGTAGAATGGTGCTGCAATAAACATAGTTGTGCTGGTAGCTTTAGTGTGGTCTTGTTTGTAAACATTTGGGTATATGCCCAAAAGTGGGATTGCTGGATCATAGGGGAGATCTATGTGAAGTCTTTTGAGGAACCTCCATACTGCTTTCCAAAGTGGTTGAACAAGTTTACATTCCCACCAACAATGAAGTAAGGTTCCTTTCTGTCCACATCCCCTCCAGCATCTGTTGTTGTTAGAGTTCTTGATTTTTGCTGTTCTAACTGGAGTGAGGTGATATCTCAATGTTGTTTTGATTTGCATTTCTTTTATGGCTAGGGATGTTGAACATTTCTTCATGTGTCTATTGGCCATCCTTCTTTCTTCTTAAGAGAAGTATCTAAAATATACTTGGAACTCAAAAAATTAAGCCACCCAACAACAAATCCTCAAAGAAACAACTGCCCAATAAATAAGTGGGCGAAAGACTTAAACAAAATATTTTTTAATTTACAAAATTTTGCAGTATCAATTTTCTTGACAAAAAAAATTAAAAATCTCTTTAATGACCAAGATCCATTTAGTGTTATGATTATTTTCCCTATTCTCAAGTAACTCATTTTATCTTTTTAAAATTTCTTATTGCTTTCTTGTTCGGATGAATGACACTTGTCAATTAACTATTTTGTTGAAATGTAAACATTCAACAATGCTCTTATCCTAGGCATCATATTCAATATGGAATTCAAAGTAGGCAGATTATTATTGTTGGTGTTGTGGGTGTTGTTATTTAAATGGAAGGCCTAACATACTCCGCATCTTAAAGCAACTGAGGTTTTTCTTTCTTTTTTTAAATAAGTTTTTTATTGTGAAAATACTGTACAGAGGGGTTACAACTACATGAGCAAGGTAATGAGTACATTTCTTATCAAGCATTGTTGTCTCCTCCTTTGTTTTTCCCCTACCATTCCTTCCCTCCCACCTCCACAACTACACTTCTACCCCCACCGCCTAAATTGTAAAGTTCATTTTTCGAAATAGTATCTTATACATTTCACTGTTACAATGGTCAACCTGTATCCCTATTAAACATTTTGTTTTTTCCCTTCCCCTCCCCAAATTATACTGACATCAAATATAGTGAAAACAGGGGTTATACCATGTGGGAGGGGCATACAAAGCAACAAAAAATCACGTGGTACCTTATAAATACGTTAGAAACAATAGCAAGAAAGAAAATGAACCCCAAGATAAGGACACAAGTGGTTCTTTCTTTCTTGCAACTGAGGTTTTCCTTAGTGAGAGCTCCCTATTATATCTCTAAGTTTCTCTTCTGAAAAACTTTTGTATGGCCAGTCACTGGGCTTCTGAGCTGAAGTAACCTATTCTTCTGAGACTGATTCTTCATGCAGAAGTGTGTGTGTGTGTGTGTGTGTGTGTGTGTGTGTGTGTGTGTGTGTGTGTGTGTGTGTGTGTGTGTGTGTGTGTGTGTGTGTGTGTGTGTGTGTGTGTGTGTGTGAGGGGAAAATTCTGGGGATTGAACTCAGTGTCTTGTGTTTGCTGGGCAAGTAAGTAGTCTACCACTTGAGCACTTGTTTTTCTTCAATAGTAGCCTGTGATGATGTTTTTCTTTTTCCTTAGATACCTCAAGAAGAGTACAATAACAAATTGATTTTCAATTATAAATAGGTCCCATGGTTTCCCTTATTTGCAATATCTAGTATAGGTATGAGTCAAGCGGAAAAGGTCAGATAATGTGATGTTAGGAAAACGAACCCTTAAATATGTATTTTAATGTTTTCGTTTCTTTCATGCATGTGTTTCTAACGCATTTATAAGATTATTTCTTTGTTGCTTTGTATGTCCCTCCCCCACAGTGTAATCCCCGCTTTCACTTTATTTGATGTCAGTATAACATGTAGAGGAGATGGGGACAAACAAGTCGTTTAAGGATTCAGGTGGGCCTGTTGCAACAAGGAGAATTACAAAATGTCATGTCAAAGCAAGCTTTACAATGTCCGTGTGTGGGGGGGGAAGGGGGGTATGATTGGGTGGGGGGGAGGGGGGAGGCTGGGAAGGGAGGTGAAGGGTAAACAAAGGAGGAGGCTGCAATGCTTGGTAAGAAATGTATGCATTATCCTGCCAATGTAATTGTAACCCCTCTGTACAGTATGTTCTCAAATAAAATAAAATAAAATTTAAAAAAAATAAATAAAACTGTCTTAATATAGAACTTACACACTTAATGAACAAAAACCATGTAACAACTAGACACAAAGTACATTTCATCATTGATCTTCCCATATTCCTAAAACAACATTATTGAAAGGATCTCCTTCTCTTTAAATTATGACAGTGATTCCTTGAAGGCATTAATTACAGAAAGACAAATGTTTTGTCCTCACTAGTATTTTGCACTGAGATATGTTTTGGGGAATCCAAACAGAAATACTAAATCCATCTGTGCCTTATATGACTATTTTTAAATTTAGTGTAATTTCCTCTCACTTGAAAATATCAAAAAAAACTGCAATTGCTATAGGATTAAACATTGAAAATACTTGGAGTTAAGAATCATCACTATAGTCTATTTCACAAGGTAGAATAAATTATAATGATGACATTTTTAATAGCCAATATATCTATACATCTTTTTTTCCCTTGTAATACAATCATTATAGTAAAACTCATGTCAGTCTAAGGTCAATATATAAATTCTAGTACCTGTGATTCAGGTATATGTAATGGAAGGAGAAAATGAATTACAATCTTGAGATTTTATTTAGCAGAGAGAAAAAGTATAAAATGTAATGCAACTTCTCAATTTTTCTGTATAGACATACTTGGATAAAAATAAAATGATAGCTAACTCGGATACCAGACTAGTTCTACTGATATAAATGACTAAAATGGAGGGAGGAAATACAAAATTACTCTTTGTAAACAATGACAAACAGGGACAAGAGAAATGCAACATTTTCTGAGAGGAGAGAAACAGCAAATTGAGCCAGTACTTACCTAGATGTCTGTCTAGAGATGCATCTATTGGACTGGACACACAGGGCATAGAGAGACACCTAGAGCATAGGCTCCTTGAGCTAGGAATGCTGGCAGTCCAACTAGAGAGTCAACTGCAACTAGAAAGTGAATATTGGAGAACTGTACATGTGACAGCTATGGCGAGAAAGAACTCTGAACATTGGAAGAGGTCCTCTGAGCCTGTCTAAACTGGAAGGTGTACGTGTATATGGTAAGACTCTGTAAGTAGGAATTATGCTGCAAGAAAAGTTACAAACAGCTACAACCTGATAAGTACTATGTACTCATACCCAGTCAGGAGCAGTTTAAAGTTGGACAAGGCCAAGTATGGACACTTTATGGAGCAACTGGGCCTTTTACAGAAGAGCTATGTCTAAGTAGAAGGCATAGTAACTTTAAAGTAAAAACTCTTCTGATCTAGAAAGGTCTTCAAAAATCTTTAAAAAAAAACCAGGCTGACACATAAATAAACTAGCTGCTCACCAGAATTAATCTAGATTTTGAAGAGAATAGAAATATCAATTTATTAAACTAATAAATAATAGTAGCCTTACTTTTGAATATCCGATATTACTGTTGATGTGTCTAAACAAGAAGAGTGTAATTCTATAGTCAGTGTAAGAGGTGAGGTGGAAAGGGTCCATAGAAATGAACCCATGAAGCTGGGTGGTTGGCAGAGAGCAGTCAGGAGGCTGAGAGAGGTCTGAACTATACAATGAGACTCCACCTCAAAGGAAAAGGAAATTAAACCAGTAATGTCCAAGCTGACAAGGGGAAGTTGTCATAAAGGATATTTAAACATCTATTAAAATTATATTCAAGGATTTAAAGAAATAAAGTAACAAGAAATCCTAAAATGAGGAAAGTTTAAAAATATTTCAACAATTAATTTTTTTCAATTATTTTTCTAATTTGGATTTAAGATAAAAAGATCAAATCACAGATCAACAAATCTAAGAACTCCTTTGTTAAGCACAAAGGTGCCATAGAAGAAAAGATCAGTAACCTTGAAGACAGATCGATTATATATGAATATTATTCAACTAAATCCCAGGGAGAAAAAAAATAGATGCTGAAAAATAACAGGGCAATATTTGGATATATATATATATATGTATATGTATATGTATATATACATATGTATGTATATTACAAAAATTTCAGGAGAAAAAGCAGTAGGGAGACAGAAATATTATAGTAAATAAAATAAACACAAATTCATGAATAAAATGTAATTCTGAAGCAAGATAAACAAAATATACCACCAGTTCTTAATACTAATTATGTTATTTAAAAAAAATAACTGCAATCATTCAGGGTAACAAGTGCAGATACTGTACATAAGGAAAAGGAAGAATTAGGTATCATCTGCAGAAGAGACACAATCTAGAACTCAATCTTCTGATTTCTGCCTCCCAAGTAGCTAAAATTAAGGCTTGAGCCACCTACACTGGCTTAAAATTAGTATTTCTAAACAACTACCGATATATGTCAAGCATGCACTTTTTAGCATTATGAGTGTTTAAATGTTTATATTCTCTATAGAAAACTGAATTCAGTCTTACCCATTGTTTTAGTCTCTATGCATATTCAATCACATCTAACTCAGCACAAAAACATTTTCTCGAAAGATTCTATCATTCTCCAAGGCGCGTTCCATTCCCTCCCCACCCCCGCATTGTAATGACTATAATTAATCTATATTACATTTCAACATGTCTTTCAAGAAGTACTCTTTCCTCTGGGTTTTCTTAATTTAAGAAAAGCACATTTTTAGTGTGGATGTGTGGCTGGTGATGGAGCCGTTCACTTCTGTTTCTTATGTATGCTGCTTTGTCTCTTCAAGCAGAGCATAGCTACTACTTTCTGCTTTTTGTTGAAAGGATATGGTCATATTTTAAAACACTAGATAAATTTATTTAAAACTAAAATGAATGTAATATGAAATAAGCCAAATAAACTAGTATATTTAAATTCTTTTGTTGGTTATACAAGCAATTTAATTACAAACAGATACACTGAAATTTAACAAATATATTATACATATATTATATACAATCTCTCTATATTTAAGCCATGTAATTTTATTCACTGAAACCACTAAATAGACTTCTAAACTGATTGGTTTATTTCTATTTGATTAAAATGTTATGAAACTCTGTTTAACTTTTAAGAGTAAGATTTCTATGCCAAAACTATCTGTGAAATGATGAGGAAATATAAAAATATTTCCTAATAAATCCAAATTCTATAAAGTAGCTATCTTTTTGTTATTTCTTTCTTCTCCACTTGGCTTTTTCACTCAAGCATGGCACTCTACCACTTGAGCAATACACCACCTTTCAACTTCATGCTGCTTAATTAGAGATAAAAGTCAACAAAAGGAGGAGGCTGCAATGTTTGGTAAGAAATGTACTTATTATCCTGCCCATGTAATTGTAACCCCTCTGTACAGTATGTTCACAAATAAAATAAAAAAAAAAGTCTCACAGAATTTTCTGCCTGAAAGTAGCAGGGTATAAAATTAACCCTCAACAATGTATGCCAACAATGAGAAGAGTGCAGCTAAAATCAGGAAAGTAACTCCTTTTGTAATAGTTCCACAAAAAGTAAAATACCTAGTAGTTAACTAAAGAAGTGAAGGACCTCTATGATGAAAACTTTCAAAACCTGAAAAAGGAAATTAAAGCAGAACTTAGGAAGTAGAAAACCTCCCATACTCCTGGATTGGGAGGATCAACATTGTGAAAATGGCAATACTTCCAAAGGCTATCTACAAATTCAATGTGAAACCTATCAATATTCCAACCTCATTCTTCAAGGAAATAGAAGAAGCAATCCAAAAATTCATATGGAACAATAAAGACCCCAAATAGCAAAAAAGATCCTTAACAGAAAGAACAGTGTTGGAGGAATATCAATACCAAATTTCAAACTCTACTACAAAGCCATAGTAATCAATACAGCTTGGTACTGGCACAAGAACAGACCTCAGGACGAATGGAATAGAACTGAAACCCCAGAAATAAACCAACAGATCCATAGCCACCTAATCTTTGATGAGAGAGCTAAAAAAAAAGAATGGAAGAAAGACAGCCTCTTCAGTAAATGGTGCTGGCAAAATTGGTTAACTATTTGTAGAATACTAAAGCTAGATCCTTATATATCACCCTGCAACAGAATGAACTCCAAATGGATCAAAGACCTCAGAGTCAAAGCAGACACTCTGAAAACATTACAGAATGGAATAGGAGAAACCCTAGGTCTCCTTGGCACAGGCCGAAATTTTCTTAATAGAGACCCAGAAACACAACAAATCAAAGAAAGGTTGGACAAATGGGATTGCATGAAATTGCAGAGCTTCTGCATGGCAAAGGACATAGCTAGAAAGATCAATAGAAAGCCCACAGATTAGGAGATCTTCACTAGCCATACAACGGACAAGGGTCTCATATCTAAAATATACCTGGAACTCAAAAAATTAAATCCCCAACAACAAATCTTCAAAGAAACAACTGCCCAATAAATAAGTGGGCTAAAGACTTAAAGAGAAACTTCTCCGAAGAGGAAATAAGGATGGCCAATAGACACATGAAGAAATGTTCAATCTCTCTAGCCATAAAAGAAATGCAAATCAAAACAACATTGAGATACCACCTCACCCCAGTTAGAATGGCTATAATCAAGAACTCTAATAACAACAGATGCTGGAGGGGATGTGGACAGAAGGGAACCTTACTACATTGTTGGTGGGAATGTAAACTTGTTCAACCACTTTGGAAAGCAGTATGGAGGTTCCTCAAAAGACTCCACATAGAGCTCCCCTATGACCCAGCAATCCCATTTTTGGGCATTTACACAAATGATCACAAACAAGACCATACTAAAGCTACCAGCACAACTATATTTACTGCAGCATTATTTACCATAGATAAGATACGGAACCAACCCAGATGCCCCTCAGTAGATCAATGGATCAAGAAAATGTGGTATATATACACAATGGAATTCTATGCCTCCATCAGAAAGAATGGCATTGCCTCATTTGTAAGGAAATGGAAAGATTTGGAAAAAATTATATTAAGTGAAGTAAGCCAGGCCCAAAGAAACATATGTCCCATGGTTTCCCTTATTTGCAATAACTAGTATATGTCTGAGTCAAGCAGAAAAGGTCAGATAAGTTGATGTTAGGGGAATGAACCCCAAGATAAGTATTCAATTTTTTTTTCATTCATGCAATTGTTTCTAACATATTTATAAGATGATTTCTATGTTGCTTTGTATGTCCATCCCGCACGGTATAACCCCTGCTTTCACTCTATTTGATGTTGGTATAATTTGTGGAGGGAAAAAACAAATTGTTTAACTAGTGATACAGGTGGACCCATTGCAAAAATGAGATGTACAAGTCATTATGTCGAAAAACAAACTTTACAACTTTGGTGGGGGGTGGGGAGGACTGGGTAGGGGGAAGTGGGGAGAGTATGGGAAGGGATGGGAAGTAGAAACAAAGGAGGAGGCAACAATGTTTGATAAGAAATGTGCTCGTTATCTTGCCCATGTAATTATAACTCCTCTGTACGGTATTCTCACAATAAAAATGGTTTTTTTTTTCATTTTTGAGACATTACACTATTTATGAATTTGTTTTATAAAATTTCACTAATAGATGGTGCTGGTGGCTCATGCCTGTCATCTTGACTACTCAGGAGGCTGAGATCTAAAGATTGTGGTTCAAAAGCCAGCCTGGGCAAGAATGTTCATGAAAGTGTTATCTCCAATTAATCACCAAAAGCCAAAAATGGAGTAGTGGTTCAAGTAGTAGAGTGCTAGCCTTGAGCAAAAAGCTCAGGGATAACATCAAGGCCCTGAGTTTAAGCTCCGGGAGAGAGAGAGAAGAGAGAGACAGAGAGACAAAGACAGAGATGGAGAGAGACAGAGAGACATAGAGAGAAAGAGAGAGAAATTCATTGGTAAATGTGCTGCTATGTATATTACATAGACATAAATAAATAAATAAATGGAAAATATAAGCAAATTAATAAAGTCAATATAATGCATATAATACTAGAGGGTGACATAGTATCTACTTTAGCCTTAAAGTCTTAAAGAAATAATAGTTGAGAAGACACACTAAAGACATGAAGAAACCAGCAAAGTTCCTAGGAAGAGACTAATGGTGGGTAAAAGTAGCTAAGCTCAGTGCTTCAAAGTCATTGTAACTGAAGCACAATGAGCAAGGGAGAAAGTAGTCCAAAATTTGTTATGAACCATAGACAGCTTGCTATCACAGCTGGCAACTTCACCCTTTCCCCTAAGGCATTGGCTTGGCCCTTTCTAAGCAATTTCCTTGTGCATATTGACTGAAGTGTCCCACCACAGCAATCACTTTGTTGTTGTTAATTGTGAAAATACCATACAGAGGGGTTACAATCACATGGGCAAGGTAATGAGTACATGTCTTATCAAGCATTGTTGCCTCCTCCTTTGTTTTCCCTTACCATCCCTTCCCATCTCCCCTGCGCCCCCCCCACCCGGAACCTCCATAGCAATCTTATATTTTAAATATCTCCTCACTTGGTAGGAACTATGCCCACTTGAAACAACTTTGGGAAGAATGAGGCTGCCCTTTTCCACCTTCTCTTCCAGAGTGTTCCATTCATAACCATCAGTTTCTGGTTTCCGCTTTCCTAGAAGGCCCCTTGAGAGTTCATGCAAATGTATTTCCTAGAAGTTCATTCTGGAAAAACAACTTGTCAGATTTAGTACTCTTCATTAACAAAAATTGATAAATCTCACATCAGTGGCTTGGGGATTTGGTATAACCACTTGAGATGTAGTTGTCTGGAAAAGAAATTAGATGTATAAAGAAGAAATTCCCTTTGGCAGAAATGTGAAAAAAATAAATCGAGGTTTCTGAATTGTTATTAGAGGGAGGGATTGATTGCTTATAGCTTAGAGATGGATGCCTGAAGAGAGAAAAGCATAGAAATCCACAAAGGCAACTTTCCTACCTGAAGTATCTCCAGATCAAAGCATAACTTTAATATACCAATAAAATATAATTTAAAGGAACTTTAGATTAGAAAGTCATATATTCCCAATGATTAATAAAGAAAAATACCAAGCAATTATACAAACCATCATTTTGCCTATTATTTGTGTTATTTAGACTTATAAAAGATAGCAAACTTCTGACAAGAGAAAATTTCATGCTTAGATTTACATTGATTATGTATGACTTCCCAAAGATACCATAAACTCAGATGTGCATGATTACCTAATTTTATTCTGTAACATCATAAACTGCTCATATTATTTTCTTTCTTAATACAGACTTCCTGAAAGCAGAAGTTAGGGCTTTCAAAATGTACTACACTTTAATAAGAAGAGCCTAGGAAAATTATGAAACATATAGAATCAATGCATGATACATATTTGCATGATTGGCAACCCTGGGGTGTATGTATGTGATCGATTGTTTATACATTAGTATAGGGAGGTGAGAAACACAGGAATGTTTAGAAATTGAAAGCGTTCCTACTAATCATAATATGATTTAACATAAAAGAAACTGCAAAGAGGTCATGGGAAGTTTAACCCAAAATTAAATATATTTGTAAAATAGCTCCCTAATAAATTTAACTAAGCAAGTATATTTCATCAAGAAATAAACTGCAAAAGAGAGCTCTGGGAATACAAAATCAGACAGGGACAAATCCAATTAATTACATTTCAAATCATATCTCAGAATGCATAATCCCAAAGTCAATAGCACCTACCTATGTGCTATAAAAGCACAAAATTCAAGTTCAAGTAACAGTGCCATTGGGTAGCTTAGCTTTGCAGATTATATCTACAAATATATGGTGATTATGGAATTCTTATCATGAAAGAATATCAGGATAGATGATATAATTTTAAAAATGGACAATAGAAATAGCATTGAATGTCTAAATATTCAAAGCATATTGATGAGGGAAGTACAGAAATCATTTACACTACTCCAGAAAACTAGACAAATAAAATTTGTGAGAAAGGAAGTGATATGAAATAAATAGCTTGAAGCAATTAGAACTGTCCAATAAAAATTCATCATATGAAAGTATTTTTAAGAAAAAGGAAGAGAGATCCAGCAAGATGATAGATGAGAAACACCCACCACATTTCTTTCTAATGTATGTTCTTTATAAGGAGAGGCCCATGTTTTACAAAGTTAGAGGAAATACCAGTAAAGTAGAAACAGACCAACGAAAAGCAAGTAATATAAAGAAACGAAAGATCCTAACATAGAGTCCTAAACAAAATGGCATCTGACACTCTGTATTTCTACAAACTCCAAGCTCATAACAGATTCTTCTAACATTTGGACTACACTGTAAAAAAAAATGTTTGGAGAGTTGGGATTTGTGCAAGTGTTTTTAAGGGTAAAGTGAGTCAACCAATGTTAGATTCTGATTCATGATATCCAAAGAGAGGCATATGAATCTACATTTCTAACAATGCTTCCCCTAGGTGATTTTTGTGAATTCTAAATTTGGAAAATGCTGGTTTATTATAAAAACAAGACTGGAAGAGAGCTTGGGAAGGGATTCACTACCTGTGAACAATAGCCTTCTCTACGCATAGCTCCAAGGAGCTGAACACTTTAAGGCTGTCCTTGATGTTAACTTTCACAGGATTTCATATGAATTAAAATGCTAAGCAAAGAGATTGCAAAATGATTTGCTCAGGGCCCTCTACCCCCCCTGAGAATAGCCCTAAGCCATTAAAAACAAGTTAAGTGGTAGAAATGGAGTGGAAATAAGTTTCAATCCTCAGGAAGCAAAGAGGTTAATTAGAAGGGCTAGTCTAGGATCCAGAACCTTGTTGTCTTTTATTCAATACTTTTGTTAATGATCTGGAAAAGAAGGTGAAGTTTCAAAATTTGCATGAAATTTTTATTTTAATTTTCTTGAGATTAGGCAAATTGGTTGAATTCCAAAAGGACCTAACAATCTAAGGTAATTAAGAAACACAAAGGTTGATAAAATCCATTTAAAATATGTAAAGGCAAAGCACATTGGACATTTGAAAAATAAATTCAAATTACTCATCCACATTGATGAGCTCTGAACTAAATGTAATTTTCTCAGGAATAAGATTTATGTATCTCTGTGTGCAATTCAATGAAGAGATTTTTTCACTACCTAGAGGCAATAAAAGTGGAATGAGGTATTAAGCTATATTAAAAGAGGCCAGAAATAGGACACACATAGTATAATGTCTCAATTTTTAAATTGACAATATCTCTTTATCTTAACTATAGTAATATAGTGGCCATCTTAGTCTTCTTATCTTGTTGAGACCATATAAAATAACAGAGAACTAGGAAAGCAATGAGAAACTATTACACTCATGAGGAAAATGAGCCACTCTTTATGATAAAAGATTGAAACACATTTAGTTGACAAAAGGAAAAATTAAAAGGAAATGTAACAGTATATAAGTAATGAATGTTAATGTCCAAATCAATTGAGCACTCCAATTTACCCATATTTCTAGACCATTTTCTACTAATAGAAAAAGCATAATCCAATTATATTAGAATACAGACAAATATTACAGACAAAGGGACACATTGGTTATTAACAATGCCTTTCTATGAAAAGTCCATTTAAAGTGCTCTGTATTATCCAGGTAAATAAAATGACAGAATAAGATAAGCAGACATTGTTTAATAATAATGGCCTATAGCTAAATCTGAAGATTATATGAAGTATATTAAGTAATACGATCATTTAGAAGTGGGAAGATCATTTTTCTTTGTTCCTGCACATTGCATTATAGAGTAGGAAAGGAATGGAGAGGAAATGCGGTTGCTGTGTTCAGCCTGACAAGCTTTGTTTCCAAATAAATATGCACAAAAACTCATTTACCAAGTTGTATAAAGGATATA
Source organism: Dipodomys merriami (assembly GCF_024711535.1). NCBI lineage: Eukaryota > Metazoa > Chordata > Mammalia > Rodentia > Heteromyidae > Dipodomys > Dipodomys merriami. The sequence goes on from NW_027202826.1 coordinate 17,459,125, forward strand.
TGCATATCCTTTATATATATATATATATATATCCTTTAAATATATATGTATATATACGTATATATATGTATATATATACATATATATATACATATATATACTTAAAACTAAGTAGCTATCATTTAAAAAGTCTAAGTCAAAAGACTCAAATCACTCATTGGCTACCACATGTGCCTGGTAGTTGTACTAGATATAGAAATGCTTTAATGAATAGGGAAGACAATGTCTCAATTCACTGAGCCAACCCGATAACACACAATACTAAATTCTGTGAAACAGGAAAACAAAGAAAGCATATGACAATATGAGAGTAAAAGAGCATATATAAGAGACACATACCCCAAATTTAGGGAATCACATAAAGCTTTCTGAAACATGATTCCTAGTATGATGCATCTTGAAAGGTATTGCACAAGTAAAGAGTAATAAGGCAACTTGTTCTACAGAAGTGATTGTAAACTGAATTCTTGTAAAATGATGCTTATGGAAATAAGCTCCAAGAAATGGAAGCAAGAGATTTTTATTGCACTCTTTGTGGTTCTTTTTCTTCTTCTTTCCTTTTTTCTTTGGTTTATTCCCTTCTGCCCTTGTTTTTTATTTCTGTGCCCTTTGTCTTATATGTAAGTTTATTGATTTGGTGAGGGGAAGGGAAAGCACAGAAACTGTGGGACAAAGGGTGAACCAATTCAGCAGAAAAACCCACTAGATGCTTATTGAAAATGAACTAAACAACTTTGAGGGGAGGGAAAAAAGGAGGGGGAAATCTGTGAGAGAATGAGGGAGAGGTGACACTGTTCAAAAGGAAATGTACTCATTACCTGACTGATGTAACTGTAACCCCTCTGTATATCACCTTTATGATGAAATTTTTTAAATCTAAAAAAAAAAGCAAATAAATAAAAATAAGTAAGTAAAAAAAAGTAAGTGAAGAAATGGAACAAGAGATGTTTTTGTCTTTAAAACAAAAATAAAAACTTCATTATGTCCAAACTAAAACTGGGAAGTAAAAAGGGACTAGGGAGATAAACCAACGCCTGGTCATAAAGGTCATGATAAGGAGTTGGGTTATATCCTGAAAAGATGAGAAGCTTTCATCATTATTGGGGGTGATGAATTTTAATTGTACAAAGTACTCTGTCTGTAATGTGGGACATAGACTGAGGGTAGGCATAGGTAAAAAGACTGAAGTTCTGGAGTTTATAGTTTCTGTGGGATAAATGATCCTGGATAGAATTGATTCTTTGCATTGATAGGCAAAAAATAAATTAAGGAAATATTTTGAAGATAGAATTGGCTACTTTCTAACTGATTGAATGGGAAATCTGTTAAGGAGCCCAAAGCACAAATAATTGTCTTAAGTCTTGTACCATTTGCTTAAATAGAAACTCAAAATGGAGGATAAACTGGGAGAGGGAAAGGTATAAAGGTACGTTTAGTAAGGGTCACCTACAAGTGATCCAAGAGAGAGATTTAATAAAGTGGCACAAAAAGCCAAAGAAAGGCACTCCGTTAGGGACAGTCAGCTCTGCAATAAAATGTGAACAGCCTTGCTGTTTCATCCCCCTCAGAAAAAAAAATCTGTTTAATGAGACAAGAGAGCCTTCTGAGAATCATCAACCTTTTAAAGTATGGAGTGAAAACAACAGACTAAGAAAAAAATGTCTAGATTGGAGAAAAATTGACAGAACATGATGCTGATATAATAGAATTAAAAGGTTAAAAAATGAAAGAGAGCATCAGCGTGACCATGATAAGAGAAATGAGAATGTCTTTCCACCACAGTGTCAGCTCCACTTCATTCACTATTACATTCCAAATAGTTTAAACCAAACTGACATATTCTTACCGAATGAACACCACAAAGTTATGAATCTTCCACTCATTTGTGATCCAAACCTGACTCTGAAAGATGATTCAGACCTTAAACGTTTATTATGGTAGTAATATGACTTTTGTAAAGAAAAAAAAGTGATTAATGAATTTGCTGAGAATTTGAAGACAGTATTATTTCCCAACAGAAAAAAAAATCCCAAAGTTCTATCACTACTAAAAGAAACATAGTATGTTAACATTTTATAGGTTTAATTTTATTATATCTGAGATTGTGCTGAAGTTGAGAACAATTTTATTGAAAAACATTCATGAAATGAAGTTGTCTATCTTCTATTATAGCAGAAACATCAATTTAACACTTGAAAACTTATACATTTAGTTTGTGATACTCGACATTAGTCATAATATATCTACCACAATAATGTTGACTAAAATGCTACTGTTTTCCCCTTCTCTTGTCAGAGTGTAAGAAACTTCTGCTCTACAAAAGAATGGGCAGTGAAAATGGATTGTTGTAAGAGAAGCAAGTGCACAAAGAAATTAAATGAGAGCTTCTATAGATGTAGTATAAAAAACATGAGACTAGATGAACCAAGAGAGAACTAGAAACCACTAAAAAACTTTCAGTTGATTTAGAAAGAATTACTTCAGCCAAGCTGACTTTGAGAGGTTTAGAAAAATCTAGCATAGGATAGGCTAGGAAATGAAATAAAGTTAAGTTCAGAAATGGTACCATGAATGACTTGCAGTGAACAGTCCAGACTCAAATAGGATCACTACTGTTTACCAACTTGTGGATTTTTTATGTCATTCAGCCAAGTTGAATCTCCATATATTTATTAGCAAAGTTACAATTCAGTGTACCTTACTTCACTGTTATGAGAATTAAATGTTTCTTTTATAAAAACATATAAATGACTAGATTTAGAACTAAATAAAGTCAAGAATAACACTATGAATTTTCTCTGACTAGATCAAAATTACTTCTACCATATCAATAGATTCAATCAGTTAGAAATCAAATATCCCATTTGATGTGATAAATACTTTCCAGAGCCTAGAATTGATAAAATAGCATTAGAGTGAAATATGAATACACTTTTGCAATGTTTCCTCTAGTAACATAAATGTCATCTAAAGTATACATGTAATAATTGCCTTGCTTCCTCTCCCTCCCTCTGCCCCATTCCAAAAGATAGGTCCATGAAGAAGTTTTAAGTTGACTTTATTTGGGAAAAGGTTCTTACAAATATAAGTAAGGATCTCAAGATGGAACAATCTTAGATTAAGATGGCTTGTAAAACAAATAAGTGACCTAATAGAAATGAAGGCTATTTAAAGACAGACAGACATAGAGGGAAAGGCTGGAATTAAGCTTCCATAAGTCAAAGATACTACCGCAAGCTGAGGAGGCAGGGAAGTAGGAAGAGAAAGAAAGAGTTCCCTGTTCTCAGGACAGAGCCTTCCTGACCCCTTGATCTCAGACTTCTGGCCTGTCAAAGTGAAAGAATATATTTCTGTTGTTCTAAGCCACCAAGTTTGTGGTAATTTATTATGGCAACTCTAAAACACTAATATGTTATATTTATGACTTTGACCAAGCAATTTAACCTATATGAGCTTTAATTTTCTTCTCCATAAAATAGTAAAATTACATTCTGTCACATAAAGTTGTTGTGTTGATATACAAAAATTCTTTGGGCAATACTCAGTCCTAAAGATTGATAATGTTGTCTTATCGGTGGTATCAGGTCTTTAAGAAATGATTGGGATAAAAGGATATGAGTAAAACAAAGAAAAATAGTGTTTTAGCACTTATAAAATAGTGGGAAAAGGATATGCATACCTAAGAAATAATTAAAGGATAAATAACAAGGAAACCTATTTAGGACAATACACTATTGATTTTACAAATAGATTCAGTGGCATATGTGGAGTAGAAAGTACACAGGTAATAGCTGTGTTTAGGAATAGCCTAGTGGAATAGCTAGTTTAGAAAAACTTTACGCTAATTATCTATTTATTTACTATCCTGTATGGAATGTTGTTACACTAATGTTTGTAATCACTAAGGTTAAGGCTACTCACTACAGAGAATAATGTATTCCTAGAAATCTCTTTAAAAAAAGTAGGTTCATTTCAATATTAATAAAAACTCAAGCACTTAACTGACAAAAGTACCAAAATGCCTATTTCAAAATGCTCAAAACAAGTTCTTTCAATGAGATGTGGGTTTTAATTTGTCTAGACTAATTACTACAGGTAAATACACTATGTTTTATGCCACTTCTGAGAGGTTTCCATCTACAAATTTCTTCTTAGAATGTGGCTTCATAATCACTTTTGATCAACGTCTGTTGATTTCTTCTATTTGTATCAGAATAAAACAAATTTCAATCTCTACTGAATATCCCCATGGGAGACCTAAATTCTTGTCTCTGCTCCCTCATAACAGCTTTGCAACTATTGTTCTATTATGCATATTATATTATCAAAATGAGGACCTTCTAATGTGTACCTAGATGAGATAAAATGTATTATTGCTGAATTTTTTTTCTAGATATTCTTGGTAACTATCAAGCACATATATATGGATTTAAGGAAGCATCTGAACAAGTGCCTGAGATTAGTAATCTTTCATCCTAGTATTTGCTTGTGGGCACTTTAACGATCAGAGATCAAGGTACCTATTATAATGCCCATTAAATGAATTTAAGAAATGACCAAGGGGCTAGGAAGGTGGTTCAGTGATAAGAGTGCTTGCCTTGCATGCATGAGGCCCTGGGTTTGATTCCTCAGCACCACATAAGCAGAAAAAGCCAGAAGTGGCATTGTGGCTCAAGTGGTAGAGCACTAGCCTTGAGCTAAAGAGCTGAGGGACAGTGCCCGGGCCCAGAGTTCAGGCTCCATGACTGACAAAAAAAAAAAAAAAAAGACATGACCAAGAGCTTAGACTTAATCAATGTTAAATAAAATCATTGAGATTCTACTATTTTATGTTGTTTTGTTTTGTTGAAACAGGATTTCCCCTAGGTAATCTAGGTTGGCCTTAAACTTGTAAGCCTCCTGACTCAGTTTCCCAAGTACTGGTATTACAGGCACGATCCACATGATCTGGTTTCATATTTCAGTAAACTTGGTTGGGCAACACGATAGAAACATTCTGAAATCTAATGGGGATAAATGTAAATGTACATGCTTAAAAACTACAAATAAGCCTAAATCTTTCAATTCTGGTCATGTTGAAAATAGTTCAGTCTGGGTTGTCTACAAACCCTACTGATGTTTAAAGTAGCTGGTTCCTAATCAGGTAACTGAATCTTATTCTAGATAAATAGAAGAAGCATTGTGTAGTAAATATGATATGCATTCTATCCTACGTATTCTGTGTAGCTAAGACCATATATAATGAATTTAACCATGTATAGTAAAATCATTTACTCTACGAAGTTTTGGAGGTGAGAAAACGAGAAGCACATAGACTAGTTCTTACATAGGATAATCACTAAAGACAAATGTTTATGATAGAGAACTACATTAGCAATTAGAACCAAGATGGATCTAGAAATTCATGAGTTACTGAATTACGATCCTAGCTAATTGGTACTTCCTTCCATCTCTTGCCACATTTTTGCCAGGTCTTCTTTTGATTTCTAAGTATCCCACTTTTTTGTGATTAAACATCTTACCAACCCTGGCACTGGTGGCTTGTGCCTTTAATCCTAGCTACTCAGGAGGCTGAGATCTGAGGGTGGTGGTTTAAAGGCAACCCAGGCAGGAGAGTCCATGAAATTTTTATCTCCAATAAACTACTCAATAAAAGCTGGAAGTGGTCCTATAGCTCAAGTGGGAGAGTGCTAGCCTTGAACACAGAGACAGTCAGGAATATCACCCAGGCCCTGAGTCCAAGCCCCAAGAAGGAAAAAAAAAATTCTTACCAAAGGAACAGTTAGTAATAAAAATGTGGAATGGTTTTCTGCTATTGCACTTATAAAACAAATTTAATTATAGAGTAAAAGAAATTAAATAAATCTGTAGAAATCTAGAGTATTTTCAGAATTTGGATATTTTTTAGTTCATGAAAATACATTAAATCTTCATACTTGTAAAGACAAACCTAATATAAAGCATGAAAGATGCTGATCTTTCCAATATGACTACAAGAAATAGTGAACATATAGAAAACATATTTTATAAATTCTGAAAAGCATAAAAACAGTTGCTTTTCATAATAGCAGTTTGGTTAAAACTATTTTGATACTTAATATCTGGACCTTAAGTCTTAAGAGTGATTAGGCCGTGCTATGAGTTATGTTCTAAAGTAAATCAAACCAGACTGATGGTCTTACCCCTTAATTACTTCTGCTATAGTAGTAACATGAAATCTCAGGACTTTTTTCCAGGAACCCTTTTTTCTGAAAAATCTAGCTCCATTATGGAAGTGGATAGCAAGGCTCCACTTTACTGTTCTCAAGTATATCTTCCAATTTTCTCTTTTATGGAGAAGTTAATGGCTTGCATTCCATTTCTTTGTGACACGACTGTTAATGGCCAGGGTCTTGGGGGTAAGTGATGACATGTGAAATGAGTGGCTTTGTTGCTAATCTTCCTCGTCATGCAGAACATGAAAGGGTTCTGTTTTCTTCTGCTTTCGACCGTATCAATGTATCATGGGCATCTCATTTGTTAGATGCAATTGTGTTGCTACAAGTGTTCAGGAAAATAAAGAGACTGTAGTAGATGTATTAGGTCAAGTTATCCTTTTTTAAAATGATTCTCAAACAGTGTTAAATTTCTTCATGAGAAACTGTGCTATGGGTATGCACATGGTTTTAGAATGTTTCCTCTAACTCCTCAGTTAAACATTCTCATTAATTATGATTTAGGAAATAAAACTGGACTTAGTGTTTAATAGTTGGATTCAACTTTGCTATTCAAGATCTGCAACATCTTTTTTTAAAATTCCTCCTTGTTTCTTGACGATCGTTTTGTCTTAGCACTACATCTTTGGGCAAAAGAACAGGCGGATCTGACCAACTAGGTGTATAACATCTCTGATTTACTTTTGCCTCTTCTTTCCTGACCCCATCTGTTTGACAGCATTTGCTAAACAAAATTACAAGAGTAATAATAATGGGCTATTTTTATTACTGTCTCTGTTTCAACTTTATGGCTTGGGTCACTGAGAAACTAGTGGTAAGACTTATTATTACATAATCAACTTCCAATTTGAACTCCCTACGTCCTAATAGTTCTACTGTCTTGTGTTTAATCTGCTATAATCTTTATCTCTTCTGAAATGTCATTATAAGTAATTTCTATTACACATGGTTTCATTTTTTTAAATTCTATAGGCATCCCTGCAGGAGTCAAAGTGTTAAAGACACAGATCAACTCTTTCTCCAGGAAGACACTGAGAGTGGAATATTTTAAATAGATTATTATGTGCTAATGGCTAGTGAGGAAATGTGTTGTTTCTTTGTCCAAAACTGTTGCATCTTTCCATCAGAGTTCCATAAATGACAAAACAAAAGCCAAGTCTGCACGGTATCCTTAGGAAAGATGGGATGCTGGACTTAGAAACCAAAGCCTTCCCTCCTCTGAAAAAGTATTAGAGTAACCCTTCTGTACAATCTGTACAATAAAATTTTGTTAAAGGATTAGAAGTTGGGATTTATCTAATTTTACAATGTTGTGTCATGCATAGGAATTCTGGTTAAAAAGGTGTTCCAAATGTCATTACAAGCTTCAATGAGTCTGATTTTGTGTTCTCCGGAAGTGTAAGAACTCTTATGTTAGTTTAGAGGTTTCTCTGAAATGGACTGTAGTCATGAATTATTCACCATGTTTTTGGTAGAGCAGGAAGAACAGGGCTTCTTGTCAATATCACTCTCAGTTTTCTGTCATGATACCTAAGTTTTTATTTTTAGTTGTCACTCAACAAAATGATGGATAAACAAAAATTTCTCAGATTTGGATAATAGTCACATGTAGGGATATTGGTCCTGGTTCTTCAGGAAAGGCAAAGAAAGTTCAAAACTCTAGGAGTAACAGTACTACTATAACTAGGCATAACACACACCTGAAGAATTGAAAGAAGACCTTTTTGTTAAGGATTCTGTCACTTTTTCCTCAAACACTAGCTAAAGTAGAGTAACAGAATATGGTACCCCAATTAGCCTCTCTGACTTATTTTCAGAAACAATGGATACAAGAAAAGCTATGAAAAGCTAACCTGTTATAACTATTCATCTATAAAGGAAATATACATTTGTTCTTGGGTCTCTCTGTATCAGAAAGAGAAGGGATGACTTCATTAGTAGAGAGACTACTGAATGGAGAAATGAATCACTTAAACTTTAAAATAATCTTTATTCTATGTTATCACCCTTCTAATCCTAACCAGGTCTTTCCCCATACTCTTCTTTCTTTTTCTCAGATGACTATGGCAATTAAGCCTAAAGTTGAAGACAAATTTTTTGAGATTTATTCATCTGTCTGAGTGATTTCACCTAATATATAGGAAGTATACATATTATTAAACTTGTGCTTGACTTATTATTGTTAATCTGCCTTTCCCACAACAATGTCAAAAGGTAAAGAAGCTGGGTACTGGTGGCTCATATGTGTAATCCTTGCTTCTCAGGGGGCTGAGATCTCAGGATCTCAGTTAAAAGCAAGTCTGGTTGGAAAACCTCTTATCTCCAGTACACCCCCAGGAAATCAGAAGTGGCACTGGGGCTCAAAGTGGTAGAGCACAAGCCTTGAGCATAAAGAGCTCAAGGACAGCACAGTGGCCCTGAGTTCAAGCCCTACTACTGACAAAAAATAAAAATAAAAGGTTGAGGAGAAAGTCATTTTCCTCCTGCACTCTAAGTAATGTGATCCTGACCTATTAGCAGTCTGCCTAAGTAACTGATATTTTGATAAGTTTAATTATATGTGTGGGGTTTTCTTCCTTGTAAAAGCAAAAGTTACTGTAGAAAGAATAATAGTGAGCTGGGTGCAGGTGGCTCATGCCTGTAATCCTAGCTACTCAGGAGACTGAGATCTGAGGATCATGGTTCAAAGCCAGACCAGGCAGCCCATGAGACTCTTATCTCCAATTAAGCACCAGAAAACTGGAAGTGGCACTGTAGCTCAAGTGATAGAGCTCTCACCTTGAGCTATAGAGCTGAGGGACAGCGCCCAGACATCAGAGTTCAAGCCCCACAATCCACAAAAAAAAAGAAAAGAACAGTGAGAATGGAGGTAATAACACATTATCTGCACTAATACTTTAATGTTACCTATCTTAGTCTAAAAGGTGTCTAAGAAAAATTGCTTGTGGCATATTCTAATAAAAAAAGAAAATTAGAATTTTATAAAATTCATTTGTAAAATCAACATTCATTAATTGAGTGTTCACGTATGCCCAACACACATTCAACATATGCTAGGCCACACCTAAGTAGATCTCAAAATAGGTAGCATAAAATTGTTTGGATACAGCATGCAAAAGTAGTGTCCTAGAAATCCACAGATAAACAGAGTACTTTTCCTCATAAATAAAAGACAACAAAGACAAACTCTGGCTCTGTGTAAGCCATTCGTTTCTGCCAATTCACTTCACCGGCTCCACACATCATCACTCAACAAAGGTCTTTATCATTCCACAGACTGTTTAACAAAACTCCCATTCTTTTCCTTACCATTTTAAATCATAGTAGTTTTATCTTGCTTCAGGTTCAAGTATAATGTTCTTTTAAAAATGTAAACACATGCAGTCATTATTATATATCTTTAAGAAGAGCTACTTTGAAAAAAAAACGTTTTATGAAGAACACTGGGAATATCTCCTACATACATGTGCAGAAATAAAAATACATTATTGCATAAATATTAGACAAAGTACTCTTAATTTACTAATAGATAAACAAGAAAGTGGTCATTAGAGTAAATGGTGAACTTACTTAGGTTTACATCAGTAATGCATGGAATTATCCATAGTTAATGAAGTTGAATATGAATAAGCCCTGTTCTTAATCATAATCATCTTGATCTAGTTCTATCATTCAGAAATTTTAATTTATCTGACTTAAAAGAATATGTGTTAACAAAAACACTTCACAATATTAGCGCAATTTGCATCAAATGCACTAGAGAAAATTACCTAATACAATTTTCTAAGCCATTTAGTATCATGAACTTGGCACTAAAAGGAGAAAATTACATTTTATGATTTGTAGGCTGTTGAAAACATCACACACCTGAATTCACACAATCTGCATATTTTATGTAGTTCTCTCAATGAAAAACCAAGTTTTTACTAAGCTAAAACATTATAGATTTTACTGCATTTAACTAAAATAGAAAATAGGAAATATAGCTTCATTTAAAAAGCAAACTATTAAAAACATTCTGTCACTTCTCTCTTACTTTTAAAATAAAAGCACAAGTATTTCCCTGCCTCTATAGCTATTTTTTATAAAACAGAAGGAATAAGATGACATTGATTTAAAAATTATATACATATATTTATTGCTATATATATTTATTGTTATTTATTGTAAATCCATATCCTTTTGAATTAAATATTACTAAATAACAGAACTAAAGAGAAAAGATTTATATAACTATAGAGCATACTTTATTAACTAAATATACAGCTAAATTATATTAACTGGATACCATTATTCATTTAGAACACTAAACTTGAAGGTTTTTAGATTTATAATTTTCTAGTTGACTATCAGAGAAATAAATGGAATCAAAATTAATGAAAGATTTGCTATAATATAGTTTTCTGAAATATGTAAAATGAGATGAACATAATAGTTATTTTTCTCTTATCATTATAATATTGTTGAATAAACAAATTATGAAATACCATAGAAAGGGTTACTCTAGAGATTTTTCTTGTGCTGTGGTACTGAAAACACAGCAGCATCACATTTCAACTCTACCTCCCCAAAACTGACTCATCTTGCCAAAGGCAACCGAATGTAAAACATTTTCTTAACCTCAGCCGGAGAGAGAGAAATATGATGGCAGAAAAGACACAAGGGAAGACACACAGATTTTTCAGGCAAGAGGAGGAGCTCTAGGGCCAACCCAACAGACAAAAGTCATTCCTGAGGTTAACACTAAACTGGCACAATCATTTTGCAGGGTGTGTTGCAGCAAGGGAAGCAAAACTCTGCAGAAATCAATTGATAACGACTGTATTTTTAGTGACATTTGACAATCACATTAGCAGAGACTGAAAATTTCTAGCAAACAAGAGCCCTATATAGAGACATCCACACCAAAGAAGAAATGTACAGAAAAAAAAGACAAAAATGTGAAATCTGCATAAGAGTAGAACGGAGAATATTTCCTAAACCAAACTAGCCTTTCTTTCATGTTCTTAATGAGGCATAATCATCATTGTGTCTATGTACATCTGGACCTGGTAAATCCATATTCCATCATAGATATATTGATAATATATATATATATACATACATACACACAAGTCCATATTATCAAACTGTCATGTAGTATATGTGTCATATAGTATTATCTTTGTGTCATAATGTCATTTCTTAGTGGGGCTTCAGATTTTCTTAGTAAATATTTATGTTTTATTAATTCATAAAGTAGAGGATTAACATGCTAGTCTGGAAGATTTATAGTTCATGGAAATCCTACCATGTACATAGTAAACTAGTAGAGTATAACTAAATAATGTGAGGTAAAGTATCAGATGTCAAAAGCTGGCGGAAGCATGTCATCTCATGCTAGAATAAAGACATTAATTCCATCATAGAGACCATACTTATGTGGCCATCTGTAATCCCAAAGGCCTAAATTCCATCTTCATATTAATATGGGGTTTAAGTTTCAGCTCATGAACTTTGGAACATATTCAAACCACCACACAGCACACAGTTCTATAACAAAAGGTAGATTTACCAGTGAAAAACATACACATGTTTAATATAAACATTCTGTAACACAAAAGTCTTCAGAAATGAAGACCCCCAAAAGCCAGGGCCAGGCTGACTTTCTGGACAGCTGGAAAGCATGGTGATGTGTAGAAGCAAGAAGACATGCTCTGTTGGTAACAATCCAGGAGATTTAACAGGACCTGTTTGCCTACTCTGTGTGACGTTCCTTCTTTTTCTCTTTGCAGGTGAAGACACATGTTAGTGAGGTTCTTCAGAGGAGAAAGTCAGGTAAAGGTCGGGAAGCAACCCTCCTAAGATTCATGACCTGCTTTCCAAAGTCAGAGAGTTATAGTTGCTATGGCCCACTTCGGGGGAAAGGGCATAAGATCAACTCTTCCTACCTTTTTTTTTAATTGTGAAAATACCATACAGAGGGGTTACAATTACATGGGCAAGGTAATAAGTACATTTCTTATCAAGTATTGTTGCCTCTTCCTTTGTTTCCCCTTCCCATCCCTTCCCAAAAGTTGTAAAGTTCGTTTTTCAACATAACGACTTGTACATCTCATTGTTGCAATGGGTCCACCTGTATCCCTATTTAAACGATTTGTTTTTTCCCTCCACCCCAGTTAGAATGGCTATAATCTAGAACTCTAATAACAACAGATGCTGGAGTGGATGTGGACAGAAGGAAACCCTACCACATTGTTGGTGGGAGTGTAAACTTGTTCAACCACTTTGGAAAGCAGTATGGAGGTTCCTCAAAAGACTCCACATAGAGCTCCCCAATGACCCAGCAATCCCACTTTTGGGCATTTACACAAATGATCACAAACAAGACATTACTAAAGCTACCACTACAACTATGTTGAAGCATTATTTACCATAGCTAAGATATGGAACCAACCCAGATGCCCCTCAGTAGATGAATGGATCAAGAAAATGTGGTATATATACACAATGGAATTCTATGCCTCCATTAGAAAGAATGGCATTGCCCCATTTGTTAGGAAATGCAAAGACTTGGAAAAAAATCTATTACGTGAAGTAAGCCAAGCCCAAAGAAACATAGGTCCCATGGTTTCCCTTATTCACAATAACTAGTATATGTCTGAGTCAAGCAGAAAAGGTCAGATAAGTTGATGTTAGGTCAAATGAACCCCAAGATAAGTATTCAAATGTTTGTTTTCTTTCTTGCTATTGTTTTTAACATACTTACAAGATGATTTCTTTGTTGCTTTGTATGTCCCTCCCCCACAGTATAATCCCTGCTTTCATTGGATTTGATGTTGGTACTTTTTTGCTTTTGTAATAATTTTTCTTCAGCTTACAATTCTCAGAAGGTCACATAACCATATTTTGTATTAGTCTCTCCTTATCACCATCTTAAGAACTCAAAAAGGTTTCCAAAATACTTCAATTTTTTGTTTAAAAGTTAGTATTCTCTTTCTTTTTAAACCAATTAACTTGGAAAGCTTTTCTCTAAATCCTAATTTTAAGTACCTGATTAGACTATATACTTGCCTGTTTCAAAACTCCAATTGGTAATATGTAATCAGTGACAACAATGTATATTCAAAATTACAATCCACAAGACATTAAAGGTCCTCAATAAAGGTACACCTAGCATATAAACATACCACTTTAGATACGTGCCATTTTCAAAAACAGAATTATAAACTAGGCAGAGTGACGGATAGTTGTAATCAGATACTCTGGAGGCCGAGAGATGAGAGCTTCAGGATGTGGTCTGAGACCAGCCCCAGGTAAAAAATGGACAATCCAATCCAAAAAAACTGACCTAAAGCTAAATGGGCAAGAGGTAGGTCTCCACTGGTAATGCCTTTGCCTAAAAAGCACATGGTCCTAAGTTCAAATCTAAGTACCCCTAAAAAATAATAATTTCTAGAGTTATGTTGATAAGAAGTCGCCTTGGTCACATCATAACTCTATTACAATAGATCAGTACCTCTATTTATCAGAAAAAGGAAATGTAATTTGGTCAACCAGACATACACAGGAGTAGATCTTGGATTACCTGCAAGGCATTTCCTCAGCTCCTATTTCCTTAATGCCCAATATGTGTTTTCTGATCCCATACACTAGAATCAATCTTCACTTTGGCTTTTCTTTGTTTGGTTTTTGCTTTGTATTTTACAGGAGATTTGAGAAAGGGTCTCACAATGTAGTCAGGTTATTCTAGAACTCCCTGTGTAGACAAGATGGGCCTGGAATTCCAGTTCTTCGGTCTCATATTCCCATGTACAGAGAGTACAGGCATACATCCCACACCTGACATACACAGACCATTCTTTAGTTGTGCTTTCAATTATGCCTCTAGTCATTAAGTTTATGCCTGGATCTTCAGATACGAAGCTTGGCTTTCCCTCATTTAATCAGATTTGCACAAATTTTGCTCAGTAACTACAGTAAACTGTGCAATTAAAAAATAATTATGCTGGATGTGGCAGTGTATTATGTGTCATCCCAGCATTTTGGAAGCTAAGGTTAGAGGGTCTTGAGTTAGAGGCTAACTTATACCACAAATCAAGACATGGTCTCAAAAGAAAAATAAAAAGAAATGAAAACAAAAATTGTTTCATAATTGACCAAACCTATTATTGAAGCTCCTATTCCCCATAGGTTGTTGGTTTATACATATGCAGCCATTAAAATAGCTTATATATGAATAGTTTATAAGCAATTATAAATGTCAAGTCAGTCACACTGGGCAAATAGATATGATGAAAGCAAGTATGGATTGGGGGCCCACTCATTATCTTCATTTTCTCTGTTCAGTATGCTTTCCCCCATGCCTGTCTTATACTCGAGGGCACAATATACCACACTAAGTAACTAAAGAACTTAAAATCAAATTAATTGCTATCTGGATTCTGGAATACAAACACACCACATTGGAGAAAGAGTATGAGCTTCTTTAAAAGAGAAAACACAGCTGAATACCTAAGTGAAGGAGGACAACTCCGGGAACAAAAACTTGACCTTCCAATTTCTCTAATATGAATCCGTCTTCATAAAAACCCATGCCAGCATACCTCAGATAGCCCTATGCAGGTCAACCCATCGCTGACTCACTGGACTTTTGAAACAAAAGGAAAGAAAGTTTTAGCCATTTGGAAAATTCTTGTAGCTATAAATATATGGTGTACTTTTGGGATAACCCAATTCTTCCACAGATCATCACCCTTGAAGATGAAAAATGATGTGAAGTAAGAGATAAGGGGGATAAAGTTCTGAACAATGCACCTTTTTATTTCTTTCAAGCACATGTGGAACCCCTGTCTGCCATGGTTCACTGCAACCAAATTGGTTTTCTCTTCTTGTATCAATATCCAAATCATGGTTTTCTCAAAGGCCTACGCTAACCTTCTCATTAATCCTGTGAATGTCATCAGTCAGGATGCTGGTAGCTATCCACGCTGCCTTCACACGGGTGGACACGAGCATTTCCACAGTGTAAGTCTTAAGAAATGCTTGAAAATATCAGTTTAAGCAGATGATATCAGCCTATGCATTAAAATATTCCCAAAGCATACACCTTGGAGCCTGAAAGTTATATAACTTAAACAAACTCTATAGAAGTGACCAGGAGAAAAAGAAAAGATATTAGAACAGCTTCTTTTAGTAAGCTAATTACATTAAATACAAGTTCAGAGGAAATAACTGAAAAACAACAATAAAGGAACAACAAAATGGTGAGACAAGGATAAAGGGTGAACCAATGCAACAGTGACACAAGACACTACGTTGGAAATGAACTGTACAACCTGGGGGAGGGGAAGTGGGGAAGGAAAGTGGGAAAATGAGGGAGGGGATAACAATGTTTGACAAGAAATGTACTCATTACCTTACATATATAACCGTAACCCTTCTGTATGTCACCTTTAAAATAAAGTTAAATTTAAAAGCAACAATAATTCTAATAAATGTAATTAATCCTTAAATTATATAAAATTGACAACAAAGTTTAAGTAAATATACTGGGAACTTGAACATATAGATTCATGTCATCATTATTTTATTATCTCAGATATGGATATCCAATATGAAAAATAATAAGTAGAAAACAAGTATGAATGCATATTTAGAAAGCTTTACTTATTGACATCAGTAAACTCTGGAAATGGTTATATATTTATCTTTTTTACACATAGGTCCATGTCTGTGACATGTGAATTCAGATATTCAAACAGTTGCAAATACTGTCATTACAATAAGAAAACCATTTTTATCCTACATCTTATATGCTTATAAATATATTTTAAAATAAAAAATTAAAACTTTTAGCACTTAAAGTCATGAACATTTTGAAGTTTTTAATTAAGAAGCAAGGGACTCATATCCTTGACTAAAGTTTAAAGGAAGGGTAAATAGCTAAGATATGGAACCAACCCAGATGCCCCTCAGTAGATGAATGGATCAAGAATATGTGGTATATATACACAATGGAATTCTATGCCTCCATCAGAAAGAATGACATCGCCCCATTTGTTAGGAAATGGAAAGACTTGGAAAAAAATTATATTAAGTGAAGTAAGCCAGGCCCAAAGAAACATAGGTCCCATGGTTTCCCTTATTTGCAAGAACTAGTATATATCTGAGACAAGCAGCAAAGGTCAGATAAGATGATGTTACGCGAAATGAACCCCAAGATAGGGACAAAAGTGTTTTTTTTTCTTTTTTGCTATTGTTTCTAATGTATTTATAAGGTACCATGTGATTTTTTTTGTTGCTTTGTATGTCCCTCCCCCCACAATATAATCCCTGTTTTCACTGTATTTGATGTTGGTATAATTTGAGGAGGGGAAGAGAAAAAACAAATTGTTTACATAGGGATACAAGTTAGCCCATTGCAACAACAATGAGCTGTACTAGACGCTATGTCAAAAAACAAACTTTACAATTTAGGGCAGGGGTGGGGGGTCGGGAGGACTGTAGTTATAGAGATGGGAGGGAAGGGATAGTAGGGAAAAAACAAAGGAGGAAGCAACAGTGCTTGATAAGAAATGTACTCATTACCTTGATCATGTGATTTTAACCCCTCTGTATACTATTTTCACAATAAAAAACATTTAAAAATACTTACACAGTCATAATATGAATGTATACGTACAAAAAGTGGAATACAGTAACTTGAAGCAGTGGGTGGGGATTGGAGAGATCAGGGATATGGATGGAATGGTTGACATTGATCAAGTTGCATTCTACATATAATCTGACTTGTTGGACCAAGATTCCTTGGTATACCTACTCAAAGATAATAAAGAGTCCTGTACTTTAAAACTAAAAAAATAAAATAAAATAAAATAAAGAAAGGGTAAGAGACAAAACCTATACATTTGTGCTCACTTAAACTACTGAGTATTGTAATTCATCTATCATGGTAATGAAAATAATTTCCTTTCTATACTAGAAAGTTCCCACTGTAGTCCCTAACTGGATCTTTCCAAGTCTTTTTGTCATCTTCAGATCATCACTCTGGGTCAACCAAAGGATGACCAAGAATGGATCCGTTTCCTGATTATTCACGAAAAGAAGTGCAAATGCCAGCAAAAAGATGGAAGAGATGAATGATAGGCAGAAGTAGCAAATGACCACTAGGATAAATATCATAATATTTGGGGTGCATTACTGAGTATCATCATTAGGCTAACAATGCCTAAATTTGTATGAAAAAATAACAGTATGATCCCCAGCTCCTATGGGCATACTTTTCATGCATTTGTTCAAGATATGTTTCTAAAGCCTTAAAAAGTGCATTTGGGGCTGGGATGTAGCCCAGTGGCAAAGTGGCTGCTTACCAAGTACAACATCCTGGGTTTGACTTCCAGTACCAAAAAGAAAAGACAGAAAAAATACAGCTTAAAACCAAACTGAGGGAGGGGTAATAATGTTCGACAATAAATGTACTCATTACCTTACTTATGTAACTGTAACAACTCTGTACATCACCTATACAACAAAATAAACTAAAAAATTTAAAGTGCATTTGGAGTGATCAGAGCACAGTGGGACAGATTGGAATAAATTGCAAGTATATGTAGAAATGTAACAATTAATCCCTTCCTGTATAACTAAGTTAATATTTTAAAGCACATTTAATTTCCATATATTACTAAATTAAAATTCAATTTTTCTCAATAATCAATTGATTACTAAAATCTAGAGAATTAAAAATATAATTCAAATTAGGTCACACTACAATTTATAATTAACTTTATTTATATCTTGAACTAATTTTATAGCCAAAATGTCTATCTTCTTTATATTAAGGATCATAAATAAAATTTCCCCATCCTGATTTACTGTTAATGCAAAATGAAAAGAAGTATATAAAATGTTTATTTTTCTAATTAAATACATGTGCACATATACAATAGGGCTACTTATGGTTCCCTAAGAAAACATTCTCAGCTGAAAAAAAATTTCCTCAAGTTTAAAAGAGTTAAAAAGTCCCAATTCTTACCCAGTTATCCTACAGACAAACATTAAAACCAATGAAGGAAATGAAGCTACCAAAGCAATGGGATCAGGATGAATGGGCAGGCATCTTCCTGGCTTCAAAGGGAATTCATAATAACCAAAGGGTAGATGGAGCCATTAAGTGGAATCACTTAGGAAGGGGAAAATAAATTATATCCATCAAATCGTAATGTCTGTTCTTACCTCAGAGACATGGTACCATCAGAGAGTACGGGGGGAAAAAAATCACTGTTAATGAGTAGACACTGTGTTCTAAGCAACTCAAAGACATATTCTATTGCCCTCCATTGCTACAACTGAGACTACAAATAATCAACAGAATCCACAATAGAATTGGACTGAAAATAACAAATTAATCCCAAGAAAAAAGGCAGTGGCAGAGAAATGAGATGAGAATAATTATGAGAATAGTGTATACTCTCAGGTCTATGGGCTCATAACTGGTTCAAATTATCCTAAATTAATTCCTATCTATACGATCACATAGATGATCAGGTAGTGAAAGCAACATTCAACACAGTCCAGCAAAGCTCATTAGATTAATGGCTAAACAGAAAAAGCTTTTAGTGCTTGATCTGGAAGGAAGGCTCAAACAGTGTTTGGTATTAATTAGTGAGGTAGAATAAGTAAGATTAATGTTATCTGTTGATTGGCAAATAGAATTGTTTTCATGTAATTTTGAGAACAAAAACAACATGCCAATTCAGATATAAAAGAAGAAGAACTATCTGCAGCTACGTTGCAGGAATTAAAATACTCTTCTTAATTTAAAGGTATTGTAAATAAAGGTAAAACAGGAATTGTATAAATTTTCTATAAGTGCAAGGTAATAATATTTATACATACACACCAAATTTTTTTTGTCAGTCATGGGGCCTGAACTCTGGGCCTGGGCACTGTCCCTCAGCTCTTCAGCTCAAGGCTAGCACTCTGCCACTTGAGCCACAGTCACAGTGCCACTTCTGGTTTTCTGGTGGTTAATTGGAGATAAGAGTCTCACAGACTTTCCTGCCTGGGCTGGCTTTGAACTGCAATCCTCATATCTCAGCCTCCTAAGTGGCTAGGATTACAGGAGTGAGCCACCAGCACCCAACTTCAAAACATTTTAAAACAAAGTAAACAATATGTTATAGGAAAATAAGTTGCCAGAGAAAACTTAAAAATTCATGATACATTTTTAATGTCATACAATTCCTGCTTTCACAAGGGCCCTGGATGAGAAGAATATTAACCATGAATGTTTTTAATTTGTCAAATTAGGTAGAGCACAAAATGCTGAATTCAAGCTCCAATACCAGCCCTCAAAAATGCATCCAGAAACTAACATCTGTGTCTCAGCCTATCTTCATTTACACCTACAATTAACAAAGGCTTTCTGCTGATGTTTATGCCTGACAGGAAATGCGACATTGATGGTGATTCATTAGCTTGAAATTAATGTATACTAAATGTGTATATTTCTAAAGGTAAAGGATTAGTCCTTGACATCACAATATGAAATAAATTCCTTTGATAATAAAGTTCCATTTCATGTTATTTCTTGTTCATTGTTGTAACCATAGCTTTAAAATCCCCAGCTATTTCACAGAACATGTGAAAATGGGTTTATTTTTACTGGTATGTAGTGATTGTGGGCACATATTAAGGAAGAGTATATTATATTGTATTAATTTATTGTGCCAGTATGGGGCTTGAACTGAGGGCCTCTCAATCTTACTTGGCTTTTTTACTCAATGCTGGTGCTCTACCATTTGAGTCATACTTCCACATATGGCTTTATGTTTGGTTAACTGAGAAAAAAAAAGCACAGGCTGATTTTGAACTGTGACCCTCAGATCTCAGCCTCCTGAGTAATTAGGATTATAAGCATGAGCCACTAGCTCATGGGTTTTAACATCAATTTAGTTACACAATGGCATATTTATACCACTGAGTTGGCAAAAGGGGAGACTGAACATCATTCTCGTAGCAAAATGAAATCAATCTGTTCTTTGTGAAGCTTTAGTGGAGAATGATAAAAAGATGAGATCATTTGGAAAACTACAGATATATGAAGTTTCCTTTAAAAGTTATAGCAATTAAAATATCTAGTTAATGTTTTGCTTCTCAAAATATGCCCTGTTATTTCTATATCCTTTTAAGTGAGATCTAGAAGAACAAATATTGAGCAATACAACCCTAATTAGTAAGGTACAAAATGGGATCAATAACGCCTTGTCTAACTTTCTATTTTTCTTCTTACTAAGGTTTTGATTTTTATATTCTTATTTTCACAGGAGAAGTAGCAATAGAACTACCCATAACAAATTTTGAAAAATAACATTTTCTACCTATCTAGAAAGAGAAAACTTTAGAGTCATACTTATGAGTTTTCTTTCCATTATTTGTAACATTCTCTTAGAGACTAGGAAATCATTTTTATTTTATTATTGCCTTTGTCTTTTTCTATTTGGCATTATTGATTTGTTTCTACTCCATTTATTCCTGAACACAGAACTTCATGAGGACTGATTGCTTAATTTGTTGTTGGTCAAAAATATACCCATATGGCTTAGGGAATAACATTCATTAACTATACTCAACACTGGGTTACCGCCAAATTCTCTTCCCTCCTGGAACTCTAGCTCCTTTAAGTTCTTATAGATTATAGCTGTAGCTCACACCATGTTACAGCTCAAGAGGAGAACTCAACTGAACACTTCCCAACTCAAGACAGTCAACTCATAGAATCCTAAGACATAAATTTGTTGTAAAGCCACTACATATCTGGATAGCACAATAAATAGCAAAAGATAATACATATGGGAACAAGTGCTTTTAACTCATTAAGAATGTGAAGTATTTCAGGGTATGAGGAAGGCTTGAATAAATGAGAACATTCATGGTTCCAGCTCATTCAGATAACAGCTCACCCATAAAATGCTAATGCCATCTGGGTGGGTGACCTGAATGTAAATGCATGGTGCACTGGGTTATTCGATAGAAGGCTGTTTCCCTGTTAATCAATTGGTTCTCATTCACCACAAGGAGTTTACTTGCTAGAATCAATTTGAGGACTCATGCTGTGGTGGCTGTTTTACTGTGCACTTTATATTCTCATTTGTTGTCAAGTAAGTGGAAAAGGCAATGGCATTCGTTAATAACAAAGTCTTTTATTATTACCAGTTGCTACTTGACAGCCATCAACAAAGTGGTATTAGATATGAGCAATACATAAAACTGACTTCCTACCTATGAGATACCGCATATAGGAAAATGATTCACTGCTACTGTATGCATAATTCTAATGACGTATAAGTTGAGACAGGATAAACTTTTCCTATTTTTTTCCTGATCACAAATTACATATATTTCTTCAATTGAAGATGAAAAAACAAATGCTAATGATGATCTAAGAAGCTAATTTTACATAAAGAACAGAAGCATCTCACTGCTATCTCTTAAATACCAAATAATCGATGAAATTTAGCAGGAAGAAAGTGTGTGTGTGTGTGTGTGTGTGTGTGTGTGTGTGTGTGTGTGTGTGTGTGTGTGCATTTGATGTACAGTATGGTTTAAATGTATCCTTTTTATTTATTTCATTTTATTTTAATTTTATTTTTTGTGAACATACTGTACAGAGGGGTTACAATTACATGGGCAGGATAATGCGTACATTTCTTATCAAGCATTGCAGCCTCCTCCTTTGTTTACCCTTCACATCCCTTCCCAGCCTCCCACCCCTCACCCAATCCTCCCCTTCCCACCAAGGTTGTAAAGTTCGTTTTCGACATGACAACTTGTTGTGATTCTCTGGCTTAGGACTGTTCACTGGAACTCTAAAACTGCTTTCTATGTGAGAGCTTGTTCAGATTCCAGCTTCTCCTCCGCCATCTTCCCGGAACTCCCGACATGACAACGTGTACTTCTCATTGTTGCAACAGGTCCACCTGTATCCTCCTATGACCCAGCAATCCCACTTTGGGGCATTTACCCAAATGTTTACAAACAAGACCACACTAAAGCTACCAGCACAACTATGTTTATTGCACCATTATTTACCATAGCTAAGATATGGAACCCACCCAGATGCCCCTCAGTAGATGAATGGATTAAGAAAATGTGGTATATATACACAATGAAATTCTATGCCTCCATCAGAAAGAATGACATTGCCCCATTTGTTAGGAAATGGAAAGACTTGGGAAAAATTAAATTAAGTGAAGTAAGCCAGGCCCAAAGAAACATAGGTCCCATGGTTTCCCTTATTTGCAATATCTAGTATATGTATGAGTCAAGCAGAAAAGGTCAGATAATGTGATGTTAGGAAGATGAACCCTTAGATATGTATTTTAATGTTTTTTTCTTTTATGCATTCGTTTCTAACGCATTTATAAGATTATTTCTTTGTTGCTTTGTATGTCTCTCCCCCACAGTATAACCCCTGCTTTCACTATATTTGATGTCAGTATAACGTGTGGAGAAGATGGGAAAAATAAATGTATCCTTTTTAGAATTCCGTTGCCTATGTGAGAGTATGGACTTAGAGCTCCATGATGAGACCTTCTTCCTCATGAATGAGAGAGACTAGGGGCCTTATGAAAACCATCATACACTGCTTCATCAGCTTCCACTGTCCTCTTCCTTGGAACCACAATATAACTTCCCTCTGAAACAGGCAGACTTCACCAGCCAACAGAAGCTGATCTTTGACTTCCTGGCCCCCAGAACTATGAAAAATAACTTTATGATCTTTATAAGTGTTCAGTCTTAGATATTTGTTAATGCAACACAATGATTATTATCTGATTATCCGAAGATCAATCTTGTTATTATGAATACTCAAATGGAAAAATCCTTTCATTTTTGTCCAGGAGGAATTATATAAACATATTATATGGTGAACACTTTGAAGACTTGGATAAACACACACATTAACACATACACACACACACATACACATGCTAAAGGAAGTTTGATAGCAATAAAACAAGATAAATAGGAAGGAATGGCTTTGTTTCCACAATTACTCGTTGTTAGTCTTAAACATAGACTTTTAATAATGCATTACTCATAACCAATGACAGAGACAAATCTAAGAATAATCTAAGCATGTGCAATGTATTAATCAGAAACAGAATTTACAAAAGCACCCAAACTTCAGAAAGCTATGTGAACCTAATGTGTTTATTAATCAATAGATAAGATCAAACTGTTAATCAGACAGCAAATCTATCTTCCCAACACTGAGTTGTGAATTAATCGTTTTCTACATATTAAGCATGGTTGTTTAATCTATAATCCAATGAATCTGTAACCTTTCCCAGACAAAATTAATTCAGTTTAATCAATATAAAAGAAAAAGAACATAATGAGTAACAAATTAATTTGTAATTTTCAGAGGATTATGCAACAGAATATACAATTTTGTTTCAGAACTACAAATTTATATTTAGATTCATTTAAAATATGATAGCACAAGAACTCTATTTGATTGATTTGTTAAGTTCTTATAGTAAAAATCAAAATAAAATTATGAATACTTTTACCATACAAAAATGTGTATCAAGTATAGAAACAATTTTAGCTACTGACTTACAATTTTCTTCATGTTAAAAAGCACTATTGTCTACAATTTAGTAATGAAGAAATCCATTTAGTCCCTCAAATTCTTTGAAAATATGTTCAAATCTGATTATACTTCTTAGTCTAAAATTTTGTACTTCAGATGTGTGTGTATATGTGTGTGTATGTGTGTGTGTGTGTGCGCATGTGCATGCTAGGTATGGGGCTTGAACTCAGGGCTTGAGCAATGTCCCTGAGTTTTTGTGCTCAAGACTAGCTCTAAACTAGTTGAGCTACAGCTCCACTTCTGACTTTGTGGTGATTAAGTCGAGATAAAAGTCTCATGTAGTATCCTGACCACGCTGACTTTGAACTGCAATCCTCAGATCTCAGCCTCCTGAATAGCTAGGAATACAAGTGTAAGCCACCAATGCCTGGCTTCATTGTTAATGATAAGAAAAAAATCTAGTATCTGTTATTATTTATGTATTTATTTATAACACATTGAAATTTTGTATATCATACTACATGAGCCTGAAATTCATATAAGAAAGAACTAAAAGCATATTTCCTTTAGCAAGAATAAATATTTGCTTTCTCCATAACATTAGTGGAATAAAAGCAGGAATATTGAGATAATTAAGTATATTATAAAATAATGTAGCTTTGAGAGAGTGATCTATGAAAGTGTACATTCAAACTCAAATGCAGGTTGCTTCTTTGCAATCTACATTTATATTTATTTTCCTAAAATATATTTTCCTATTTGTATTCCTAAAATTATCATAAATGATATGAAAAATAACATGATATTAAAAATGCAACTTTTGTAGTGTTGATGAAAATTTAAAAATCAACACATTTGTAAAACTGACACAAAGCAACAAAATCTTATTGAATGTATTCTCTGACCAGACAAGAGATAAATACTTTTGGACTATAATTTTATTTTAAAATACAAAAACCATTCTGAAGATGATAGCAAGTATACATATATATTAATGTAAATATTTTTCCTAAAACAAAAACATTGCTTATCCTTTTAAACAGGAAAAATATATCTCACTAAATCTGGGCAATAAGAAACAGAGAAGAAAATATTGCAGTTACTATTTTAATATGATTTCTTCCTTGAGAGAGAAAATAAAAAATGCAGGATCAAATTCAGAGCAAAAAAAGTATGTTTATAAGTTATTCAAGTGTCACTGCTTATTTAAATTTCCATCAGCACAGTAAGGAAATAAAAATCAGACACTCAAACTCACTTATCAAATGGTCTGGACAAATGATTACAAGACCTCATATCAGTTCTGATGCTAAAATAGTTTTGAGGGCACGAAAAATAAGTTAATAAAATTTAATAGTTTACTCAATCAAAAACATAGAGAAGTAAAATGCATTGCATAATTTTTAATCTACCAAATGTTAAAAATGTTTCTACAATTTTGATAATCATCAGATAACAGAAAGCCAAAACGTACTCTGTTAATTTACAATTCTGAGATGCCTTTCTCTTAATGGATCCTAAAGAAATCTGAAGCAAAAAGTTGCCATACAAAGTTACTGCACACTAAATGTTCTTCTAGCCACCATACTAAAGGAACAAAGGCCGAGAATGTCACCTGGTCTAGGAAGAATGTTTTTGTTAGATTGTGCTAGGTTGGTTGACTTGTCAGAATAAGATAAATGGAACTGAGCCGTACCATTAACCTGTGACATTTTTGACAGTGCAAGGCTATGTGCTGTGAGAAAAGTCAACTTTTTTCTTTGCTATCTTCCAATTTATAATAGAAATAAGAAAATAGAGATGTAATGTTTTCATGAAGAAAGAAATAGATTAGACCAAGTCTATCTTGAATAATAGATGCTTTTCTATTGCATTCAAAAATATATTCTCAATCAGAAAACATTCACAAAGAATATCATATAAATTTAGCCTATATTTAAAAGATAAGCATTAAATTTTTTTCTTTTTGGAACACATTTAAGAACATCAAAATCTGCCTTTTCATGGACAAGATGATGTGTGCTTCTATCTAAAATCATTTAAAATAATAAAATTAAGTTACCCATTTTAGGAAAGTCCCATTACATTCTTAAAATCACTATTATGTTTCAAATATGTGGGTAATAATAGCATTTTCTTGTATTTTATTAAGTTTACCAAAATGTCATAGAAGTTTTATCAGGGCTATTTTGGGTTTCCTACTTACATGAAAATAGAAAAATACTTACACAAAAGGCAGTTTTGAAAAGATAAATAGCAAGATTGTTTAAGAACTAATTACCAGTTAATGTTCATAATAATAGTAAAAAAAACTTAAGTCATGAATTATTTGATATTTAATGTTTATTTGGCAAAGAATTCTAATTACCAGATGTTATTTTTGCATGATATGTCAAAATCATATTTTTATAATCATAAGTCCTTTCTCTGAAATGCAATGTGCATATCCACAAAATTCAGCTTTCAACAGCAAGGATGTAACACATTTATTGAGTCGCAGCAACCAGTATCTAATATGAACCAACAAACTACGCTGTATCAATCAATCACTGTGCTCAGAAAGACAATATAAGGAGACTGTAAGTCATACAGTCATATATTCAGTCATGGGCTGAATATGCCCATGTCTAGGAAAGAACATAAAAGTAGAATCAATTCTTCCAATCAATAATATAGTGCTAACATGCTTGAGCAAACAGAAGAGGGCAAAAAACTTTTATATTCTCTAATTATATGTGCTATGAAACATGACCACAGGTATTACCAACTACTAATTCATTGATACTGATGTATGGAATATAAGCTATAAGTATCAAGCATTGTTCTGATTATATTTATAAGGGAGATGGCTAAAAGATGGGGCTACATAGTTAAGCAGATGAGTAGAGATAAACATTTCTCTCAAATATTTAGGAAAATAGTATCAACAATCCTATTGTATATGTTCACACATCAATTTGCATTAGTACCTCCACCATTTATGTTCTTACAATTATACAATAATTGAAAAAAATTGAAAGAATATAGAAAGACATTAACTGGATACATAGGTTCTGCTACTTCTAAGTTTGGTATAACAAGGGTTGCATGCTCTACTAGCTTAACTTTTATTATTCAGCTAATTACAAATAGAATCCAAAAGTTGAAATATTGTTTCATAGAACAATCTCCTTAAGGAGTAACCCCTCTGGATGGTATTTTCACAATAAAATTAATTAATTAATTAATTAAATTAAATAAGAATAATCTCCTAAAGGAAAATTTTATTTTTGTTATCATGCAGCAATATATGTGAAAGATTTTTACTAGGATCAAAATATTATGCAAATGATATAGGCTTATTTGTATGTGTTGCTGATAAAAAATAATATAATTCTACATATAATTGGCATTATTAAAATGAATTAACACTACAGAATGCATGAGGAGCCACAAATGAATGCTTGCATATACACAGAGATATATACAAACATGCATGTGTGGTGAGAACATAAAGGCAGACATACAAAAATCAATGCAGCTAATGCCCTAGCTCATCATGGATTTTACTATTATTCCTTTCACCTTTTTGGAAACCAGGACAGAAGAAGAGTTATTAGAGAATCTAAAAATGTCCAACGCTTTGGCACCAGTATCTCAAGCCTGTAAGACTAGCTACTCAGGAGACTGGGATCTGAGAGTCATGGTTCTGAGTTAGCCTTGGCAAACAAACTGAGGAGATCCTTATCATCAGTAACCTGCAGAAAGTCAGAATGGGAATTTGATTCAAGCAGTAGAGTACTAGTTGTGAGCAAAAAGTCCCATTACCAATATATATAAACACGCAGACGCGCTTGTGTGCACACAAACACACACACACAAACTCCACGGGTAAAATACACACACACACACACACACACACACACACACACACACACACACACACACACACTCCATGGGTAAATTGTTCAACTAGGTGAAATGAAAAAATCAAAACACATACAAATACATAGTACTATAATATAAAGGAAATTTACTGGTTTTAAAATTATTAATCATATTGTTTTATTCCTTATTTTCTCTAATAGAAGCAATATTTGCTAAAAGATGAGTTGCTTACTAAAACAAATCTCCTCTTTATCTTATTTAACAATTCACTTAGGACCTATTATGACCTTAAAAAGTACAAGCATCGTCTTTTTTGAACAAACACAATTACATTACTAAGATACTAATATACATTAGATACATAATATAAATAAGATCTTTATTTTCCTTCATATATTTGGCATTTTACTTATTTATTCTTTAACCAATAAACGATAACCTCTTATTCTCTCCCAAATTGTTTTTTGTGGTTTTTTAAGCTTTATAACTTTCTATTTTATTGTAACGGTGATGTGCAGAGGGTTATAGTAACCTAAGTGAAGAAATAAGCACATTTCTTGTCAAACAGTGTTACCCTCTCTCTCCTTTTCTTCTGCTTTCCTCACCCCGACTCCCCTCCCCGTCAAGTTTTAAAGTTCATTTCTACATAATGTCTTATTTTATTGGCAATAATGTCCAATGGAAAGTGACTTGTCAATGACTTTTACTGCTCAGCATGAACAGTCACAGAAAATACATTAGTACCTTCTTGTTTGGGGGTTTAGAGAAATGTAAAGGGCAAATAGGGGAAATAAAATTTGATCTCATATGAGGAGTGCCATCTCAATAATCCACACTAGCATTCAACATCTAGGTGATGCCATTCAAAATGCTTATGTGAATATATTAATATTTTAATATCCAATAATTTGTGATCATCTGTATTTAACATTAAGAAAATGCCACTGGTAGCATTTATTATAAGTATTTGACAAGAAATATAAATATACCTCAGGACAAACTTTGACCTGTAAGTACTACAACTACAATGTAAAGAAATATTTTGTTATTCTATCAATTTCTCAGAAGAAAAGAAGTAATTTTTAAAAAAAAATCATTTGTTATCATTTTATATATATATATATATATATATATGTCTAGGATAGTTCTAGCAGAGGATCACAATAGCTCAATAGCTATGTACATATAATCTTATAAAATGATGCTAATTGAAATGAAGTACAGATACGGAAACAAGAGGTTTGGGGGTGTTGTTTGGTTTTTCTTGATGTATTGTATGCAGTTATTTCTTTTTTCCTTTATTCCCCCCTTTGATTTACCCCCTGTCATCACTGTTTTTTTATTTTGGTACCCTTTTTATTGTATATAAGGTTCTCTGATTTGGGGATGGGAAAGGGAATCACAGAAATGATAGAAAGGATGAGGCAAAGGACAAAAGGGGAACCAATGCAGCAGCAATACTCACAAGACATTATGTTGGAAATGAACTTTAAAACCTGGGTTGGGGTGTGGGGAGAGGGGGGAGAGGGGAGTCAGAGAGGGAGGGAAAGCCAGGGTAAAGAAGGGAGAGGTAACACTGTTCAAAAAGAAATGTACTCAGTACCTTATGTATGTACTGTAACTCCTCTGTACATCTCTTTTTTTTTTTGGAGGGTGGGGGGTCCGGTCGTGGGGCCTGAACTCTGGGCCTGGGTGCTGTCCCTCAGCTCTTCAGCTCAAGGCTAGCGCTCTACCACTTGAGCCACAGCGCCACTCCCGGCTTTTTTCTTTTTGCTTATGTGGTGCTGAGGAA
This sequence comes from Dipodomys merriami, assembly GCF_024711535.1. Taxonomy (NCBI): domain Eukaryota; kingdom Metazoa; phylum Chordata; class Mammalia; order Rodentia; family Heteromyidae; genus Dipodomys; species Dipodomys merriami. The sequence continues at coordinate 17,488,583 of NW_027202826.1, forward strand.
TCGAACCCAGGGCCTCAGGCATGCAAGACAAGCACTCTACCACTGAGCCACCTTCCCAGCCCCTGTACATCTCTTTTATAATAAAAAAAATCAAAATGACACATAACTTGTTTTCATGAAAATTATGGTAAAATTGAAATTTTTTACTGAACATAATAAAATTATTTTACTGAGTTCAGTTATTAAAGTGAATGTACATATAATTCAATTCTCCATTTCTCAATGTGGAATTCAAAATATCATATAGTCAATTAAAAATGAGTCACATTCTATATAAGCTTTCTTTGAAATATAGTAGTTTTATATCTTAGGATATAGTGAAATATAGTCATTGAAAGTTTAGTGAAAAATAAAATAATCAAAACAGGAAGATAAAAGTAAACTTTAGAGAGTAACTTTAAAATAAACTTACAAGCTGAACAACAGAACTTTTCAAATTTAGACAACATTAACCATCACTTTAAAAACACCTGAATCTGAGTGGTACAAAATTATCTGATAAATGAGTGAATCAATCAATACCCAAAATTCCGCCCCTCTCATTGGAACTGAAAAAAGAAAATCCACCTTATTATTTGTTGAATGCATATTAATGTGTCCGAAATACTAGAATGTGACCTTATAAAGTTTATAGTCCAGTAGAAATTTTAATGACACAATTTTAGTTAAATATGTAACTTTTTCAAGATAATGCCAAATTTCTCAATTCTCTACCCAGGCTTCTAAAAGTTTTAAAGGGATTTTTTTGGTTCTGCTTTTATACTAAATGACTTGGTTTAATTAAGACTCTTTACATGCATTTTAGGCATTAATAGCTTTCATTGTACATCCACAGTTTTAAATCACACCAGGGTTTCTAGAGGCACATTATCCTCATTTCCATCTAAGCAGTTAAAAGTACAGCACATTTTGAAACAAATATTTACACTGGGAAGACAATTTGGGGGTGGAGGGGGAGGGCTAGGAAGGCAAATTTTAACCCAAGCCACATTTACATTACAATTCAACAATACTTTAACCTGTATTCATCATGTTCTTATCCATAAGTAATCTTCACAGGGTAATTATTTAGCTGTTTAGATTTTTTTTAAGGATTTTGTTTTGTTTGCTTGTTTGTTTGTCTGTTTTAGAAATGAGGATTTTACCTAGGCTGTGAGCTTTCTAGGCAAGTGATCTTATCTCTTGAGCCACACTTCCCAGTCCTTTTGCTTTGAGGGCTTTTCCGGTAGAATCTCTGGATAACTTTGTCCTGGCTGGTTTACAACTGTAATCCTCCTGTCTCTTAGACTTATTCCTATGTCCAGCCTTTACTTTAAATGGCTTGTTTACAAGCAACATTAAACATATGTATGTGAGATTATATTCTCAGACGTTTTTATATTAAATGTATTTACCATCAGTCTTCCAAACACAACTTTATGTGTCTGATAATATTACAAACAATTTGAGGTAACTGTATTACAAAGATAATTTTGGTAAAAACTTGTCCTATCTTCATGAAGAGTAACTTTTCTATAACACCTGTGAGCTGATAACCGGACACACAAAATGGGAATGAACAGAAAGTGAGAGAAATGAATTTAACTCACACAATACAGTGGCTTTATAGAGTGTATTCAATCTTTCCAATCTCAAAGATTTATAATTCTGAAAAATCTAGGATTTGCTACCCTGTGATTTAAAGAAGTGAACTGAAAGTGTGCAAAGTATATATAACACTGCAACCTTTGCTCTCTTCTTTCCAATAATGTATGGAATGTAAATAGAGCTTTTGTAAAATGCTGTCATTTTAATATGAGCACACTTATACATTATTTAAAAGCAGCACCTGCCTCACTTATCTGTTTTGACAATAAAATGAGGAAATGTTCGTAAAGCATCTCAAATACCTACAGCATCTCAATGCATTAGATTCTATCCATTCCCAAGAAAATAAAAGTCAAATTGTCACAGAACTCGTGGAGAAAATAAGCATTCTGTCTCTCCAGTGTCACTACCTTTGACAAATGAGTTACCCGGCCAAACAAATAAGCACCTTAAAAGGAACAAATGAACACTCTTCAAAATGGACCACTTTTCTCGAACAACCTATATAGTCAATGTGCTGCGGGAATGTGTAGTATCTGATCAAAGACCAGCTGTATCCTATCATTTAATACAAATCAAGAGAATAAGAGCAGGCAAACATCACATGGCTGCAAACACGCATGGAAATTCCAGGATAAATTTTACACTTAGCAGTATGGGAACCCTGAACATAACACGATTTCTTTTCTTTTATGCTTTTTGTGCCTGTCCTAGAGCTTAAACTCAGGGCCTGAGTGCTATCCCTGAGTTTTTTGGTTTTTTTTTTTTTTTTTTTTTTTGCTAGCACTAGCACTAGCACTTTTTTTTTTTTTTTTGGTCAGTCGTGGGGCCTGAACTCTGGGCCTGGGCGCTGTCCCTCAGCTCTTCAGCTCAAGGCTAGCGCTCTACCACTTGAGCCACAGTGCCACTTCCGGCTTTTTTTCTTTTTGCGTATGTGGTACTGAAGAATCAAACCAAGGGCCTTCATGCATGTGAGGCAAGCACTCTACCACTGAGCCACCTTCTTAGCCCTGCCAGCACTTCTTTAGCCTAGCATTCTACCACTTGAGCCACAGCCCCACTTCTGCATTTTGGTCTTTTTTTCTTTTCTCTTTCCTTCCTTCCTTCCTTCCTTCCTTCCTTCCTTCCTTCCTTCCTTCTTCCCTCCCTTCCCTTTCTTTCCTTCCTTTCTTCCTTCCTTCCTTTCTTCCTTTCTTCCTTCCTTCCTTCCTTCCTTTCTTCCTTTCTTTCTTTCCTTTTCTTTCCTTCTTTCTGTAGTTATTTGGAGACAAAAGTCTCATGGGCTTTCCTGCCCTAGCTAGCCTGAAACCCAATCCTCAGATCTTAGCCTTCTAAGTAGCTAGGATTACAGGCTTGAACCACCAGCTTCTGGCAACATGATTACTTTACAACTAAGCAGATCTCAATTGACAAGTGTGCAATGATGTGCCACTCTCTCAAACTTTAGGAGCCACCAATGTGATGTTCCAGAACACAATCAATAAATCTGTGCATCATTAGTATTCTATGTTCTTTAAAGCATCTGTATTTTTAAATTTTTAGTCAAGAAGGTTAAGTTCATTCTGTTTCCCTCTTCTCAGGCACAAAGTTATGAGACAGTAAGTTCTCCTCGGTGACAACAGTAGATTTGGATGAAGAACTGTCATCTTCTGTTTCCCACAATGTCCCATTCAAAATTGGATCAAGTCTACAAGCAAATCTCATGGCTTAGCAGTATTTTGAAACTCCCTGGGTACTGAAATGTGTTTTTTCTCGTATCCTGAAGGCACAATTATGTAATCTCTGAGATAACTTTAAAAATTAGTCTTTGTCAAATACTATTTAGAGTATAATTTGGAGGTAATAAATAAACGGCTCCTTAAGCAATCCAGAGGGACATAGAAGACAGATGGAGAAGTAAGTGTAGTCTATTTTTTTATAGCCATTATTTAAAAAAAAAACAAACTCTTCTCATAAGGCAAAACCTCTGCTACATGATGGCTGTTGAACAGACTGGAAAGAAAGCATCTTGTTGGAAACAAAAGAAGTAAAACTACAACCATATGACATCTAAGCTCTACAGTCTTGCCTGGGCTTATCATGATTATCAAAAAAATCAAATGAAGGTGTTTTTTAATTTAGTTATTGGTATCAATCATGCTGCTCCTATCAGACTGTCAAGTATTCTAAAATGCTTACTCACTAGCTGCAAATTAAATATGGCAAGTGAATGGGGCTTGGTTAGTGAGTTTTATGACATAATTAATAGCCATTGTCAGAAACTCTCAGTATGATCATGGGGGGTTGGCAACCCTTTGTTAGTTTCATTCCAGACTCTGAGAAATTGGCCAGATGGCATGTCCTACCACCAAACTACACAGTTGTAGAAGACAGCCTTTTCTCAGGATTATTTCAAATCCTTTTTTGCCAACTTCAAGGTTCCTGCATTACTTCAATTTCGTATAGTTTAACCTTAGTTGCTAAAGCCACATAGACTTTCTGGGCAAATACTATACCACTTACTCTATTCATTTTGTAGATAGGATCTTGTGCTTTTGCCCAGAGTTATACTTGTATCTTGATTCCCCTACATCTGCCTCATGTGCATCTATGATTCCAGTCCTATGTCACCACACCTGGCTTATTCTTTGAAATAGGCCTCATTAACCTTTTGCCCAGGATGGTCATAAGCCACTATTCTCTTAGCACTTTCTCCTGAGAATCTGAGCTTACAGGCACTATTATCCCTACAAAAACACTTTTGGAACCATTGGGATCACTCGTATGACTTTAGTCTCTGCTTCAAAGTCTTAGTGCTTTATTCAGAAAGGAAGGATAGAGGATGAAACTCAGAAGTCAAGTACATGCTTTGCATACAAGAACCTAAATAAACAAACCCCAAATAAGTAAATAAAAAGAATGAAAAAAATAAAAGATTTGGAGCTGCATGATCTGGTATTTTCTAATTGCAAAATGCACATTGCATGAATCTTCCTGTGTGCAATTACTCATAAGCTTTATGGTTTTCCAAGCAGACCCTCGCTGAGCTTTCACAATTAAAATATGTGGCTTTAAAAACTTACTCGAGTCTTTGAGGTACTATGAGAGTAATATTTTTTAATTTTGCTGAAGAACAAGTTTTATTTGCACACACTGAAAGAATATATGGAAGAAAAGACCCAGATTTATTATAAGAAAATCTAGCCCTCTGTCTCGCATATGTATATCAATGAATTCATGTTATACTCAGCCCCACTAGTGGGCCCACTTATTTTTCCCCTCATTTCAATAATGCAATATATTTGATTTGAAATGCCATATTTGAAAAATATGGCATTTTATATAAACCTGAATTATGCTAGATATTAACTAAATGTGACTACATAATAAAGACTAGAAACATAGAAGCTATAGAGAATGTCCTATGTGCTTTAATTCATATAAGCATCTCCTACTTACTCCACTTAATCACTCACCAAAAAATGTGATATGCAATGTAAACCAATATATGCATATACTATTGAAAATAAAGTTACTTTCCTTTTCTAAATTAATATGTATAGTACAAAACTTTATAAGTAACAGAAATAATCATGCAACTTCTTAAAAATTATTTTAATAATTTCACTCATTCATTTAATTTGTGACATGTTTGGCACAATCTGCTGTTTCCCAAAGCTAGATCTAAGCAATGTTCCTGTTCAGAAAATAATCTGAGATAGAGAAATTTTCTAGACATTTATACCATGAAATTGATGGTCATTTCTGTCATTAGGACAATCATTAGGTGTCTCAATGAACAGAGAATTTCTCAAGAATAGTTGTTCATGGTAATAACTATTATTAGTGCTGACTCCTTTTTCAGCTTCCACTAAATTAACAAATCTGCCATTTAAGTATTTCCTATTTCAAGTGTGAGACGCTTTTATATGTTTAAATTGCTGCCACCAATTAAAATACAATGACAGTTCCTATAAAATATAAAACACTTCATAGGATTAAACTAATTCTGATCAGATGAGAAGCAGTTACTAACTGGTGGGTGGATGGTTGAGCATGTTGACCAAATTAAAGTCCTGAGTCTGCCATCCAAGTTATATTTATATGTTTAAGTTTTCTTATTGAATAAGAAAGAATAAACAATCCTGAAATGATATCTGACCATCAATGACTGATGGATTGAGACAGGGTCTTGCCAGGTAGCCCGGGATGGCTTTGAACTTCTGATCCCTCCTAAATACCAGGATTACAGATGCACACCCATGTCTATCCTGTAGTAACAGGTTAAATCACTACTCTAAAAATATCATTCTTAATTGCAAAACATTTCCAAATTTAAAATTATAACAAAAATTCTAAGTAAATTATGTCAATAATTAAGTCATCTGGGACATTTAAAATTAATATCATCAGGGAATTTGAATTGAATATAAAACCTAGATGATGCTGATCCCCTAGATGATGCTGATCCAATCATTTAAAAAGTACATTTTGAATTTGGTGCACATTCTTATTTTCCAACCAACAAAAAGCACATTCCTCTCTCACTTATCATTTTATAAATAACAGATAAAAGTAAAGAAAATAGAAGACAGAATAGTGAAAGAGGAGAAACAATTAGAGATAATCTGATAAAAGTTGTATACACTATGAAAGTTGTTTGAATATAAAAAGTAAATTATTAATTGTTTAAATATAAAAAGAAAATTATTAATTCCATAGTACTTGTAGTCAGCTATGTGGGAAATCAAATTGACTCTGGAGAAGACTGTCAAGGATACTGGAAATTAGAAGTTATCTAGAAATACTGAAATATACATCAAGAAAAATGATAGGGTACCTATACTATCTGCTACACAGAGCCAATATTAACTGGTAATTTACATTCAATATACAAGAATGTTTGTTAGGCATAAAAAATAAAGAGTGTCATCACCAATAATTAAGAAATGCAAGTTTTAAATTTGGTGGGGGGGGGTTGCATATGCATGGGGTTATATTCTTTAAAACTATTTTTATAATGTAAGAAAAATTACACTATTATATATTGTGAGAGAATGTAGCTGATAAAGGTTGTCTGAGAATTAATTGCCAATGTGTTTCATAATATCTGTCAAATATTGATCCACCATCTCCAATGTCTGACCATTCTGTTCACAAGTGAAACTCTACTCTATCAAGTGATACTTCAGCTGCCTTGCCACAGTTTCTGTTTCTCTGTATTACATATCACTGGAATATTGACCCATTTTGTTACTTATTTTATTTTGTCTATTTTATTATCTTTGATATGTTGGATAACACATGAGGGCCAGGACATTTGTTCCTTTTATTTACTATCACATAAAGCCATGCCCCTCAGTAGCTGAATGGATCAAGAAAATGTGGTATATATACACCATGGAATTCTATGCCTCCATCAGAAAGAATGACATTGCCCCATTTGTTAGGAAATGGAAAGATTTGGAAAAAAATTATATTAAGTGAAGCAAGCCGGCCCATGGCTTCCCTTATTTGCAATAACTAGTATATGTCTGAGACAAGCAGAAAAGTTCAGATAGGTTGATGGTAGGCGAAATGAACCCCAAGATAAGGACGTTTTTTCTTGCTTGCTAATGTTTCTAACACATTTATAAGATGATTTCTTTGTTGCTTTGTATGTCACTACCCCACGGTATAACCCCTGTTTTCACTGTATTTGATGTTGGTATAATTTGTGGAGGGGAAGAGAAGAAACAAATCGTTTAAATAGGGATACAGGTGGACCCATTGCAACAATGAGATGTACAAGTCATTATGTCGAAAAACGAACTTTACAACTTTGGCGCTGGGGGTGGGGGGGTGTGGGACGCTAGGGGCAGGGGGGAAGGGATGGGAAGGGGAAACAAAGGAGGAGGCAACAATGCTGGCTAAGAAATGTACTCATTACCTTGCTCATGTAATTTTAACCCCTCTGTATGGTATTTTCACACACGCAAAAAAGCCAAGAGAGTGGCCCCAAAATAGCACATAGTTGATTCCCATAATTATATCATTAATTAGTTTTTAAAACTGATCAAACTATATTTAAATTATATCTTAATTTTGTTTATAATATTGTTTAATCAAAAGTAACATACTAAAAGCTCATGAGTGTATAATGTACATATGTTTTAAAAATTCAAGTGACATGTGACAAGTGACATGACTATGTGTTGAACATAAAAATAGCATGTACAGTGAATTATCATGTCATCAAGGCAGTTTAACACATAGCATATTCAGTATAACTCAATTTTTGGTTACAAATACAATCTCAGCACAAATCTACACCTGAAAAAATATATTACATATAAATATCATGGTTATCTCTAAATAGTAAAGTTATAGGTAATTTACACTATTTTCTACTATGAATTCATGCATTATATGTATTTTATTCATAATGAATTATAAAGCTATTTTCATAGTGAAAACATGGAGAATCCAAAGAAAAACACTATAATAGCTAAAGGGCCCAATCTTTAATTATTAGGATGTAGTGAATTACCAAACATCAAGCAGACCTTTGAAAACTGGCCAAAAATTGTATATATTACCTGGTGAATACTAACTTATGAATTCTCATCTTATCTAGACCTTTACAAAAGAGGGACAGAATTGGCAACATTTCTCTTGGTACCAATGTACTTTTACCAAATAAAGGTTGCTAATAGGATCAATTTTTTGTATGTGTAGGGTGGGTGGGGGGGGGGAGTAAAATCAGTTATTTGTTTTTACCCGTTTAGAGATCTAACCAAATCAACTACTAAACCAAAGCACAACTTTTCTCTTTAGTGTCTTGATTCATATTAATGTCAGCTTCTTATATTACTATTTTAGATAAAGAAAGAAAATCAAATCCCCAAAGTAGGAAACATTTCTTTTGTTTGTGTAGAAATATCAACAACATATAGAACCAACTCTAACTGTATTTCAACAATGCCTAGGGCACTAAACTTTAAAATTCACTTGGAGTAGCTAGAATTGCTTTCATTTCCAACTTCAGTTTTAACCACATATCCACCACTGATCTTGCTGCAGTGTTGCAAACTATTCCATTAAAAAAAAAAACAGAAATTATGCTATTCTTCACATCAAGGTGGTCTTCTAATCCCTTGTCATTTTAACACACACACACACACACACACACACACACACACACACACACACACACATACACACACTTTTAGAACCATGTAGTGGTTCAAAGCACAATTTAATTAAAGGCACATCCTTTTTCTCTACTCATTCAGCAGTACCTAATAGTTATTACATATATTTAAAATGCTATCTAACTATTAATCTGAAAACATATTGTGAGATCAGTTGTCTATAAGTGTTGATTAAAGAATGATGAAGTACAAAGTTTTAGGACTTCTATATCATGTGCAAGAGGCCCTGTGCCAGGAGACCCTGCATATTCCCAGCTCACAAAGATATATGCATTAGTGAAGACATGGGTGTCTCAGTCATTTGTGATGCAGTGTTCAGTACAGTCTACAAATATTACAAATACAATTTTCCCAAGGAAACTCTCCACTATGTCCTTAAAATGAAAGGTAGTTCTCTTCCAATGTCACATAAGATTGTGACAAGTACTATTGCCAACATTGGACCAAAACTGCACAGCGAGGGGAGATTTAGGGTAGTGACTTGCTTAAGTAAAAGAGAAGACGCATTAACTGCCAGCGCCTACCTCTCAGTTCGGAGGAATGCACTGGGTGTCCCTTTTCATGCTTCTCTTTGTGTATTACAAATTAGCATCACCTTCCTAATAGTTGCACATCATGCAGTGACTCACAACATTAAAGCACTGACAACTCATATTACCTTTAAATATGAAGCTGTACATCATAACATGCACATAGTCTGAAGTGATTACATTGGCAAGTAGATGCACATTGATGATATGGGTATTTCATTTTAGTGAAAACATTTGATAAGATTTCACCAAAATTTTGAAATGTTAAATAAGATTTTCAGCTCTATATATTTCATTTTCTATATTTATTACTCACGGATTATATTTGTGCTTTGATTTTAATAAATTAAATTATTTATGAAAAGCAGCATTTTCAAATGCACATGAAAAGAAATTTTAATAAATTTTCATACTTAATTTAAAATTGTAAATGTGTATTCATTTTGGTATGTTTTGAGTATATCTTTGCTTATTTTGTCAGCAGGACAAAATTGTATACATTTTTATTATAACATAATTATTGGTTTGGTTGAAATGAAAACAAGAAAAATACGCTAGTAGAGGTGTAAACAACGTGATAATTTTTTATTTATACAGCTACTTCATTATTCAGGCAAAACACTAAATACCAATCCTCAGGTTACTCCCTATTCCTATTATACTATGCCTATCATATACTGGTTAAGTACCATCATCTTTCAGATTCTGCCAACTCTAAAATAAAAATCACTCTATACATATTTTTTCTTAGTTGAAAGAGATCAACAAATGTTACCACAAAATACACCACTATGCTAATTACTTTTGTGGACCAGGGAGAAACTTGAGTTCTTCCTGTTTTCTCTGAGGTCAAATCTCTAAAGACTCAACTGTCATGAATCCGCTACCCAAAGGCCTATTAACCAGGAATTAGGTGAGATCATGGTGAGAGGGAGAGGTAGGCAAGATGTTGACACCATAGGCAGGCTGCCAGTGATTCTCCTTAGATCCCATTCATCATTCCGCACAACATTAATTCTCCGCTAATTTACATATATGCCTTCTTGTACTCTCCACTGTACAAGAGCATATAAATATTTAGATGTCAGCTGGGGGGGTTGATCATGTGATGCCTTCGTGAATGAAATAAACGTATATTCTGTTGTTAATTTGGGTAGTACATTACATAGACCCAATTATAAAATTCTTATAACAGTTGGGCACGGGTGGTTCATGCCTATAATCCTAGCTACTCAGGGGCTATCTGTGAGACTTTGGGGGGGGGGGGGGGCTGGTGGTGGGGCCTGAATTCTGGGCCTTGGTGCTGTCCCTCAGCTCTTCCACTTGAGCCACAGTGTCACTTCCGGCTTTTTTCTTTTTGCTTATGCATGCAAAGCAAGCGCTCTACCACTGAGCCACCTTCCCAGCCCTCTGTGAGACTTTTATCTCCAAGTAATCACCAGAAAAGAAAAGTGGTGCTGTGGCTCAAACTGATAGAGTGCTAGCGAAAAAGCTCAGGGACAGTGCCCAGATCCTAAGTTCAAGCCCCATGAACAACAAAAACAATAACAACAACAACAACAAATTCATACAAGACAGGCAGGTATAAAGTTTTTCCTCCTCTATGCAGTTCAAGGCATTTGTTTACATGGCATTCCATGAATGCTAAACTACACTTAAAACCAGTCCACTGGTTTTATTTTATTCATTTTTATATAGATTACTGTGTAAAGGCACAATTTCAGAACCAGCCAACAAAAATAACGAAATCTACATGTAACATGGCTATGAACACCCATTAGTTTTCACTTTTAACTGTGGTCCAATCCTCAGATTACTCACTATACCTATTACACTATTCCTATCATACAGTAAAGATAGCTTAAACTGCTACATTGAACTATTATCATGTTTTTTATGCCATTAGTTCATTTTTCTTATTTTTATTTCAATAAAATCAATAATTATACACTATTTTTCTAACAGGAAAATAAACAGAAACATTCAAAATATAGCAAAATGTGAGAACATTTATTGGGCATTTCTGGAACCTATTCATTACATCTGAATACTGTTAGTCTTGTAACTGTAGGCCTGCTGTTTCTTGGAACTTATCATTAGAAGCTACTTCAAACAACAGCCAAATTGAAACAGTAAGAGATCCCCTTATAACACACACAATTAATTTGCATTTTGAAAAGCTGACACTAATCTCACAATAATCAAAATATCCCAGTAATGCTTAAATTCTTGATATAATGTATACTACATCAATTTTTCTATTGTTATCAAAAGAGTACACTATGAATAATATAAACTTATCAATGTGAGTGTACATAACCTGATAACATCATATACATATATATGGCTTAGTATATTCACATAGGAAAGCTGTAAATAATAGTAATTTTATTGTTCTTACATATAATTAAGTGCTATTATACAGTACATTTTTCAAGTGTTTTTGTATCCTCGATTTACCCTTCAAATATTATAAAATGTTGCTCTATTATTTGCATCCCATTTAAAAAAACTAAAAAAAAAAAACTGTATACAGCTAACTTAGCTACTTCTTTGTCACTGAGTTTAGCAATGATTGAACCAGTCTTAAAATAAGTATAAGTCTGACGCCAATAAGCACATTGCCTTCCTTCCATAGACGAATGTAATTAATGACATTCTACTATGAGTCAGGCACCTCCCATATACTCTCATTCCACAGAAAAAGCCATTCACACAGGTTATTACCTGTAAATACTAAAGTTTCATAATTTTTGCTCTCCTAGTTTTCTCAATGTATGGTTTATGGACCAACCTCTAATGTCACCATAGATGCTATTTCAGAAGTCAGATCCTTGAGCACTCGCTCCATGAAGAGTCAAGACAAGATGCTTTCATCGGGTTTTTCTGAGGTGTTACACAGGATACAACAGCATGTGTGTGTGCACACGCATGTGTGCACGTGCATGCATGCATATGTGTCTGTTTTCACAGAGATATTTTCTAGCATTTCATCTTTCTAGCATTTTTCCTATAAGAAAGTAGGATATTCCTAGACTGACAGGAAACGGTAAGGTTTAGTCTCAAGCAGCATGCTATGGTAACACTGACCTCTTTTACTGGTTCACATTCAGGAAAATCAATAGATAGTTTAAATTTTCTGAAGTTAAAGTATAAGTAAGCAATAAGAAAATAAAGATCTCAAATATTTCTTGATTTTCATTTAAGATAAGAGTAGAGTTTCACACTTCCATTAAGAATCCACATTCAAATTGGCATTTAATAAACATCAAGAGGCATTAAATATATTTTAGGACTATAAACAAACTACATGTGCTATGTACTAAATAGGGTAGGCATTGTCAATTAGGTAAAATAATGTCCCTTCTATAGATGATAATCCTGAAGTTTACCCTCACATCTATTATATCTTACTACATCTACGATTCAAATTCAGGATTGTTTGATTACAAAGAGCTGAACCATACAAGCTCTATTCCCTCACCATTGTCAAAATCATGAGTTCCAAAGTCAGTACCATCACCATCAGCTAAAACATCTCTACTGTCACATCACTATCACTCAGCTACTACCAATGTCTCTCTACCATCACCACCATCAGAACTCCCAAGACCACCATCACCACCATTATCAATATCCCAACAATGCTCTCAAATTAGGTTTCTCAAGCAGTCACTTTCTAGAGCACAACAGTAGTGGTTATAAGTATAGGGTGATAAATTTTATAATCAATACCCCCAAACTACTGCAACAGAGTTATCCACAGTGGAAATGAGAAATAAATACTTGAACACATTTCCTAGATCATTCTCACAGGAAGTGAAAGGGCCATTATAATGGGCAGTGGTATTATACTTTATAGGAAGTTCTTCAATTATTAAAATTGTTTATAATTATTACAAATATATAAAGAAAAAGGATTAAATTGGACAATATTTTAAGTATACATGCAATTGCTTATCTTTTTGAATTCTGTGGCATTAGAGACAGTATTATTTAGTGCACTTTTCAGACAAATATACAGTCAGTTTCAAAGAAAAATTGAATAATTTATTTCCATAATTTAGAATAAAGGAAACAATACAATACAAATTGGCTTTTCAAATTCTACACTTATATTTGCAGGTAAGGCATGTTAATGAGAACCATATTAAATGCAATAATAATCACATTTTCATCAGGCTCAGAAGAAAAGTTCTATGAAGAGATTTTTTCAAACTTTCCATTTCTTATTTTTGCATTATACAACTACATGCCAAACCAAGCATATCATATGTATGATGACACTATCATACTTCATACAAGGACATTTCAAGTGAAGAAACTTTGGAAAATGATGGCAGGTGTCTACATTTAAGAACCCTCTCATTACTCTCCACAGGTCCCCAGATTAGCCATTTGAAACTAATTCATTAATTACTTAATGAATTGTGCACATATGTTCAGAGATACAATGGCAATATTCCTCACCGATTCATTCTTTATACAAAAAAGAAAAAAAGTAATAACAACCTTTTTGTCCTGCAGTAGAAGAAAAGAAAGCAGTGATTTATTTATACAACAGAATATTACCAGTAATTAAAACTGAAAACCAAAATCTTCATGTTTTGATATAAATACAGCTCAAAAATAAGTGGGGTCAAAGCCTCAGCAGCAAAAAACTTTAAATGGTATGAGGACAATTCATGTAAATAAATATATACATTTATATACAGACACACATATAAAGGAACAATGCATAATGAGTGTTTGGGAAATGGATTTAAGAATGAGAAGATTGTGTAACAGCCCAAAAAACAAAAACAAACAACAACAACAAAAAAAACCTGTGTAAAGCATCAAGATAGTAATCAAACCAAAGTAAAAGAGAAGAAACAGAGCTCTAGCTATGCAGCAACCACCCACAGGAAATGGTTGGAAAATGTAGACAGAAAGGTAGACAATAAGCAGACTGGGAAACATCATCATGGTGTGCTGATCAGACATTATGTAGGCCAGAAAAAAACTTTTAGCATATTGAAACTGGAGAGCCAGGAAAATGATTCAGTGGAAGAATGGAGTGATCAGACCTATGGAGTAGGAAGGTAACTGTGACTGTCAGGGGGTTTGGTAAAAGGATTAGAAACTGGCTGTGATAATCCAGGTAAGAGACGGTAAGTCTTCTAACCCATTGAGAGAAAAGAAAAAACAGCATGATTTCAAGAACAGCTGTAAAGATCAAATCCACTTTTTGAGCGAATTAAAAAATGTGAAAGAAAATAAAAATGATTGCTGAGTGTTGATAGGTCAGCTTCCTCACTACTTGGAAGGCTGATATTGGGAGAACTTCAATTCAGGGCCAGTCCAGGCTGGTAAGTCCCTGAGACCCCTTCTCAATGAAGAGCGGTATGCATGGCACATGCAGTTATTCTACCCACCTAGGAAGCCTAACATAGGTGGGCCAAGAAAGGAGGTCCTCTCTCAAAAATAACCAGAAAAAATCAGTGTGGAAGCAGGAAGAACGTTAGCCTAGCAAATGAGAGAACCAGAGTTCAAAATCCAATGTTGTGCACCAACAAAAGAGGAGGAGAAGGAGAAAAGCCAAGAGCAGGATATTGAAGATAACATCAAAATTGCTTATTTGAAAGAATAGCTGAGAATTTGAGCAAAATTAATGAGCAAATTAGAGATTGTATTATTGTATGGTATTTTGGAGCAGATCTTAGTGGGAAAACAAACACACATTTAATGATCACAACTCCAAATGATCAAAGAACTCAAAGTCAAACATTACAGGAAGGACAGAAGAAACTCTAGGTCTCCTTGGCACAGGATGAAATTTTCTTAATAGAGACCCAGAAACACAACAAATCAAAGAAGGTTGGACAAATGAGATTGCATGAAGATGCAGAGCTTCTGCATGACAAAGGACATAGCTAGCAAGATCAAGAGAAAGTCCACAGATTGGGAGATCTTCACTAGCCATACAACAAAGGTCTCATATCTAAAATATACCTGGAACTCAAAAAATTAAATCCCCCACCTGTTGCAACAATGAGAAGTACAAGTTGTCATGTCCAAAACAAGCTTTACAACGTCGGTGCGGGGGGGGGGGGGGGGGAGAGAAGGAGAAGGATTGGGATTGGGGGGGGAGGCTGGGAAGGGATGTGAAGGGTAAACCAAAGGAGGAGGCTGCAATGCTTGGTAAGAAATGTACACATTATCCTGCCCAGGTAATTGTAACCCCTCTGTACAGTATGTTCACAAATAAAATTAAATTAAATTTAAAAAAAATTAAATCCCCCAACAACAAATCCTCAAAGAAACAACTGCCAGGTTAATAAGTGGGCTAAAGACTTAAAGAATGTCAAGGAAGACACAATCTTTTGGAATCAAATATGAGAATACAGTTGAGAGAATAAGGCAATCAGAAATACACTGTAAACTGTAATTTTGATTTCCATCAACACTCATGTCTTATTCTGTTTTTATTCAAACTTTTTCTTTAGAAACATTGCATCAAGTTTCAACATGAAGTCATTATAATGTTAATGAAGCTATACATATTAAAAGTTATACTAAAGCAACTGTACATGTGCAATACCCAAATTTAACATATAACAAATTGGACTTTTCCCCCCACGTGGAGAGCTTCTCATTACGGATAATTACTCTGAAAAGTACATTATTTGTCATGGCTATATTCCTAACAACCATAATGGAAAAAAGCATATCGATAAAACATTTTTAAAAGTCTATTCAAGAAAAACAAAGTTCATTAAATTGGTAGTAACATTTTTGAATGATTAGCCCAGTCCTCAGGATTAATATTCAAATTTTGAATATGCATTTAATTATACATAAGTTGTACCTCTGTTACATATAGTGATTCTCCTTTAAAAATTCCCAGATGTATAATACTGATTAATTAATAATTATAAAATAAACCTAAATGTATAATTAAAATCAAATGCATTCCAGTGATGCGTGAAAGATTCAATAATTTTGAAACTATTGTTTTTAAAACATTTTATTGTAAAAATACTGTACAGAGGGGTTACAGTTACATGAGCAAGGTAATGAGTACATTTCCTATCAAGCATTGTTACCTCCTCCTTTGTTTTTCCCCTACCATCCCTTCCCTCCCACTTCCACTCCCCACCCCCTACCCCCAGCTTAAATTGTAAAGTTCATTTTTCAACATAGTGTCTTGTACATCTCATTGTTACCAATGGGTCAACTTGTATCCCTATTTAAGCATTTTGTTTTTTCCCTTCCCCTCCCCAAATTAGAGAAGTGTATATACAAGATGCAGTGTACCAACATCAAATACAGTGAAAACAGGGGTTATACCAAGGGGGAGAAACATACAAAGAAACAAAAAAAATCACATGGTACATTTTAAATATATTAGCAAAAATAGCAAGAAAGAAAAAAATCACTTGTGTCCCTATCTTGGGGTTCATTTCACTTAAGATCATCTTATCTGGTCATATGTACATAGCTTTTGACCTTCTGCTTGTCCCAGACACACACTAGTTATTGCAAAAAGTGGTTAGTCATGATCATAACATTCACTTAATTTATTCTATAATTTAAATAATCCACTCAAATGATCTACGTAATTTACTTCTTGAAAAAGAACTTTGAAACATGATCTAAACAGCGCAACTAAAGAGAGCACGTAAGTAAAGAGGATGAGCATTAGACTACAAAGCATTCTTCTGCCACAGATTGAGAGCTCAAATTATGCTATTTTCTCATACTCATAAATTTATTCTTGACCTTGCCTATTATTACATAAGAAACCACTGCTGAGAATTGAGGTTAACACAGCTATGAAACTTTAATATCATCTTCCCTTTTTACAAGTGCTGTGATTTTCTGTCATTACTGAGATAGCTTAGATTGAGATATGAAAGCAGATGTACTGACACATTAGATAACCAGACACTGTTTAAAGGACACCGAACTAGCTTCAAAGGAAGGGAAAGAAGCTTCACAACAGGTCCCATGTCATGTCATCAATTACAGACCTGTCACACTAATGACTAAGGAAATGCAGGGAGCGGTGACAATGGGAACATTCATCTTGTTCTTCTCTGGAAAAGATGCACCTGTATCCCACTGCACTCTGTCTTTGGCTACCTCCCGCTTTCCTGACTTTTGTTCTCCATGACAGTGAATGTGATCATGAGACCACAGCCTATCCATCATCCTTTCTTCCTGAAAGGCACCTTGGCTGAGGTTAATGACTGTAATAAGACCAAACAATAGATACCAAACTTCAACCTCTCCTATTCAGCCTTTCTTTAAGAAAGGGGGAAGGGGCTCAATTGATACCAAAAAAAGGGAGGGGATCAAAGGGTTCCATCAGAAAGGCAAATAATATTTTTGCACTAACTCACATATTTTACTCTTCTAGTTCATGTCATTAATATCTACCAGTATTTTGATAGGAGATGTGATGAAAAAGTAAAGGGACTGATTTTCTTGTGCAAATTAGACAAATAGCAGAAACACATGGTAAGTACACAGATTCTTACGGACTTACCCATGCAACTCTTGTGTTTACCAACACATTCTTCATTTTGAATTGCATGTTACTGATTTCCCAACAATAAAACAGGAATGCTTTTTAGCTGTCAACTGTGCATCTAGCATTGACCTTGTCTTCTCCACAACTAAACTTACATAAGATGGCAAACCTATTCATAGGCAGAAAAAATTAAATAAAACAGATAATTTGACAAAACATATAAAGATCAACCACTTAACAAATATTTATTGGATACCTAGAATGTGACAGATGGCCTCCATGCAAATTGAGCTGCATGAAGCTAGATTCTTGTTTTCTCACGTACCACCTATGTGGACTTAGAAAATTTTCTTAAACTTTCTGCACTTTATATTCACCATATTTTAAGAGAGTAGAATGATGGATCTCAGAAATGAGATTTTTTAAGATTTCTAAAGTCTAAAGTGAGAAAAATACATTTTTATAACACTAAAAATAAAACCCCTATGCAGGATCTATTGCTATGTGCCCCTGCTAGTACTGTTTGTATGATTACTACCATTACTACTGATTTTTTTTTAATCAAAGCTGCCTCTGCCTCTGCCTGCTATGATTATATGCCAAGCACTGGAAAGAACTTTCAATAATTTTGATTGCCATAAAAAATTCAGAAGGAGATTGTGTTAATTTCTATTTTCCATAGTAAATCTGAACGAGTAAATTACTTAACAGCTGGGACTTCTAAAGCCTTTTTCTTACTCAGTACTCAGAACTCCAAAGGATAAGAAAATTAATACAATCTGTTTTCTAACAACTAAGACCTTTAAAATATAATAATAAGAGCAAGCCTTATAAAATATATCCACCAATATGTCTGATATAAAGTGGTAATATAACATTTGGAGATCACTTTTCCAAAGTGCTTGGGACTAGAAGTGTTTTGGGTTTTTTTATTTGGGAATGTTTGCATGTGCATATTGAGGTATCTTGAGGATGAAGTTCAGATTCATTTATGATTAATATATACCTTATACCAATAAGCTGAAGGTAAGTTTACACAGTATTTTTAGTGAACCTTAATTTTTACTGGGACTAGTATTGTGAGGTCAGGTATAAAATGCTCTACTTGTAGAATCATGAAGACACTCAAAAAATTTCAGATTTGGGAGCATTTTGTATTAGGGATGTTCACAGAATAAAAATTCTGTGAGCTCTGCCCTGAATCTTGTATATACATTTTTCTAATTTGGGGAGATAAGGATATAGGTTGACCCACTGTAACAATGAGATGTACAAGACACTGTTGAAAACAAATTTTACAACTTGTAGGGGGGAAGAGTTGGAGAGGAGGGAGGGAGGGTATGGTAGGGGAAAAACAAAGGAGGAGGTAACAACTCTCAATAGGAAATGTACTCATTACCTTACTCATGTAACTGTAACCCCACTAAACAGTATTTTTATAATAAAAAACATACACAAAAAATTCTGCGAGCTCACTACTCATGACCTGATTCATGGAACTGTAACCCCTCTATATAAACTCAACAATAACAATTGAAAAAATTCTGCGGTGAGTATAATGGCATGTAGAATGAAAGAAAAGGAAAGCTAGGAGCAGATCTCAGGTCCTCCTAAGGAAGTCAGAGTCTGTTTGACTGCCTGGAAGAGAGAAAACAGTCATCTGTTCTACTCACAGGAAGGTATGAGCTAACAGTTTACACTAGATAATAATGTTCTATAAAATTCATGTTAAAATCTACTGAGGGTAAGAAGGAATGAGAGTTGGGGGTTGCTCTTGTTAATATATTTTGTGTGCTGGTTTTTAAATCTTGGAAATGGATGCCTTTTCAATTTTTTCCAGTTACCCTTACATCAGCAGCAGTTTCAGAATCTGAACTTGAGTAAAGAACTACATTGTGACAACAGTGTAATAATTGAGAAAATTTTACTTGTGATGTGTTCCAGAAATTAATGTATTTGAATCATTACTTTTATTTTGAGTGAGCCTTTGGAAGTCCACCCTGGCAAATTAATCAACCAACTTGAACCACTCACTGAAAATTACAGGAAAAATATTATTGATTATATGAATGATATTATGGGTGTGATGGACAAAATCAGCATCTAATAAAGGAATATCCAATGAAAGGACAGGTATTCTACAACAACCATTCCAGAGTCTTCTATTATGCCTCTTTATAGTTTCACAAGCAACTGTGATTGGGATTTTTAAAGTAAATGTTTCAATATTACTGGTAAGATCATTCACTTGTATACCAGATTAAAGAAAAATTCAAATCCATGATAAACAAATTTTTTTAATCAAACTATAATTTAAATTAAATATTTTGACAACTGACACATAAATATTCACTAACCTTTTCTTTGACTAAAAAGATGTAATGGCTAACAGGGTCGATCTTCTCAAAACATCTACAGTCTCCATTGGTTCAAGTCTTCATTAAATTGTCTGGGAGGCTTGTAGCCTCTGGCTTCAGTTATATTTTCCATTAGAATTACATTTAAGGATATGAGAGTTTATATTGTTTTCTTTCTACATAGACAAAATCCCATAATTAAGTACCAAAAGAACAAAGACGCAGGAATGCAAGATTCTTGTCACATCCTGTCTCTTTACTGCATAAAATATTTCTGGCATTTTATAATAAATACACACATACTTCAGATATATCTTTTTGTAATTGGTTTATATTATATATATCATTTAAATGAAATTACTCATTTTATGTTTTAAATTTGCATTAAAGATGATTTATTTCATAAAACTGTCAAGTAGGTTACCACAAATTTATTCAAAACACCTATCAGGATCTAACACTAGCCCAGGGGATTTAACAAAATTTTATGCACATTATAATATACCCTGATTAAATCTTTCAAAGCTAGGATAAAATAGGTATTTGTCTCTGAAAAGTAGTGAACTCTCTACTTGTTATTAGTTGGAATAATTTTTATTAACTTTCCTAAGCAAAGATAGTTCCTGTCCTTCAATCAGACACAAAGTTCATTTATTAATTTACAGGGACATGAGTTTGTGAGGAAGGTACTCCATTACTAAGCAGTACCTCCAGTTCCTCGGACCAGTAGTATTTTGAGGACAAGAGTGCTTTATTTTTTAAAAATCCACAGGTTGTAAATAAATATAGGTCATTAACACAACAAAAGTCCATACTTTTTTTTTTCTTGTGTATGCCAGTCCTAAGTCTTTTGGGGGGGGGGTGTGGGGTCCAGTCTGGTGGTGGGGCCTGAATTCTGGGCCTGGGCGCTGTCCCTCAGCTCTTCAGCTCAAGGCTAACGCTCTACCACTTGAGACACAGTGCCACTTCCAGCTTTTTTCTTTTTGCTTATGTGGTGCTGAGGAATCGAACCCAGGGCCTCAGGCATGCAAGGCAAGCGCTCTACCACTGAGCCACCTTCCCAGCCCCAGTCCTAAATCTTGAACTCAGGACCTGGACTTGTCCCTGAGCTTTTTCCACTAAAGGTTAGCATTCTATCATTTGAGCCACAGCTCCACTTCTGGTTTTTTGGTGGTTAACTGAAGATAGGAGTCTCACAGACTTTCCTGACTGAGATGTCTCTAAACCATTATCATCAGATCTCAGCCTCCTGAACAGCTAGGATTACAGGTGTGAGTCACTGGTGCTCAGCTCAATACAATTTTTGTTAGCTGTTGTAATGAAAAGAAGAGGAAAAGGCAGGTAAGTGGCAAAACTAGTAATTTAGGAAATACATGATTCCAGGATTCAATGATGATACGAGAAAGCAGGACTTCTATAGATTATTTAAAAATCTGGTATGACAGAAAAATGAATTTGTTGAAAATAGCCCATACATAAATAAATATTATATATCCCATATACAGTTTTCTGGAACCCACAATGAGTTCTTCTCATTGTTATACAGAATACTATAATTTTTTTTAAGTCCTGAATCCTTTGC
This sequence comes from Dipodomys merriami, assembly GCF_024711535.1. NCBI lineage: Eukaryota > Metazoa > Chordata > Mammalia > Rodentia > Heteromyidae > Dipodomys > Dipodomys merriami. Next base: position 17,510,329 of record NW_027202826.1, read on the forward strand.
TATCAATCCTTTAAGTAGATCTATGGTTTCTCATAGACACATGATAAACACATGTGGTGAAAACACAAATTTCTCTTATTTCAAATAATCAATTCTTGGAAGTGGCGCTGTAGCTCAAGTGGTAGAGCGCTCGCCTTGAGTTGAAGAGCTGAGGGACAACGTCCAGGCCCGAGTTCAAGCCCCACGACCAACAAAAAAAAAAAAAAAAAAAAAACTATATAGAGCACTCAAATAATCAATTCTGTCCTGGTAACATGATTTGCCTTAAACCACGAAGCACTGATGACTTTATTTACAGTTTAAAAAGAGATTAACCGGAAGTGGCGCTGTAGCTCAAGTGGTAGAGCGCTTGCCTTGAGCTGAAGAGCTGAGGGACAACGCCCAGGCCCAGAGTTCAAGCCCCATGACCGACAAAAAAAAAAAAAGAGATTAACCAAGCAATAATTCATCCTCAGTATGAACACATATTTCCCAATGCTTTTGATCTGAATTCTGAGCTGAAATATAACATAAAATATCCAGCATATCGGGACTGGGAAGATGGCTCAGTGGTAGAGCGGTTGCCTTGCATGCCTGAGGCCCTGGGTTCGATTCCTCAGCACCATATAAGAAAAAAGAAAAAAAAAAGCCGGAAGTGGCGCTGTGGCTCAAGTGGTAAGAGCGCTAGCCTTGAGCTGAAGAGCCGAGGGACGGCGCCCAGGCCCAAAGTTCAGGCCCCACGACCGGAACCAAAAAAAAAAAAATATCCAGCATATCAATGATGGTAAGGCATGTGGCGGGGAGAGACTATAATAGAAAGGTATTAAAGAGAAGAAACAGATAGTTAGCTTTACCATCAGCACTGCCACAAACCATTACCACCTATGGTAAAGGCATTCAACCTATTCTGGCCTCAGCCATCCCAAGAATGAACTGAAAATACTGAGGCATAATCTCTCTCAGGTTTCTACAAGGTAGATTTCCTGCGTTTTATGACTTCATTGTATTTGCAAGCCTGAAAGTAGCTACAGCCCTCTCAACCATATTATATTATATTATTTTATTATATTATATTTTATTTTATTTTTTATATTTTATATTTTATATTTTTATATTTTATATTATATTTTATTATATTATATATTATATTATATTAAATTATTTTTGCCAAAATGACTGACTTGCTGTTTTCTGAATATGAGTTTTGTATGATGAAAAGATATTTTAATGCTAATGCATTAAAATACATACAACAGTTAAAAAAAGAGAAGGAGCACAGTAGAACACAGTGGAGAGAAGGAAGAAAGAATGCACAGAAACGCCATCCTGACTTTGGCACTTCTACTAAGTCATTAGTGGAACTCATCCAACTCACTTATACTTTCTAGACCTCATGATAATAAGATAATAATAATAACAACAACAACAACAGGAGGAGGACAGGCATTGGTGGCTCACACCTCTAATTCTAGCTCCCCAGGAGGCTGAAACCTGAGGATCACAGTTTGATGCCAAAACAGGCAGGGAAGTATAGGAGACTTTTATCTCCAATTAACTACTGATAAAAGGCAGAAATGGAGCTGTGGCTCAAGTAGGAGAGTACCAGCTTTGAGCAAAAAAGCTCAGAGACAGTATCCAGACCCTAAGTTCAGGCTCCAAGACCAGAACCAAAATTAAATAAGTAAATAACAACATGGCAGATGTTTTCTCAAAGACTGCCACAAATTTTTAAATATACCTTGGAAAATTAATTAGATCTAAATCTTTAGCTATACTGCCAAAGTTCTTGATTTCTGAGGCTTGTTTCCCGTAACAAGAGACAACAAAACCTGCGTTTGAAAATTTTCTAATGATCCCTCTCTAATCTTAACACATTCGTCACAAACTAGGGACAGGCAGAATATTACTCACACAAACAACTTTCTGAACTAGATATCTATTTCAAATTAAATCCTAAACAAATATAGTTTAATAGTGTTTTCATTTTTGCATTCTTTTCAAGATTAAAAGTATAAAGTCAACTTTTTCCTTTACAGTTAATTACTGAAGTATTTTACTCACTCTGAATCTGAATATTGTTGTTTTTTCTATTTTTAATACATTTTTATTGTAAAAATACTGTACAGAGGGGTTACAGTTACATGAGCAAGGTAATGCGTACATTTCCTATCAAGCATTATTACCTCCCCCCTACCATCCCTTCCCTCCCACCTCCACAACTACACCCCCGCTTAAATTGTAAAGTTCATTTTTCAACATAGTATCTTCTGCATCTCATTGTTACAATGGGTCAACCTGTATCCCTATTTAAACATTTTGTTTTTTCCCTTCCCCTCCCCAAATTAGAGAAGTGAATATACAAGACGCAGGGCACTGACATCAAATACAGTGAAGACATGAGATATACCATGGAGGAGGGACATACAAAGAAACAAAAAAAAATCACATTGTACATTATAAGTACATTAGAAACAATAGCAAGAAAGAAAAAAAACACTTGTGTCCCTATCTTGGGGTTCATTTCACTTAATATCATCTTATATGGTCATATGTATATAACTTTTGACCTTTTCTGCTTGTCCCAGACATTACTAGTTATTGCAAATAAGGGAAACCATGGGACCTATGTTTCTTTAGACCTGGCTTACTTCACTTAATATAAGTTTTCCAAGCCTTTTCATTTCCTAACAAATAGGGCGATGTCATGCTTTCTGATGGAGGCATAGAATTCCATTGTGTATATATACCACATTTTCTTGATCCATTCAACTACTGAGAGGCATCTGGGTTGGTTCCATATTGTTCTAAAGCAATATTCTTAATGGAGAGTCAGGTACTAACTGTTCATAAGCCATTAAATGTTTTTGCAACCAAAGATTGTTAGCTCCTCAGTGAAAATGCTTTCAAGGAACTCTAAAAGGTTTGCTGGATTGAACACTTGAATTGTATGACAGAGCATATTTTGTTTTTTAATAGCTCTAACATTTTCTTAGTAGATGATGCAGAACCAATTATAGCCATTATAATAATTTAATGGTAAAGAAACAAATGACAAGTCAGTTGTAATAGCCTGGCCAATTTTCTATAGTTTATAAAGCCAGATGTAATGGTTGTCCTTACATTTTCAAGTGTGTATCCATATTTTTCAAAAGGTGGCCTAGACTGCAAAGTAGTTTTAATATCTCAGTGTTTCATTAGCTCTTTAACTGCTAGTGGTATCACTTAATTAAAAATATGGAAAACTATTATCAGTTTCAAAAGTAAGATTTTGGTATCAAATTTAAGCTCATTTCCTTCAAAAAGAAAAAGGATACTCTCTCTTCTCATTTCTTACTAATATTTAGAACTACTACTATATATTCTTAATTTTATAATAAAAATAGTATATGAAATTATAAAATGTTATCTGGAGCTGGATATAGCAATTGGGAACCATGGTAAACTGGAGATTCAAAAACTCAGTGAAAAGGAAAAGTGCTCCGCAGCTCCATCCTTCTGCAACACGCAGAGATGTGCTGAGTCAGGGTTTCACTTCACTGTACTTACAAGCTACTAAGTTTACCAATTATTAGTTCATGACAATGGCCAAAGACATGAGGTTCCAAGATGGGCCACAAAGAAAACTCAAAGAAAAACATGAGTACACTCTTGAGTATATTTATATCCATTCTCTTCCCTTGTCACCTTTTGAGGAGCCCTGACCCATATTTAATATATGTGATTTCTAAATGACTAGGCACACACAGCCTTACACACACTTACACACACACACACACACACACACACACACACACACACATGCACAAACATACATAAAGCATTAAAGATCTGCATTTTATACTCCTATAATTGCATTAAGTATAATTTCCAGAGTCATTCTTCATAAATCAATAAATAATGGATTGATTTACAACTAGCAACACTAAATAAACAGGTAGATCATGTGTAAAAGTATTGGACAGATGAGGACTCTACCATTAGTAAATACCACAGTGTGGTTGCCATGTACTCTACTACATGCATGTTCATAAGATCTATCCAGAAAAAAATTAATACAATCATTTCCATAATGAAAAAACAGCACTGAAAAATTCAACTACCACTCAGTTTCTGAAGCAAAATAGGAATGAATGGGAAGTTCCTAAATTTAATAAAGAATATCTACAAAATTTCTATAGCTCACAGCCCAGAATGAATGGTAATAAAACTAAATACTTTTTTTAAGGAACACAAGACTTATGTTCTCATTCAAGAGTCTTCTTCAAAATTATAGTGGAAATTCTATTTAATGCAGTAAAAGATAAACAAGTAAAAGTATACAACTGAGAAGGAAGAAATATGGCTCTGTCTGCTGAAAGATGCTATGATTGCCTATTTAAAAACATCCAATAGGGTTGGGAAGGTGGCTCAGTGGTAGAGCGCTTGCCTTGCATGTATGAGGTCCTGGGTTCGATTCCTCAGCATCACATAAGCAAAAAGAAAATAGCTAGAAATGGCGCTGTGGCTCAAGTGGTAGAGTGCTAGCCTTGAGCTGAAGAGCTGAGGGACAGCTCCAGGCCCAAAGTTCAGGCCCCATGCCTGGACCCAAAAAAAAAAAAAAAAACTACATCCAATAGATCAATAAAAGCCCTCTGGAAATAATGTACAACTAAAGCATGGCTGAAAGATATAAAATTTATATGCTTAGGTCAGTTGCTTTCCTATATACTGGGAGTGAACAATTAAATTTACAAATTAACACTATTAGATTTACAAATTAAAACACAATGTCACTCTCAAATTGGAAATCTTAGTAAACTTGATAAAATATGTACAAGATAAGAGGGAAACTCTAAAACTTTTATGAAAGAAAATTTTTTTCACTTTTTGTATTGTGAAAATACCGTACAGAGGGGTTACAATACATGGGCAAGGTAATGAGTTCATTTCTTATCAAGCATTGTTGCCATCTGCTGTGTTTCCCCTTCCCATCCCTTCCCATCCCCCCCAAACACCCTCCCACCCCATACCAAAGTTGTAAAGTTTGTTTTTCAACATAACATCTTGTACATCCATGGTTTCTCTTATTTGCAATAACTAGTGTATGTCGGAGACAAGCAGAAATGGTCAGATAAGTTGATGTTAGGCAAAATGAACCCCAAGATAAGGACTCAAATAGTATTTATAAGATGATGTATGAAAGAAAATTTTAAAGGATATGTAAAAATAAGCAACTGTTCCAAGTTCATAGATAGATGGTATTTATTTTAAATAATTATTATTTCTAAACTTGTTCTATCATTTAAAACATTCCCAATCAAAATCTCAGATTTACATCATATATATATATGTATATATATATCTATATATAGATAGATATATATATACACACACAAACTGCTTCTAAATTTAGATGGAAAGTTAAAAATTCAGAGGAGTCAACACAAAATGTATTAACAAAGAACAAAGACAGATGATTAACACTATCTAACTTTGAAGATAACTATAAGGCTAAAGTAACCAAGATAGTGTGAGATTGACTAAAAGAGACATAAATACATCAATTCAATAGAATAGAGTTCCAAGTTAAACTAACACAACTGATTTTTAGCAAGGAAGCCAATAAAGTGAGAACTAACTTGTCAATAAATGGTACTGTAACAAATAGAAATCCATGTGCTAAAAATAGAAAAAAAAAGTTAGAGAACTTACCTATTTTACAAATATAAATCTAAAATGCATTATGGACATAAATATAAAATGCAAAATTAAATGACTTCTATAAATAATATGAAAGAAAATCCAGGAGACTTTGTATTTATAATAAATTTTAAGACAACCATAAAAGCAAGACCAGAAAAAAATGGCAGGTTGTATTTCATTGAAATAAAAACCATGAAGCTAATAAGAGACTAAAACAAAAATATATACTCAATAATTTTATTAAAAAATTGTAAATGGGCAAAAACTAAACATATGTCACACCAAGTAAGATATATAGATGGCAAATAAATATACAAAAATGCTCAGAATCATATTTGTCATCAGAAAAGTACTAAGTCAAAAATCAATATGAATGAAATCTCAAACACAATAAAAAAATGCCATTGAGAACATGAGGCAACAGGAATTCTTTTATTGCTGGAGGAAATGCCAAACAACAGCCACTTTGAAAGTAATCACCAGTTTCTTACAAAAACATATACATTTCACTATATGATCCAGTAATCTATTTCTGCAAAGAATACAATAATTTTAATCTGAAAAGTCTACGTATAAAGACTTATGGAAACTGCATTCATCATGACTAAGAATTGGAGGCCCCACACTGTCTAGGGAAGGTAGATAGTCATAGTATAGAACACCAGACAATGGAATTTTATTCAAATAAAGAAATGTGTTAATCGAGCTATCAGAAAATATGAAGGAAAATTATATGACTATTAAGTAAAATAATCTATTCTGAAAAGCTATATACTGTGTGAGTCAAAGTATATATTTACAAGAGCATAAAAGTAGGAAAATAGAAAAATAAAGATCAGAGATTAACAATTACAATTCTGCCAATCCATGAATGTGTTTTTTCCATATTCTGATAGCTTCTACAATTTCTTCATTGCTTTATAGTTTCATTATAGAGGTCTTTAACATTTTTAGTTAAGTAATGCCTGAGTACCAAAAGCATATAGATTAAATTTTACTAAGATTTCATTGACATTCTTCAAAAGAATAGGAAATAAATCCTGAAATTCACTTAGATACACAAAAGATCCCAAATAGCCAAGGCAATCCCAAGTGAAAAGTATCATTGCTGAAGTATCATAATTACAAATTTCAAATACTAGATACCTACAAGTAACAAACCACCATATTACTTGAACAAAATTAGACATATAGATCAATGAAGGAAAATAGAAAACTCCAAAATAACATACAATTTCTCTTTCTGTAAGTTTATGTTGTCTAATATTGTACTTAAATATGAATTTGTCCTTTATCATATAACTGGAGATAACTTCTCTATAATCCAAATCACCACTAATATTCTCCAGTTTGGGACACTTACAGCTAATTTTGTATGTAAAGATGTTTAAATCAATAAAGTAGTTACTGAAGCAATATCATGGCCAGCACTTTTTAAATGTAAGTTCCAATAATTAGGAACACAAAGTAGCACTTTGCTTTTACAAGGTGAATATTATCTTCTCCATTTTCCTCAGTAAATTAGAGAAATTGATTTTTTTTTACATTTTACTGACAATGGCTACTCAAAATGAGATGTATTTCAGACTCATGATAATTAAGTTTGAGTTATTATATTAGTCAATTATCACGAAATTAATGTTTTCCAGTACAGAAAATGGAGTTACAAGATACTAATTCAGGAGATAGCTGGTTGATGTATGCTAGTCCTCAAGCAAAAACTTCAATTGCCTTGAGAAATTCGGGACTAATCTAGAGTAAGGGATAGTATACTTTTATCCCTAAAAACCAAGGATCGTAGGGCTGGGAAGGTGGCTCAGTGGTAGAGTGTTTGCCTTGCTTTCATGAGGCCCTGGGTTCAATTCCTTACCATTACATAAGCAGAAAAAGCCAGAAGTGGCACTGTGGCTCAAGTGGTAGAGCAGTAGCCTTGAGCTGAAAAGTTAAGGGACAGTGCACACATCCAGAGTTCAGGCCCCAGGACTGAACAAAACAAAACAAAAAAAACAAAACAGGATCATTTCTGAAACATAATGATTACACAAGCTGAAAGAGAATTTCTGCTCTGACACCCAATATCCTAAACTGTTGAGGAAAACAGTCACCTAATACTATTCTCTATCTCATATGTGGTAAGTAGACAGATCACTAGTGGTAAAGAAGAGAGTTCAGATCCTCCCAGGAGTTTAAACAACCAAAGTTGCCATAGGTTTTATCCACTTCTATTTGTGGCTATTGAATTTCAGGATCCCACTAGTATCTCTTAATTCCAACATGCTCTAGAGTTAAGAAAGAAATGTACAAAATAGGACAAAGAAAGCTCAAACTTCATCAACTGAGAGTCAGAAAAAAATTGTGAATTCAGACACATTCTTCTTCAAGAGTAGAATCATTGAATGTGGACATTAACAGGTCAATATCAATTGCCCCAGAAACGACTAGGTCAGCATCACTGACAGCATCAGTGAGATGAAGCTTTGCTACACTCAGTGCCACTATCCAGTCAGAATGTCAGCAGTTCAACAAAGGCAAAGGGAGGACCACATTAATCTGGGGGGAAGTGGAGGGCATCATGTGTCCAACTGAGTAGTGTCAGGAGAGAGGGCCAAAGATGTGCTTTGGTATTTTTCAGAAAATTAGTTTTTGACTAGGAGAATCATTTCTAACTTTTTGAAGAAGAAAATCTAAACAGTGAAACTGTTTAGAATTCACAGCAAAGCTTATTTTCCTTCCAACAGTTATTAGCTCTTACCTTCTAATGATGATTCTAATCCAACTATAAGGAAGACATGTAAGCTAATAAATTTTATATTTTATTTTATATTTTAGGAAAATAAAAACATAAAGTATGGATTATTAGTTTAAAAGTGGTGACAAAAATTGCATTATATATACAAGACATTCAAGTGGGAATGCTAGAAGTAATGAAACTGATGCACTGCAGCTAGAACAAGAGAAAGAAAATAGCATTTTCATTGGACACAATTTTTTGTTTGTGACCTTATTGATTAAGCTGACTGCTTCTGATGAAAAAGTTTGTTTTGGTAATAAAAATAGTGATGCCTTAGATAACATTTTTTAGTATACTGAAACACAAAAGAAAATACATGTGCATGTAATGTATTGCATTAAAATTACACTACAACAAAGCAAAAGTAAGTTAGAGGCAGATAACTGGTATCCTTCCACTATCTCTATGTTAGGCATTGTTATATTCAAATCATCACCAGTGACACTGGAAAACACCATAATTTTTTTACATTGTATCATTCCTAGTTTTAAAATTATTTCAGATAGATTATTGTTAAATCAAATGGACATACACAGGATAGCATTGTTAGTACTTACAAAGGTTTGTAGTCAGGACAGTGGACACAGCCCAGGCTGCTTTTCTGCATCATGTGGGATAGGGACTGTGATTCTCTGCCCTTGGCCTGAGAAGTAATCTTTTGTTAAGAGCAGTGACTTGTAAATATCTTTTCTCTGAAGGGACTGCTTACACTTTTCCTTGAGAATGGTATGAAAACCATGCCCGAATAGATATACATTTATATAAACATACAAATTTTGCATCCTTGAAAGCATTTCACTGATTCTGTGAATAGTATGTATAATATATAATCACCCTATAGCCTCTTTCTAAGTTGAGTCTGTCCTCAAGGTACAAATCTCTATCTTAGTTCTAACAATAACTATTTGCATTATTAACCAGGAATCTTGTCAACACAACTTGGAGCCTATCTTAATTCAGACAGAAATCCCAAGGCTTATTTCCTCTTAACTCAGGAATGAGACAAGCATGTCCACTCTCTTCACCTCTCTTCAATTTAGTATTAGAATGCCTAGCTACAGCAATAAGACAAGATGCAAACATAAAAGGGATCCAAATAGGGAAAGATGAAGTAAAACTCTCCCTCTTTGTAGATGACATGATCTTGTATTTAAAAAATCCCACAGCCAACAATGAGAAAAGTGGGGCTGAAATTAGGAAAGCAACTCCATTTGTAAGAGCCCCACAAAAAATAAAATACCTAGGAATTAACTTAACCAAAGAAGTGAAGGACCTCTATGATGAAAACTTTAAAAACTTGAAAAAGGAAATCAAAACAGAACTTAGAAAATGGGAAAAACTCCCATGATCCTGGATTGGAAAGATTAACATCGTGAAAATGGCAATACTTCCCAAGGCTATCTACAAATTTAATGCGATACCTATCAAAATTCCAACCTCATTCTTCAAGGAAATAGAAGAGGCAATCCAAAAATTCATATGGAACAATAAAAGACCCCGAATAGCAAAAAAGATCCTCAACGGAAAGAACACTGCTGGAGGAATATCAATACCAAATTTCAAACTCTACTATAAAGCCATAGTAATCAAAACAGCTTGGTACTGGCACAAGAACAGACCTCAGGACCAATGGAATAGAATTGAAAACCCAGAAATGAATCTACAGACCAATAGCCTTCTAATCTTCGATAAGGGAGCTAAAACAATAGAATGGAAGAAAGACAGCATCTTCAGTAAATGGTGCTGGCAAAATTGGTTAACTACTTGTAGAAAACTAAAGCTAGATCCTTATATATCACCCTGCACCAGAATCAACTCCAAATGGATCAAAGACCTCAGAGTCAAAGCAGACACTCTGAAAACATTACAGGATGGAATAGGGAGAAATCCTAGGTCTCCTTGGCACAGGCCGAAATTTTCTTAATAGAGACCCAGAAACACAACAAATCAAAGAAAGGTTGGACAAGTGGGATTGCATGAAGTTGCAGAGCTTCTGCCTGGCAACGGACATAGCTAGCAAGATCAATAGAAAGCCCACGGATTGGGAGAAGATCTTCACTAGCCATACAATGGACAAGGGTCTCATATCTAAAATATACTTGGAACTCAAAAAATTAAATCCCCCAACAACAAATCCTCAAAGAAACAACTGCCCAATAAATAAGTGGGCTAAAGACTTAAAGAGAAACTTCTCTGAAGAAGAAAGAAGGATGGCCAATAGACACATGAAGAAACGCTCATCCTCCCTAGCCATAAAAGAATTGCAAATCAAAACAACATTGAGATACCACCTCACCCCAGTTAGAATGGCAAAAATCAAGAACTCTAATAACAACAGATGCTGGAGGGGATGTACAGAAGGGAACCCTACTGCATTGTTGGTGGGAGTGTAAACTTGTTCAACCACTTTGGAAAGTAGTATGGAGGTTCCTCAAAAGACTCCACATAGAGCTCCTCTATGACCCAACAATCCCACTTTTGGGCATTTACCCAAATGTCTACAAACAAGACCACACTAAAGCTACCAGCACAACTATGTTTATTGCAGCATTATTTACCATAGCTAAGATCTGGAACCAATCCAGATGCCCCTCAGTAGATGAATGGATCAAGAAACTGTGGTATATGTGGTATATATACACAATGGAATTCTATGCCTCCATCAGAAAGAATGACATTGCCCCATTTGTTAGGAAATGGAAAGACTTGGAAAAAATTATATTAAGTGAAATAAGCCAAGTCCAAAGAAACATAGGTCCCATGATTTCCCTTATTTGCAATATCTAGTATATGTATGAGTCAAGCAGAAAAGGTCAGATAAGGTGATGTTAGGAAAATGAACCCTAAGATATGTATTTTAAATGTTTTTTTCTTTCATGCATTTGTTTCTAACGCAATTATAAGATTATTTCTTTGTTGCTTTGTATGTCCCTCCCCCACAGTATAACCCCTGCTTTCACTGTTTTTGATGTCGGTATAATTTGTGGAGGGGAAGGGGAAAAACAAGTCGTTTAAAAAAGGATACAGATGGACCTGCTGCAACAATGAGAAGTACAAGTTGTCATGTCAAAAACGAACTTTACAACTTGGGGGGGGGGGATTGCGTGGGAGGGGAGGGAGGATGGGAAGGGATGGGAAGGGTAAACAAAGGAGGAGGCTACAATGCTTGATAAGAAATGTACTCACTATCTTGCCCATGTAATTGTAACCCCTCTGTACAGTATTTTCACAATAAAAAGAAAAAAGAAAAAAAATCCCATGGACTCCACTCCCAAATTTCTCGAGCTGATTCGAAACTTTGGCAAACTTGGGGGGGGGGGGCACGCGGGTGGATGAGATGATGGGAAGGGATAGGAAGGGGAAACTAAGGAGGAGGCAACAATGCTTGATAAGAAATGTACTCATTATCTTGCCCATGTAATTGTAACCCTTCTGTACGGTATTTTCACAATAAAAAAAAAAAAAAAAAAGAAATCCCAAGGCTTGATACAGTAGGTTAAAAATAGAATTTTCCAAATTAAATTAAGTGAAGTAAGCCAGGCCCAAAGAAACATAGGTCCCATGGTTTCCCTTATTTGCAATAACTAATATATGTCTGGGACAAGCAGAAAAGGTCAAAAGCTATGTACATATGACCAGATAAGATGATCTTAAGCGAAATGAACCCCAAGATAGGGACACAGGTGGTTTTTTCTTTCTTGCTATTGTTGCTAATGTATTTATAACGTACTATGTGATTTTTTTGTTTCTTTGTTTGTCCCTCCCCTATGGTATAACTGTATTTGATGTCAGTGCCCTGCATCTTGTATATACACTTCCTTAATTCGGGGAGGGGAAGGAAAAAACAAAACGCTTAAATAGGGATACAGGTTGACTCATTGTAACAATGAGATGTACAAGACACTATGTTGAAAAACGAACTTACAATTTACAGGGGAGGGCTTGGGGGAGAGGGAGTGTACTTGAGGAGGTGGGAGGGAAGGGATGGTAGGGAAAAAACAAAGGAGAAAATGTACTCATTACCTTGTTCATGTAACTGTAACCCCTCTGTACAGTATTTTTACAATAAAAACATATTAAAAATGAATTTTCCAGGAACAAAATTTAACACATCTCTCAAAACTTAGTAACTTAGGAATTTTAAGAGAGTATAATGATCTCAGTAAGGAAGACTATGTCCTTGGAGAGTCAAATACCTTCTTTTAAGAATGGCAAATGACAGGTATCCTTTAAGCACTCACTTTGGGATATTTTTATAACCTTCACAATTGAAGTGAAAAACCAATTTCTTAAAGCAAAAGTTTAAACCATGTTTCTAGAGTTTATAAATGCAGTCTGACAAACTTTATTTTCTTCATTATCTGTATCATTTCAAATTAGTACTTATTTTAAACATGTTTTCAGTTACAAATATCATTAACATCCTTTGGTGCAATGAAATATTTTACAAATGTAATTTTATAGTAATACAGTAATGAATTATAGCAAGAATAAAGATATAAAGTTTTACTTTTAAAACAGAATTTTAAGTATTTTTTGTGGGTTTTGGGTTTTTTTGTTGTTGTTTTGTTGGTCTTGGGACTTGAACTCTGGGCCTGGGCACAGTCCTGAGCTCTTCATCTCAAGGCAAGTACTCTACCACCAGAGCCACAATGCCATTTCCAGTTTTCTAGTTGTTAATTGGAGATAAGAGCCTCATGGACTTGCCTACCCAGGCTGGCTTTGAACCGTGATCCTCAGATCTCAGCCTCCTGAGTAGCTAGGATTACAATCTTGAGCCACTGGCACCCAGCTATTTTTAAATCAATATAAAATAAACCAAAAATTTGTGCAAATAATCCAACATTTAGAAACAAACTTGAGTTACCTCTAACATATATCAATGTATATTTACCATACTTTATTAGAAATTTATCAAAAACTATGAAAAATCAGTATTTGAAAATGAAAGTTTGAGTTTTATTTGATTCATATTAATATAGAACATTATAAGTCTACTAAGATATCTTCAATTCTAACTAAAATCTTTCACAGAAACTTTTAATATTAACCTGTGACTCAATATAAAATTAAAACTTGTATTTTAGCCAGGCCTCGGTGTCTAATGCCTGTAATCCTAGATAATCAGGAGGCTGAGAGCTGAGGATCACAGTTCAAAACCAGCCTGGGCAGTAAAGTCCATAATAATCTTATCATCAATGAACTACCAAAAAGCCAGAAATGGCACTGTGCCTCAAAATGATAGAGCACTAGCCTTGAGCACAAAATTTCAGGGAGAGTACTCAGGCCTGAGTTCAAATCCAATTAAAAATTGGATATGTTATGATTTAGTAGTTACACATGACTAATACCATCTCTTCAATTTTACATTTTAGTATGACTAATAGTGAAAGCTGATCAATGATATTCTAGTTTCCAGTGCCACTATGCGTTTGCATGTATTGCTTTCTTTGTCAAGGCCAGGTTCTTTTGACTAAACTAAGGAAAAAACATCTTTACTTTTTCATATTTTATATGAAACATTAAATGAAAATTTTTACTCCTTTTGACTGACTTTTTTAATTTTTTATGCATGTTAATACTTTTCATGTATTCACAAGCTGATCATTAGTATAATTTAAATGTTTATTTTTTCTCCTTAACAGACTTCTACATACTTGAAAATACTTTCCATTTTTGTTTCTCAGAGCCTAGACAAAACTGAACCAATATTTGTAAGCTAGAAATATATGAATATAACTAAAACATAAAAGTAATATTAGCAATAACCAAAGAGGAGAATGTAGTCCAGTGGTAGAATGAAATCCTAGATTCAATTCCCAACACTGAACATAAAAAGCAAAAGAAAGAGAGAAAAAACAGAAAGACAGGGGAAAAAGGAGGAGAGAGAGGAAAAAGTGCAAAAAAGAAAGAGAGGAAGGAAGAGAGAAAGGAAAGAGAGAGAGAGGGTGGGGCAGGAAGAAAGGAAGGAATCAAAAATGTGGATTGGATTACGTCACTTAACATGATGACTTCCAGTTCCATCCATTCTCCAGCAAATAACAAAATTTCCTTCTTCTTTATGATTAATATGCCATTATATTTATATATGTATGTATGCATGTACATATGTACATTTTCTTTAGCCATTTATCTACTGATAAGCATCACAGCTGATTTTGGGACTTGACCATCTCCTATGTGGAAGGTCCTAAAGTCTTGTAAATATCTTTCTTTGACTTCCACTTTTTTGAACACTAGTAATATCCTAATAAATCCTCCTTCTCTTAAGTTTAGTCTAATAATAAAATTAGCTCTGCTGAGTCAGTAAACATTAGTCAACATTATTTAACAAAAACAATAACCAATAACTAAAATGTCAATAATCAATAAAACATGAACTACATTTTCTTTTCATTTTTCTGATATTAGACTACAAGTCTACCTTTTGCTGAATACTGAATAATTATGTAGGTATATTTTAAATTATATGTTCAATAAAGTTTTGCTAATTTCCAAAAGAAACATTTCTTTTGAAATCAAAATTAACTACTAACGTAATTGCTGCACACATTTCAAATATTTTTTTTCAATATGTTTATGAATAAGGTACTTCTTTCATTCTAATTTTCAGATGGCCAATCAAAAGCTATAAAAAAAAATAATGTATAAAACCCTGCAGTTCACTCTTGTGCTCTGAAGTCTCAGAACTTAGGAGAAATGTATTTATTGTAAATCAACACTGTAATTCCTGCATTTGGTAATATAAAACATAAATATTCAAGTCCATTAGGTTCACAAACTGTCTTGAGTCACTCTAAAAAGTTCAAAATTGCCATAAATACTCAATTTCAGTATATGTATATAAATTTAAAATGTTTTCAGGAATGTAAGCAAAATTTGTGTTAATAAATGCTATAGAAAATTTTCATAAAAATGAACTATTGAAATTAACTAAGTTTTTAATCATTCTTTTTTTTGGGGGGCGCAGGCTGTTGTAGGGTTTGAACTCATGGCTTAGGTGCTGTCTCTCCGCTCTTTTGACTCAAGACTAGTGCTCTACCACTTTAAGCCACAACCCCACTTCTGGTTTTTGAGTGGATAATTGGACATAAAGAGTCACATGGGGTCTTTTCTTCCTAGCTGGCTTTGAACTGCAATTCTCAGATCTCAGTCTCCTGAGTAGCTAGGATTACAGGCGTGAGCCACCAGCACCCAGCTTAAAAATTCTTTTTAAATATCAGACTATATCTTCAAAATATCTTTCTTACATAAAATATTTTAATTAGTAAGAGTAAGACACGTTGAAAGAAGTTAATGGGCACACTGTCACTGCCTTCTACAAATCATTCTTCTCCTTGTCATTGGTCTAAGAGTTACATTATTGACAAACCTCATATGTTGTTGGGCCAGGAGAGTCCTCTTTGACATCTTGGAAACGCTTTGGTACTTTAACAAATAAGGGAATGGGACAAGATTTCTTCAAAACAGGATCATATTCTCCAGGCCCTAAGAGGGGAAAAATACAGAAAACATAATTTAAGTATGTTTTCAAAATTATTGATTTTGGTCAATGAATTTTTCTCTTACATTTATATATATATATATATATATATATATATATATATATATATATATATATATATATATGTAATATTAGCAACAGTCTCAGGTCCATTTTCTCTTAATGTTTTTTAAATCATTCCATTCAGGGATTTGAAATATAAGCAGAACATGATGATTCCTATTTTCTTGATCATGAAATGTACTATAGCAATGATTTCTAAAACTGAGAAAATGATACTTCTCAAGATACATTCCTATAGATGATGGGTTCATATGAATGATTTTAGTGCCTCTGCTCCATTATTATAGGATGTCTTAAAAGCTTTAAATAGATGACACATTCTAGGCCAATTATTCCAATATCAATTAAATTGATGCTACAGATATCTCATTACAAAGCACTTGGAGGAAGTTAATGTGTTTTGATTTACCAAGTGACAAGTAAAAGTATTTTAGCTAATGTAATCTTTCTATAAAATAGTAGCACATATGATATTAGAATCATGGAGTTTATAATTAGAATATAGAGGGATGATGCATATACATATATATATGAAATATATTAACAAAGTTTCACACACAAACTGCATTCATTACTGCAATATCCCAAAAAAGAGAACACAGACTATCATCATCAATAAGTTATTCCAGTCAGTTAATTGAACTGCAACTTCATCCAGGTGCCAGGAGTTCACACCTGTAAACATAGCTGCTCAAGAGACCTGAGATCTGAAGGATTGAGGTACAGAGCCAACATGAACACAAAAGTCTACAAGTCTCCATCTCCAATTAACCAGCAAAAAGTTGTGTGGCTCCAGTAGTAAAGTACTAGCTGAGCAAGCAATCGAAGAAGAGTATGTTCCTCTGAGTTCAAGCCATATTATTCAAACATACACACACACACACACACACACACACACACACACACACACACACACACACACACACACACACACACACACACACCACATATGTGACTTTAACCTTAAAGACTTACAAAGGTTCTTCAATAGGTAAGGTTATTATCTAAATATGATTGTGATGGTAAATTCCACTTTTAACTATGAAGAAATAGTCTGTCATCTGCCGCTTACTATCATGCTAGAGCAACTGATATGCATATTCCTCATTATAACTAATTAACAACAAATTATTTCATGTAGTAGACTTCTTTATATTAGAATTCCTTTGAGGGATATTAAGTGAGGCAAAACTTCTTGCTACAGTTTAGAACTTAGTATACTTTTTTATTGTGAAAATACTGTACAGAGGGGTTACAATTACATGAGCAAGATAATGAGTACATTTCTTATCAAGCATTGTAGCCTCCTCCTTTGATTCCCCTTCCCATCCCTTTCCAACCTCCCCTCTATCCCCCCACCCAACCCTCCTCCCCTCCCCCCACCAAAGTTGTAAAGTTTGTTTTTGATATAACGACTTGTACATTGTTGCAATGGGTCCACCAGTATCTCTATTTAAATGATTTGTTTTTTTCCTTCCCCTCCACAAATTTTACAGACATCAAATACAGTGAAAGCAGGGGTTATACCATGGGGGAGGGACATACAAAGCAACAAAGAAATGATCTTATAAATGTGAGAGCTTAGTCTATTTTATGAGTATTTTTTAAATAAATTTTTATTGTGAAAATACTGGACAGAGGGGTTACAGTTTCATGAGCAAGGTAATCAGTACATTTCTTATCAAGCATTACTGCCTCCTCCTTTGTTTTTACCCTACCATCCCTTCCCTCCCACCTCCTCAACTACACTTGCCCACCCTCTGCCTCAATTGTAAAGTTCATTTTTCAACATAGTGTTTGCAATGGGTCAACCTGTATCCCTATATAAACAATTTGTTTTATCTCTTCCCCTCCCCAAATTATACCAACATCAAATACAGTGAAAACAGGGGTTATACCTTGGGGGAGAAACATACAAAGCAACAAAAAAATCAAATGATACCTGGTAAATATGTTAGAAACAATAACAAGAAAGTAAAAACCACTTGTGTCCCTTTCTTGGGGTTCATTTCATTTAACATCTTCTTATCTAAACTTTTCTGCTTGTCCCAGACATATACTAGATATTGCAAATAAGGGAAACCATGGGACCTATGTTTCTTTGGGCCTGGCTTACTTCACTTAATATAATTTTTTCAAGTCTTTCCATTTCCTAACAAATGGGGGCAATGTCATTCTTTCTGATGGAGGCATAGAATTCCATTGTGTATATATACCACATTTTCTTGATCCATTCATCTACTGAGGGGCATCTGAGTTGGTTCCATATCTTAGCTATGGTAAATAATGCTGCAATAAACATAGTCGTGCTGGTAGCTTTAGTATGGTCTTGTTTGTGAGTCTTTTGAGGAGCCTCCATACTGCTTTCCAAAGCGGTTGAACAAGTTTACACTCCCACAAACAATGCAGTAAGGTTCACTTCTGTCCACATCCCCTCCAGCATCTGTTGTTATTAGAGTTCTTGATTATAGACATTGTAACTGGGGTAAGGTGGTATCTCAATGTTGATTTACATTTCTTTTATGGCTAGGGAGGTTGAGCATTTCTTCATGTGTCTATTGGCTATCCTTCTTTTCTCTTCAGAGAAGTTTCTCTTTAAGTCTTTAGCCCACTTATTTATTGGGCAGTTGTTTCTTTGAGGATTTGTTGTTGGGGAATTTAATTTTTTGAATTCCAGGTATATTTTAGATATGAGATCCTTGTCTGTTGTATGGCTAGTGAAGATCTTCTCCCAATCCGTGAGCTTTCTATTGATCTGCTAGCTATGTCCTTTGCCATGCAGAAGCTCTGCAGCTTCGTGCAATCCCTTTTATGAGCATTTTCAAAGCTTTATTTCGCTTAATCTTAAAAAAACATTTTCAATTATGTACACTACTGTTTCTGTGATACAGGTCGGAGACTTACATTGCTTCATCAGCTTTGATTCACAACTGGATTACTCAGAACCTATCTCCTCCTTATACACCAAAATGCCACATTTTAATCATGGGTTATGAGAGAACAACTTCTCCTTCCAAATCAAACACCTATGAAAAGTCTGGCTGAATCATGAATGGTATATAATGGGAAATTCAAGAGCAGGTGATTCTTATAATTACATATTTTCCAGCCCTATGCCAACTTAGTCTCCATGAAATGTCACCTAATACTACAGGGGAAAAACAGACGGGAACAAGAACAATGAGTAATTTAAAATAAAAATCTTTGCTTCTCTTCCTCCAACATGATCACTCTGTTACATTAGAGTGGACTCAGAAATGGCTATTTCTATAAATGAAACTGAAAACTCTCAGACTAAAAAAAGTGACTGTCTTCACAATGAACTAATCCATAGGTCACGTGAACATTCTTCCTTAGCAATACTGAACTCTGTTTTCAAGTAGACAGAAATCTACTGAAAAGTACATATCTCATATGCAAGCATATCTTTAGTGATTAAAAAGCATTTAAGAGATTGTTTTTTAATAGCATGACTTTAAAATGTTTTTATAGAACACATTCACACTGATTTTATTCTTCAGCTTTACAAATGAAGTGATAATAAAGACAAAAGATCAGTACACAAAGACATATCATCAAGGTCAGGACCACATGTGTAGGTTTAAGGCTCTTCTATTGTTTCTAAGACTATATTTGGTTGAATGACAATTCATGATCACCATAGAATTAGTCTATGAGACTGAAACTGTAGATAATGCGGGAAAAAATGAAGTGGCAAACTACATTATTTTAACCAAACTTCTATATATTATTTTATGTCCCATTAACTTTTCTCCAAAAACAAAATGGCATGATATATCTTGAGAAATAAAGGCATTTTTCCTTACATACTTCTTTGAATATTTAATTGTTTAAGTCTGAAAGTTTGTATCTTAGTTACTACAGTATATCCAAGAATTGTTACCAATACAGCCCACCAAAAATGTACTATTGCAATATACACCAAAGTAAGTAGATTGAGAAACATCTATATAAACCATGCACTTGCTGCAATATGTGTTCCTAGCACTGATTAAGCTATAGAGCTGTCATTACTATGACATAGCAATACAAAAATCACGTGAATTTGGCTTGAAATGAAATATCGCTTCTGGCGGTAATATCTATCTGCACATACATTTTCTCACCTTCTACTATAAGACACTTTAAGTGTATAACTAGGTTTGAACTTCTCTGCCAAAGGCTTTCAATTCCATTTAAAAATTATAAAGCATGGAGGTGGGTGAGCTGAACACAGAGAGCAGGTTTAAGGCACTGAAAGTTATCTGTATGATACTATAGTGGTCAACAATTGCTGAAAAAACTAGCACCATTCTACCAAATTCTACCAAATTCTACCAAACAGCAGCAAGAGTAACCCTAAACTTGAGCAGTACTAAAATGAAAAGATAAAGGGAAATTGAAAATGTTGATCAACTTTTTGTTAATTATACATTTTTATCTGGAATAATACTATTTTTAAAAAAGGCGAAGAGCATCACTTAGGACTCCTACTGTCAAAAATCTCAGGTCTAAAAAAGTCAGGCCCTGGTGGCTCCTGCCTGTAATCTTGTTACTCAAGAGGCTGAGATATATGGATTGTGGTTGGGATCCGGCCTGGGCAGGAAAGTCCATGATACCCTTATCTCCATACCAACAAAAAACTGGAAGTGTAGCTATGGCTCAAGTGGTAGAATACTAGTCTTGAGCAGAAAACCTAAGGACAGTGCTCAGGCCCTGAGTTCAAATTCATGTTTCTAATGCATTTATAAGATTATTTCTTTGTTGCTTTGTATGTCCCTCCCCCACAGTGTAACCCCCGCTTTCACTATATTTGATGTCAGTATAACATGTGGAGGAGATGGGGACAAACAAGTCGTTTAAGGATTCAGGTGGACCTGTTGCAACAATGAGAAGTACAAAATGTCATGTCAAAACCAGCTTTACAATGTCGGTTTGGGGGTGGGGGGAGGGAGGTATAATTGGGTGGGGAGGAGGGGGGAGGCTGGGAAGGGAGGTGAAGGGTAAACAAAGGAGGAAGCTGCAATGCTTGGTAAGAAATGTATGCATTATCCTGCCCATGTAATTGTAACCCCTCTGTACAGTATGTTCTCAAATAAAATAAAATTAAATTAAACAAAAAAAAACTTTTTACCCGGAAAAAAAAAAAATCTCAGGTTTGGGGGAAAAAAATGGCAGATTTCTGAAGAAATTTTCAAAAGTCCCAATCTTCACTTTTCCGGGCTCCTTAGGAATAGCTGATGAGTATTTGATGGATATAGACATAGAAAGACCAAGGCCTGAGATTCTTAAGATCTAATACTTGTCTTTGGCTCTTCTTTTTTGTTAGCCTAAGGAATGTAACATTTTGCAGTTTTCCTAAAATGTAATTGGGTCTGGGTTGTAGAAGTGGATCACTTTTTTTTCAACTTACTCATTTACTTAATGTAGTCACCCCCCAAAAGTAATAAAAATCAAACTTTCGAGGGGTCTAAGGGGCACAGAAGGGGAGGAAGGAATGTTGAACAAATGCAATCCTGGTATTCAGTATATACTATGAGGGAAATGAATTCTGTAACTTCTGGGAAGCGATGGGGAAGGGAAACTGGAGGAAAGCAAAGGAAGAGATGATGATGTTGTCCGAAAAAAGAAAGGTACTCATTACCTGACATGCAATGGTAACCCCTCTGTACAACACCTAAATAACAATAAAATTATACTTTGGGCAAGTACAATGTGTATTGGATTGATCAGTGACAGCCAAGACCCTACTCTGTGGGGGGTAGAGATTGTGAGAGGATGTGGGGTGCATGGAAAACCCCTGTGAATCTAACACTTCTCGGAGAAAAACTCAATTTTGGAGTCGTATCCAAGTGTGCATAGGTGTCCTAACTGAAATATGGTAGATTCAGGGGAGAATTCAAAGGATATAAACCCTTAGGAAGGCTAACTCACAGTCAAAACAAAAAACAAAAAACAAAAAAAACTCAGGAAACAGTGTCTTGAATATGGGGTGGAGAAGTCAAGGAGACAGAGTAGATGAATGAAGAGAGGACGAGGAGGAGAATGTAGTCATAAAATTCAATGCATATTCTACAAAGCTAAGAAAAGCTCGAGAAAGGGTAGGTTGGGAGGGCTGGGTGACAATGGTGAAGGGGGTGACATCCACCTAAATACATTGCATTCATTAACTGCTTTGTTGACTGGCAACCCCTGGGCACAATTATTTAAAGATGATATTTTTCTTAATTTAAGGACAACTGACTGGAATTGCTAAGATTTGACTTGGCTCTATCATTTTAGCAAATGTTTTAGCAAACGTTGCCTCCTTCATCTCTAGGGCTCCCCAAAACATCAAATTCGCTTAAGAAATATTAGATTTATTAAATGAAAATTTTGTGTTTCTAGCTGAACATGCCATGTCTTTAAAGGTGAGTTGGGATCTAGGAGATGGAATGAAGCATAACAGATAAATATAGAGATCTTTTTACTTAGATTATTAATGCATTAGTGTGACAAAGTGAATTTTATTTTTGTTTACATCTATGTTTTTAAAAGTTGTAAGAACAAATGCCTTGAGGTCACATCACAGAAACCTAAAAACCAAGCCTCTTTCACGTCTCCTACACACTTCTAGGCATCAGGTCAAGATTGCCACACTACTACTGTTCTCTGCTCATGTTCCAAATAACAATGAAAGTCATCTAGTGCTGAGTGCTGTTTTCCTAGACTCCAGCAGTCCTCCGTCCCATCTTTTGGGGAAGGCTGCCTCTCAGTGGCAGAACATGGCATTTCATGGTCTCTGAAGGGCAATTTTATGTCATTTAAAAAAAAAAAAAAAAAAAGCTGGTAGGATAGATCGGCCTAACACTTAAAAAAACAGATTTAAGAACCATTGTTAGTGACTTCTTTTCAGAATCTCATGTTGGGCTTCAAAGGAAGAGTCTCCATCACCTAGGTATGTAAACATAACAAGAGGTGAAAACGTAACAAATAACAGAAATCAAGTAAAAGAGAATTACTCAAATCAAATGGTCATGTTTGCTGTCCCTTTTGAAAGCTGAAGTGATTATTCACTTTACAGTGAGTGACCTCTGCTGGTCAGAAAGACACATTAATAGATAATACACCTACCAGACAACAGCTGTTATCTTAATTTCCTCAAGGAATTACTCACACACACTGTATGTTATAAAGTGATGCAGGGTATTTATTCACATACAGAACAGGAATAAAGGGACATACCATATATATTTCAAACAGTGAAAATCAAGAAGCAAATATCAAATGGATATCTTTAAATATATTGAATTCTCTTCATTAATGGCCATTCTTATTTGAAAATCAGCTCAAAAAGTCATCTTATTACAAGAACTTATTTAGGAAGAAAATATACCCTGTAATACTTTTTTTAAAATATGTTATTATGAACCATATGTCAAGTGGAAGTTAGCCTTTATACACTTTTAACTGAATGAATAATATTTCTCTCCATCATAAGTATGACTTGATTTTAAAAGCATCTTCATAAAGGATTTATGTAATTAAAGAATATCATCACATAAATGGCATTTGACTTCTCTAAAAGAGCACATGCTACCTTATCAGAAATAATAACTAATTAGAAGACTATAACTGGAGTATTATAGTAAAGCTTTTAATAGCCAAAGTCATAATGTGTTTTTAACCACTGATATACTAAAAACATCACTGGGAAATATGTAGATTTTCTTCCTTTATAATTTTAATAAAGGTCAAGACATATGACTTGTAATATACCAATAAAACACCAAATAAGTTGCCTACAAAAAATTTGATGGAAAAAATTATTATAAACCATGATTGCTTATTATTATAAAATCTCCTCTTCTTAATCTTTTTCTTTTTAACAATGTCCAGAGGGAAAAAAGAGAAACATATTTGGTCTTGCTTCAGCAAATGCTGAAATCTATTTATATGCAAATAAGCTATCCATTATTAGTATGAGAAGAGACTTGTGCATAAAGGGAGAAATAAATTATCACTAGAAGCCATTAATGAAATCTATTTCAAAACATAACATTTTACAAGAGCCCTCACTCATGTAATATTTGTTTAAGCCTCAAGGGGAAATGGTGAATTCTACACTAGATAAAACCTGATACTACATTATTTCCCATGCCAATTTGTTTTATAAAACACATTTATCCTTTCCTTAGAAATGACGAGTGGATCTCCAGTGAGTCTTTCTAGAGAAC
Source organism: Dipodomys merriami (assembly GCF_024711535.1). NCBI lineage: Eukaryota > Metazoa > Chordata > Mammalia > Rodentia > Heteromyidae > Dipodomys > Dipodomys merriami. Next base: position 17,534,564 of record NW_027202826.1, read on the forward strand.
TTCATCTTTGAAATCAAAATCCCATGTGCTTATCACATAATTGCCAGAATTGAGAAAGGAAGGTAATTTTACTCTGTTATAATAAGTATTATTCCTTTAAGTTTAAAACATCAACATTCTTTTTGTAAGCACTAATAGTAATAATGTACAAATACATGACTTTTAAGAAAAAACATGACTCAGGGATAAGGTGAACTTTCATAGAGGAAAAATAAGCCATATTCAATAAACCTATACAATAATTTCATGTTTTACCCTTTTTCCTTTGGTTTTTTTTCTTGTTATCCAGTTCACATATTACATGTATGGTCCAGATTTGAGTTTCTGGTCCACTTTAAACATAGATATTTTTTCATCCTGCCATGTACTTACCTTTGCTTAGGATACTCAATGAATTTAAATAGTTCACTTTGATGCAATCATACTGATTTTGTCCTCTGTTTTAAATTTTTGAAATTTAGTAGTATTCCTATACTTTTTTAATTGCATGGTATTCTTGCTTAGGATACTCAATGAATTTAAATAGTTCACTTTGATGCAATCATACTGATTTTGTCCTCTGTTTTAAATTTTTGAAATTTAGTAGTATTCCTATACTTTTTTAATTGCATGGTATTCTGTAATGTTTTCTTCTAATGACTTTCTTCTAATAACTAATAACTTCTAAGCACTTTTATCTCTTGCTATTTTTACAGTATTGGAGTTTGAGTTCAGAGCCTCATACTAGGCCCAGAATTGTATTACTTGAACCATAACTTCCACCCTTATTTTTTATGCCTAGTCCACGATCCTCCTATTTATACTACCCACATACCTAAAATGACAGGCACACACCACCACTAACTATTGGTTGAAATGGGGAAGGGTCTCACACACTAAAACTTGAATTTCTAAGCACCAAAAACCCCTAGGTTTTGCATGCAGAATGAACATTTTTCCCAATATGGTAGTTGATATCATACACAGAAAGTATTCTATGGCCAAATAAATTTGGGGAAAACATATTAAATGATAGTGAAACAAGTTTTATTATTGTAGATAATATTGAGACCATGGTATACTAATTTATACAGAAAGCAAGTACAGTGTGTGAATCTTTTTTATTATTTTTTATTTTTATTTTTTATTGTGAAAATACTGTACAGAGGGGTTATAATTACATGGGCAAGATAATGAGTACATTTCTTATCAAGCATTGTAGCCTCCTCCTTTGTTTCTCCTTCCCATTCCTTCCCATCCTCCCCCCCCCCGCCCCCCAACCCAATCCTCCCCACAGCCCCCCCCACCAAAGTTGTAAAGTTCGTTTTTGACATAATGACTTGTACATCTCATTGTTGCAATGGATCCACCTGTATCCCTATTTAAACAATTTGCTTTTCCCCTTCCCCTCCACAAATTATACCGACATCAAATATAGTGAAAGCAGGGGTTATGCTGTGGGGGAGGGACATACAAAGCAACAAACAATCATCTTATAAATGTGTTAGAAACAACCGCATGAAAGAAAAAAAAAACATTTAAATATATCTTAGGGTTCATTTCCCTAACATCACCTTATCTGACCTTTTCTGCTTGACTTAGACATATACTAGATATTGCAAATAAGGGAAATCATGGGACCTATGTTTCTTTGGGGCTGGCTTACTTCACTTAATATAATTTTTCCAAGTCTTTCCATTTCCTAACAAATGGGGCAATGTCATTCTTTCTGATGGAGGCATAGAATTCCATTGTGTATATATACCACATTTTCTTGATCCATTCATCTACTCAGGGGCATCTGGGTTGGTTCCATATCTTAGCTATAGTAAATAATGCTGCAATAAACATAGTTGTGCTGGTAGCTTTAGTGTGGTCTTGTTTGTAAACATTTCGGTAAATGCCCAAAAGTGGGATTGCTGAGTTATAGGGGAGCTCTATGTGGAGTCTTTTGAGGAACCTCCATACTACTTTCCAAAGTGGTTAAACAAGTTTACACTCCCACCAACAATGTAGTAAGGTTCCCTTCTGTCCACATCCCCTCCAGCATCTGTTGTTATTAGTGTTCTCAGTGTGTGAATTTCTAAAACATATTTGATCATAGACTTCCTTTTTTAACTCAAACAACTGGGATTCATGTATGACACTTACTAAATCTTTCATTTCTAAGATAGCCATATTTGTCACTCAAGTTTCCCTTGTGATTTCTAATGTACTAACTCTAAAATTGTAATTTTAATCAGCCATAGTAATAGTTAAAAGTGACAAACAAAAGAATCAGAGATATAATTACAACAGACATTTTCTATTGTTATGAAATTCAAAAAGTAAATTAAAGCTAAATAGTTCACATCAAAAAGCCATTTATATAATCGTCGAGTTTGCATATTTTGAAACTGAGCTCTTCTTGTTTGCATAATCAGTCATCTTTAGTAAATGCATACTGTTATCTAGTCAAAAAATAGCATCATCATTTCAACCAGTAATGTCTTCAGATGACCATAAAGATGAAGCAAAAGAGTTTATCACTAGTGAATGGCATTTTCTATAATTGGCTCAGCTGCAAGAAACTTATTCAGGGCTGGGAAGTTGGCTCAGTGGTAGAGCGCTTGCCTTGCATGCCTGAGGCCCTGGGTTCGATTCCTCAGCACCACATAAGCAAAAAGAAAAAAGCTGGAAGTGGCGCTGTGGCTCAAGTGGTAGAGCACTAGCCTTGAGCTGAAGAGCTGAGGGACAGCGCCCAGGCCCAGAGTTCAGGCGCCATGACCAGACCAAAAAAAAAAAGGAAACTTATTCAGCATAGATAGATAGATAGATAGATAGATAGATAGATAGATAGATAGATAGATAGATAGATAGATAGATAGATAGATAGATAGATAGATAGATAGATAATGAATATAAAAGTATATTATATAACTGGGTTTCAGTGGCTTGCACCTGTAATCCTATCTACTCAGGAGGCTGAGATCTGAGGATCAGGGTTCAAAGCCAGCCCAGGCAAGAAAATCTATGAGCCTATTATGTCCAATAAACCACTAGAAAACCAGAAGTGGCATGTAGCTCAAGTGGTAGAGACCTAGGCTTCAGCTGAAGAGCTAAGGGACAGTGTCCAGGCCCAGAATTCAAGCCCCACAACTGACAAAAAGAAGTATATTATATATTTTTTAATATATATATATACACTTTTCAATCAATCTCTCTTCTAACCAAAAACAGGAAAAAAAGAATAAAGAAGCACAATGGCTATGATATGTCTTAAAGTGCTTGACAGAATTATATACCTTAAAAGAATATATGAATAATCAGATAGAGATTTTTAATTTCTAGAAATTCATTTATAAATGGTAGCAAATATTTTAATTCCATTGTTATTGTTATTAATTGTATTTACTGTTAATTCATATGAGGCAAAAAAATCACCTAAATAGGTACAAAGCATTTGGTTTTAGTCTGAATAAAATCTACACATAAAAGTATTTTCCAATAAGCAATTATCTTGAGAATTTAATTGCTCCTCTTTTGTAGGGCCAGGTCAACTTATATAACATGCTTAACAGATATAATCTTGGTAAAAGCCATGTCTGGCCCAGGAAAGAGTGACTTTCAAATCTCAACATAACTGTTGAAACAACTAACTCAAGCTGAGCTATGTAACTCAAAACCTCATTTAGAGTTATAAAAGCCTATGTGATAAACTTAAATAAAACTCTCAGAATATCCTACAGAAATGTTCCATCAGCAACAAGCTATGGAAAGTATCATATTTTGTGATTCACATATGCTTTTTCTAGAGAATACATTTAATATTTTTATTGTGAAAATACCGTACAGAGGGGTTACAATTACATGGGCAAGGTAATGAGTACATTTTTATTAAGCATTGTTGCCTCCTCCTTTGTTTCCCCTTACTGTCATTCTTTATGATGGAGGCCTAGAATTCCACTGTGTATACATAGCACATTTTCTTGATCCATTCATCTACTGAGGGGCATCAGGGTTGGTTCCATATCTTAGCTATAGTAAATAATGCTGCAATAAGCATAGTTGTGCTGGAGAATACATTTAATAGCAAAAAGCTAATTAAAAATGGATAAAAGACCTGAATACATAACTGCTCAACTGAGAACATACAATCAATAGGTACATGAAAAACGTTCATGATCATTATTTAAATACAAACATAATGTAATACTCCCATACATGTTAGAATAGCTATTATCAAAGAAATTAAAATTGAATGTCTAATTTGGGGAGGGGAAGGGAAAAAGCAAAATGTTTAAATAGGGATGTAGGTTGACTCATTGTAACAATGAGATGTACAAAAACAAACTTTACAATTTGGGGGGGGAGTGTAGTTGTGGAGGTGGGAGGAGGCAACAATGCTTGACAGGAAATGTACTCATTACCTTACTCATGTATCTGTAACCCCTCTATACAGTATTTTTACAATAAAAAATTTTAAAAATTAAAGACCCGCCTTCTGAGGAGAAAGGAGGATTTATGTATACTGTTGGTAGGATGTATACTGGTGTACTCATTATTGAGAATGACATAGGGATTCCTCAAAATTTTTAAGGTAAAACTACCGTAAAACCAAACAATTTCTGTTCTGATTTATTTATAAAGAAAACAAAATCAGCATCTCATGGAAATGTCTGAACATACTTGTTCAATTTGGAATTATTTACAGAGGCCAAAATATGACAACAATCTAAGCGTCTGAGCTCAACAGGAACAGGGGACAAATACAGCCAGAATACTCAATGTATATTTGACAAAGGAAGTGGAAAATGTGAAATGGGTCTTGATGAGGGCCAATGATAGAAAGGGTGACTCTGAAAAGGAAGTATTAGACACTTAGATGGACACATTGAATTGCAACCTCCTTGGTACATTTTTTTGAAGAAAATTATTACCTTTTCAAAAGCAGTAAGAGTTGGTGAGTCTGAATATACATATATATATATATATATATATATATATATATATATTAGGATTTCAAACCAAATAAGCAAGGCCTAATACTGCTTAATCTCTCTTCTACCCAGAATATTTTTAAAATCCTTCAGGGGGTAGGGAGGGAGGAGTTGGGAGTTGGGGAGGGAAGGTATGGTAGGGGAAAAACAAAGGAGGAGGTAATGCTCGATAGGAAATGTACTCATTACCTTACTCATGTAACTGTAACCCCTCTGCACACTATTTTTACAATAAAAATATATACAAAAATCCAAAAAAGTCAAATTTATAGGAAACGAACTGAGAATGATGAATAGCAGAGTAGGGATAAAGGAAGAGGAAGAGGGAAGTGAGCCCAGGGGAGATGTACATCAAAGGCAAAATGCTGCAACAATGCAGGATCCATCAGCCTAGAAATCTAAGGTACCATGTTAAGACTACAGTTAATAATATCACATTGCATACTGAAATTTTAATGATAGATTTTGTAAGTGGTCTTATCATAAAAATGTGTAACTATATAATATGGGATATGCTAGCTGGATTGACTGCAGTAATGATCAAAGTTAGGATGTGTGTGTGTGTGTGAGAGAGAGAGAAAGAGAGAGAGAGAGAGAGAGAGAGAGAGAAAGCTTCATGTTGTATACTAAATATCAAATATTATTTCCTGTAAACTTGAGCCATATTACTCAGAATATACAATATGTGGTAGTATAAATAATGTAAAATCAGTTGTGACAAGAATAAGTGTAAGAGTGTTACTATATGGTCTTCATTTGATGTAAAATGTCTCTAATTGTTGGGAAGAAGTAAAGTAGATCAGAGGACTGTAAAACTCATCCATGTACATTAAATTTCCACAAATATTTAAATAGGGATATTTCAATTATATTAAATATTACCAAAATAGCTAGTCTTATTTTAGTAATAGCGATGAATGAGACACCTACTCCTGTTAAATTTCTATTGCTATATTCAGAAAATTAAACCAAATTATAGGGTTCAAATGGAAGGATCAATAAACTACTTTTTTAGCTTTATTATCTATCTTTGATATTAAAACATTATCAATGAGATTTCCCTTATTTCTGGTTATGTTCAGCAGAATTTCTCAAAATGGTTAATTATAAAATTACCTATTCTGTCAACTTAGAAAGAGGCTATCAATAGTTTAAGAAGAGATCCAAGAAAAGTGCCTGTGACATGGCATAATTTATCATGTATTGACACTGCATGGGTCTAAGCCAGAACTACTTCAAGCCAAATTTAAGTCATCCTTACCTTCTCTTTCAGAGATCATTCCTCAAAACTGAAAGTAAAACTTACAGAAACACATCCTTAATTGGTCCAATAAATCAACTTCACATCAGTAAAAAGCAATTATGGAATATTTGGTTTTATTCCATTTTAAATCAATCTATAAAATCTTGTGTTAATCTCTGTACAAAAGATATTTTTAAAACTAAAGGTATTTTCCTACTTCATTTTCCTCCTTAGTCTATTGATTTTTTGAGAAATCTCATACTAATTCATGAGTAAACCATATTACAATTATAAAATATCACAATCAGATGTCATTAAAATAAACATATTAGTCACATAAGATCTGTAGTCATACTAACAGAACCATAAACAAAATGTCAAAACAGATGTTATCTTAACATCTGTGGGAAAACAAGCTTAGAATTTAGTGAAACAGTAGTTAGTTAAGATAGCTTAATTATTTTCCTTTTCTTTAACTGTACAAAGGAACCACCATTCAGCAAAGCAGTTTATGAATCCAGTGCGTCTCGGTCAATGTCACCCCTTTCAACATTCCACCTATCCCTCCTCTACCCATCTTGCTCTTAATTTTCAAGGATATACACTGGATTCTCTCTCTCTCTCTCTCTCTCTCTCTCTCTCTCTCTCTCTCTCTCTCTCTCTCTCTCTCTCTCTCTCTCTCTCTCTCTCTCTCTCTCTCTCTCTCTCTCTCTCTCTCTCTCTCTCTCTCTCTCTCTCTCATGCCATACAGAGGGATTACAATTACATGGGCAAGATAACGAACACATTTCTTATCAAGCATTGTTGCCTCCTCTTGTTTCCCCTTCCCATCCCTTCCCATAGTCCTCCCCTCCCGCCACCCTATCCTCCCCCACCCCCCACCAAAGTTGTTAGTTCGTTTTTCAACATAAGGACTTGTACATCTCATTGTTGCAATGGGTCCACCTGTATCCCTGGTTAAACGATTTGTTTTTTTCCCTTCCCCTCTACAAATTATACCAACATCAAATACAGTGAAAGTATGGGTTATACTGTGGGGGAGGGACATACAAAGCAACAGAGAAATCATCTTATAAATATGATAGAAACACAAGAAATCAAAGAAAGGTTGGACAAATGGGATTGCATGAAATTGCAGAGCTTCTACATGGCAAAGGACATAGCTAGCAAGATCAATAGAAAGCCCACGGATTGGGAGAAGATCTTCACTAGCCATACAACAGACAAGGGTCTCATATCTAAAATATACCTGGAACTTAAAAAATTAAATCCCCCAACAACAAATCTTCAAAGAAACAACTGCCCAATAAAAAAGTGGGCTAAAGACTTAAAGAGAAACTTCTCCAAAGAGGAAAGAAGGATGGCCAATAGACACATGAAGAAATGCTCAACCTCTCTAGCCATAACAGAAATGCAAATCAAAACAACATTGAGAACCACCTCACCCCAGTTAGAATGGCTATAATCAAGATTTCTAATAACAACAGATGCTGGAGGGGATGTGGACAGAAGGGAACCTTGCTGCATTGTTGGTGGGAGTGTAAACTTGTTCAAGCACTTTGGAAAGCAGTATGGAGGTTCCTCAAAAGACTCCACATAGAGCTCCACTATGACCCAGCAATCCCACTTTTGGGCATTTACCCAAATGATCACAAACAAGACCACACTAAAGCTACCAGCACAGCTATGTTTATTTCAGTATTATTTACCATAGCTAAGATATGGAACCAACCCAGATGCCCCTCAGTAGATGAATGGATCAAGAAAATGTGGTATATTTATACAATGGAATTCTATGCCTCCATCAGAAAGAATGACATTGCCCCATTTGTTAGGAAATGGAAAGACTTGGAAAAAATTATATTAAGTGAAGTAAGCAGGGCCCAAAAAGAAACATAGGTCGCATGGTTTCTCTTATTTGCAATAACTAGTATATGTCTGAGTCAAGCAGAAACGGTCAGATAAGTTGTTAGTGGAATGAACCCCAAGATAAACATTCAAATGAGTACATTTCTTATCAAGCATTGTTGCCTCCTCCTGTTTCCCCTTCCCATCCCTTCCAAACTCCGCCCTCCTCCCCGCACCCACCCCCTCCACGCCCCACGCCAAGGTTGTAAAGTTCGTTTTCCACATAACGACTTGTAAATCTCATTGTTGCAGTGGGTCCACCTGTATCCCTATTTAAACAATTTGTTTTTTCCTTTCTCCTCCACAAATTATACCAACATGAAACACAGTGAAAGCAGGAATTATACGGTGGGGGAGGGACATACAAAGCAACAAAGAAATATCTTATAAATATGTTAGAAACAACTGCAAGAAAGAAAAAAAAAACAGTTGAATCCTTATCTTGGGGTTCATTTCAGATTCTTAACTGCATTTTTCCCCTCTTCTCTGAATTTGTCTACCTCTTTCCTTTTGACCTTACCCCTTTCAAGAACCTACTTCCTACTTCCTTTATTAGTCTTATACTAATAGATACAAAACTATATTGTATCTATCTAATGAATCTAGATTAAAATTCAGTTGACAAAATCAGAAGAAAGCTCATACCGTTTGGTCCAGTCCGAGACTGGAACCCACACTTGATATTTGATTTGCTCACTGGCTGACATTTTGGTCTTCATAATTTTAACCTTCACAAAAAACATTTATCTATTATTTACAAAACAAAAAGAGCAACAAAATTATGGTTCTCAAAATCTCACTGCATTTTAATACTTTTTGAGAAATAAAGGGTTAATCTTCACATCTGGATTGCTAATCTTCTATTTGAGATGTAATAAGAGGACAGTTCTGTGAGCTCATTCATCTTTTGGGCTTAAGTTCCTAATCCATTATCACTGGATATTCCAATAACTTGTTTCTGTGTAATCATATAACCTTTATATTTGGTTCAGTTTTCACTACACACTTGGTCACTTAATGATAATGAAGTGTGGCTGAAGAAGAGATCATAAAACAGACAAGCCAATAAGAGTTACAGGAACTATTATTACTTTATTCTTAATTCATATATGTATATATATATATATATATATATATATATATATATATGGTTTCCTTGGAACTACATATACCCAAATCAATTTGAATTGTTAGCATTCTAAATTAACGGGCATCATTTAAAAGCTTTTAAAGATACATATTACTTAGCTGTACACTGCTCACATTCAATATGCTCACATGTTTCAAAGCAAAACATTCTAAAAAAATTTGGTCCCAAGTTTTGTTCAATGGGAACAAATAATTCTCCTGCTGGCAGAACACAAAAAGATAAATTTTTTCCATAAAGAAAAATATTGAGAAGTAACTCTAAGTCAGCCACAAAGTATGTGCAAAATAACAAATTCTTGGATGTGATCATGTTAGAGTTTAATAGAAACTGGATAATGTGTAAAATAAGCATAAAATCTAGTCAGTTAAATCTTAAGTATCAATGACTAGCAGCAGATTAAAAATGAGTTTAAAGGGGCTTATTTTATCTAACTGTTCTTCCTCTAATTATGGCATATTATACTGAACATGCAATTCTTTGTGCAGTTTTTAGGAATCCTACCAACTATCGTAAGAATAAGGAACTCAATTACTAAAATACCCATTGCATGTTTGAATTCTTGTGTCCATTATATAGGACAGAGTCTGTCTCATAGTAGGTTCTCAAAAATATTTGCAAAATACATGAAACTATGGATGAGTATTCTGGTCTAAGAAACATGAGAAATGGCACTGCCCTTATTGTTATAGTAAATTCAGTTAAAGAGCAAAGGTAGAATGGGTCTGGCACTTAGTTTAGAACAAACTTCTCTTTCTTTTTGCATGTGTTTTGACTAGCTTTTGAGAGGAGAGGAGTAGTATCACTCACTAAAGTGTTTAAAAAGGAGGTTGGGAAGGTGGCTCAGTGGTAGAATTCGATTCTTCAGTACCACATAGGCAGAAAAAGCCAGAAGTGGTAAAGTGCTAGCTTTGAGCTGAAGAGATGAGGAACAGCACCCACACCCAGAGTTCATGCCCCATGACCGGAGGGGGGAAAAAATGTTTACAGGGCACATAGATACAGAAGTCTGGAGTTTAGGAAACAAATGAAAGTTGAATATATAAATTTGAACTTGAAAGCTAATAGTAGGAATGCCTTATAGTTCTGGCTCAGCTTTAGTATTGAGGTCAGTGCTGCAGCCATTTGACTTTGAAGAAGTGAGTACACTGAATGCTGGTCATTCATAGTACCATAGCATCTGGCATTATGAACATGCATGCTGCCATCATTTCCCATCAGCAGCACTACAGGGAAAACAAAGCATCATATAACCATGTTGGATTAATCAGCAGTTGATTATTAATTTCCATGACCATTGTAATTTTGAATGTTTATTGAACAAGCTTTATAATATTAAATACAACCATTCTGTAGTCACCTAATTTTATTCAGGAAAAAGTTCTATTTGGGAAATATAACAATTATAACTATGAGATAAAACCAAAACATTAACTCTGCTGCATCAAAACTAACCAAAAAGAAAATGTCCAAAAATAAGTACATTTTGAACTTCCTTCTACTGAATATACTAAGGGATATAACCACATAAAAATAAGAACATATTAGAGACTCAGTGATAATTTTGTACTTAGGAAGGTCTATTTCATTGTCACATTTTTAGATCCAACAGTGAAAAGATTAAAGACAATTTCCTCTCAAGTGACTATGTGAAGTAACTGGTGTATTCATTAAGGGCAACAATTTTAAGTTGTCCTTGAAAATATTCAGAAAGATGTATGAGTCGTGCATTAATAAAATTCTATCCTCATTATGGCTTTTATATAAAGTCAACAAACATTTCTTTTATATGCCTTTTGTTTTATGCTTCCTTGGTTTCAAGCTCTGTTTGATTTTCCTTTCAGAAATTTTTTCTTACTTTCTATTTTAGAACACAGATTCTCATGATAGAGATAATGTACTTTAACACATACATTTGACAATAAAACTGCAGTTGATGCCATTTCTAACAATGACATTGAACAAACTGTATTTCAAGTATAAGCCTGCATAGAAGTCAATTTCATAAATAATTGTCCACATGACTACAGAAACTTAAGCCTGAGAGATGATATTATTCAATAATAAGCAAAATCTTTAGTACATGTGCCATTCCATTCATACAGATCAAATATACCAAGGCAAAACAAAACTTCTTACACTTTTATTTTCCTTTAGAAAGAAAATCATCCTTAAATTTAATCATTCATATCACAACTCCCAAAATTTTTTGAAGAATACATTTCATTTCAGAATCAAGACTTAATAAATACTAGACATGAAAAATCTTTATCTCACTTTTAAATTATCCTTTTAAATAAATAATTATATTAAATTATAAGTATATATTAGAAAAAATAATTTTGGACCTTCAATGGTCTTATCCTTCTCCTTAAAGCAATTTAGTCTTATGTTTACACAAATTAATATATTTTTAAAAACAGATTTACCATTTTATCAGTTGTCCAGGCTGGCCTCAAATTGATATTACAGTCATGTCAGTAAGTACATTAAGCTGGGAATTGTTTATTCTCCCACTATTTACCTAGTACTACACTAAGTTACTGAACATATAGTGGCAAACAAGAGTGATATAATCTTTGCCTTCACAGAATTCATGCTCTAGCACAAACCAAGTTATAAACTCACAATGGCTCTAAATGGTTGGCTGGAAGACCGGCCACACAATAGTAAAATGTCTTTCAATATATTTATTGAACAAAACTAAAGGAATCTTCAATATCACTAAAACTTTAGCACACAAAGATACTTTAAAATTATTAGTGAATATAATACAGTAAAGGAACCAAAACTATTACTCTAAAGTATAAAATATACACATATATAATTTTGGAATGTTGTTCTATTTTTAAAATAATTAAAATCTTATTATATCTGTGTGTGATTCAAAAGTATGTGTGTTTGTACTATGAATATTTTCTAAATTAATTATATAAAGTAGGTAATAATATTATTATCCCATTTTACAAACAAGAAACTTGAGTAACAATTTATTGTGCAATAGATCATGCGACTAACCAAGTAGCAGAGCTGATATTCCATTCTGGGATCCTACTTCGGAAATCTGTGAACTTAGTTCATTAAGTTTCCTCTGCATTTTTTATTCAGTCTCCTTAACCTTATTCTCCACTCTCATTAATCTTAACTTGTTACTATTAAATTTTCTTTTACCACAGCAACTGTAAAGTGGCCAATCTCTAAACAAAATATTAAAGAGAACTGAATGTTTAGATAGGAGAAGGAGAATGACCTTCTATTTGTCGAGTATTTGGAGGAAGCAGAAATTAATATTTTTAATAAAAATAATAGATGGTATTTCAGTAGGAAATGTGGGTTATAGGAAAGAACAGTTTTTAAATTATGGAATCCATTAATATATACTACTTTAATAAAATTAAATCGATTAATCAAACATAAAAAGAGCATCTCTGAAATATCTCCAAGAGATAAATATTATCATTATTATCGGTGCTATTTTTCAATATAACAGAATTTATGAAGTACTACTGTGAAACCAAAAAGTATTTCAGAGCAGGGCCTTCTAAGAGTAAGAGTAATAGAATAATATCAACCTATTCTGCCCACCTGACAAGTTTGTTATAAGAATTGAAAGAAAAAAATTAAAGTTTTTTGGAAACTATTAAGTATAATTCCAGATAAATGCAGCAATAGATACTCCTATTAAAGTGAGGAGAAACTGCTGGCCCTCTGCTTGTAGTTAAATTGTACCAATAACACATTGTATGGGTTTGTCAATTTTCCCCAACAGATCCAATCAAAATAATATCATAAGATATTCCCACTTAATGGGGAAAAAAGTCTTCCTTTTAGGTCAACCTTAATGATCCTATTTAAAGACTACTTTTAAAAATAATCCAAGGAGGGCTGGGAAGGTGGCTCAGTGGTAGAGCGCTTGCCTTGCAAGCCTGAGGCCCTGGGTTTGGTTCCTCAGCACCACATAAGCAAAAAGAAAAAAGCCAGAAATGGCGCTGTGGCTCAAGTGGTAGAGTGCTAGCCTTGAGCTGAAGAGCTGAGGGACAGCGCCCAGGCTCAGAGTTCAGGCCCCATGACCGGACCCAACAAAAATAAATAAATAATCCGAGGAATAATTTAATCGTACGTATCAAGCAGCATAAACTTGACCCAGAAAGTTCCAGTTTCTATCAGGATGTTGCAATGTACATCCTGCAGTAAGAAAGAGTGCACTTTTCTGATCCACACTAAGATCTTCATACTCATGTTGATATACCTTGTGCTTTAAGTAGAAAAAATTATCTCTTAAATTGTTGAACTCAAAGTGGACAAACCATTCCCCTTATTTCCCATATTATGTTTTTAGTAGAACAGCAACCTAAGATATCAAACTACTGGTTATCAGATTTATGCTTTTAGAAGCTATCAGCTGACGATGAAGATTACAATCTCTACCTGTAACCTATTCCGATGGTAAAAAATTAAAATTTAACTGCGCAAAATTAGGACTAACTGGCTAACTCTATAATTTGAAGTTTTCTGTATGCCAGGAGTTTAATTTTGACTGAAGGACCACATGATACATTTTTTAAACAAATTTTCTTGATTCACTTTTAATCTGCCAGTTACAGATGGTAATAATGTTTTACTGTTAGATATTTAAATAATGGTATTTATCTTCTGATTGTAAGGTTGTGATAATGTATGTGAAAATAATCACTGGTCAGAACACCAATATACACTGGCAATAAAACGCTGTATTCCTCACCTCTAAATATTTTTGTCTCAAATGAAATAGCTATAAATGAAGGAAGTAAAGAAAGAAGGAAAAGAAGAAATGGAGGGAGGGAGGAAAGAAGGAAGGGAAGGAAAGGTGAATAGTTGGAATACATTGATGCAGCAGGACTATAGCAAAACTTTCTCTGGAAACTCCTTCATCATTATTCAATGATTCATGTTGTTATTGTAATGAAAAATCCATGAAAAATTATAAAGAAATATGTTCTAGTTCAAATAAATTTGGACTTATGTAATTAATTGACAATGATTAAATTATACAGGAATTAATAAATAATCTAGGAACAAATTCTTTTTTTTAATTTAAATTTTATTTTATTTTATTTGAGAACATACTGTACAGAGGGGTTACAATTACATTGGCAGGATAATGCATACATTTCTTACCAAGCATTGCAGCCTCCTCCTTTGTTTACCCTTCACCTCCCTTCCCAGCCTCCCCCCTCCCCCCCACCCAATCATACCCCCCTCTCCCCCCCCACACCGACATTGTAAAGCTTGCTTTGACATGACATTTTGTAATTCTCCTTGTTGCAACAGGTCCACCTGAATCCTTAAACAAATGTTTACCTTTTTATTAATGTTTCTTTATTGTGAAAACACCGTACAGAGGGGGTTACAATTACATGAGGAAAGTAATAAGTATACTTCTTATCAAGCATTGTTGCCTCCTCCTTTGTTTTTTCCCTACCAACCCTTCCCTCCTACCTCCTCAACTACATCCCCCCCCCACCCCGCCCCCGCCAAAGTTGTAAAGTTCGTTTTTCGACATAACCTCTTGTACATCTCATTGTTGCAATGGGTCCACCTGTATCCCTATTTAAACAATTTGTTTTTTTCCCCTTCCCCTCCCCAGATTATACCAACATCAAATACAGTGAAAACTGGGGTTATACTGTCGGGGGAGGAACATACAAAGCAACAAAAAATGCACCTTATAAATATGTTAGAAACAATAGCAAGAAAGAAAAACCACTTGTGTCCTTTTCTTGGGTTTCAGATAAGATGATGTCTGGGAACAAATTCTTTTTTTGGGGGGAGGGGGGTCCGGTCATGGGGCCTGAACTCTGGGCCTGGGTGCTGTCCCTCAGCTCTTCAGCTCAAGGCTAGCGCTCTACCACTTGAGCCACAGCGCCACTTCCGACTTTTTTCTTTTTGTTTATGTGGTGCTGAGGAATCGAACCCAGGGCTTCAGTCATGCAAGGCAAGCGCTCTACCACTGAGCCACCTTCCCAGCCCCTTGGGAACAAATTCTTACTACTTGCTTTACAAAAATATTTCCTTAGCTAGGCGCTGGTGGTTCATAACGCCTGTAATCCTAGCTACTTAGGAGGCTGAGATCTGAGGATTGTTGTTGAGAGCCAGCCCAGGCAGGAAAGTCCATAAGACTCTTATCTCCAATAAACCAGGGGAGAAGAGTCATTAGACTGAACACTAGAACACCTACCATTCAGTTTGAGTCTTCTCAAAACATATGAACTAGTAGTTTAAACACCCCTTAACCCTAATCTCTCACACTCCCAAATAGGAGGAGATTTAATCAAGTGATAGTCTTGTCGACCTACAGGAATCTACAATTTCATAAAATATAATTTGAAGATGGCCAAATCCTTTATACTGCTTGGATAAAATTCACATGACTCATCACTTTTTATTTCATTTTGATCAAAGATGACTAAGACTGATAGAAGCATAAAAGCAATTTGTTCAATTCTTCATCATGACAAGGCATTCCATCAACTCTGACCTGGATGCCTATCAAATACAACTTGTGATTTAACAGTCCACCAGTTTCGGTCTTAGCCATCAGGGACCATGAATGAAAAATTTATTTCCATTCATTCCACTTCATCTGTGCTTAGAACTTTAATCTCACCAATAAATATAGCCTTAACGGGATTCTATTGCAACTTTAGAACAAATTGTATAAATATTTTCAATAACAACATTTGAAGTAATCCATATGACCAACATTTCTATGTTTCTTTGTAAGCTATTTTCCAAATTTGAACAATTAACTTTTGCCCCTACATTCTTATAGTTGACCTTTACTATAGAGTATGGAAAAAAATGAGATACCTCAGTGGTAGCATTCATAATATTAATCTCAATAAGTATCAGAGAAAGATTGATTGAAACAATAGTGAAATCAGACCACTTATCGTACATTTTATGCAATCTGTTACAAGAGCTACTAAAGCATAAGACATTATACTACAGAAAAATGTTATTTTTCAAAGTTATAAATAGCACTGTTAAACAACAAAGGAAAGCAAAATATATGAGAAGTCATGAGGATTACATCTATAAGCTCTGACATTTATTCTAATTTAATCTTTCTGTATTTCTTCAATGGTAAACTCAACTATAAAAAATGGTTTTCGTATTTTAAAAAATCTCCCTAAGATGCTTTAGAGCTTTCTGATCATAAATAAGAGACGAGGCCTGCATAAGAAAGTCTTACAATTTGCTGTAACTTGCCCAGATTAACAAATTTGTATATGTGTATGTGCTTAAACATTATATATAAATTTTTATACTTATACATTATATATTTATATATAAGTTGCTTATTATATGTGTAGCATAATTTTACTAGCCTTTCAAGTAGATAATTACATAAATCATATAAGACTTTTGTAATATGAAGCTTTCTAATTAGAAATTGATGTAAACAAAATCTGGCATATATTTTAAATTGCTCATAAAGAAATACATAATAGCACAAAGGTATTGTGAAGGGCAGGCAATTTGTTCATTATGATACAAGATGTAGCTGGGTACCAGTGGCTTATACTAGTAGCTACTCAGGAGGCTGAGATTTGAGAATACAGTTGGAAGCCAGCCCAGGCAGGAAAGTTCTTAGGACTCCTATCTCCAATTAACTACCGAAAAGCTCAAAGTAGAGCTATGGCTCAAGTAGTGTAGTAGAGTACCAGCCTTGAGCAAAAAGCACAGGTACTGTGCCCAGCCCCCCTCCACACACACACACACACACACACACACACACACACACACACACACACACACACACATATACACACACACACACACACATACACACACACACACACACACACACACACACATATACACACACACTGTAATGAACTAGGGCACAGGAGTAACTACTCCTCTGTTTGTTTCCATGAGAGGGATTTCCTTAAAGATTCACAGATTATGCTATCATAGATTATTCTTACCATATGAAAAGGGAGATTTTTACATCATGGATAGAGTTTTCTATTTCAAGTATACTACAATACATAGTTTCACAAAGTTTTTATAGATGTGTTCATACAAGTGGAGAAGCTGATGCCTGGGATAAGAGAATATCTTCAAAATTGTTGTGTTTAAATGTTTTCATGGTTATGACCCCAAGTAAGGAGTCACAATTACTGGCCTGAATAATGAATGATATACAGCAATCAAAATATGCTAAACATATGAATTACTCAAATTTGACTAAAGTTTTAAATGTTCTCTACATAACCCTAGAAGTACATTTTCAACATCGGCCCTGAAAAGGCAAAATAGACATTTGAAGGTATATTTTCATTATTTCTTGCTGACATAGGTTCACTCCAATTTATGTTTAATAAAACCTTATGGCTGTGGGAGAAGAACTGTTCTGAAAAGGTGCAGTGAGATGGAAAACTGTCTTTCTCAACTTTTTCCCACACTATAAAATAAGGGGAAAAGGCATTGTATAGTTCAAACAAAAGGAATTGTTACAATTTCTAAAAGCAGTACTCTGCAATGAATTTAATTTAATCTTTACAAAATAACTTGACTGGAAAACAGTTCAGGAGGCCACGCTGAACGATGAATTTCATTTATAGCAAAATAAAATGGCTAAGAGAACAACTATAATCTCTCCTTCATACACTATGTGAGTGCTATGATTTAATGGAACACCATTTTTCTGACTAGCACTGGATGCAAATTTAAAGTTGTCAAAGCCAAAAACACTTTAGACAAATACTTTACAATGCAAATAATCTCTGTGAAATAGTTTAGATCATATTAACATCTCAAGCTGATAGCTTTCCTTCAAATTTGCCCAATATTCAATCTCATTGTTTCTTACTATATTCAATTCCAATTAGTAACCATTAGTCAAACTTTGAAATGTCTCATGTATCCAGGATAGTAAATCATATAGACAGAAATGTTGTAAAAATACTGGGGAGAATAATTATACAAAAACTATTTTGCAGATGACCTCAATATTCAACAGCCCACTTTTCATTGCAAAAAGATAGAGATAGTTATTTAAGAGATATAAAGACAGAGAGACAGAATAAGAGATGAAATGTGAGAGATATAGATCTATTAGTTTACATGTATTAGTATAATTTATGGGTTTTAAATAAATAGATGTATACAAAATCTACAATTTGTTTACTATACTGATCTCTTTAAAAAAAAAAAAACTAAATCCACATTATTGACTATCTGACAAAGAGGACTACTTTGCTAATGGGGTAAAATTCACCTAGTCTACAAACATTATGGCAGAAATAAATAGTTCCCAGGTTTATCACAACAAACAGGACCATGAAGATAATGCCAGTTTCCAAGTATCTAGAAATATCTTCTAAACAATAGTAATTATATAGCTAATTTCGGGTATAAGTTCTAAAAACTGAAATATGTACGCATGTGTATATACATGTGTATATTTTTATGTTTTTAATATGTTTATTATAAAGATACTGTAGAGAGGAGTTACAGTTACATGAATAAGATAATGAGTACATTTCCTATTGAGCACTGTTACTCCCTCCTTTGTCCCCTACTATCCCTTCCCTCTCCACCTCCCCAACTCCTCCCTCCCTGCCAAGTTTAAAGTTCATTTTCAACATAGTGTTTTATACACCTCATTATTACAATAGGTCAACCTGTATCCTTGTTTCAGCATTTTATTTCCCTTCCCCTCCCCAAATTAGAAAAATGTATATACAAGATGCAGGGCACTGGAATCAAATACAGTGAAAACGGGGGTTACACCATGGGGGAAGAACATAAAAAAGAAACAAGAAAATCACATAGTGCCTTTAAAACAAACAGCCACAAAGAAAAAAAAAACTCTTGTGTCTGTATCTTGGGATTCATTTTGCTTAGCATCATGTGTGCATATTTTTAATAATTGAATACTCCTAAAAAAAAATAAAGCAGAGGCTACAAAATAGGTTAGCATTCATGAAAAATTCCTGAGAGACGAAACTGAGTTTGAAAAGTAATACCCCACTGTTGCACTGAAAGAGGAATAAGTGTGAAAGACAGAAGTGAGGGAGGACTGGCAGAATCCTTATCTGGGGAGACTGAGCAAAACAAAAAACAAAGAGACACTACTGCTTCCCTCTGTCAAGAAGAGTTCTTTCTGGGTGGAGGTGGATGAGAGGTGGGGGCAAAAAAAAAACCCAAAGTGGAGAAACCATAGGCCAAGATAAGGAGCAGCCGGTAAGTAAAACAAAGTATGTGAAGACAAAGTGTCAAAAAATGATAGAGGCAGGTATCAGCTAGCTTTGTGTCTCATTGAAAAAATTACCGTGAGCATGCTCAAACACAATTCAGCTCATTCTCCTGGCTCAGGTAAATTATACCAGCCAAGTCTGACCAGCTAAGACCAAAGACTAGATGTGTCCCACTCGGCCTGGATTGTATGGGGAGTTGTGGTGTTAATTCAATTGTCATTTATCTTTAACAACAGGTGGACCCATTGCAACAATGACATGTACAAGTGTACAAGTTCTTATGTCAAAAAAGAATGTTACAACTTTACAACAAAGGAGGAGGCAACAAGGATTGATAAGAAATGTACTCATTATCTTGCCCATGTAATTATAACCCCTCTGTATGGTATTTTCACAATAAAAAAAAAAAAAACAGTGTCCATGTTTGAAGGATAAATCACAAGTGCACTAGCAATCTCATTTTTAGAGATAGTTAAGTACAGACAAGCATTTGAAGAAAGGTAACACAATTAAATTGATACACTTAATAAATAAATAATTCATAACCAAAGAAATAAAGTGAAACAGTTAGAATCCTAATTTCAATCAAAATATTTAATATCTTAAGGGAGATATATTACATATGAAGACTAAGAAATCTGAGGTTAAATTAAGAAATTTAGGGAGATAGATTGTACAACAAAAGCATAAATGAACAAAACAGACACATAAAAGCATAATCACATAGTCAGATTAATATCATTTACAAATGAATGAGCTTGAAAATGGGACATGATTATACTCCAAAAATTTACAAAGGTATAAAGGATTAGAAGTTATTGAAAGGAAAGACAATGTAGAAGTTTGAAGGCTGGAAAGACAATATGGAAACAAAATATTGCTGAGAATTTTCAAGAATAAATTTATTTCTGAGGTTTATATCTTAAAACTAGCAATCAGTTATTACTATTCTCTAGGTTTCCTGCTGTTTAGTCCTCTATTAATTTTAGAATTGCAATTTCTTAGGCTCTTATTCATTACATTCCTCCTATAATGTAAAATTCACTTGAATTTTAAGATACATAAACTTTACACAATTAGCAATACTAACCCTTTATAGGATTACGAACTACTACTATCCAAATCTAGTTATACTTTTAATAATCACTGCTAATAATTTTCTGAGAGAAAGGCATATGTATACAGATCAAGAGCCAAACAGGACAAATAAACAAAAGGCATACAAATAAACCCTCATATCTACTCAAGCACTATACGTAATAAGAAATATGAATATCAAAAACAGTGACATAGCCAACAAAAGTACATTGCAAGAAAAGCAATGAAGTTAGAACATTATATAGAGATTTATTTTGGCCAGTTGTGAGGCCCAAACTCTGGGCCTGGGCACTGTCCCTCAGCTTTTCAGTTCAACTCTAGTGTTTTACCAGTTGAGCCACAGTGCCACTTCCGGCTTTTTCTGTTTATGTGGTGCTGAGGAATCGAACCCAGGGCCTCATGCCTGCAAAGCAAGCACTGTACCACTGAGCCACCTTCCCAGCCCTATTATTTACATATTTTTATTCTAAAAATACTGTACAGAGGGGTTACAGTTACATGAGTAAAGCAATGAGTACATTTCCTATGGAGCATTGTTACCTCCTCCTTTGTTTTTCCCCTAACACCCCTTCCCTCCCCACCGCCCCAACTCCTCCCTCCTCCCCTGCCCCAAGTTGTAAGGTTATTTATAGCATATAAAATGTCATTGCACTCATTTCCGATTTAAAATTATCCCAAATTAACCTCCATATGCATCACCCAACATCTTCGCTTCTCACATTTGTACCTCATCTAATAGAAAATCTCCTCTGCTAATTGTTCTACCTAACATCACTGACATTATAACAACTGCCTATTGACTGTTTTTATTCTTGATTCCCTCCAATTCCACCAAAGTGTGTCAGGTGAAATGCAAGTTAAAGCCTACCAATTATCTATTCCAAACCTTCTAAAGCATGACCTACCAAGCCATCATTTCTAGATATATCTGCTACTCTCTCAATGTTCTTTCTGCTATACCTTCCTGGCTTCTTTGCTTTGTGATAAACTTCTCAAGCTTTCTTGTAGTACCTGTTTCCTTTCTTGCAATTCCCTCAATCACCTCCATTTTCTCTGGCCTTTATTCAGAAGACACCAACCCACGAGGCTGCTTGGATAACCCTATCGAAAATCTCACCTCACAATTCTCTGCATTTTTTTCTGTTAACAACCAATTAACATGTTACATGCTTTATATTTTATTTGTTGTCTGTCTCCTTTACCAGAATTTCAGTTCCATAAAATCAGGAGTTTTCGTACAAATAATTACTTTAGAACCAGCGCACAATACATACTGTTTTAAATAAAAACAGAGTACTTTTTACCAAAAGTCTCACAATCGAGGAATGTTGAAAAGACACCTAAGACTGCTAAGAGATCCTTTTTTTTCTTCAGAAAAAAAGGAAAATAATGTAAGTTAATTGATTTGAAAAGGCAATTTAAGAGGACATCAAAATGGCAAAAAAGTACATGAAAAAATTAAGCTTGTCATAAGGAAAATGCATACTAAAGACTCAATTAAATAGTCCTAAGCCAGATTCAACGAAATAAGAGAATCACTATAACCATATTTATAAAATATCAACTTTGAAAATAAACCAAATTACCATCAGCAGTAAAACAGATAAGGAAATTGTAACCTATAATTGTATTGAGAATGAACTAATTATTGTTTCTGGCAAAATATATCATATAGAATATATATTACAAGGCTGAGTGAAAAGTCATATATACATTATTCAAATTACACAGAAATTGAATAGCCAATGGTGACCAAAGCCATACCTTGGAGCAGTAGTAAAACAGCCCAACAAAGAACTGGGAAGATGGATAGTTAGGATTTTTTTTATCTGTCATCAGTTGGCCAATGGAATTGTCATTTAACAAAGCAGTTTATCTCGTTCAACCACTTGGAAAGCATTATGACAGTTCTTCAAAAGCCTGCACATAGAGCTTCCTATGACCCAGCAATCCCACTTTTGGGCATTTACCCAAACGATCATAAACAAGGCCATAATAAAGCTATCAGCACAACTATGTTTATCACAACATTATTCATCATAGCTAAGTCATGGAACCAACCCAGATGCCCCTCAGTAGATGAATGAATCAAGAAAATGTGATACATACACAGACACACACAGACACAGACACGCAGAGACATAGACACACACACACACACACACACACACACACACACACACACACACACACACACAATGGAATACTATGCCTCCATCAGAAAGAATGACATGGCCCCATTTGCTAGAAAATGGAAAGACTTGGAAAAAATTATACTAAGTGAAGTAAGCCAGGCCCAAAGAAATTTAGGTCCCATGGTTTCCCTTATTTGCAATAACTAGTATAAGTCAAGGACAAGCAGAAAAGATCAAAAGCTATGTACATATGACCATATAAGATGATGCTAAGCTAAATGAACCCCAAAATAGGGACACAAGAGGTTTTATCTTTCTTGCTACTGTTTTCAATGTACTCATAATGTACTATGTGATTTTTTTGTTTCTTTTGTATGTGCTGAACAAGGATCCAGGTTGACCCATTGTAACAATGTACAAGACACTCTGTTGAAAGCGAACATTATAACTTGGTGGGGGAGGGGAGGGAGGAATTGGGGAAGGGGGGAGGGAAAGGATGGTAGGGGAAAAACAAAGGAGAAGGTAACCATGCTCCATAGGAAATGTACTCATTACCTTACTCATGTAACTGTAACCCCTCTGTACAATATCGTTATAATAAAAAATATATTTAAAAAACAACCATGTCGAAAAACAAACTTTACAATGGGCGGGGGGGGGGGGGGGGTGGAGTGTAGTTGAGGAGGTGGGAGGGAAGGGATGGTAGGGAAAAAAAGGAGGAGGCAACAATGCTTGATAAGAAATGTACTTTTACCTTGCTCATGTAATTGTAACCCCTCTGTACAGTATTATCACAATAAAAAACAAAAAATAAAAAGAATAAAGAAAAAAAGCAGTTTATGAACACAATATATCTTCATCAGTGTCACCCTTTCAACTGTTCTCACCATCTCTTTCCTTATCCACCTCTTCACTCACTCTTCTTTATTTTGTAGGCTGTACATTTATGACTGCAGTCTCTATCTTCTCATTTGTCCACTCTAGGCCCCTTGACTCCACTCCAACCCTTCCAAGTACCAGCTTCCTGGTTTTTGTTTTCCTGAACTTTTTAAAAAAATTTTTTTATTTTTTGTAAACATACTGTACAGAGGGGTTACAATTACATGGGCAAGATAATGAGTACATTTCTTATCAAGCATTGCAGCCTCCTCCTTTGTTTACCCTTCACATCCCTTCCCAGCCTCCCCACCCAATCCTCTCCCGCCCCCTCTCCGCACCAAAGTTGTAAAGTTTGTTTTCGACATGACAATTTGTACATCTCATTGTTGCAACGGGTCCACCTGTATCCTTAAACGACTTTGCCTTTCCGAGGATTTGAGATCTCCCTTGAATCTACCATATTTTGGTTAATAAATTTGTATGTACTTCTATACCAACCAATGTATTTACACACAAGTTTATAAGCTAAATCTGGCTTCCACATATAGGGGGAAACACAGATACTTTGTCTGTCTGGGCCTGACTTAGTTCACTGAACATAATCTTATCCAGGTCTTTCCATTTCTTGACAAATGGCTTGGGACAGTTTACTTTCTGCTCTTGATAGATAGTGGTTATATGGGTGGTTCACTTAGATACACTGAGATGTACACTAAAATTCACCATACTTTCCTGAATATAGGTTAAATTTTTATTTTAAAACATGTATGGTGTGGTGGCTGATAGTTATAATTAATAAATATAGACATGGAGCTTTATAGTTAGTAATATAATATTTTATGTTTTCTGTTTGTTTTGTAAAGTATTTAATAATAAAATTTACGTATACAACATCATTCCCAAAATGATATACACTGATGTTATGTTCACATAATTTAGCTTTTATGTACTTCACAAAAGGGTTTTCAAATACATTTTCAAGACCTTAACATTTCTTAGAATTCTACATTCATTGTTTCCTCTAAATGCAAATCTCCCTCAGTGAAGAATAAACTGCCCACAAAAATCTCAAATTCAGACAATGAATGCTTCTAACAACATAGTATGATGTTTTAAGTGATAGGATGTAGAATGTATTCAGGTAACCAATGCTGACTCTACAAAGTGGGCGAGTAAAATCAATTTTTATCACTTGAAATCTATTGCAATTAGAGAGCAATGCCAAGTCACTGACACACTAATGGATGTCAAAATATTTCAAAAAGAACAAGAAAATTACCAAGTGTTTTAATTGAAATGCAGTTCCAATAAGTATAACAAATTTTATGTGTAAAGCTAACTTATAAAACCATCATCAAGACACAGTGATGAGTTTTAATAAATGTCCAGTGTTGTGTAGCTACATCTTAATACAATTTTATTATACTGAACTATTTGGTGCATCGTGTGTGTGTGTGTGTGTGTGTGTGTGCGCGCGCACGCACACATGCCATCCTGGGGCTTGAAGTTAGAGCCTGGGTTTTTGCTCATGGTTAATGTTCTACCACTTGAGTAGCACTTCCAGTTTTTTCTGTGTGGTTTGTTGGAGTCTCACCACCTTCCCTGCTGGGTTGGCTTAGAACCACGATCCTCAGATCTCAACCTCCTGTATAGGCAGGATTACAGGAATGAGCCACCAGTACTCAGCAACACTGAATTATTTGGAAATCTTTTATATCTTCTAACATAAATGGAGTTGTTTGTGTTCTAAGAGATTGATTTTTAATTCACTTTAGAGCAAGACTGTAGAATTTCCAAAAAGAGATCTGCTCTACAAAATTATACAACAGGGCTTGCTTTGAAAAGGCCATTATAGCTGACTGGAATATATTTTTCATGTATTCAACTACAATAGTACACTACATGGAAATGATTAAACAAATTACAAACTAAGTTTTCTAATTCCTGGAGTGTTAAATTAACAGTTATAAAAATGATCTTTTCTGGATGCAAATGTTGTAATAATTACACATGATAAGTATGACTAGGTCAAGAATATCATAATCTTCCGCTTTCCTATCATCCTCACTTTTATCCTTAATTCTCCCAATTTCTATGAGTATGTTTCCTGAGCACAGAAGGATACTCCTCTCTCCATCAAATACATACCTTTCTACATTTTTTGTTAATCAATCAACTAAAAAAACATGGAACTTAATACAGCCAACAGCATGAATTAGTGTGAAAGCAAACTTTCCCTGGAACTTCCACAGAAGAGCACAGAATGACCAGCCTTGATTGTATCCTCGGGATGGAAGTATTAAGTTTCTAGGCATATGATTTTTCCATTCTCGGAAAGGAAGTTTTTAGTTTCCTAGACATTTGATCTACAGAACTATTAGCAGCTATATACTTATATATAGGTATTTATTTAAGAGACTGAATTTGTGCCAATCTGTTAAGAAAAAATTTTTTCAATGTGCTTGACTAGTTATTATGAACTACATGTTATAAACAATAGTATATTTTAAGACTGACTGAATGCATAGCACATTTAATGTGTAGCATTGTTTGGTCAATTACAAACTAATTTTTAAAGTTCAAAAATAAAATCAACACTTGAATTACAGATTCTGGGTCCTATTCTGGGAAATAACCAAAACGTTCTTGTTATCACAAAAATGGACTATATTGTCACATAAAGAGTTAAATCAACAATCACATTAAACAAACAGGAAAAATTATCTAACTTCGTGAATATATGATATTTTCTATCTCTTAAGGCCCATATCCCCATCAGCTAGGCTCTGGAATACACATATGAATAGCCATAGATCTTACTGTCAAGCAGCAAACACTGCCTGATAAGTTACAAGCTATTCAATAAGCCTATGTTGACTTGATAGATCTAAATAAAATATAACATTAAAGCACACATGCATCTCACAATAAAACATGGTGAGAAATGCACTAATTTAAATATTATGCCATTATTCCATGTTTAAATGTAATGATCCAGAAAGCTATTTTTATATTTAAAATTATGACAGAACTCATCTCAAAAACAAAATAAAAATAAAAGAGCTGGGGGAATGTAACTCAAGTGGCACAGTACTTCCTACTATGAGCAAAGGCCTAGGTTCAATCTCCATTTAGTGAAAAAAAATATTATACAAGAAAACCAAAATACTTTTATTTCTTTTTAAATACATTTTTTATTCTGAAAATACTGTACAGAGAGGTTACAGTTACATAAGAAAGGTAATGAGTACATTTCTTATCAAGCATTGTTGCCTCCTCCTTTGTTTTTCCCCAACCATCCCTTCCCTCACACCTCAACTACATTTCTCCTATCCCTGCTCCCCCCTCCATCCTGGTCTTAATTGTAAAGTTTATTTTTCAACATAGCGTCTTCTACATCTCATTGTTGCAATAGGTCAACCTGTATCCCTATTTAAACAATTTGTTTTTTCCCTACTCCTCCCCAAATTATACCAACACCAAATTCAGTGAAAACAGGGTTATACCATGGGGGAGGGACATACAGAGCAACAAAAAAATCATGTGGTACCATAAATATGTTAGAAATAATAGCAAGAAAGAGGAAAAACACCTGTGTCCCTATCTTGGGGTTCATTTTGCTTAACATCATCTTATCTGACCTTTTCTGCTTGTCCCAGACATATACTAGTTATTGCAAATAAGGGAAACCATGGGACCTATGTTTCTTTGGGCCTGGCTTACTTCACTTAATTTTTTTTAAGTCTTTCCATTTGCTAACAAATGGGGCAATGTTACTCTTTCTAATGGAGGCATAGAATTCCATTGTGTATATATAACACATTTTCTTGATCCATTCATCTACTGAGAGGCATCTGGGTTGGTTCCATATCTTAGCTATGGTAAATAATGCTGCAGTAAACATAGTTGTGCCGGTAGCTTTAGTATGATTTGTGATCATTCTGGTAAATGCCCCAAAGTGGGATTGATTTCTGGGTCATAGGGGAGCTCTATGTGGAGTCTTTTGAGGAACGTCCATACTACTTTCCAAAGTGGTTGAACAAGTTTACACTCCAACCAACAATCCAGTTCTTGATTATAACCATTCTAACTGGGGTGAGGTGCAATCTCAATGTTGTTTTGATTTGCATTTCTTTTATGGCTAGAGCAGTTGAGCATTTCTTCATGTGTCTATTGGCCATTCTTATTTTCTCTTCAGAGAAGTTTCTCTTTAAGTCTTTAGCCCACTTATTTATTGAGCAGTTGTTTCTTTAAGGATTTGTGGTTGGGGATTTAATTTTTAGGTCCAAGTATATTTTAGACATAAGACCCTTGTCCGTTGTATGGCTAGTGAAGGTTTTCTCCCAATCCGTGGGTTTTCTATTGATCTTGTTAGGTAGGTCCTTTGCCATGTAGAAGCTCTGCAACTTCATGCAATCCCATTTGTCCAACATTTCTTTGATTTGTTGTGTTGTTTCAACTTGGCCCAGTGCTGGTGGCTCATGCATGTACTCCTCGCTGTTCAAGAGGCTGAGATCTGAGGACTGTTGTTCGAAGCCAGCCCAGGCAGAAAAGTCCAATAAACAACTCAGAAAAAGCCAGAAGTGGTGCTATGGCTCAAGTGGTAGAGCACTAGCCTGGAGCACAAAGAGGTTCATGGACAGCGCCCAGTCCCTGAGTTCAAGCCCCAGGACTGGCAAAAAGAAAAACAACCAAAAGCTTAAAATTATTTTTTTTAATCTTACAACTTCCATAAAAAAGTGCTGCAACAACACTTATTTTTCCACATGAATAATTATTACAAAAAAGTACCATCTATTCATTTATTCATCTATTCTCTCTTTAAAATAGCATGCCTCTTTTAGGACCAAAAAAAGGTAAATGAAAGTTACTAAACTGGAAAATTTGAATCAAACATAGAAAAAATATTACCAAGAAATGTCACAGTCCTACATAGTTAAATGCAGTGTGAAAACACAAAAATAAATACTAATTTATCTTGCTAACCATTAGATATTGGCAATTACTAAGAATATAAATATGAATCTTAAATCATCTTTTGTGTATATGCATTTTTACTTCCTTATATATTACCAACTCTTTATTTGTAATGGTCTGAAGTTCAAATGAAGTGCAAATTTGTTATGCTGAATCATGGGATTCAGCCATTTATTCCTACTTGGATATTTTATATTAGCTGACAAAGATACTTAACACTCTTAAGACAAATATTTACATTAAACTTAGAGAAACATTTCTGTAAGTAATGTTTATAACTTATTCCACATACAACTGAAGACTTGGAAGTTATTTTAATTCAGTGTGTCTAGGAGGTTGCTTGTGATTATTTTATATAATGAACTAAAGTTATTTGAACAATATTTTTTCTAGATCACTAAAACAAGGATTTGGATTTGACCATGAGACCTAAAAAGAAAAACCACACACAAATATATGTCTAAACTATGGGGGTTCCTTTTGCCTTTCCAAACATCTGAAAGATGTACTGCTCTCAGACACCAGTCTTAATGAAAACATCTCTTTCCTATTGATCAATATGTTCTCCTTAGAAGCTTCAATACAATCATGAATTTAATGACATCTGTATTTAATGGAATAATTCCCTATTTTAATATTCAACCCAGATAATTCTCTGAACTGTGCATTAATCAATCCACATAGCAATTTAAAATTTGAATACAGTCTCACATGTAGCATGTCTAAAACAACATATATCACACTCAAGATCAATCCCAAAAATTAGCAAAGAAATGGCTGAACCTGGAAAAAAAACTGTTAAGTGAGTTATGTCTGGCCCTAAGAGACAAAGGACACATGTTTTCTCCAACTAAAGCTGGAACTAATTAATAAATGTATAAGTAAACACATCAGAGTTGAATGCTAATGTGCAAAGTATATTGAGTCAAAATACGGTATTTGTAGGGTAGAATTCAAATAGTACAATTCCTTAGAAAGACTAACTCACAGTCCAACAGTTAAATCTAGGAAACTGGTACTTGAAAGATGGAGCTAGGGCCAAAAGGAGGAAGGTAGATAAATGAAGAGAAGGGGAAGAATGCAACTATAAAATACAATGCGTATCCTATGAAATTAAAAAATGGAGGGGAAGGGTTGGGTTGGGTGGGATAGGGGCAGAATGATGAAAGGGATGATCTGCTTCATTGTTACTCAGAATACTAGCAATCTCCATAGAATGTTTGGTACATATTCATTAATAATGCAAGCTTATTAACCAATACATTCTCTAATTGTGCAGAAGGAAATTTTACTTGAGATGTGTTTAAAGGTACCCTAACACATTGAAATAGGGATTGTCATTTTCCGGGACAAAATTTCTGTCATTTTTAACGAAGATTTTTAAACAACGAACTAAATTCCCCAAATTAAACTGATTGATTCTGATCTACACTGGCATTTTACTAGCTCAGAAATATTTCTGGATCGTATAGAAAAACAACTTTTAAAATTATACATTTATTGCAAACAAACAAGAGCACACCAGAAGAATGAAAAGCATTTTGATAAGCTTTATGGTACTGCAGAAGCGAGAATAATACAAGTCACTGAGAAAATAGAAGAAATAATTAGTTTTCACACTACAATGATTTTATATCAAAGGTATAACTTATGTTTATGGAAGAAGTGAACAAAACAGTCTTCATGGGATATGTTCAATTAGCTTCTAAGGTAAATTATATTTGTTTCCTAAAATAATTTCTTACGGGAATCTGATGCAGAAATCACAATATTATTTTCATTAGAAATGATCTATACTTTCACAGCGAAATGAGTCTCAGTACCTGATGGATTTACCCTAAGATTGTTGTCTACATGCAGTGCATTGATGAAACTATCAATCATCTTTTGTATCTAATAAAAATGTGCTCTAAACTTCGTTTATCTTCACTCAAAAGTTTAAAAATACTACCATTTAATAACTAATCCCTCTTCCCACCCTCAAAATTGTTGTTAATGTTCAGAGGTCAATTTAACAATATCTGTCAAAATAAAACTACAGTAACTGTTTGCCATAGCAATTCCATTTCTAGAAATGTTTCTGAATTCATCCTTACCAGTGGTTAAACCATAGTAATAGATTGGTAAGCTCCATCTGAAATAGCATGGCATTTTAGTAAATCTAGCAAAACAGAAAAATAATCTTTTAAAATGTATATATTTTATTTTGAAATTAACATTATTTGAACACACTTTATTTACTGTAAGACAATGTGTGTTCATATAGAGCAAATAAATTTAAAATAGGAAAGCAAAATAAAAATGAAGTACTAATAAGCCTTACATAGCTGCTCAGGTGTTATTTTCTCAGTGAGCCCTTCTCTGATAACTGATAACTCAATCCAATTTTTCTACTTTTCTCCATGGCATTTTTGAATGTTTTATTACCTTTAAGTACATGTACAAAGGAGTTGCCATTCACCAAAGCAGTTTATGAATACAGTACATCTAGATCAATGTCACCCTTTCAACCTTCTCACCCACTCTTCCCAATCCACTCCCTTTCCCTCCCATTTCTAGATTTTAGGTTATGCACTGAATTTCTGCCATTTAACAAAGGAGTTTATGTATACCCTACATCTTGATCTGTATCATCACTTCAACATCTTCACCCACCCACTCCCATGTATTTCTCAATTCGGTGATACATACAATTAATTCTCTCCTCCCACCTTACCCCCTCTTTCTTCTACCCAGCTCCTTATGGCCACATCCTCCCTTCTTGCAAGTACCCATTTCTGGTACTTATTGTGCTGGGCTTTGACTCCAAGGCATTTTTTAATTAGTTTTTTATTGTAAAAATACTGTACAGAGGGGTTACAGTTACAAGAGCAAGGTAATGAGTACATTTCCTATGAAGCATTGTTGTCCATGGCATTTTTAAACACCTAACTTCCTGCCTGCCTTCCTCTTTCTTCTGTTAATCTCTTCATGTAGTTCTTCAGCTATTTACTGAATATCTCTGATACCTAAACTCTAAGGAATAGGAATATTTGTTTTGTTCACTGTTGAATTACATATCATTAAATGAGTACTTAATATGAAGAGGCTCTCTAATTTGTCAATCAGTTAAATAGATGAATCCTATCTTTTTACCAAGATTTCACAGATTTATAAAATATACAATATTACTAATAATAATTGATGTATCAAAATGAACTAAATTCTTTTTTTCTTTCCATTTAGGATTCTTTAAAGTTTCATTATTAATGTTTTTTGAGATGTCATTGATGCTTAAATGTGGATAATCCCAAAAAGTAGAATATTGGGGTCAAATAACATGTATATTTGAAACATTCTGTAAACTTAGCCTCAAGAAACTTTGACAGAAATTTGTACTTTAACCTTGATTGAATGAAGGTCCCCAATTTTCCTCTGTATTTGCTTTTGAAATTTACTGAACATTTTCTCTCTAAATGTCTAAAAAAGAACAATATAGGGGATGTGTAAGTACTTTTCCACTTAATAATTTCACTTTACCTGAGTTGGATCATTCACAATATCATTTACATATCCATGAATAAAAGTTGGTGTAATAAAAGGAGATTGCTTTATAATGTGATACACTTCATTTAATCATTTCTTCATTAAATGATTCTAATGTGTTCTTATTGGTTACACAACATTTAATAGTATACAGCATACTGATTGCAAATACACTATTTCCCTCTTTAATTTAGACTAATGAAAATGAGTTTTATTTTGGTCCTTTTTACATACTTGCAGTCAAAGAAAAATTTTCTTTTGTTAAAGTTCTAAAGTAATTTGAAATAAATCCAAGGCTATAAAATGTTGTCATAAATAAAAAACAATGAGATAAATAAAATAAAATGTTGAACAAGTGAATAAATATCCTATCATAAGATGTTCTTATATTTACCGACTTCTGTTCTTAAACAATTTTATCTACAAATCTATCTAGTAATACATTTAATTTACTAATTATTTATATCTGGATACAAAGATAATAACGTGTTTTTTTTAAATTCCATTAAGTAAGGGACTCAAATAACAAGTATGCATATCATAATGCATAAATTAAGTCTCACAATTTCATTTATCTGTACATGTACATGTACACAAAGTACTAAAAATCATTTTATTTTATACATAAGGAAATTTACATTTAATAGAAAAGGTGTTTTAATTGATATTAAAATGAAATAAAATTACAATGGTAAAATGACAAATAGGGTAGATTCTTCCTACTTTATTTGTAAAAATGTAGGATACTAAAGGATATCTTTCATAAGCACTACACAGAAAATACCCAAATCAGCCAGGTACCAGTGGCACACCTGTAATCCTAGCTACTCAGGAGGTTAAGATCTGAGGATCACAGTTCAAAGCCAGCCCAGGCAGGAAAGTCCATGAGACTCTCTAACTAACCACTAGAAAACCTGAAGTGGCACTGTAGTTCAAGTGGTACAGCACTCGCCTTGAACTGAAGAGCTCAGGGACAGCGCCCAGGCCCAGAGTTCAAGCCCTGTGACCAACAACAACAACAAAAAAGAATAAAAATAAAATACCACAAATCACCTCATTATTAATGATGATATTAATCAAAGTATTTCAATATTAACAAATTAGATATTAACAACTGAAAATATTTTCACTTTAAAGAAAAACCTGTATTCATGCATGTATATTAAAAAGAATAAAAATCTATCATACTGATCAATAACAAAATCTAATAAACTAGGTAAAAAAATCAATTAAAAATTAGGAATTAATTTAGACAGTTGATAATATTACATTTCAATATTCTCCTTCCTTTACTGAATTGACTTCACAGAGTTAGTACAAATGAAAGTTAATTTTCACTTACTAAAATGAAACCTAGATATGAATTAAATTTCCTTAGGAACTTATATTAAGTCTATGTGAGATGTATATTTTGGACTGATTATCTTAAGACAGTAGATTAAATTTAAAACAATGAGCAATTTTATAATTACTGTAATAACTACATATGTCAGAAGAAATCAAATTTCATACATCATGGTATCAGATAATAGCATAAGAAATCCCTATTGTTTTTTCTAAAGTATTGATTATAGAGGAATGTGGGATTTGTGTTATCATTCCTTTGAAGTTTAGATGGTCTTCAGATGCAGGATGACAAATTTGATAAATTTCTGATATTAACAATAACCATTGGTTAATAAATGTTAATAACCTCTTTCTTTAGCAAGCCATTTCTTCTGTATTTGAATAGTGACTTTGACAATCACATGTCTTTAATTTCAAATAATCACTGTCTATAATGAAAACATTCCTATCATCTCCCCAAGTCTTCTCTAATGTAGCACTAGATTAGCATAAAGAGACATGTTTCACTTACAAGATTTTGTACTTCTAAGGAAGTTTAGGGACTCTGAAAATGTTGAAAATATAGTGTTAGTCAATTTTTATATCCTTATGAGAGTCAAAAAATAAATATTACCTCATCTCTGAAAAGTAGAAATTAATGAAACAGCAAATTTGCTTGCCATGGACTAAATACTGAAGTAAGGATGTGTTAGAACACCAATTACACACATATTCTGTCTACCCAACTTTTTACAGAGAGATTAGAGGCAGAGAAAGAAAACTTCAGGAAACTACAAAACTCCATCTATTTCAAGAGCTCTGATATGGACATTCACTTCTTATATAATTGGCTGTGTGTGGTGATGCTAATGGTGCTACAACTTCAAAGAGATAATTTCCCTATACTGTTTCTGAGTGACCATATACTTAGGTATAAACACAAGCACAAGCTTTATAAAATTCCATTTTATAAAGCTCCACCCAGATAAATCAATAATGGTAGACTAATACAAGAGAAGAAAATGAAAATAAGCAGAATCAAATTTCAACTGAAAATGAATTTTGTAGCTGAAAATTCTAATCTATTCTTAAAAGATAAAAAATAAAGCAAGTCTTTATGGGTCTCAGGCTCTCCAAAGAGTAGTATTTGCTCTTTACAGGTGTATTCTCTCTTTTGTTTTGATTTTTGTTTTTCATTTAAAACTCTGGGGAAAAGATTGTTTTTATCATGTTTTTCTTCAGATTCTCATAAGATTCATTTTAGCAATTTGGTTTTTTAGTAGTAATACTTTTGCAAATGGTTGTTGCAAACTATTTTGTCCCTCTTCTCTATCTAGTTTCCTTGTACCATACTAATTGATTTATCTTCATTATCATAGAAAATTATTACATTCATCTTTAGACCAAGAATACTAATAATTGAATTAATCTTAATTTGAAAAATCAAAATTACTTGCAGAATTTTAGATCCCTCTCAGTGTATTTGTGCCAGTCCTAGGGCTCGAACTCAAGGCCTGGGCACTGTCCCTGAGTTGTTTCTATTTGTTGTTTGTTTATTGTTTTGCTCTGTGCTAGTATATTACTACTTGAACCACAGCTCTACTTTCAGCTCTTTTTGTGGTAACAGGGATAAGATTCTCATGGATTTTCATGCCCAGGCTAGTTTCAAACCACAACCCTCAAATCGCAGCCTCCTGAGTAGCTTGGATTACAGGTGTGAGCCCCCAGTGTCAGGACTCAAGTAAATATTTATCTTGTTCAACTACTTGCTTTTTTTTTTTTTTTTGGGGGGGTCCGGTTGTGGGGCCTGAACTCTGGGCCTGAGCGCTGTCCCTCAGCTCTTCAGCTCAAGGCTAGCACTCTACCACTTGAGCCACAGCGCCACTTCCGGCTTTTTTCTTTTTGCTTATGTGGTGCTGAGGAATCAAACCCAGGGCCTCGAGCATGCAAGGCAAGCGGTCTACCACTGAGCCACCTTCCCAGCCCCATGCTTTTTTAATATCTGAGAGAATAAAAATGATTCTAGGTAAGGGTCATAAGTTTCTTGAATGGTACTGATTTGGCCAAGTCAGGACAAAGTGTCTCTCTTACAAATTTTGCATGTTTACACTTCTGGCTTAAACCAGGCACTAGTGGCTCACACCTATAATCCTAGCTATTCAGGAGGCTGAGATCTGAGGATCATGGTTCAAAGCCAGCCTGGACAGGAAAGTCCATTAGACTCTTATCTCCAATTAACCACCAGAAAACCAGAAGTGACATTGTGGCTCAAGTTGTAGAGCACATGCCTTGAGTTGAAGAGCTCAGGGACAGCACCCAGGCCCAGAGTTCAAGCCCCACAACTGGCAAAAGATAAAATTAATTAATTCATTAAAAACTTCTAGGTTTTTCTTTAATAGGATGAATCCCAAATATCTTCAGTATTTTTAGTATTACTAGTAAAACTTCCTTTTGGTAAAAGTAAGAAAGAATATATTAAATCTTTTCATAAAATACTTTGTTTCACGGTTTGAGGCTTTTTGTTTTGCTTGTCCTATTCTCTTAGAGAGGTGTGTCAATGTAACTGTTTCTAATTATATATTTTAATATGGAAACCCTGGATTGTTCCCTATAAACTTTAAAGAATAATCTACACTTACCTGGTCCCTCAGTTGTTTTTACTTGGTATCGAGGAGTTCCACTAAGAAAGGAGGACTGGTTTTTTTCAGCTATACTGCTTCGAGGTGGCATGTATTTACGCTTCGTTTGTGACATCTCATATGATTTATGAACTTCATAACTGCCAGGGGCTGGTAAAACCTAGAAAAAATGTTAGCAGATAAGTATAAATATACTATACTTGAAAAATATCCAAGTAGATATTGCATAGACATTCACACTCAACATTGTAAGTAGAAAAAAACAAAAGCCTTTCATTAATTATCATAATAAAAATTTTAATGAAGATCACCCAAATCTATATTCTTGTGAGGCAAAACATAACTTCACTTGTCAAAAGTCAAAAATTAACAGAATTATGAAATCCAGGACCAAATTCTTTATTTTAAAAAAAAATTTACTATGCTAAGCACTGGTGAATGACAGCTCATGACTATAACCCCAGCTACTCAGGAGGCTGAGATCTGAGGATCAAGATTCCAAGCCACCCCAGGCAGATAAATATATGAGACTCTTATCTCCAATTGACTAACAAAAAGCTGGAAATGGAAGTATTGTTCACATAGAAGAGCATCTGCTATAAGAAAAACACAATGCAAGTTCTTGAGTTAAGCCCCACTACAAGCATTTAAAGGAAACAGATTTCATAATATAGAGAGCAAATATTTCACATTCAAGTTAAATAATGAAAATGGCATTTCTTACAGTAATGAGAACAGCAATTATTTTCTTCATCATAAGCAACAAACTACTCTTGCTTTTCTGTTCTAGGATAGCATTATTTATTCTACAAAATGGTTATTTCATTTTTAATAAGTTCCAATTAATTTAAAAGACTTCTCTTTTCATCACTTATAGTCATTATATGGTCTCCAATTATTTATATTTTAATCAACAAGAATCAGTATAGATATTAAGTATAATAAAAATTCTCAATTAAATACAATGCTACATATTTATTACACAGTTAATGTCTTCAACCATTAGCTACTTATTTCAACCATTAGCCAATTATCTCAAGGAAAATTTTAAGTTTTTTCTCATTATTTTGAAATTTGTTCACCTATATTATGTATAATGACCAAACTGTATAAATTTTAATGATTTCATTGTAGACTGGAGAATTTTATGGCTTACTATGCATTACAAATATCTGCTGTAAACTAGCAAACCTTAGGCAAACCACTTAACTTTTGTAACCCTCAGTTTCTTTTGGGGGGTAAAATCATAGTTATTATATGATAGGGTTATTATAATGATTAAAAGACTTAAAATAAGTGTCTTATTTAACTGTGCCTAATTCTACAGAACTATTAAGCAAATCTTACTATTCTAGAAAAGCTAATTTCCTTTCTTAAACTTTTCACCTTTTATTACCTGTAAGTACTTGTACAAAGAAGTTCCAATTCAAAAAAAAAAGAAGTTCCAATTCAATAGATCACTTTATGAATACAATGTATCTTGACTAATGTCACCCCTTCCCTTATTCTCTCATTGAAATTCCATCTCACTCTAGTAAGAATGGCCAACAAGAATCCAAACAATAACAAATGCTTGTGGGAATGTGAGAGGAAAGTAACCTTATTATACTACTGATGGGACTGTAAACTAGTGCAACCACTATGAAAGGATGTTTGGAGATTCCTCAAAAACCTGTATAGAACTACCCTGTGTCCTTAGTTATTTCTCTTTTCTTTTCTTTCCTTTTCTCTTTTAGAAAATAGTAAGAGATTGGAAAGACTTCATGCTGGCACAACAGAGAGGGAAATGGAGTTCTCAAGGGACAAATTCAATTTAAAAGATGGGTTCTGGTCACAAAGGGAAGTCTTAATTCCTGAAGTACAGAACTATGGAAGGAACTCAGAACTTTGATCCTTCAATGAATGCTGAGAGACAAATAGGAAATATTTCCTTTTTATGAAACCACCCTCCCACCCATTGTCCTACTCTATTTTCTGTTGTTATACCTGAACACCGAAGACAGGTGATCTATAAGGACAGGGGAAGAAGGCTAGAGAGAATAAAGAACATTGGGACGGCAGGTGATAATTATTTGGTGAAGGCCTTCTTACAATGTCAGATGGTTAAGGGTATCCCTGCAAAGACAGAGCAAGTGCATCAGAGAGAGCTGCCTCTATTAGAAAAACATGTGCTATGAGGAGACATTGACTAATTAATCCATCAATCCATTCAGTGTCTTTCCAAAACACATACTTACAAACAATTTTCTTCAAGAGATTTTTTTAAGTCATCAAACAATAAAAAAATGTAAATGTTACCTTATAATGGTAAATTCTTTAAAAAGAATATGTAAACTACCTGAGTACTTCCTACATCCTCCAAGACATCAAAATATTGTAATCTTGTATTAACTAATCTTCCATGTGAATTTTGCCTTATTAAACATTGTGCCTTATTCCATTAAAAAAGAAAGAAAGAACGAACTACCCTATGATCCATCAATACCACTCTCGGGCACTTATCCAGAAAATGCAAGTTAGATTATAGTAAAGATACTTTCACATACATGTACAATGTTGCACTATTCACCATAGACAATTTGTGGAAACAACTCAGATGCCTTAAAATGGATAAATGGATTAAGAAAGTATGATAGATATGGAGAGAGAGAAAGAGAGAGATTTGAATTCTACTCAAATCATCAGAAAAAATAATTTATCGCTTATAGGGAGATGGATGGGCTTGGGAAAAAGATGCTAAGTGAAGTAAGTCAGACTCAGAGGCAAATGGAGTATGGGCTCTCATATGTGGAAGTTAGATCTAAATTATAAACACTCATGAACATACATAGGGCTACATACACATATTCACAAATTGACTAAAGTTTCTTATACACAATGGAGGACTTCAATGTTGTAACTCCTGTGAAAAACTTAACAAGTAAACAGTGTCTTAATTTAACAAAATGAATGCCAGGAGCTGAAACATGCTTGAGAGGAGGGCCAGATGAATGGAGAGAGGAAGAGTACACAAATACAGTCATAATATTCAAGGTACAAATGTGAAAAACAGAACCAGGTAACTTGATGAGATGGGTGGGGCTGGGATAGAATTATCTGAATTTATTTTATTTTATTTTATTTGAATGCAAATAAAAACTAGGACTAAGCAATCAGTATTGGAATTAATAGGGCAGTAACTTCGAAGTTTCGATCAGAGCCAGGTGCTGGTGACTCAGACCTATAATCCCAGCTGCTCAAGTTGAGATACTCTTAACAGTTCAAAGCCAGCCTGGGCACAAAGTCCTGGAGACTATATCAAATTAACCAGCAAAATGCCAGAAGTGAAGCATATCTCTGGTGGTAGAGAACAAGCTGTGAGCAAAAAGACTGAGCAAGAGGAAAAGGCCCTGAATTTAAGCTTTGGTACCAACACACAAAGAAGTATGAGACAGAGACAGAGACAGAGACAGAGACAGAGACAGAGACAGAGACAAAGAGACAGAGAGAAACAGAGAGAGAGAGAGAGAGAGAGAGAGAGAAGATAGGGAAGGGAGGGAAGAAGAGAGGGAGGACACATGAAAGCAAGAATGATTCGTCAGTCACACAAACTTGATACTGACAAAGCATACTTCCTCTTCTTACATACGTATTATCAACCTCAAGCATATGTCATGTTGTCTTCTGTTCCCCAAGGACTACTAGATAAAGTAAAAGCTCTGATTGTGTCTACATGAACTCTCACATGTCTAGTCCCGGTGTCAAAAACCAAACATCATAGTGGATAAGGCGACTCAGAAAGCCCAGCAGCTGCTTTTTTTCTTACCTATATTGAGTGTATTTAGTTAAGGGAAGCTAAGGATAAACAATAGTGGCAGTATTTCCTGTAGATGACTTCTGTATCTTTTGGAGCTGCTTTTGTCGTAAATGTGAAAGGAAAATTGAACAGAGTACAATATTCCAAATAAATCATGAGTGACTCTGCCTAGGCTTTCTTTCAGACTTCATCCAATTAATATGTTTGGCAGCGGTCACACGGGTTTTAAAATGCTTTGCAACAAAAACAAGATTATATCAGTATTTACTTTTCTTCAATAATAATTTGTTCCTATCTAGAAAAGTTTATTAACACCTTGAATTCAAATACATTAGCTAGCTCTCCCATCTTTTGTGTAAATACTACCATTGTTCATGAACATCTCTTTCTATAATGTGCTTCTGCTACCCTTAAAATTAATTCACTGCCTATCTACTTGATATTACTGACCTCTGCTTACTTATCTTCAGTTTATATTTTATCTGGCTAAGCGATTAATATTTTAAGTAATAATCCTGGGTTAATGATCAATAAGATTAAGATTAAACTTCTAGTAAGAAATTCAAATGATATTTATATATCATATATATCATATGTAGGCATCTGTATATTTATATAGTACATTTATATATTTATGTATTCATGTAACTATAAATAGATAAATATTATATAAATACCTATATGCATTATCTAAATGAGCTGAAGACCATGTCAGGAAAATATACTATGTGTAGGTAAGAACAACTCTTGCCATCCCTTTATACATCACAGAAGATAAGAGGCATGAAGTGTAAATATAATAGACATTTCTCATGTCTTCTTTTTTTCTTATAACCAGTAATTTAATCCTATTATTATGATGGGAAGTTCTACATACTATACTGCAGAATCTGGGTCTCAACACAAAATCAAAAATATCTGATTCTCATCTTCTTGATCTCATTTTTCTTAACTAGGACACAAATCTAGGTCATGGGCTTAAATGCTAGTAGCCTTTAAGTTGGCAACTCATTACTCAAAGAAACATAGAACACTTAAAATTGCATGCCACTCAGAGATCCAGCAGTGTGAGCGGGCGTGTTTCCCTCTCAGAGGTAACAGTGGGGGAAAAAACAGAATAAAGAATTATTAACTCAAGGAAAACAATGACAGCAAATGTCTATTCAAATAAAATACATGCCTCAGTGCAAAGTAAAAGTAAATCTAAGGCATCTTAACATTCTTATCAGGATTTGGGATAATAGGGAAGTTCTTTAAAGATTCAAATCAAAACCAGGTGCTGCTACCTCTAATTTAAAACCAGAGCTCTAAACATAACTTTGCAATTAATGTTTGTAAAATTCTTAGAATGGTGTCTGACGCATAGGAACCCTGGAGTTAGCTTTCAGTATTGTGATCATTATTATAATTGCTATTGATATTGTTATTGTTATGTCTGGGACTATGTGAAACCTTCAATGAAAACATACCTTGCATGTCTGAGAAGAGATACTGATCAGATATTTTAAAGAAAGGCTTATGATATGTTAAGTGCCAGACAAACAAATAGGCAAATCAAAAGTAGTGAAGGTGCTGTGTGTGGGAGTTAAAAAACATATTTACTAAAAAAACAACAACAACAAAAAAACACCTATTTACTGGTTTCATTCAACCTGAAAGGAAGACAAGTCAGTTTGTTTGTGCTTTGGCAAAAACCATTCTACATGCCTAATGATTTTATTCAATTCTGTCTAATCAAATTCCCTGTAAAATTCTTCATGTTCAGATTCCTTACATTAACCCTCTATACAATCTAAACGTGACATAGTCTACGGGAAACTACTTTGTGATTTAACCCAAATTCAAAAAGTTTTCAAATTCCATCCAATGTTTCCTGCCACTTAAACATGTGAAATTCATATATCCTCTGAACTCAGAAATAGGATAGCACAAGCATGCACTGCTTTTCCAAAACTAGTATCCCCAAACACTAACAACTAAAACAGTAAATTAAAATAAAGAAAGGCACACTCAGTATTTGAGTTGTGTCTCATTTTCTACCATATAGAAATTAAAATTAAGTGTCAGTCCTGAAGTATCTATCTTTCGTGGTTTGTTTGTTTTTTGGTGGGGGTTGGGGCAGTGCTGAAGTTTGAACTCAGCCTTATGCTTGCTCAACTACTACTCTACCATTTTAAGTTATACCTCCAGTTCCGGTTTTGGCTGGCTACTTTGGAGGTGGAATCTCACAGACTTTTCTGCCCAGGCTGGCTTCAATTGTAATCTTCTACATCTCAGCCACTTGAGTAGCTAGGATTACAAATGAGAGCCATGGGCTCCTGGCTTACTTTTTTTTTTTTTGGTACCAGTTCTGGGGTTGAATTTGGGGCCTGGGCACTGTCCTTGAGCTTTTTTGCTCAAGGCTTTTCTGCTCTACCACTTGAGCCACAGCAACACTTACAGCTTTTGTGTATGGGTCCTTAATGGCAGATAAGAGTCTCACATTCTTTCTTGTCCTTTCAGCCATGATCCTCAGATCTCAGCCTCCTGAGTAACTAGGATTATAGGCATGAGAACTGGCTCCTGCTTCATTTTTTCCCCATTATTTGTTTATGGGGTACACAGACTCGAACCCAAGACCTTATGCATGCTAGGCAAGCACTCTTACCTCTAAGCCCCATTCCCAGCTCATCTGTGCTTCATTGTCAATAACTGTTTTACTAGATGTAAAATTCTTGTTTAATTTTTCTTCCCTTAGAATTTCGAGTATGTTATTGCACAAATTTCTGCCCTCCATTGTTTCCACGGCTGTTTTTTGTTGCTGCTTTCGAGATGTTCTCTTTGTCTTTCACCAGTTTTGAAATGATATGTCTTAAGTATGAATTCAATTTACAATTATCCTTGAACTTTATTAAGCTTCCTGGATCCATAGATTAATGTTATTTATTAAATTTGTTAAGATTTCCCAAATAATATTTTTCTACCATTCCATCTTCATACCATCTTCTGGAATTCCCATTACACCTTTGCTAGAATACATGACACTAGACCACAGCACTGAAAAACTACTCAGAAGTTCAATCCTGTTCTGTTTTCCGGATTCAATTATCTCTGTTGATCATTTAGTTCACTATACCTATCTTGTGTCATCTCAAATCTACTGAGGACAGATAAAGAATGTTTCATCTGTTATTGTAACTTATGAATTTTTATTCATTAGTTGTGAAAGTGGGAGGGAAAGGATGGTAGGGGAAAAACAAAGGAGGAGGCAACAATGCTCTATAGGAAATGTACTCATTATCTTGCTCATGTAACTGTAACCTCTCTATAAAGTATTTTTATATATCTACTGTATTTTTTACATCTACTGGAATTTTTGTGTATTGCCTACATACTTTACATTTCTAACATATAAGTTATCCTAATTCTTTGAAATAATTGCAATATTGCATAAATACTTGCTCTTCATTCCCTGCATTTGGATCATATTTCCTTGATATTTAAATATGCAATCACTTTTAGTAGAAAGCCAGACATTTAAAATAATATAGAAATTATAGATGTTTTTCTTCAGTAAAGGCTGTCCATTTCACCAAAGTTCAAATTTCAAGTTTATTAAGAAAATTAGCTATTTGTTTATTGCTTCTAGAATCTGTGCCTGTGTTCTTTTCATTCCTGATATTTGTTATTAATATCATTAATCACTTTTTCTTGATGTATAACATCACAAGGTGACCTATTTCAACTCCTAAAGATAAAATATACCTCCCTTAATTAGATGAGTAAAATAGGTTCATCTCTACTTTTGAATTTGTCTCTTTCCCCTTGAAGTTATGTCAATATTTGCTTTTCATATATGTAGAGCTGAACATACAAAATTTTTTACAAGAGCACAGATTTACTTCATTTAATTTCCATTGGTTTAAATTCTGGAGGGGTTACAGCGCCGCACAGATGCTGTGTCCAATGGTCTTAGCAAGAAGGTTGCTTTCAGAATTTGGCACAAACCATGCCACTGTTTGCAGGGGCATGAGTTATCTTTCCCCAAATTACTCTGGTTTTGCTGCCAGGAGTCACTGTGGTGTTTTTGCTTTGTATACACAAACCTATCTATTGGCCAAGTAGAAACTGGTATCACTTCAGGCATAAACACCTTCAATGTTAAGGGGAGCCTTGTGCTCCCTTTGGTTACTGAGACACTGCTTCTTTTTTTGTACTTTTTTTATTGTACAAATACTGTATAGAGGGGTTACAGTCACATGAGCACCATAATGAGTACATTTCCTATAGAGCATTGTTGCCTCCTTCTTTGTTTTTCCCCTACCATCCCTTCCCTCCCACTTCCACCACTACTTCCTGATTACCCCCTTCTCCGCCAAAGTTCGCTTCAACATTTCAACATAGTGTCTTGTACATCTCATTGTTACAATGGGGGAGACACTGCTTATTGCCAACAAAAATGGCCTTGTACCACAGCCCACCAGACATTTTGCCTTTTGGAAGTCCTGTTCCAAGCAGGCCTTCACAGGTTTCAAGTGACATGCAAATTTTAAATTACATTATTCTAGTACGTTTAACCTGTGAGAAATATTGACAGAAAGTGACTTTTTGCTTCCAACTTCGTTTTTCCTTAACATTGCTATCTATGCATTAGCTTGCAGAAATGGTTTTAAAAAAAAAAAAAGCACAGTTTTCAGAATATCTTAGATTTGTAGAAGTGAATTGTATGCAGTAAGTTTCAAAAAGAAAGCAGAAATTGTAAGGTGTTTTCTTTCCTGTGCACATTTATCAGGTCAAAGCAAGATCCAAAGAATGGGTTTGCACTACCAAACAACAACAAATACTTGAGGACACTGTCAAAAAGGAACTGTAATATACTGTTGGTGGGAAGGTAAGCTTGTTCAACCACTCTGGCAAACAATATGGTGGTTCCCCCAAAAATAAACATAGAACTACCTTATGACCCAATAATCCCACT
Source organism: Dipodomys merriami (assembly GCF_024711535.1). Classification (NCBI taxonomy): domain Eukaryota; kingdom Metazoa; phylum Chordata; class Mammalia; order Rodentia; family Heteromyidae; genus Dipodomys; species Dipodomys merriami. The sequence continues at coordinate 17,579,402 of NW_027202826.1, forward strand.
CATGGGCATTTACCCAATAGAACACAAACAAGGTTATAGTAAAGCCATCAGCACAATCATGTTCATTGCAACACTATTCACCATAGCCAAGAAGTGGAATCAGCCCAGATGCCCCTCAATGAATTAACAGAATAAGAAAATGTGGTATATATGCAAAGGAATTTTACTTACCTATTAGAAAGAATGATACTGTACCATTCATAAGGAAATTGGAAAAATTATATTAAATAACCCAGATCCAGAGAAACAAAGGTTACATTTGTGGTGGAAAGAATATACCTATAAATTTATAAGTAAACATGTTGAGCAGTATGCAAGTGGTTACAAATGAATTAACTGAAGTATAATAGACTCTATGGAGAGCTCATATAGTATAATCTTTTAGAAAGACTAGATCAAAACCCAAAAAAATCAACTCTAGGAAATGGGTACATCCAAGAGGGGGTGGGGCCAAGGGGAGAGAGGTAAATGAATAAAGAGGGCAGGGAGGAATACAGTCAATAATTTATTGTATATACCACAAAATTAAGAAAAGTAAGGGAAAGAGTGGGTCAAAGGGGAGTTGGAATGTTGAAGTGAGTGACATGATCAAAATACATTGTACTCATAAATTGCTTTGTTATATGGCACCTCCTTTGTACAACTACTTCAAGATCATTTTTAATTTTTAAAAAATAATAGAACTTTACAACTTTGGCAGGGGGGGGTAGATGTGGGGGGGGAGATGGGAAGGGATAGGAAAGAGAACAAAGGAGGAGGCAACAATGCTTGATAAGAAATGTACTCATTATCTTGCCCATGTAATTGTAACTCCTTTGTATGGTATTTTCACAATAAAAAAAAATAATAGGTTTGTCATGAGTTAATTTTAAAAGAAAAAGAATTTAGCAGAACTTTTTAAGGTCACATAGACTAGCAGGAAAGAATAAAGCCCAAGAGAGCTAAACTTCATCACAGGTGCATTATGATGCGAGTATTTGCTAAATACTGAAGCAGGCAAAAGGATCTATCCTTTTGGACCTGGCACAGAAGAGAAAATTCTCCCACGGGGGAGTGATGTTTAGAAGCCACACTAGAACAAGGGCTGGCACAAATAAGTTTCTCCTTCAAGTATTTCTCTACATTTTTCCACAAGATTATAATTGAAGTAAAATAATGGATATGCACAAACTGAGATAGCAAAAAGGAACTAAAATGTTCTGTCAATTTCTCTTGCAGAAATTTAGACCAGAAACAAATAAAAGTAAGCTGCATTCTCTCATCAATCAAAATAAAAGGATAACTAAAAACATTTGAGCATCTGACATAAAAATTAGTTATCCAAAATTCTACTGGAAACATATTATCGCCTCCACCATTCCCTAGGGTTATCAATTCATGTCTATGACTCTCTTACTGACTTCTGTATTTTTTAAAAAATCATTGAAGAAGTTTTCTGGTTTTTTTTACAACACATACTCATTTCTCTTACCTCCCTGACTACTTTGTTGAAACTTTATATATGAATGACTTCCTGTAAGCTTTATTTAAAGTATACAATCTGACATCTTTTCATATATGTATTACACACAAAACAAAGTTATTTAGATATTTGTGATCTCTCTCACTCTCCCTCTATCATGTAAGGATATATCAAAGACTCCTTAACCTCAGACATCCCATTGTCTAGACTGTGGAGAAATAAATTCCTGTTGAGACACCCAGTCTATGACACTTTGTTATAGAACCTGCCTACCTAGGGCAATGTATTTTTTTTTTAATTTTTTTTTTTTTTTTAGTCTGGTCGTGGGGCCTGAACTCTGGGCCTGAGCACTGTCCCTCAGCTCTTCAGCTCAAGGCTAGTGCTCTTAGGGCAATGTATTTTATTCATGTTAACTGCTGAGAAATATTCCATCCTACGGATGTTCTAGTCTGCTGATCATTCACTACTTAATGAACATTTGCAAATTTTCCAGTTTAGAGTAAACAAGAGGGCTTTGGTTAATAATATGGCCCATAAATATTCACATACATTTTTCTATGCAGATATTTGCTTATATTCCTCTTGAGTAAAACTGAATGCTTAGGTCTAAAATAGATGAATTTTTAATTATCTGAATTTTGAATGCAAGTATCCTTCTAAAATGTGGTGTGTGATTTTTTTGATATGTTAATTTACAGCACAGCTTCATATTTTTGTATACATTTTCCCCTAAAGACCAAAGGCCTCTAAAATGCTGGGCTAAGAAAAAGAAAAAAGATCAGAGGCTAATATGTTTTATGGAATAAATGCAAATACACTGACAATTATTGGTTATAATATAAAATAATGGTATAATATATTATAAATGGAAAAAAATCATTCTAGGTTCTGTCACAGCACCTAGAAAGACTAAACTCATCTCTTAGTCCTACATGTTATTACAGCAATTAGGCTACAGCCAGATTACAATAGTATTTTTTCAAGAACTTTGTGTTCAGGTGAGTATAGGAGAAAAATGCACAGAAACTATAACTATTATGTAAAATATTCAAAATTTATACAGCAAACAGTTGTAGTTACAATGGAGCTTCCATATAAGTTTTACTGTTATTTCCCAACAGTCTAATCAATATTGTTGCATCTTTCTTTTGCTTCATAAACATTCAACGAAATGTTAAAGAAACAACATATTAGGACAGATAGTGATAATTGGGGGGAAAGGATGCTTTGAGAAACAATCTTATAGCAACAGAATTTATTTACATAGGAATTCAAAGGTGAAAAGTTAACCTGATTAAAAATTTAGTTGATACACAGTTCATCTATTTCACTGTGGCAAGCCATCAAAATAATTATGATTCCGTAAAGCAATCTAATCTCAAGTGAATGGTAAAAAGTCTGTCTTCCAATTAGCACATTAGTGGGACTTGCCTAATTAAATCAATTGAATACTAAAAGAAGAAAAGCCCCCTAAGTGTGCACCCTGAGACTCATATGAAGAAACAGATGGAATCATGTAATACATTGCACATTAAGAAATTGTTGGCAAGTGTTTCATATGTGAATATTTTTGTATATGGCAAATCAAAGGTCTAGAAAAGGCCTTAAACCCTAGTGGAAATGCTCAAATGTGAAAATTCAGGTTTTCAAATCTATTCTGTTGATGCTAACTTACAATTAAGCAATGTTGTCTCCAAAACACTTATAGAATGAATGTTGGACCATAAAATGGGTGAATTAATCTTCTAAATATAAATGCCTTATTAGAATGTAATTAGAAAGTCTTTGGAGATATTTGTCAGGAAATTACATGCTGCTTCCTTTGTTTGCCAGTGTTGAGGGAACTGGTATACAATTCCTTCAACAATGTTTTCCTTATTAGTCATAATATACGTTTAAAAGTGAAAAATATTCTACCATATACATGTTGTAAAAGATTTTTAAAAACTATTTTTGAAGCTGGACATAATAGTGCCACATACCTGTAATACCAGCACTTGGAAGGCTGGTGCAGGAGGATTTGAAGTTTGAGGCCACCTGGGCTAGGAAAAACATGCATCGAAAAAGAATAACCTGATTTTTGCATTTTTTTTGGTTTTGATTTTTTTTCTCTTTTTTTATTTTATAATTTTTGCATATTTTTAAGAGAAGACAGAGTCTATAAAGTCTCCGTTTAAGTAGTATCTCACACAAACTTGTATTTTTAAAGAGAAATCTAAATATTTCTCTTGTAAACAGACATCAACATTCTTTTAGCTTGGAAATAAACAAGGACAGAAAAATTTTGAACAAGGCTATACAGCAGAATTGTAATACAAGCACAGAACTAAAAGATCATTTTGAAATGAGGAGATCTGGAGGATCTAATCACTATGCTAAATGAGATAAGCCAGACTCAGAAAAATAAATACTGCATGATTTCATTTTATATGTGTAATATCATAAAAATGTTTTACATTTTAAGCCAATGATATAGGCTCTTTGAGAGCCTCTTTTTCTCTTTTAAATTGGGAATCAAAAGGCATTTAAGTAAAAGACCAGCTAATACAAGTCAGATGAAATGTAGCCAAACAAACAGGAATTAGCACAGGATTAAAAAAGATTGTCTTCACATATCAGAAAAAAAAAAAGGTGAGATTTATTTCATTTGGAAATAGAATAGTACAGAAAATAGGCCTTGAAAAGAAAAGCAGGATACCTAGTTTCTAGTTCGGGGTCTCTTATAACTGTAACACTACAAAAAGTCCAAAAATTAGAAATGACCTCAGTAGTGAAGATGACAAATCCCTTTAAAATGGATCACCTGTGATGTAGATAAGGAGTGGCCACGCCAGGATACAGGGGCACTAAGAAATGCAACCTTCCCACCACTACTCAATGTTTTCCTTTCCTAAATAGTTTTACAATTTTGTATTGCTAGAAAGAAAAATCTTTGGGGAGAAAAGCAATGTGCTAAAGTTGAAGAGCAGGAGTGAGTGCAGGATACTTTACGAGTAAAAGTATTTCTGTGAAAACTTCTAATACACGTTTAGAGAATGCTAAGCATTTTTCCATTGCTGACAGATTAAAATGTCCTTTTTGTTGCAGCTACTTTCTAATTCTTTTTTAAATATTTTAATATGTTTTTTATTTTAAAAATACTGTACAGAGGGGTTCCAGTTACATGAATAAGGTAATGAGTACATTTCCTATCAAGCATTGTTACCTCCTCCTTACGCTTAATAAGGAAAAAATGCTAATTTAAAATTTGAAAAACAAGAAAAGCAAAATGAGAACAACAAACACCATAAATATCAGCTGGGCCTGTGGCTCTACAGGTAGAAGACCATAAATAAGCAGAAAATCCCAAGTGAGAGCACAAGGTTCTGAGTGCAAGTCCTAATACAAGCTTGATTCATCAATTAATTTTTAAAATTTGCCAAAAAAATTATATTAAGTGAAGTAAGCCGGGCCCCAAGAAACATAGGTCCCATGGTTTCCCTTATTTGCAATATCTAGTATGTCTGAGTCAAGCAGAAAAGGTCAGATAAGGTTATGTTAGGGAAATGAACCCTAAGATATGTATTCAAGTGGTGTTTCTTTCATGAGATTGTTTCTAACACATTTATAAGATTATTTCTTAGTTGCTTTGAATGTCCCTCCCCCACAGTATAACCCCTGCTTTCACTGTATTTGATGTTGGTATAATGTGTAGAGGGGAAGGGAAAAAACAAATCATTTAAATAGCGATACAGGTGGACCCATTGCAACAATGAGATGTACAAGTCGTTATGTCAAAAACAAACTTTACAACTTTGGTGGGGGGGGGTGAGAGAGGGGGAGGAGTGATAGGTAGGGGGAGGATGGGAAGGTTTGGAAAGGGGAAACATAGGAGGAGGCTACAATGCTTGATAAGAAATGTACTCATTATCTTGCCCATGTAATTGTAACCCCTCTGTACAGTATTTTCACAATTAAAAAAAGTTGCCAAAAATAAACTTTTAAACTGTATTGTTTTTTAACTATTTCACTTTAAAAAGAGTTAAAATTATAGCAACAAAGAACATGCCAATAGGGTTTTTTCTGAAGGTCAATACAACCGAGTTCTGTGGCAATAAATGTTGCTTGGCATTTTGGTTATTATAAGGAAACCCAAAATTGGAGAGATTAAATTAGGTTAAAAGGTGAGGGATTTTTACATAAAGATACAAAAGCATAATTTACAGTAACTTTATCTTAATTATATCCATGGTGATATTCAACCACAACATTGCCAGATGCATAGATTATTCATGCACTCATTGCAGAAGGCTGCCGGTCACATCGCTTGCTCTGAGACAGTCAGTGTACATGCATCAACATCCATGTTAAGTTGGCAAGAAGACAATCAGTGTACTATCGCGGAGAAAACAGGGTACTCCCAAGGAAGAGAACTTTCACTGAGATCTACGCCTGTGTCTGATTCAGGTGAGGGGAGTAATGTAGATATTAGTTTACTAGCTATTACTTGAAGCTCTCTCATGGAGATAATAGCACCATTCACATGCTAGCTGCTACAACATCATGCTGATTTTCATTAAATTTGGCACAGGGTGGTCAGCATGGAAACTACTTTCAAGCCATATAACTGAAAAATTTTCCTCTGTTTATGACTATTATATTTGCTCTTAATAGTGGCACTCACTAAAAATTTGACAAGTTCACTGATCATTCCCCTGCAAAGCAACATATTCCTTTTCAAATGTTAATACATAAGTAATAAAAATATCCTCTAATATATTCTAAGTTTATGTTCATATAGTGTAAACATATAAAATTAGTTGCACAAATGAATCTGACTAATAAAAACAATTTTAAAATATATTAACTACATAAGCAAAAGAGGATATTAACATTCAAAAATAATCATCTAAGCCAGGTCATTGATGAATCAAACCTGTGATTCTAAGTACTCGGGAAGTTGAGATCTGAGGATCAGTTTGAAGTCAACAAAGGTAGAAAAGTTCACAAGATTCTATAGCTAATTAACCAGCAATACCAAGACCAGTGGCATGGCTCCTGTGGTACAGTACCAACCTAACAATTGTTAGGTTCTGAGTACAAACCACATACTAGAAAAATAATAGTAATGATCTATACAAGTCAAATCCTTAATTTGTATTATGCAGAAAGACTCTGAACCTTCCCAAATCCCCATCATTTTCTGATTTATTTTTCATTTTGCTTTTACCATGTTTAAAGACACTGGTTTGTTTAAAGAACTAGAAAACTAGGGGGCTGGGAAGGTGGCTCAGTGGTAGAGTGCTTGCTAGAGGGCTAGTGTCCCCACATCCACATATAGCACATGAATTAGAGTTCCCACCTACCAATATAGAGGAGATGCCAGCAATGCTGAGTACTGTGAGTTAGAGTGCAGTAATACCAGCCTGGGGAGAAAAGCCCATACAACTCCATCTCCAAATAACTGACAAAAAGCCAGAGGGAAGGCATGATTTAAGAGGCAGAGCACCAGCCAAGCAAGTCAGCCAATCAAGTGCAAGATCCTAAGTTCAAAACCAAGTAGTGGAGGGTGGCAAGGGGGGTAGGGGGAGTGAAATAGAGTTTCTAGAAATCTAGGTGTATATTAAGAAGCCTAAAATTATTAAAGTAAAATCTTCTGTGTAAGTGTTTAGTTATAACCACCATGATTTGAAGTTTTTCTCTGGATTTCAGCCTCCTGAATAGCTAGGATTACAAGTGTGAGCCATTGGTGACAGACTCCCTTTTATTTTAAAATAATGATTTAAAAATTAGAAGTCCAGCAGGTACTGGTGGCTCATGCTGGTAACCTTAGCTACCTACAATGATGAGATCTAAGGATGGCTGTTCAAAGCCAGCCCAGGCAGGAAAAAAAATCCCTGTGAGACTTTTAGCTCAATTAACTACTCAAAAAATTAGAAGTGGAGCTATGGCTCAAAGGGGTAGAGTGCTAGCCTTGAACAAAAGGGCGCAGGCCCTGTGTTCAAGTAGCAGAGAGAGAGAGAGAGAGAGAGAGAGAGATACGAGCTCGAACATGTGCGTGTGTCTGTCTGTCTGTCTGTCTGTCTGTCTGTCTGTCTGTCTGTCTGTCTGTCTGTATATGGTCCATGAGATCTTTAAATATGGGAAAGCTGAATAGTGCCATATATAAAGCAAATGCAAAGATATAATATTAAGAGCTTGGTTTTTTAAAAGTTATCTAGATTCAAACAATTGAAGTTATTTTTATGTGGTCTGGTGACAAGGAAGGAACTTTGCAAAGATGCAAGGTCTAACAAAAGCTAGCTCTAAAGAGCTACAAAGTCCCCACAGAATTCTAACTGTGAAACTTATAAAGGGGTTTTCTGAAGTTTTAAGACATTGCTAAAGTAACCAATTTCCCCTAGAGACATAGAAACACTGCAAAATACAAAATACTACTACTGTAATACAAATAGAATACAAATAGTTTTCAATTGCATAAATCAAGTGTCAGTGTTATGAGACAATCTTACAGAAAATGCTGTATTTTAAAGTAACTATTAACGCTGTTTTCTAGTATATGTTTTTTAAAAGACATGAACCATCTTTTTGAGGTTAGGTTCCCTAGGCACCAAATGGAAATTGAAAGTAAACTGATGTAATTCCTATTTTAAAAGAAATAATCTTCCTTTCACAGGTAAAACGCTATGCAATGTGAGCTAAAACTATATTAAAATGATGTTTAACACTTTATAAATCAAGAATGCCACCATTTATGGGTAATGTCATTAATCATCCAACTATTGAGTTTTAAGTTGATTACTTAATCTCACTTTATGATCATTGCAGGTTTATCTACAACGGAACATAAGTTCTCACTGGGTGAAGGGAGTTCATGCTTGTAATCCTAGCTACTCAGAGCCTGAGATCTGAGGATGAAGATTCAAGACCAGAAGAAAAATGAGGGAGGGGGTAACAAGTTCAACAAGAAATGTACTCACTACCTTACATAACCCTTCTGTATATCACCTAGACAATAAAATTGTTTCTCTTGTATGTTCTTCCCCCATGGCAAAATACTTAAAAAAGAAAAGAGTAAAAAAAGATTCAAGAATAGTTCCCTGAAATATCCTTTTACATAAGACAAATTTTACTAACATTAGATTGAGTAAAAAGAAAAGGAATTCAACATGGCACAATGTGCATGATAAACTAATGCTCCTTATCCAATTTCCAGATGTAAGGAGCCATTAAAAGAATGCTCAAAACCAACAAACAATTTTCACACTCTATTTTAAGAAATCTATTTAGAGTCTCTAACATAATGACCCATTGAAATTTTAATTTTTAGAGAATCTATGAATCATTGCATCAAGAATCAGATCTATGAATCATTGTATCAAGAATCAGATTGGAATGACAATGAAACCTTTATTGAGCCACTACATTAAAAGTGTATATTGCTTACTGCCTTTAATACCAGTATTACATAAATGCATGTTCCAGAAACGTCACGAAAATTATATGACAACTCTTGTAGCTAAGAAAGTAATTTTGAGGTGTACACTTGTCTTGCCTTTTTAAATTTGTAAACCAGCCCTAAAAGGAAATGCATATCTGGGAAACTGAACTGTCTTTTTGCAGTTTAGCCTTCCTGTACATAAAATATGTCATTAATTTTATTGGGGGAAAAGATTCCATCCAAACATGTTGCCTACACCTATGAGTTAAGGGTGTCTGTACTATACAGCATGTAGCTTTTATTTTCTAAAATCATAGATAGGGCATGTATATGAATTATAAATATATAAATACAAGTTTGTATTAAAAGTTTTATAGTTTATGGCAAAATCGGGTAGGCTAATAAGTACAGTCCCTGTGAAAGGAATGTTTGTGGCTCATGTCAGTGTGTGAATGCATAGACAATTTAAAGTTTTGATATATTTGTGATATTTATCTTCTTTGAGCATTGCAATCCCACCCCCCACCACCACCAAGGGAATTCAATGGGAATGTTCATTGTGACTTGTCCTCTGTTGCATTTAAAGTTATTTCCTGCAACTTATTTTCAGTACATAATTAAAAATTTGTTGTATATATTTAAAAAAGATTCAAGACCAGGGCAATCAGGAAAGTTTCTAAGACTTCTAATCTCTAATTAACCAGCAAATAGACAGCAGTAGATGTGTGGCTCAAGTGGTAGAGTACCACCACTGAGCAAAAAAGCAAAGGGACAGTACGTTGGCCTTGAGGTCATTACAGAAAAAAAAGAACATAAAGTCACAAAAATAAATAAATAAATAAATATTTTCATGGGAAAAAATGTGAGAAACTCAAACATCTGGAAGCTAAAAACACATGCCAAAAATGTCTCAAGCTATAAAAGTTTAGAGAGATTTTTTTCATAAAATCATGCACTTTAAGAACAGTGACACTGATTAAGATGCATTGTATGTATTCATATACTTCTGTGTAAAACAGCAACTCTTTTACAACTACTTAAAGACATAAAATATTTTAATAGGAACAGTGATAGCTCTTTCACTTTGTAGTTCACATATTCTCTTGAGATCAACAGTGTATTTAAAATAAACAAAGCTTTATTTATCAAAGTAGGAGAATGAAGAAAAGAGGTATGTTACTGTCAAAAACAACTGATATATGACTTTAAGTGTATTATTTTATGATAATTAGAAACCTTGTTTAGCGTTAAATTTGCTTTAGGTATTGCTTCTAGTACTGTCTGAAAAGCAGAAAATATATCTTGATCTTACTCATTTTTATACTCAAAAAAAATACCTTCCAGGATAGAACATAAGATTTGCATGAGCTCCAGTCCTTTTATTTATTTGAAGAGAATGAATTTTGTGAGTTAAAGGTTAACAAACTCTCTGATGGAAGAATAAACTTAAGAATCTAATAATGTTTCATTCAAATAGAAAGAACAATAAATTTAATTGCAGACCCAGAGAATTTCTAAGTTCTATAGGCCAGAGACTGTAAGATCTGTGTTTTCACTAGATCAGCCACTCCCCATGGCTGGCTACTGGGTAAGTGATGGAGGCTTCCTCTGTCCAAGCTATATTCCCATCTCCATGGAAACCAGTGTTCCTCACTGCCCGAAATCATCTAAATAACTCCTACTCAGGTATATTCTTCCTTCAAAAATGTTCTGTGCCAATAAACTTACACACTCTGTCATAATCTTTCTGTTATAAAATATGGAGCTAAAACCATGGATTATGGAATCTGATAGGTGCAAGTTTAACCTTCAACTCAGCTACTGATTAGCTATAAAAACTACTGAACAACCCTGAGCCTCCATGTGCCTCCAAAACAAAACATAGAAGTGCGTTTAGGAGAACTAAATGAGGAAATACAATAGGTAGCAAGATAAATTATTCGTGTTTGGATGTTCCCAGCTCTACTCTACTCGTATAGAAGATGAGATGCCTTGGAGGTGGGATTCAAGTCTAAAAGCAAAACGTATGCCACTGATATACTTTGCATACAACTTCATGCAGTAATTTTAAGGCACCTGCATTCTAACTGTGATCCCATCAGGTAATCCATCCAGTCAGCTATAGGAGTTTCCACTTGTGGCACTAAGTCAGCAATCAAAAGTTGTGAGTTTTTACAACACTTTGGTTTTAGGATTTTCATGTTGGGAATTAAGCAAGAAGCTCAAACTTCATTTTAAAAAATTCTCTGCCTCAAATGTAGATTTACATTTGAGCTGTATTTAAAAATAATTAGATTTTTTTCTGGAATTAGAGCAGATGAAGAATATATAAGCACTCAAATTTGAAACTTCTGGTTTGGATGCATTAAAGTTAGAAATAACCAATACAAAACAGGGAGAGAGGTCAAAAAGCAGTTGGTAATAGATGTGAAATCACACTGGGCTGGTTGTAGACATAAATGACCTACTGGGTCCTCCCAAACAAAAAACCCTCACCCTTAGAAGTGTAATCATGGAAGTACAGCATTAAATTCTCTGACTTGGCAAAGTAGTACATTCCTATCATCACAGAATTCAGAAAGCTGAGGAAAGAATATTAACAGTTCAAAACCAGCTGGAGCTAAATAAGGAGACACTGTCTCAAAAAACACACAAATAAAAATAAGCAGTCACCATGTAATCTTATATAAATAAGATAATTTATCATTATACAAATAAAAATGATCACCATGTAATCTCATTTTAACCTTATTTGAGACCTGTCTCAAAAAAAATACAAATAAAAATAAAATTACCTGATGACACTTAATTCCTAGTTTAGCAATATTCCCAAGAGTCATTAATACTGGACCACATACTTAATTACAGAATAGGGACTTCATCATGTTACTAAATATAACAAATACCAGACAGAATCAATAGGCTTCAATTTTATGACTTTCTAGTGCATAAGTGCCAAAACATTCTATACAACCTGAAGCTAAATTTGAAATTTAAGTGTGAATATTTTAAATTTAGTAAGAAAATTTAAATAAGTTGAAGAAAAAGTTTAACATTTACAAAAATATTATTTTTAGGTTACTTTCTGATTTTGAGTATTTATTTTAATCAGAAATAACAAAAATTATCATTGCAAATCCTGAGAATGCTAAAGCTCAAATCAAAGCTGTACTTTTAGAGTAAGGTACTAAAAATAAAATTTCCAAAACATAACAGTGAAGAAATGTAGATATTTACATATCAGATAATCAACTGTTTGAGATGACTTATCAGAATTGCATAAGTTTGAAAAAATCTCCCTCTCTAGAGCTGTTTCCAGAATAACATTTATCTGAGGGAAAATTCTTATTCAGGTTAATGTTCACCAAACACACCTAAAAATTCCTCTGAAAGCAAACACAACCAATCTGAGGAGTCTCTGTCACCCAAGTAGAAACATCAAATAATGGATTTCCCTCACTATGTTATCTCTCATAAATTAAATTAGAAAAGTAGAAAAAAAGAAAAAATAAAATTCTGATATTTACTAAGGGCGCAGAGCCTATCATTTAAAAAAAAATTCCAATAAAGAAAATCTAAGTCCTAGAAGCCTTACAAGTAAATTTTTACAAATTTCAGGAAAAACAACACAATCTTAAATAAATAAACAAATAATTCTCTCTCCCTGAATGAGAAAGATACTTCATTTTTTCTTAAGACTCCAACTTAATTTTGACTCAAACCTCTTAACAAATGGTCATAAGTAAGGACACCTGCTTTCTTTACCCACATATTTTGGCCAACATTCTTGAACTTACAAAATAACTTCCTACCACCATGCTTTTTTAGACGTTATTTCTGATCAGGAACTCATTTCACAGCAAAAGAAGTGTAGTAATGGGCTTGTGTCCACACAATACGGAAGACAGTTTCACATATCCACCATGTTCAGACACCACTATATAAAAGAAATCTCTCGAAACAGACTAGCTCAATAACAATGTACATATGACCATTTAAGATGATGCTAAGCGAAATGAACTCCAAGATATGGACACAAGAGGTTTTTCTTTGTTGTTGTTGTTGTTGTTGTTGTTGTTAATGTACTATGTGATTTTTCGTTTCTTTTGTATATTCTTTCCCCTGTGGTATATCCCCTGTTTTCACTGTATTTGATTTTGGTACCCTGGTATTGTATATATCTTTATCTGAATTAGGGAAGGGAAGGGGAACAACAGAATGGTGAGACAAAAGACAAGGAGGGGAACCAATGCAACGTCAATACGGACTAGACAATATATTGGAAGTGATCTGTACAACTGTGGGGTGGGAGGAAGACTGAGGGAGAAGGGAAAGTAGGAGAAAAAATGAGGGAAGGAATAACAAGTTTGACAAGAAATGTACTCATCACCTTCCTTATGTAACTGTAACCCCTATGCACATCACCTTGATGATTAAAAAAACTATAAGAAATTAAATTTTAAAAAAGAAAACTAAGAAGGAAAGAGAACTGAGCATGTAACTGCCACATATAGCTGAATGATGCAACCAACCATAGCCTAATGTACCTGGCCTCCCCTACAGGAAAGCCTGCCCGGCAATTCTGAGCTCCAAGAAGTCCTTGTGGGCTCAGTATCCAGGCTTGGTCCAGTGTCAAAATATGGCATGACAAAGAATTTGAAAGGACGTCTTAAAGAAATACAGTCAGCGACATGAGAACATTGACAGCTAAACAAAGAAAACCATATTCAATATGGAAAAACGTATTCAAACAAAAGTAGAAGTTCAACAAAAAGTTTACTTATTTGGTTTTTGGAGACAAGGCCTCACTATAAGAGTCAAACAGGCTTGTAACTCACTGTGTAGTCCAGGCTGGCCTTGAACTTGTGATTCTCCTCCCAAGCCCTGGGATATAGCTGTGTGCCACCATATCAAGCTTAAGTGTCTGTTCTTTATAAATTACCCAGTGTCAGGTATTGTGTTATAATACATAAAGCAGTGTAATCTGGCATTTAGGTAAATTTTTAAACTGCAATTTAATACGGAAGTAACAAAATATTTAGATGGTCTCAGACTATGCCCAGAAATTAAGAAAATGATTTCTGAGAACATATCTCCTCATGTGGGAGAACATTTGTACAAACATTCCTTGTAAAAAATGATTGCTGTGTCTCATTAGACATGGGAATCATTTATTTGCAGTGTTTTATACAAATTTAAATGTGTGTGAAAAGATGCAAATGTATGGTAGCTATCTAAAGGGGTGAAATATAGTAGCTTTAAATTACTATCATTCAGCTCTAAACCTCAGAATCTACAAACAGTTCTACTTTTCTACATACTAAAAAAGTGTATTAATAAGAGAGTATATCTTAAATATTCTCACTACAAAAAAATATATGTAAAGTGTCTTTGTTGGGTACTGCCATAGGGGGGGAGGAGGAGGGAGAGGGACACACGCCAGGGATGCCACAGAACACACTCAAGGCTGGTGCAAGAATTGACTTGGTCCTTTCCATCTGCTTCTTCAGCCCAGAAGCAACAGTTCTATCCCATACTTAGAATATTCTCAAACCATCGCAATTTTCTCAATATGTTTCTGCTTTATTTTTCTTATGCAATTATATATCCTATCAAACTTTTTAACATCAATACATTCTCTCAGTATTTCTCTTTTATAAAACTTCATATCTTTGCCTTTGTGCTTTCCTCTGAATTCTCTACCTGTATCACTTTATTTTTTTCTACCAATCTTATTTTAATTATATGAACCTGTGACTAACATAGTGTTAGTAAAAAATTAAAATTTTAAATATTCTTGAGTAAAATTTTTCATGATACAGTGGAATATTTATTTCTAAAAACATCTGAGTGGAAGAGCCATCAGCATGTACTTTTATTCAATGATGAGCAGAAGCTCACAATTTAATATTCCAGATTGGCTAAAGGATGACTGTTAGCCTCAGCAGTGATATCAGATTTCCTCACATGAATGCAGCACTGAAACTTTCTTAACAATTAGAGAACATTTTGAAAAGATATAAATTCCCAAATACTTAAATATACTGAAATAAACTGACTCCTCATGAATACATTCATCTTAAATTAAGGTAATTAGACACTTGAACATTTCGAAATGCCATGTTTCATTAGTTGTGATTTTTTTATAAAGAAGGCTTAATGGTATTAATAACCATCTTATGCCATATGGAGAGGTGACATATATAGTTGCACTGGTATCAAGGACCTTAAATGGTGAAGTTAAAAGGTCTTGACTAAAGATTTTCAAATCGCTTGAACAGACTTTCCTCCTCTTAACTCCCACAGGCTTGACTACATAATGACTGATTAACACAAGATACAGAATTTGGATGGACTCCATAAGTGACAACTCTCCGATATTATTTAGAACACAAATCATTTTATGGTGTTCATTTTAAGTTACTATAGCATTTATAAAACTGGAACAAGATTTCTCAAAAGTACACTAAAGTACAAAAATTTTTTTGTCAACCTAAGAGTAATATAAATTCATTTCTCCATAAACCTATAATTTGCTGCTGAGGTGTATGAGAAAGGAAGAAAGAAAGAAAGAAAGGAAAGAAGGAAGGAAGAAAGGGAGGAAGGAAGGAACAAACGAATGAACGAACGAAAGAACGAAGGAAGGAATGAAGGAAGGAACGAACGAAAGAACGAAGGAAGGAACGAAGGAAGGAAGAAAGAAAGAAAAGAAAGAAGGAACACAATTTAGAACAGTAATCTAGAACCAGAAACTTCCATTGTCTTTACAATACCTATAAATGTACTGAGTGCCACCAGCAGCCAGTCAGGAAGCAGCTGTGTGAATCTGGATCACAAATGTGCATCCTGCCGGGCAGTTGCCTTCACTCCTCCTTCCCACCATGACACATGTAGCACCCACCCAATAGTGCTTAGTCTTATCGTTTGCTTATGAAAACCATTTTATGAACTAATAAAGTTAGGAAAAATAAAAGCTTGACAGACTTTAAAACATAGTGGAAGTACAGGATGTCTACAAGTACATTTTGGCCAGTTCTCTCATCAGAGTGTCAGAAAGCAATTCTTTAACATCTTTACCTTATATTATTGTGCCTATGGTATGAAATGCATCATAATATTAGGTGTGTGCTACGCCAATGGTTAGGTGCATAATGAGATACCAACCACCAAGTAACCAACCCACAGAGCAAATGAAAACTCTGCCAGAATCTAATCATTTCTACGAATATTCCAATGACATGAGGCTTGGGATATGGCGCAAGTAATACAACCAAATATTCTATTGGGAAAGTAAAAGGAAAGAAAGGGGGAGGGTAGTAGAACAATTTTTAGAGCAATGTTGATTCTTATAGCACAGTGCAGCTGAAATCTATTTCTAACATATTTGTCCTATCCTCAGGGCCCTGATGATCTATGCCACAAACCCAAAGGATCTTTATTTTGTACTCCTAAAATGCTATAACCAATGTACCCCTGACCCCTCTTCAAAGCTCCACAGGTCACTCTAAGCTTTCCAAGTTTTAAAGTTTCATTTCTAGCCCGTTTTAGTTGTTCCTCAGCTAGAAGTGACAGCATTCTTGTGTTACCATTTCCATAACTGCTCAGTGCTCCCTCTGCCTTTTCAGTTCTCTAAGATCCACTTTCCCTCATATTCCTTTCCCTCAAAAATAACTCATTAGCTTCTGAGTACATACAACATTCTGTTGTGAGTTTTGACTTTGTTTTGACTTTGCTTACTGTTTAACAAGAGCTAATCAAATAAGAAGTTGGCACCCTTGGCCAACCTCTGGTTCAACAATATTTAAAAGTAAGCATTCAGAATTAACAAACTTTTTTCACTCTTTGTACAAAGCCCTATGACACATATCTCTTGTCTCAGAAATGAGCTAACTGTGTTATTTATCCATCCTTTGACAATCTTATCCTGTGAGAGAGTGGCCTCAGGTTGGAGTCTAAACTAAACAGAACTGACCTGCTCCAACTTCTCTTTGGTTCCATTCTGACAGTAATTCCTTCAACAGGAATTGTGTCCGTGGGGGTTTTTGTTGGGAGGGGGGATTGTTTGTTCTTCATATTCACCACTACATGTTTAATACAAGGGTTAATACTAATAGCTCAAGGGAATCTTTTTTGTTTTGTCTTTTTGTTTTGTTTTTTATTTGGGGGATATGTGTGTGTGTGTGTGTGTGTGTGTGTATGCTTGCACATGCACACAATGCACACAAATGCGCCAATCCTAGGGCTTGAACTCAGGGCCTGGGCACTGTACCTTAGCTTTAATTGTCAAGGCTAAGTAACCTTCTACCAGGTGAGCTACAGCTCAACTCAGGCTGGTTTTGGTTTTTGGTTTTTGGTTTTTTGGGGTTTTTTTTTGTTTGTTTTGTGGGTTTTTCAAAAAGTTTATTGGCAATTAGAGTCTCGCAGACTTTCTTGCCCACACTGGTTCAACCAAGATCTTAAGATCTCAGCCTCCTAAATTTCTAGTCATTGTTACCCCACACAAAAAAATCCTAGACCAAGATTTTACATCATAAATTCTGTACTATAAAATGAGAACTTTGGCACATACTACCATTCAACATCTTGACTTATCATTTTGTTGAGCTCCGCAAATTAATGACTCATGTGTTTACTCAGCCTGGGAAAACTATTTTTCATATCAACTACTCCTAGTATTCCTTTGCATTCTGTTTCTAGACTGCCTAATAAACATACCTGGTTTGCATCCATCCTCCATTTATCCTATTTGCAATACTTTTATCTTTTTATATTCAACTAATGCTGATGCTAAAAATTTTTAAAAAGAAAAATATTTCTCAGGGACCTTCTAAAATAAAAAGAGATGTACATGTAACTTCTTTCTGTGGATCCAGCTGTTTTTAGTGTGAAAATATTTGGAAAATTAAAGTGCATACTCTTTAGGATGTCATGCATATCCATGTATATAATATCGAGGAGGCAAACTTCCTAATACTCTTATTTGAAGGGTAAATTATAAAACTACTACATTATTTCATATATTTGAGGATTTACTCAAATCTTAATTTGAGAGTAAAAATTGTTTTCACTAAATACATATTATACACCCAACTCTTCCAAGGATCTATGATTTGCAAAAGGATTAAACCACAAATGTTTCTACGACTAAATTTTTCCCCCTTGGGGAGCCAGAGTCTCACCTAATACTTTTAATTATCAGAATTGTAAAAAGGATAACACTAGAATAAAAGCGTTTAGATCCAAAAAGAAACTAAGTTAGAAGATTAAAAATAAAAATTAGGACAAAGCAATTGGAACAACTCTTTCTCTTTAGAACAGACCTGCATTCTCATTTCCAACTACAGACAAGGTATATATACACACTTCTACCAGGTGCCTTCAGAAACTTCTACTGTTCTTTCTCACCCCATAGTACTTCTTAATCTACTCTGATCTAAAAATATGTATACTGGAAAAACAGTACTTTTAATATATTTCATCTAAAATGAATTACGATGTATGTATAGCAATGAAGTACTGAAGAAATAAAATCCAGCCCTAAAATATCCTAAGATAAAGACATGACCTATTGGAAGGCAAACTTACTTAAAATTACTGAAAATATATTACATGTCAAGCACATGCCTAGATAATTTTAAGCTAATGTTTTTTGTTTATTTTGTGGTACTAGGGTCTGAACTCAAGTCTTCATTCTTGCTAGGAAGGTGCCCTACTGCTGAGCTATACCTCCAACCCTGTTTTCACTGGTTATCTTTCAGATAGGGTCTCTTTTTCTGTCAAGGTACACATCTTGGCACCAGCAATTAATTTTGAAATTCAATCTGCTTTACATTTTCAATGTACTCAATAGGAGCTAATCATAAAATGGTATTTTAGCTTAAAAACAGGTGTCAATATAGGTTAAAATACAGCTTTACAGCACTGAAACACATCACTGAAGAATATTGAGTTTCAAAACAGATACATATTAAAAAGAAAAAAATTATACTAGGAGTAAATTGCATTGAACCTAAAGTTAAACCTTCTATTCCCGATTCAATACATTAAGTTCAGCTTTCATGTGTGTCCCAAGAATGAATACTTTCTGACAAAATGGGAAGTTCCACGTAATCCCTCTTCTTGGGCAATCATGGACTTTTGCTTAGGTTTAAGAATTTTGTTCAATTTTTAAAATATGGAAGTATCAGGTTAACTAAAGACAGTACACAGGCTACTCAAGTACCTCTCTCAGATCCTAATATAATATTTTTACTACACAGTCTCCTTCAGGTTATCTAGATTATGAATTGGTTTGGTGAAGTCTTCTTACCGGATGTACCACAGTATACTTTTTTTTTTTTGTTCTTGACAAGAAAATAGCATAGTTGTTTTTCAAGTTAGGTAATTCTTCTGCAGTTGTAGAGACCGATGAATTCCAAGCTTTCTGTTGAAAGGAAGGGTTTAAAAGAAGGGTTAAAAACTTTATTTTTGACTGGGCACCAGTAGCTCACACCTGTAATCTTAGCAACTTAGGAGGCTGAGATCTGAGGATCACGGTTCAAAGCCAGACTGGGCAGAAAAGTCCCTGTGAGACTATTACCTCCAAATAACCACTGAACAAAAACCAAAAGTGGTGCTATGGTTCAAGTGGTAGAGCAAAAGCCTTGAGCACAAAGAGACTCAGGGGCAGCACCCAGGCCCTGAATTCAAGCCCCACAACCAACAACAAAACAAAGCAAAAAACTATTTCATAAATGCATGTAGGGTTATAAATAAGTCCTTTAAGGAAGTGTGACAACCAGAAGTAAGCTAAAAACTGTCAAAAATGTAAACAGCACAGAGGGCTAGAGGTAGAATGTCTTCCTAGCATGTTGATGCCTTTGGTTTGAGCATCAGCACCACAAAATTAGATAGATAGATAGATAGATAGATAGATAGATAGATAGATAGATAGATAGATAGATAGATAGATAGATAGATAGATAGAGATAGACAATAGATAGATGGATGGACAGATAGATAGGCAGATAAATATAGAAAATGTGGTCAGCATAGTACAGGACTTGATCTGTTTCAAAAAGAAAAATATAAGCCAGGCACTGGTGGCTTACACCAGTAATCCTAGCTACTCAGGAGGCTGAGATCTGAGGATCGCGGTTCAAAGCCAGCCCAGGCAGGAAAGTCCATGAGACTCTTATCTCTAATAAACCACTAGAAAACCAGAAGTGGCACTGTGGCTCAAGTGGTAGAGTGCTAGCCTTGAGCTGAAGAGCACAAGGATAGCACGCAGGCCCAGAGTTCAAGCCCCACAACCAACCAAAAAAAAAAAAGAAAGAAAGAAAGAAAAAAATAAAATTTTTCCAGTTTAAAAAAAAACACTATTTAGAAACTCTACAAACATTTTAGACACAATATATGTCATCTTATTAAAACTATAAGGCATTTCAAAAGACACAGTATGTATATGATTAAATATCAAGTGAACAGGTATCAGGCACCAACAGGAAGTCATTGATTCAAGGCCATCCAAGGCAAAGTTAGCAAGACTCTTGTCAAAACCAATCCAGGTGTGGTGACACACACTTGTAATCCCACTACTCAAAAAACAGAAGTGAAAGGATCACTATCTGAGACTGGCCCAGGAAAAAGTACAAGACTCTATCTAAAAAACAAAACTAAAAGCAAAAACTGGAAATACAGCTCAATTGTAGAACACTTTGCCAACAAGCAAAAGGTCCTGAATTCAAGTCTACAGTACCAATAAATACGTAAGTACATAAATATAAATAAGGAAAATTAAGAGCGATAGATGACACAGATATTAGGGCTAGCAAATAAGTACTTTAAAATAACTGTGATTAATGTACTCAACAAAATAGAAACAAATTAAAAGAACAGTGGGAAACATGAAAAATGAATCTTTCAGGCCGGGTGCTGATGGCTCATGCCTGTGATCCTAGCTACTCAGGAGGCTGAGATCTGAGGGTCATGGTTCAAAGCCAGCCCAGGCAGGAAAGTCTGTGAGACTCTTATCTCCAATTAAACACTCAGAAAATCGGAAGTGGCACTGTGGCTCAAGTGGTAGAGCGCTCGCCTTGAGCTGAGCGCTGAAGGACAGTGCTCAGGCCCCGAGTTAAAGCCCCACATGCGACAAAAACAAAAAAGAAAGAAATGAATCTTTTCGAAATAATTCATAGTTGTGTACCAGTGGTTCATGTCTGTAATCCTGAATACCTGGGAGGTTGAGATTGGGGACACTCAAGGGCAACCAGGAAAATATGAGACTCCTTTCTCAACCAGCTTGTAGGAGTATGATATGTGCAATAAAACAGAAGATAGCCCATGAATCATTATTATATAGCAATTTCCTTTAACTTGTTAAGCATTTTATTTACTGGCATGTAAATAAAATATTCTTTCTTTTGTCTTTATTGTTGCTACCATTGGTCACATCTGAAAAATCATATGCATCTGAAAACTGTACTAAACCACTGAACTGAATTCTGAAACTATCACTCAGCTGTGGGCTTTATTATTTGCCTCCTGTCATACAGAATGCTTCCATATTAGAAAACTTGCCATTTTAAACCTAGCTGTGTGGTTCATTCTCCTTAACCTTCATTTGTCTCCAAATATCTTCATTTGTTGGGTTAAATCTGCAGGCCTTTACCATTCTGCTTACCCTGTGTGAACAAATGTGGGCATGTGCACATTTTTTCCAAGTGTTATATTTTTCATCTCTAGAACTTCAATTTGTACCTTTTATCATTCGTGCTATTTCTCTATTTAATATGCTCGATTTTTCTCCTGCTTTTCCTAAGTTATTAAATATAGTCACAACAATAACACATCTTTGTCTACTACTTCTGTTTGCAGATGTAATTTTAAAAGAACCCTATGAAGCTGGTATTGTGTAGAAAGAATATTTTGTTGTTATTGGCATATTACCTGGTAGTGTGAAGGTCCAGGAGATTCTTTCGAGATCTGAAAAAAACTTCGAGGAGTAGAAGAACCAAATGCACATTTACTATTTTTCCTTGAGCAGATATTTTTAATATTGTCAATTATACTGTTGTGTAGGATATTATAAAATCCTGGACCTAAAATTGTAAAGAATATTATATATTAGAATAAACTTGATTTTAATTCCTTTTTTTTTTGAACTAAGTAATTTGTTGCTTTTTTTTTTTTTAAAAAGCACTCATATATTTAGCAAGCCCCACATGGGGCTGTGGCCAAGGGGTAGAGCATGAGCCTTCAGCAAAAGAGCTCAGAGACAGACTCAAGTCTAGAGTTCAAGTCCCATTACCAGCACACACACACACATACACACACACACACACACACACACACACACACACACATACACAACATTATTTCTGGTATATACAGCTTGTTAAGAAAGTTAAGGTACATAAAACAAACACTAGAAATGTGTATATGAATTGTATACCTGGTAATTCCTCTTTCTTGCAGATCTGTTTGAATCGAGCAGCACCTTGACCAAATGGGGTATTTTTCACTGGTGCTTTCTTTAAGCACTTAACAGGAGTTCGGATTGCATTATATGCACCAGGAGCTGGAGTGACTGATTTGGTAGGTATAAATCTCTACAGAAGAACAAGAAAATGTGTAGTGAGAACGACAGTACATAGTAAGAGTCTAAATGTTATTCTGGGAGCTGTGGGGCACTTGTGGCTCAGAAGACTGAGAGATGAGGATCGTGGTTCCAAACCAGCCCAGGAAGGAAATCTGAAAGATTTTATCTCCAATTAAGGCTGGTACTGAACCTGTGGCTTAAGTGATAAACTGTCATCCTTGAGCAGAAAAGCACAGGGACAGTGCCAAGGCTCTGAGATCAAGCCCCAGGACCAGTGCACACATACACAAACGCACACACACACACACACACACACACACACACACACACACACGTCTGCAAGTTAAAAGAAAGAACTACATGATTATAATTTCTTTAATGAAGTTATATTGAATTAGCAATGATCCTCAACATACATATTCAATTAACTCAATAACTTCATTAAATGCCTTAAGAAAACTAATTTTTTTTTTTTTTGTCAGTCCTGGGGTTTGGACTCTGGGCTTGGGCGCTGTCCCTGCGCTCTTCAGCTCAAGGTAAGCACTCTACTGCTTGAGCCACAGCGCCACTTCCAGTTTTCTAGTGGTTTATTGGAGATAAGAGTCTCACAGACTTTCCTGCCTGGACTGGCTTTGAACCGCGATCCTCAGATCTCAGCCTCCTGAGTAGCTAGGATTACAGGCATGAGCCACTGGTGCCCGGCAAAACTAAAATCTTATATTCAAGTAGTTTATAAGTCAAGTTTAACTTACAAATATATTAACATTAAATATAAACGTGTTTTATATGTACAACTATGAACTATGAAATATAATATTGTATAATTTTACTTTTGAACTTCATATTTGAAAATAATTTTAAATTTACAGAAAAGATGTATAGCACTGAAAACACCTGTCAATCTTTACCCCAATTCACTTGTTATTAATGTTACCATTAACTTTTTATTTGTCCTTTCTGATTGCTTCTCTTTCTCTACTCACACCAATGTGTGTGTATGCAAATATATGTGTGTATATGTATGCACATATATAGATATATATGTGTATTTCATGGAAGGTAACAAATGTAATGGTTCTATACCTCTACGTACTTCCACTTGTATTTTTTTTTAAAAAAAAAAAGGAACAGGAATTTTTTCTTATATACCCACAATATAGTTTTCAAATTCTGTAACTATATCAGTGGTACAATACTTTCTCCAATTCATATCCACACTGATAACTCTCATAATGCCTCTACAGTCTGTGATCAAGTATAAGTTTATATATTGCTTTTAGTCATCATGTCTGCTTAGCCTCTTTTTATGCAGGAATATTTCTACAGGCTTTCTTTGTTTGCTGACTTCTACAGTTTGGAGGAATCATATATCTTCTTTGTAGATAATAGAATCTTCCTATTTGAGGTTTATCTGATAGTTCCTTATATTTACATCTTGATTACGAACTCCTGGGAGAACACTAATAGACAATGTTTAACTTTCTCAGGGTACCACATTTGCAGATACATGGTAGCTTCTGGCCCTCGGTATTTAACCTTGATCTAATCCCACAATCCCTGCATCCTTGTCATTAAATGCTCAACATTCTACTATAAGCAAGAGCTCACTCTTCCCTTTCAATTATTTATTTCATTGTCTTTCTATCTACTTATTTAACTGCCAATTTCATGTCCTTGTGGGTTCATGAATGCCAGTTTTAATGGTTTATACTTTATTTTTTTATTGTGAAAATACTGTACAGAGGGGTTACAATTACATGGGCAAGATAATGAGTACATTTCTTATCAAGCATTGTAGCCTCCTCCTTTGTTTCCCCTTCGCTCCCCTCGCCCCCCCCCCACCCAATCCTAATGGTTTATACTTTATTACCAAACTTTAGGCCAGTGATGTGAGAGGAGAGGGCTCACATTGCTTTCTATGTCCCTTAGCAAGATGGTCATTTTTTGTCTCTTTTTTTTTTAGGATCAACTCTCTCATAGAAGAAGATATTACAGTTCATATGCTACCTATACTGAAACTTGTCATGTCTCAATGGAAGTCTAAGAGGCAACAAAATTACTACCATGATCTAGGTACTAGAAATGCTCCTTTGCTTCATGACTCCTTTAGCAAAAGAAAACTCCACATAAGCACACATGCAGATTCACATAACATACACATTTACACAAACATGCGTACATTTACATATGCGCGCGCGCGCACACACACACACACACACACACACACACACACACACATACAGGCTAACAATGAATTCTTCAATTCGGAGTCATATCCCAGGACTCTTTCTTATAGCTCCAATCTGTACTGATATGTACCATCTTCCTCACTGAAAATCCTAGTACTCAATAACAATTTTGTGCTTAAGATAGTAACACATCTAAAGTATTTTCATAATTGTGTTACTCATACCATTCCAATAAACCAACTAATTACTAAAAGTAATTCAGAATTTGTTTATAGTTCCTACATTTTCGACCCACTTCTTAATTCTATCCAAGACTATGGTAGTCAAATACTGTAAATGTCTGGATTATTCCGTTCTTTGTTAAAGATATTATTTGGTTAAAGATATTCATTTGCAATACAATTGCCCAGTCGCATTCAGTTTTAGAGGGTTTCTAGCTCTTTCTACTCTAATTTGTTTTCAATTTTTAATGTATAAAAGATGGGCATGCTTCCAAAAGGCAAATATATATTGTTAAAAGTATTATCAAAGAAGTATTACTGTTCCCATTTCCCTTCCACCCTATGCATTGCTGTGCATCCTATCCATGTGTAATATTTTGCGATTTCAGAGCAGTAGCTAATTTCACACTTCTAACATAATATCAACGTGATTTCAACCAACTGCAAAACTTCTACAAACAACTGACATTTCAAGGCCAGCACAGGAGTGTTTTCCCATTCCTAACCTCTTCACGACCTTCTCAGGTAACAACATTATCCTAGCTGTATTTTCTTAAAGACAGTTATGTGTATGTTTCCTATTTTCCATTCTTTTACACATAAAAGGCAGTATACTCTTCTGTACTTTGTACAATAGGTAAATATTAACATTACCCAATTTATTACTAGAAGCAGTAAAAACAACTCCCTAAATTTTTGCCTAGATACCATCTTATTGAGATGCCAAGGATGATGTTGAAGATGATCATTCTGAACCCCACCTAAATTATTTGAGGAGTTAAACCATTTACTGATACCTAGGGCTTGATCCCAGACCAATTGAACCAATCTCTGAGAAGAAAAAGCAGCAGGGAAAATTGGAATCTGGGTGCACAAAGAAGTTAAGAAATTCACCCAGATAATTCTAATGTGTATCTAATGCTGACAAGCATTGTCATGTACAAAATATTATGTTTTGAACTTTTTAAATAGTTCAAGATATAAAGCAAGTCAATACATTTAGATTAACACCAAAAACAAAACAGACAACTACTGAAATCAATGACTAAATTGTCTCTATTTCAATAAACCAGAAATTCTGTGTCCTAAGTTTATCTCATTAATTGTATTATTCCTTTTTCTATCACAATTATTAATATATATGTTCATATGCAACTGAACACTAATACTCTGATCAGTGCCTATGCTTGTTTTAAGTCCTCCATGTCTTTGACTTCAGAACCATTACTTCCTCACTTCATCAAAGCTTTAAACAAAACCAACATCATCTTTTCTCTCAAATTTTTATTAAGGTATATTAATTATACAATGGAGTTTTATTATGCTATTGCCACACATGCATAAAATGTACTATAATCATATTCACCACTATATTGCCATTTCTTACCCCTTCTTGTTTTCTCATTTTTTCAATATTAATTGGTGTTATGTGATATAAAATTAGGGCTATATATCAGATGAGCAGAAATAGCATAAAATAGTTGTGAAACTGTATTTAAAATTCTCAAGGGGCACATGCGTGTGCACACACACACACACATCCTAGCCCCTACACATCCATCTTGTGCACTGCTTTAAGTACCATTAAGTTGCGCTAAGCAGAAACCTAGTATTCATTTCTGGTTCTTCCTAGTCCCTCATGTCAGCATCTAGCCCATTAAAAAGTAATCTTAATTATATCTACAAAGTATAAGTGCAGAACTTGTCTCCAAGGAGGCCTCTTAGGTATAATGAAACCGAAGTAGTCATCTGTAGTCACCTGAAGGTTAATAACTTTCCCAAGTTAAATAAAATAACCAGAGATGTATTTAACACTGGTAGATAAATATCACAACTATCTGGAGATTGCAGCATTATAAACATTGGCCAGTACTTAAAATTGTCTTGCTTTAGAAATATTTAAACACCTTTAAGTCCCCTTAATATACTCCATGGAGATACTTTCATAATCTCCATGAACTCCAGCATCCCTGATGAAGGTCCCAGTGACAGCTGTAGATCTGACCTATTGCAACCTCCATAGGCAACCTTGAGAACTTCTCTAAAAGATATGTGTGTCCCTTAACTTAACCCTCTGCACAGGGCAGAGTGAAATTTAAATTTTTCTGTATTTGACACTCCCTCTCATGTGAACTAAACTTTCACATATTCCAATTTGCTTAAATGAAAATGTTTAATAGATAGTTCAAATGCAAATATTCACCTGTATGTTATTGCTAATATTCTAACCTTATTTCATTTTACCCCCATTTTTGGCAGTATGTTTTTCCCAGGCCATCTCAATTCTAATTTCCACCTCCATTTCTAATTTTCCTTTTACAATCCTCTTAAACATCATTTACTTTGTGGCTGGCCTCATATTATGCCTATTAGATTCTCTATATGAAAATAGCTATAGACCATTACCTGTGATTGAGAAAGAAAAGCAGGGGATGCATCATTTACATTCAGTGTTGTACTTTCAGTCTTCTGAAATTGACTTTTAATTTCATATTTTCCAGGCCCTGGTATTTCCTAAATTACAGAGAGAAAGAAGTACATGTTCTCATTAGGAAACGATCTATAGCACCTAAGGGAAGAGATGGCTAAACATCTGAACCAAATATACAGGGTTTTCAGAAAAGTCCTATATGATATTATGAAAGCACTTCATTAAAAGACAAGCCAGAGTAAACTTAAAAGAAAATTTTATTTTCCTTAGCAAACATCTCTTGAACCTGAAAACATACTACTTGAAACTCTGCTGCCCTCTATCGGTGAGCTCAGAAATAAATTACCCAATTCTTCACATGATGAAGAAACAAATTTTGTAGTTCTTCTATTTAAAAGTATACATCTAGCTTTTCTCTTTAAAAAAAAAAAAATGGACTGGCTGGCCAGGAATGCAGGTATATATTCCCAGAAACCACAAAAAATAAACATACTGTCCTTTCAAATTTCCATTAATCAACTAACTGCCTGATGTTTTCCAAAAAATTAAGTCTCAGAAAATATTTTTATTAACTACAAATCCTAAATGTAAGACACTAGGCCTAGCTAGGTTACATTTCACAGGCATAAGCCACTGATGCCAGTCCATATTAATTTTTTACAACCACATTTAGAATTACCTAATGTGTCAGACATGTTAGGTTATTCAATGGGTATTTGATAGAACTCTGCCCTTATGAAAAGTTTTGCAGGTGAAAAGACAAATAACTAATCAGATTAGCTAATCACAAACTTGAAGGATACAAAGTGCTAAACAGAAAATAATAGTAGAAGACAGGGAAAGAAAAACACTGATGCTGAAATCTAAACACAAGAAGGAGCTTAACCTGTAAGGAAGGATGGAATAGCATTCCTTCTTTGGAAGCATATGCAAAGGCCATGTGTGCTGGCTTTCCTGGTACAGTTGCCAGCACATACCAAGTCCCTAAGGAAATGTTCTATCTAGGATTAGAATGGCCAGGTTATATAACAGTTCTATATTTAACTATTTTTCAAGAGATCCACTTACTTTTTTTTTTTTTTGGTCGGTAATGGGGCTTAAAGTCTGGGCCTGGGTGCTGTTCCTCAGCTCTTCAGCTCAAGACTAGTGCTCTACCTCTAGAGCCACAGCTCAAGTCCTTTCCTGCCCGGACTGGCTTTGAACTGCACTCCTCAGATCTCAGCCTCCTGAATAGCTAGGATTACAGGCATGAGTCACCAGTGCCCACCTTCATCCACTTACTCTTGATAGAGGTATGATATTTTAGATCCATCAGTTATGCAAATTGAAATGACATTTCCCATATCTCACCTTTGCTTTTAATTGTTATAGCTATCTGGTATAGTTTAGGTCTTATATGTCTCCCCAAAACTCATTTGTTAAAGACTTAGTCACCCAAATCAACCTGTAGGCTGCACAAGGTACTATTATATGTACTAATGTGTACTGATACAACTAAAACATTCTTCTTGGAGGAAATCAGATCATGGGGACATGTTCACTTCTATGCTTTGGATACCACAAGTTCATATGTTAAGAGCTGGATTCCAAACTGGTGGCTCTACTGACAGGTGATTGCATCAGGTGCTAAATCCCTGAAAGAAGTCATAGCTGAAGGGACCGTGTTTTCGTTATACCAGAACACCAGGCCACTTCAAAGTTCAAACACATTACAGTGGGAATTACAAAGGACTTCAGTGGGAATTACAAAGGACTTCTGAGTTTAGGCATTTTTAAGCATAAGGTTCACATTTCCATTCTCCAAGTTCTGAAATCCTAGTTGGATTGTAAAGGGAAATTAGATACAGTCATGAAAACATATAAATATGGAGACATGTAAATATCTTAGATATTTACTCAAACCCCAAGTGAATACAGCCAAGAGATCAACCTTCAGTGTTCCCATATCATTAGAAAACTATATGAACCCAGTGGACTCAGAGAATCATTATGTTGTGACAGCTCATTTCAGTAGGCTTGAAATCATCATGAATGATTTTGCTAAAGCACACAAAGGGTAATAATCACTGGTTGAAGGATTAACAATCTTGCTTGTAATTACAGGCCCAGTGAGTTTTGGAGTGGTTTGTGATCATTGTTAATGAATAACAGAGAAACTGATCATTTGTAAATGGTCTTTGGGAGACCCAATAAGGGTTCTACTGTCGGTGCTAGTTTTGTAACACTATGCCTATATGGACAACAGAATGCAAGGAACCTTGGCAAGAGTCCATTTGGAGCTCTGTGGTTCTGAGGTATTCCTGCACATGCCAGCTTCCCTTTCAGGCTTTCACCATGAAGAAAATCCTTTACTTTAAGGCTGTTGTTATTTCTATTCTTCTTCAATGAACTTCAGGAATTGTCATTTTGCTTTAGTACCTGAGCCCTGTCTACCACTATTAGTACAATCATGAAAAATAACGAATTGTTGTTCTAATGCACTACATTTTGGGGTCATTGGCTAAGCAGCAACAGGTAACTAAAACTATCAGCCAAAATTTACTAAGCACCTATTTGCCAGGCGGAAATTTCAGTTCGTGAGTAAGAAAACTACGACATGAAAAAGTTGAATTATTTCCCAAAGCAACATAGCTAGCTTTTAAGTGACTAGACCAGGTAGTATTGGTCAGTAGCCCAATCCCAACTGCCAATTTTGCTTTTCCATCCATGGAGGCTGTACTAATCAGTCCTTGTAAACAAATGTCAGAGAAATTAGAAGCCAGAGCATGGCTGGATGGAGTACTTCAATTTTGAAATGTGAACTTTGTAGCCCCTACAAAACGTCAAAGTTGTGCTATCATGGGGCTGGGAAGGTGGCTCAATGGTAGAGTGCTTGCTTTGCATGCATGACGCCCTGGGTTCGATTCCTCAGCACCACATAAGCAAAAAGAAAAAAGCCGGAAGTGGCGCTGTGGCTCAAGTGTTAGAGCGCTAGTCTTGAGTTGAAGAGCTGAGGGACAGCGCCCAGGCCCCATGACCGGACCCAAAAAAACAAACAAACAAACAAACAAAGTTGTGCTATCATATACACAATAAAGCACAGAGACCTGGTGCTCAGAAGTCAGGGCTGAGACACACTTTGAAAGTGATGGTTGAATTTGGAAGGGGTAGGGACCCCCTGAAACCATGAAACTAAATGGGGTTTCTAGGAAAATTACATGGAGAAAGAAAAAGGGCTAATATTATATAATATTTATATGATTCTGTTATCATTTTTGTAATAAAAGTTTTCATTTCAAATGAAATGTATTTTAAATGCACATCTCAGACTCAGTTCTTGCTATAAGTGACTATCCTCATGACTGATTGAACAATAATACATGATTTGGAACTATTGAAAAGAACATGTGTCTGTCACATCTGTTTGCATCATTACAATATTAATTTTGGTTCACTCAGATGCATGATGCATTCTTTGTGCTTGATATCTGGAAAAAAACTTTTTCCATGTAGTTTAAAAGCTAATTAAATTTAAACAGAACTGGATCAAATAAGCATGTTCTCTTAAGAGAACAAACTATTTGAAAAATAACTATATTAATTAACAGTTATATTGCACATGTTATTGCATAGCAGAGGCCACACTTTAGCTACATGTCACCCAAATGCAAAAACTTAATTAGTAACAGGAAGTGGTTGGTATCAAGGATAAATCATATACTAGTTAGCCAACCATATGTTCAATGACAGAAACAGAAAACAGAAATAGTCTTTAATGTAAGTCTAGGCAAGTAAATCAGTAAAAACAACAATTAAGTGTATGCTACTAAGTCTGGTTATATATTATTTGTCTAAAGTAGAGCTGTCATGTATAGCATGAAATAGACAAACATGAAATTGAGTAAAGCTGATAAAGAATTCCATGCTTTGCTGAAAAGTAATTCATATCAACATTGGTATTAGTGATTCCATTAAGTCAAAAATTGAAAACAGCAACCCTGAAGCCACGTCACACTGCCCATTTTTTTTTTTTTTTTGGTCATGGGGCTTGAACTCTGGGCCTGGGCGCTGTCCCTCAGCTCTTCAGCTCAAGGCTAGCGCTCTACCACTTGAGCTACAGCACCACTTCCCACACTGCCCAATTCTAAGGTAAAGTAAGTGCGATTAAATATGGCCAGCCTGGAAATCTCACTACCACAATCAGGAATTACAAAAGCGTTTTTATTGAAAGAGGAAACATACACAAAGATAATGTATGATTTCCCTATAATTGCTATATGCTATCTGTGAATTATCTAGTAGCAGTCAAGATTTATTATGCCCATTTTGGCAAATTAGTGCTATGTAAATGTTCAGAGTTCATTAACATTTATTACTGTGCAATGCAACATGAAGTTCCACACAGAGTTAGTTAATGTGAGGATATTCTTCCTTCTCTTTACAACCTAAATTCCCTTTTTGAGGAAAAAGAAATGTTATCATTTAATTAATAATATGAAGACAGTTAAACACATCCAAATGAAATAATGTTAAGGGTTATAAATCTTAAATGAAGTTAAAGAACCAGCATAAGATTAATTAATATTATACTCACAAAGACAGAGAATTCAAATGCAAGCAAATAAGTGTTAAACACAAAATGGGATACTGGAAATCATTCACCTTTATCCCTAGGGGGCAGCTTTTAGTCAGCTCCAATTGATTGACTGATGGTTGTTGTTTTTCTTTTCTTTTCTTTTCTTTTTTGCCAGTCATGGGGCCTGAACTCTGGGCCTGGGCGCTGTCCCTCAGCTCTTCAGCTCAAGGCTAGTGCTCTACCACTTGATCCACAGCACCACTTCTGGCTTTTTCTGCTTATGTGGTGCTGAGGAATCGAACCCAGGCTATTAGATTTCATATTCTAGTCTTTAATATCTTAGTCTAACTATATTTAAAATAAACTTCCACATATAAATTTCTGCATATACCAGAGATTTTATGAAAAAATCAAAGTCTGAAAGGTATGATTTACAGTATCTATACTCAGTTATAGTCTTACCATGGTGAAATGATAATATTCATAATTGTAAGTGGACAGCAGAGACTCACGATCTTCACAGTCACTGACAGTTCTTTTTTTTTTTTTGGCTAGTCCTGAGGCTTGAACTCAGGGCTTGGGCACTGTCCCTGAGCTTCTTTTACTCTAGGCTAGTACTTTATCACTTGAGCCACAGCGTAACTTTCACATTTGTTGTTGTTGTTGTTGTTTATGTGGTACTGAAGAATTGAACCCAGGGCTTCATGCATGCTAGGCAAGCACTCTACCACTAAGCCATATTTCGAGCCCCCTCACTGACAGTTCTATGACTGGGCTTGACTATATCTGAAGTAATCACTAAAATGTTGTATACTGACCAGACCCAAATACTAATATTTTTCCACGAAATTAATTATATAGGACAATAGAGTCAGATCAAACACTATGGATACTATGAAGAGATTGTTTGTCTTCACAATACTTGTGCTATGAGACAGAATATTTACCTTCCTTGTATAATCACAAATTCAAGAACAGGATAAATTAGAATTTCCTATACTTCACTCCTCTAAGATGTGTATGAGAGACATGTTAGTGACAATCAGAAAATATGTCCTACTGGACAGATTTATAGACCTCTGGGCAGATCAAGTCATCAAATAATGAAAGTACCAGAATAAGAACTTTTTCCTGATTTTATAGTAGAATATGGATGAGTAGAGTTATAAATTGATAAATTATGGATCACATATTACATAGACCCAACACAATGGGGAAATTATGAGTTCATAAGTTGAGACTACTTATAATTAAGGTAAGATCACTGGAACAAAGTATTTACTGTGGTTTGCATATATCCCTCAAAAAGCTCATGTGTTGGAACCTTAAATCGCAATGCAGTAATCTTGAGAAATACAGTCAATTGGAGATATTTTGATCATTAGTTAGGGCCCTCATTCATAGATTAATACCTTTCTCACTAGAATTGGCTAGCTTTCATAGGTATATGATTCCTTTACTCTCATAAGCCCGTCAGTATGAGGCCTTTACCAGATGTGGTTGTTCAACCTTACATTTTCCAGTCACTAGAACTCTGAGCCCAAATAAACTTGTTTTATTTATAAGTGACTTAGTCTCAGTATGCCTTTATAGCAACACAAAGGGAGCTAACAGAACTTTAAGTATTTGATATTGAAGAAAATGCAATGTCTATATTACACTAATACTTTTTCATGAAATCAAACATCTGTACACTTTCTAATAAGTAATCAGTGAACATTAAGATCATTCATATTAAAGCCCACAGATTGGGAGAAGATCTTCACTAGCCATACAACAGACAAGAGCCTCATATCTAAAATATACCTGGAACTCAAAAAATTAAATCCCTCAACAACAAATCCTCAAAGAAACAACTGCGTAATAAATAAGTGGGCTAAAGACTTAAAGAGAAACTTCTCTGAAGAGGAAATAAGAATGGCCAATAGACACATGAAGAAGTAATCAACCTCTCTAGTCATAAAAGAAATGCAAATCAAAACACTGAGGAGGGGGCGGGGAGGATTGGGTGAGGCGGGGAGGAGAGGAGGTGGGGAAGGAATGGGAAGGGGAAACAAAGGAGGAGGCTACAATGCTTGATAAGAAATGTACTCATTATCTTGCCCATGTAATTGTAACCCCTCTGTACAGTATTTTCACAAAAAAAAAAGAAACACTGAGATTCCACTTCACCCCAGTTAGAATGGCTATAATCAAGAACTCTAGTAACAACAGATGCTGGAGGGGATGTGGCCAAAAGGGAACCCTACTGTATTGTTGGTGGTAGTGTAAACTTGTTCAACCACTTTGGAAAGCAGCATGGAGATTCCTCAAAAGACTCCACATAGAGCTCCCCTTTGACCCAGCAATCCCACTTTTTGGCATTTACCCGAATGATCACAAACAAGACCATACTAAAGCTACAGGCACAACTATGTTTATCACAGCATTATTCATCATAGCTAAGATATGGAACCAACCCAGATGTCCCTCAGTAGATGAATGGATCAAGAAAATGTGATATATATATATATATATATATTACTATATGTATGCTGTATATATATATGTGTGTATATATATATATATATATATATATATAATGGAATTCTATGTCTCTATCAGAAAGAATGACACTGCCCCATTTGTTAGGAAATGGATAAACAATTTATATTAAGTGAAGTAAGCCAGGCACAAAGAAACATAGGTCCCATTGTTTCCCTTATTTGCAATAACTAGTACATGTGTAGGACAAGCAGGAAAGGTCGAAAGCTATGTACATATGACCATATAAGCTAATATTAAATGAAATGAACCCTGAGATAGGGACACAAGAGGTTTTATTTTTGTTGCTGTTGTTTTTAATGTACTTACGATGTACTGTGTGATTTTTTTTGTTTCTTTTGTATGATCTTCCCCCATGGTATAACCCCTGTTTTCACCATATTTGATTCCGGTGTCCTGCATCTTGTATATACATTTTTCTAATTTGGGGAGGGGAAGGGAAATAACAAAATGCTGAAAGGATACAGATTGACCCATTGTAACAATGAGATGTACAAGACACTATGTTGAAAACCAACTTTACAGCTTGGTGGGGTGGCCGGGAGGGAAGAATGGTAGGGGAAAATCAAAGGAGGAGGTAACAATGCTTGATAGGAAATGCACTCATTACCTTACTCATATAACTGTAGGCCCTTTGTACAGTATCTTTACAATAAAAATGTATCTTAAAAAGATCATTCATATTAGGTAGTTTTTATATTTCTTAATTTTCAATAAAAATCAATCATACATTTTAATTAGTAATGAAATAAGTTTTATTTCATGTGAAAGATAATGCTACTCATAATCTTTCACTAAGGTCACTATATACAACTCCACAATGGGTAGCTTAATTTATCATTTATGTTATATTTCCCATTGATTTTTCACAATGGTTTCTATTATTGAAATTTGAAATTCACAGTCATAGATCATTGTAAATAGCACCAGGAGCATAATGGCTATCAGGTATGTCTATTCATATTAAACAAAAATGGCCCCGAAATTATGGAGAGATGGCTCAGTGAAGGTGACTGTCAGCACTCTAACAGATGATGAGTTGTAATTATAGGTAGAAGCTGGTAGGTTGGGTGTTTCAACTTGGAAAACAACATTTGAATGCATTTATAATTCACTTTAAAGTGGTATTCAATTCTGGAAATTATTTCCTCAAGCTCTGTTGCAGCATTTGGAAATGGTTTATGTATTCGCTAAATAATTTATCATTGGTTTCATTCCCTAAAGATAAAAAAAGATATGAAGCTAGGAAAAAGTCCAAATCTCAGACTCAAGCTACGTGTACTTTCATTTGATTATCTTCAGAAATTCCTGAGAAAACAACTTCTGCATAAAAAGCATAATGGAAAGGAAGAGTTGAGGCCAGTGTGGATACTAAGATAGAAAGGTCATGTGAAATCATTATGTCCTTAACCGTCATTAGCTTTATAATTCATTTCAACCAATTCATGGAGTGTGTGTTCCCCCAACAACATTCTTACTTTAGTGGGGTCCAATGGCTGTATCAATCACTTACATCTTCATTATCTATAACTGATGATACTTTCAACAGATGTATATTTGAAATTTTTATTCTTAAATTTTTCTCACTTTACAAAAGTATAATTGACAAATTAAAATTCTATTAATCTATTCTATTATTGTTATTCTACTATTCTACTATTATTATTCTATTAATCTAAGGTATTACAAGTGTGATGTTTTAGTATACACACACATTGTGAACTGACTACAACAATCAACCTAATATATCTATCACCTCACAAAGGGAGGTGTGTTAAAAACATTTAAGATCTACTCCCTTAGTAACCTGAAAGTATAAAACAATTTAAATTATTAACCATAGATAAGTATGCTGAACAAACTCCCTTACCAAAATTCTAACTAACAGAGAACACGTAGGTTCTAACTAATATCTGTCTTCCCATCCCCAGCCACATCTGGTAATCAGCACTAAATCCTTCTAAGCAACATTTTAGATTCCTTATATACTAAAATACTAAAAGCATACAGTGTTTGTGTTGTGTTTGTGTGTGTGTTTGTGTACATCTAATTTATTGCACTTAACACAATATTCTCCAGGTTTATCCATGTTATTGTAAATAACAGCATTTCCTTCTTTTGTGGCTAAATAATATTCCCCGGTGAATAAATAACCCCAAATAATTTTCTTTGCTTATTTGTCCACGGTTGGGTATAGATTACATGAAATTCTCTTTTAGACTTTCTGAGGAACTTCCACACTGTTTTCACAATGACTTATAGAATACATGGGTTACCTTTTATCTACAGCCTTACCAACACCTACTCTTTGGAGTTTACTTTTTGAGAACACCATTTGTAACTGGAGTGAAGTATATTTCATTGTGATTTTCATTTCCATGTCCCTGAATAATTAGTAATCTTAAGCATCTTTTTTATTTACAGTAACTGTTTACTATTTACTGTCTTCTTTTCAGAAATACTTACTCATGTCTTTTGCCAGCTTTTAAACAAGATTTTTTTTCTTGCTAGTAAGTTTTTTATGCTTTCTACATTTTGTGTATTAACTTCTCCAGAACCAGAAGCCAAATAAACGTCTACTGTTTCTGATTTTCTCATTCTGAGATATTCTATTATCACAGAGAACACAGTCCTCTCCATAACACATGTATCATAATGGGAACAATTGTTCACAAGTCAGGGCAATGGTTTGCAACATGTGTCAAGAAGTTTAATGCAAGCCTCGAGCTCGTGGCTCACATCTATAATCCTAGCTACTCAGGAGATTGAGATCTCAGGATCGCAGTTCAAAACCAGTCCAGGCAGGAAAGTCCATGAGACTCTTATCTCCAATAAACCACTCACTGTGGTTTATTGGCACTGTGGCTCAAGTGGTAGAGCGCTAGCCTATTGAGCTAAGGGCCAGCGCCCAGGCCCAGAGTTCAAGCCCCACAACCAACAAGGAGGAGGAGGAGGAGGAGGAGGAGGAGGAGGAGGAGGAGGAGGAGGAGGAGGAGGAGGAGGAGGAGGAGGAGGAGGAGGAGGAGGAGGAGGAGGAGGAGGAGGAGGAGGAGGAGGAGGAGGAGGAGGAGGAGGAGGAGGAGGAGGAGGAGGAGGAGGAGGAGGAGGAGGAGGAGGAGGAGGAGGAGGAGGAGGAGGAGGAGGAGGAGGAGGAGGAGGAGGAGGAGGAGGAGGAGGAGGAGGAGGAGGAGGAGGAGGAGGAGGAGGAGGAGGAGGAGGAGGAGGAGGAGGAGGAGGAGGAGGAGGAGGAGGAGGAGGAGGAGGAGGAGGAGGAGGAGGAGGAGGAGGAGGAGGAGGAGGAGGAGGAGGAGGAGGAGGAGGGCCACATAGATTTGAAGTTGGCAAAAATTTTCTCTGTCCACAGCCAAAATGTAAATATCTCAGGCTTTGTAGATCATAATGTAGACATGTTTAATTTGCAGGATATTCTTTTGTCTTATTTTACAACTTCACAATAGCTGTAAAAACACTCTGCTAGTTCACACACCTGAACAAAAAGAAACACAGATACATGAGCCATGGTTTGGTCCATGGACCAAAGTCTGTCAGTTGCTAAAGACTGTCTTGTGAAATATTCAGGTTTAAAGATGATATATTGTACTGTACAAGGTAACTGATAATTGTAAATGTGTCACACAGGCACTGATTTAAAAGGATTTCATCAAGGATACAGATGCAATAGCCATGACTTAACAGAAGGTGGGGAAAAAAGGCTTTCCTGTCAATGCCAAGTCCACATAGTGCTATTCTTCAAGGTAATAGAACATGTATCATTACAAACCAAAAATCACTATGCCCATTTGGAATATGTAAAATGGCAGTCCTGGGTCCTCCTTGTGCAAGCCTACTGCAGTTCTCTGGAAATTTGGAGAACAGAATAATCAATGTACAAGTGAGTCCAGTTCAAATCTTTGCCTGATTAATGAAAGACCCCACTTTAATTAGATACCTGAGAAAGTTAGTTTGCTGCCCTATCAAAGCTGAAATTGATTCTATCAAATGTGGAGATGAATTTATCAAAATAGGTTATCTAATTGATCTATACTGATGTTATAAAATTAAATATACTCACTGAACTGAAAAAGTTGACTAATAATTCAAAATTTATTCAGATCAGAAAATTCTGTCACTAAGATATTTCAAAAAATTACCTTGTTTATTTTATGCAGTAATTTTAATACCATAAGCTGACATATCCATTATCAGTAAAGATTCAATGTAGCAAGTACAAAAATCCAAATAAAACATAGATTAAAATAATTAATTAAAACATCATTAATCCTTTCCCTAAAATTACTTATTTTGTGCTTTCAACAACATAATAGCATCCTTTACTGTAACTCAGTGCACTTTACAATTCATCTAGAACTGATAAGGTCCCAAAACTAAATGTAGAATATGACTACAGACTTTGTACTGTGTTGCATTTAGAGAATGTGAACTTTGTGACATTCATTTTTCCATAAGCAATAAGCATTCTCTACTGTGAAAACATTAACCTGAGATAGACACATATTTACAAAACTGATTCAGCACTACATTGAGAACATTGTCTAAGGTTTTTCAGAAATTCAAGAATGGCTTAATACTGATTTTTGTTTCAATTAGCCACAGTCAAGGTCACTCTCTTCTCTCTACATTTGAACAAAAAGAGACTCTAAGCTTATCACAAGAACATCTTGCCACTGTTAGAATTAAGTTTTATCTGTGAACAAAACAAGTCTAGGAGAAAGGATTTCCAGATGTACATGTAAGAAGCCAGCCAGGCCCTGATGACTTAATTGAAGCTGAAACAATTGCAGAGCCACACTTATTCCAGGCTTTGCCAATAAATGCCTTTTCTATGTAAGACGGATACTTCATCCATCCACCAAGAAAGATATGCATTTAGAAGGAACACCTGAAGTAAAAATCCGTGTTTGCAGAATTTCAGACAACAATAAATATAAATCAATGCTCCCCTACCACCAATACTTCCTTTCAATAGCAAAGAACCACTTTCCCCAAAGAACTGTCCCAGTCTATGGAGCCTATTTCTGCTGTTCAATCACTAGGTGATACAGGGTGTAAACAATAATACAATACAACCAGAAGAGTACTGCTGTTTATTATACTGACTTAGACCATTTAAGTGTCTACATTGTATGTGTTTATGAGATGCAACTATCTTGTGTACATGTTCCCATCTCAGCATATTTACCTATCCTCAGTATACCAAAGTATTGTATTATAATTTGTAAACAAAGAAATCAAAACTGATAAATCTGCCATTTTATTTAGTATTTTCTATTGGATTACACCATGACTTGAATATAACTCAATAATCTGATGCCTCACAGTCTCTGGCCTTTTAGATGTAAAATAATATGAATTTAAACATGCCTATCAAAGCTGAAGGAAGTTTGATTCATATCAAAAAACACATTGCTTAGATTTAAAAGTGTAATCGAACCTAAATATGTAGCTTTCTGTAGTGGATAAGAATTTTCCAAAATTGCACATTTGGTGGGACATTAAACCCGACCTGACTCAGAAAAGACAAACATGGTATGAGATATAGTATATATTAATGCAAAAGTTATTTGTCAAAATCTATAGAAAACTCGCTTTAATATTTACTCTAATAGGAAAAGAGCTTATGTCACATTCCGTTACCCATATCTAAAAAAGAAAAATATATCTCCATCTGTAGGAACACCAACAAAAGCCAGTAGAAATGGTAGCAAATTCATATTCATCTCCACTAGGGCAACCATTAGTGTTAAGATTCATGAAGTTCAGAAGATGCAATATCCATGAATCATTTTCATTCTTCTGTGAATCACAAATAACGCAAATTACCTAATTTATTCCCTCTACCTTCAGGTATATACATGACTGCTTTATTTATTCATAAGTTTATTGCTTCTGACAATCAATATCAGTTATGGTTCTTTTTATTAAATGTATAATATGTATTCAGAAACATGACAAAATCCAATTCCTTTCTTGGAGGTTAGCATTTATAGTTGTCAAAAGACCCAAGATTCAAACA
Source organism: Dipodomys merriami (assembly GCF_024711535.1). Classification (NCBI taxonomy): domain Eukaryota; kingdom Metazoa; phylum Chordata; class Mammalia; order Rodentia; family Heteromyidae; genus Dipodomys; species Dipodomys merriami. Next base: position 17,619,837 of record NW_027202826.1, read on the forward strand.
TGGTACTATCAATGTATCAACACACTGAGGAAATGTTCCCTCCTGATTTCTCTCTTCAGGATTTTAAACAATCTGTCCAGGATTCTATGATCATCATTCTCCTCAAATGAAAACAATTATATAATGGAAAACTAAAATAGTTTTCCATTATATAGGTGAGGTGGGCTTTTTACAAAAGGAAATTCTAGAATTGTATTTCAAATGATTGTTTTGCTTGAAATTTCATGATGCAAATATTATAGAATATGAACTTAGAATGAACATTCAGTAGAAGTACTAATATAGCCCTTATAATAATACCCAATTCTAAAGAATATTTCAATCCAATGAGCCAATTAGGCTTACTTAGCAGATAAAAACAAATAACTAAATGACATAACCTTTTCCATGTTATATATCTGGAAGCCGGTATGGCTGTACTTTTGATAATATTCTAGCCAAAATTATCAGAAATGGTTTAGAGCAGAAAAGGAAGGCAATGTCAGCCTGAAAGAATATACATAACATCTTATATTATACCTTTAAACAACCCACATGAAGGTCATCTAAATTAGCAGATATAGTTTTTAAACAATGAAAAATAGAACTAAAACACTTTATTTTTTCACACTTTTTTTAATTGTGAAAATACATTACAGAGGGATTACAATTAGATGAACAAGATAATGAGTACATTTCTTATCAAGCCTCCTTCTTTGTTTTCCCTTCCCATCCTTTCCCATCTGCCTCCCCACCCCCCTCCCGCACCAAAGTTGTAAAGTTTCTTTTTCGACATAAAGTCTTGTACATCTCATTGTTGCAATGGTCCCACTTTATCCCTATTTAAACAATTTGTTTTTTCCTTCGCCTCCACAAATTACACCAACATCAAATACAGTGAAAACAGGGGTTATACTGTGGGGGAGGGACATACAAAGCAACAAAAAAATAATCTTATAAATATGTTAAAAATAGCAAGAAAGAAAAAACATTTGAGTCCTTATCTTGGGGTTCATTTCACCTAACATCAACTTATCTGACCTTTTCTGCTTGTCTCAGACATATACTAGTGATTGCAAATAAGGGAAACCACGGGACCTATGTTTCTTTGGGCTTGGCTTACTTCACTTAATATAATTTTTTCCAAGTTTTTCCATTTCCTAACAAATGGGGCAATGTCATTCTTTCTGATGGAGGCATAGAATTCCATTGTGTGGAGTTCCGGGAAGATGGCGGAGGAGAAGCTGGAATCTGAACAAGCTCTCCCATAGAAAGCAGTTTTAGAGTTCCAGTGAACAGTCCTAAGCCAGAGAATCACACCAAGTGTGCCATCACAGAACAGAGAGTTAGACAAGAGAGGGGAAGCCAAGACAAGGAGACACATCTGAGCGCCTGCCAGCAGCCGCCGCGGCGGGAGCAGGGTCGCAGCGGTGACCGCAGCCATGGCCATACCTTAGCGCTCACACAGAGTCCGGGATGAAGGAGCCAGACGCAGCAGGCGAGAGGATTCTACTCAACACAAGCAAGAACCGACAAGGAGCGGACATCTTCATCCTGCAGTTTGCAGACCAGAGACGGCCCAGGATCCAAGACTCGGAGTGAGTACAAGCCCGACGTCCTCACTCCTTCTCAGGGAGCAGAGGAGGGAAGGCCACCCCTCCCCCCCCAGCGCAGGTGATCTCCATCTTGGATACCGACAACTCGGAGGAGCTGCTAGCTCCAACTCAGGCCTTGGAATAAAACGAGTCATTTAGCAGGTCACAAGAACTTAACGGCGAAGTGACCTGCCAGACTCAGCTCCATCCAGGGAAAAGTCACCCAGCTCAGGCACCAGCCATTGGAGTGGCTTTCCTCACTGGGTAACCAGAGCCAGAAGCTGCCCCTCCCTCTAGCAGCCTCCACAATCAATTGAAAAACAGAAACCCTGAGAATGGCTCCAGGCTGGGCTCTGTGAGTTTTTCACAAAATAGCCCCAGGGAAAAGCTACTGTTTGTTGAAAGGCCTCAACTCTACCAGAACCTAGCCTCATCACCCCTCTTTTGTGATTCTCAAAGCAGATCACCCTCCCTTTAAACTAACCTGGGAGGGGGATCTCAAAATCTTGGGTAAAGCAGAGCATTTTTCTGCCTGTTCGAACAAACTGACTTAAGAAACCAAGCAAGCCACAGGACCTCAAGCTGACCAGAGACTCCAACAAGAGGCTGGTTACAGACAAAAGGGAAATACAGGATTCTTCCCACCCCTCCCAAAAAAATCAAAAAAAAAAATCAAAGAACTTTTTTTTTTTTCCTTTCTTCTTCTTTTTTTTCTTTTTTCTTTTTTTGGTACCTTATATATATAAAAAAATTTTTTCCTTTTCTAAAACTTTTATTAATCTTTAATTTTTGCCTTTTTTTGAAAAAATAATTGTTCTCCAGCAATTTTTTTCCCTCTTATAATTTTTATTTTAGGAATACGTGAATGTATGTTTTCCTTTCTTTTCTTGTCTTTCTCTTTTTCTTTCTTTCTTAATTATCTTTTTGTTTTTTGTCTAGCTCTACTGAACTTCTGATCTTTTTTTTCTCCCTTTCTTATCCTTGTCACCTTTTCCTCTCTTTTGTTCTTCTGTATGTGACTTAACTCTTGTCCTGCACATCCTCAGATAAACCCATAGTTAACTAGTAGACCCTATCCCCCATTGTGTACACACTTAATCCACAAATTTATTACTCAATCCAAAACCTCTGAGACTTAAATTCCTTAATAGCAGTACTACCTCTTTATACCTATATAAGATTTTAAGCATTTTTTTAAGTTTTTCACATCTCCTCTATCTCCCTCCTGTTTTCTCAATATATTCACATTCCTCTCTAAATAGATGGTCTTTCAATCTCCACAACTATATTAACTTTTACGTTTCTATTTTTTTTTTCTGGTCTCTTTTCATTTCCCTTTCCCTTTCTTCTTTTTCTCTCTCTCTCTACTTGCATCCTACCCAACCTATTTCCTGCATTGAGATTAGGACATAGTTAACTCTCCCTGTGCCTCCCCACACCAATCTATTCCTATTTTTTACCCACATCTCACCCTAACCCTAAAAATTCCTGGTTTTCCAAATTCTTCTCTGCGGTTCGAAGCCCATTAACATATAGTTGTTTGATGTTGAATAGATGTATCTGTTGAACTAGATTGTATCTGTAGACTATTGACTGTATAAATGCAAACGTTGGTTGATGGTGGCCTTAAGATAGTGTTCTAGCACAAAACTGGTGCTATTTTCATCTCAAATGAGCCGAGTAAGCCGGAAAAACACAAGAAAAATGGCAAATCCGGGTATCTCAATTCCCAATCTTGATAATCAGGGGCCAGATCAGATAATGAACAATCCGGAGGAGAGTTCCCAAATAGCTCTACAAACACTGGTGGCAAACATGATAAATGAGAAGTTTGACAACTTACAAAGGACTCTGTATGAGCGTGAAAGGGAGAGAGAGGAGGCATCCCAAAAGTTTATACAGGAATATCATAAGTGTGAGGAAGCTACTCAAAAACTGATACAGGATTTGCGTGAACAACTTGAGAATACTCAAAGAGAAAAGGAGGAATGGCGTGAGCAGGCTGAGAACACTCAAAGAGAACTGCAGGAATCCCAAGAAAGGGAGGAAAGAGAACTGCAGGAATCCCACAAACGGGAGGAAGCTAATCAAAGAGTAATTCAGGAATTGAGAGACCAGGTAGAGAATACACAAAGATCACTAAAGGCATTCATGGAATCCATTAACAAAGAGCTGAAGGAAGTCAGGGAGACCACAAAGGGAATGCTGAATGGAACCCAACAGAAGGAATGGGAGTCCAAAGAAGCCATAACCAATCAACTAAGTGATTTGAGAACAAACACTGAACACCAAATTAAGGAAGTAAAGAAATTCATACAAGACCTAAAACAGAGCTTCAACAAAGAACTTGAAGCCATCAAAGCTGACCAATTAGAAGGAAAAGAGATAAAAAACCAAGTAGAGAGTCTTGACAGCAGGTTAGACCATGCAGAAGATCGAATCTCAGGGATTGAAGACAGCCTAGATATTATAGAGAAAGAACATACAACCATCCAAGACAAGTCCAAGAAATATGATAGATCTATCCAACACCTGGAAGACACCATCAGAAGGCCTAATCTAAGGATAATGGGTGTAGAGGAGCACCTAGAAACAGAAATTAATGGTCTAGGAAATTTGTTTAACAGGATCCTAGCAGAGAACTTCCCAAACATACAAAAATATAGGCCTATTCAGATACAAGAAGCTTTTAGAACCCCAAATAGACCAGACCAGAATAGGACATCCCACCGTCACATTATCATCCACACAGGATCAACTCAGACCAAGGAAAAGATACTTAAAGCTGTCAAGGAGAAAACGGTAATCACCTATAAAGGGAAACCAATTAGAATCACCTCAGATTTCTCAGCAGAGACAATCAAAGCAAGAAGAGCCTGGAATGATGTATGCCATGCCCTAAAAACAAACAACTATCAACCAAGAATACTGTACCCAGCTAAACTCTCCTTCATAACTGAAGGCCAAATAAAAACCTTCCATAGCAAAGAAAAATTGAAACAATACATCTCCACCAAACCAGCCCTACAAAAGATTCTTAAAGATGTCCTACACATAGAAAACCAACAAGACCGCAACAAAGGCCAAGAAACTGCACCCAAACTAAGAATCCAAGAACCATAGGAAGAACCCAGTTTTCGCAGCCCCCAAGAAGGTGGATAACATGGCGGGAACTCCCAAATACCTCTCAGTCCTATCTCTTAATATTAACGGACTGAACTCTCCAATTAAGCGACATAGACTATCTAGCTGGATTAAAAAACAAGACCCTTCTATCTGCTGCCTGCAGGAGTCACATCTTGCCCGTAAAAACAAACACATTTTCAATGTTAAAGGCTGGAACAAAATCTACCAAGCAAACGGCCCCCATAAAAAGGCAGGAGTTGCAATCCTAATATCAGATAAAATAGACTTCAAATTAAAGTTCGTGAGAAGAGATAAAGAAGGTCGCTACATACTAATTAAAGGATCTCTCCTTCAGGAGGATATTACAATTCTAAATATCTATTCGCCAAACAATGGAGCACCCAAATTTATCAAAGAAACACTACTTTCCCTCAAATCCCAGATAGATCCAAAGACATTAATTGTTGGGGATTTTAACACACCACTCTCCCCACTAGATAGATCAACTCGGCAAAAACTCAACAGAGAAACCGCAGATCTAAACAGCTGCATAGACCAACTAGACTTAACAGACATCTACCGAACATTTCACCCAGCAGCATCAGAATACACGTTTTTCTCAGCAGCACATGGAACGTTTTCTAAAATAGACCACATTTTAGGCCACAAAGCAAACTTGTCTAAACTCAGAAACATTGAAGTTATACCTTGCACGCTCTCTGACCACAAGGGAATAAAATTAGAACTCAACACCAAAAGCCACCAAAGAAAGTCCGGTATCACATGGAGGCTGAACAACACACTGCTGAATCATGAGTGAGTCATGGAAGAGATTAGAAAGGAAATTCAAATGTTCATGCTATTCAACAAAAATGAACACACAAATTACCAGCTCCTCTGGGACACAGCAAAGGCAGTACTCAGAGGCAAGTTTATAGCTCTGAGCTCCTACATCAACAAATTGGAGAGATCGGAAACTAACAATTTAATGACACATCTAAACCTCCTTGAAAAAGAGCAGCAAGATAAACCCCAATCCAGTAGACGGAAAGAAATAATCAAAATTAAATCAGAATTAAATGAATTAGAATCCAAAAAAACTATAGAAAGAATCAACAAAACAAAGAGTTGGTTCTTCGAAAAACTTAACAAGATCGACAGACCCTTAGCAAACCTTATCAGAAAAAGGAGAGAACACACCCAAATTAATAAACTCAGAGATGAGAATGGAAACATCACCACGGAAACAACCAAGATTCAGAACATTATAAGGGAATACTTCTCAAAACTTTATGCTAATAAGTTTGAGAACTTGACAGAAATGGACCTTTTCCTAGCAAATATTGACATGCCAAAACTAAACCAAGATGAGTTAAACCAGCTTAACAGGCCCACATCAAGCATTGAAATAGAAACAGCAATAAGAGACCTGCCAGCTAAGAAAAGTCCAGGACCAGATGGTTTTACAGCGGAATTTTACAAGGCCTTCAAAGCAGAGCTCACACCAATACTCCTCCAACTCTTCAATGAAATTGAAAGAGAAAGCTCACTACCCAACACATTCTATGAAGCCATCATAACCCTCATCCCAAAACCAGGCAGGGACTCATCAAAGAAAGAGAACTATAGACCCATTTCTTTGATGAACATTGATGCAAAACTTCTCAACAAAATTTTGGCCAATCGACTTCAACAATTCATCCAAAAAATCATACACCATGATCAAACAGGATTCATTTCAGGGATGCAAAGCTGGTTCAATAAACACAAATCAATTAATATTATTCATCACATCAACAGGAGCAAGAATAAGAACCACATGGTTATCTCAATAGATGCAGAAAAAGCATTCGACAAGATCCAACACCCCTTTATGATGAAGGTTTTGGAAAAATTAGGAATCCATGGAACATTCCTCAATACAATAAAGGCTGTATATGACAAACCTACAGCCAGCATTATACTCAATGGTGAAAAACTAAAGCCATTTCCTCTTAACTCAGGAACAAGACAAGGATGCCCACTCTCTCCACTTCTCTTCAATCTAGTATTAGAATGCCTAGCTACAGCAATAAGACAAGATGCAGACATAAAGGGGATCCAAATAGGGAAAGAAGAAATAAAACTCTCCCTCTTTGCAGATGACATGATCTTGTATTTAAAGAATCCCACAGACTCCACTCCCAAATTACTCAAACTGATTCAAAACCTCCCATGCTCCTGGATTGGAAAGATTAACATCTTGAAAATGGCAATACTTCCCAAGGCTATCTACAAATTCAACGCAATACCTATCAAAATTCCAACCTCATTCTTCAAGGAAATAGAAGAGGCAATGCAAAAAGTCATATGGAACAATAAAAGACCCCGAATAGCAAAAACGCTCCTCAATGGAAAGAACACTGCTGGAGGAATATCAATACCAAACTTCAAACTCTACTATAAAGCCATAGTAATCAAAACAGCTTGGTATTGGCATAAGAACAGACCTCAGGACCAATGGAATAGAATTGAAAACCCAGAAATGAACCTACAGACCTATAGCCATCTAATCTTCGATAAGGGAGCTAAAACAATAGAATGGAAGAAAGACAACCTCTTCAGTAAATGGTGCTGGCAAAATTGGTTAACCACATGTAGAAAACTTAAGCTAGATCCTTATATATCACCCTGCACCAGAATCAACTCCAAATGGATCAAAGACCTTGAACTCAAAGCAGACACTCTGAAAACATTACAGGATGGATTAGGAGAAACCCTAGGTCTCCTTGGCTCAGGCCGAAATTTTCTGAATAGAGACCCGGAAACACAACAAATCAAAGAAAGGTTCGACAAATGGGATTGCATAAAGTTGCAGAGCTTCAGCAGGGCAACGGACATAGCTAGCAAGATCAATAGAAAGCCCACAGATTGGGAGAAGATCTTTACTAGCCATACAACGGACAAGGGTCTCATATCTAAAATATACTTGGAACTCAAAAAATTAAACCCCCCAACAACAAATCCTCAAAGAAACAACTGCCCAATAAATAAGTGGGCGAAAGACTTAAAGAGAAACTTCTCTGAAGAAGAAAGAAGGATGGCTAATAGACACATGAAGAAATGTTCAACATCCCTAGCCATAAAAGAAATGCAAATCAAAACAACATTGAGATATCACCTCACTCCAGTTAGAACAGCAAAAATCAAGAACTCTAACAACAACAGATGCTGGAGGGGATGTGGACAGAAAGGAATCTTACTTCATTGTTGGTGGGAATGTAAACTTGTTCAACCACTTTGGAAAGCAGTATGGAGGTTCCTCAAAAGACTTCACATAGATCTCCCCTATGATCCAGCAATCCCACTTTTGGGCATTTACCCAAATGTATACAAACAAGACCACACTAAAGCTACCAGCACAACTATGTTTATTGCAGCATTATTTACCATAGCTAAGATATGGAACCAACCCAGATGCCCCTCAGTAGATGAATGGATCAAGAAAATGTGGTATATATACACAATGGAATTCTATGCCTCCATTAGAAAGAATGACATTTCCCCATTTGTTAGGAAATGGAAAGGCTTGGAAAAAATTATATTAAGTGAAGTAAGCCAGGCTCAAAGGAACATAGGTCCCATGGTTTCCCTTATTTGCAATATCTAGTATAGGTATGAGTCAAGCGGAAAAGGTCAGATAATGTGATGTTAGGAAAACGAACCCTTAAATATGTATTTTAATGTTTTCGTTTCTTTCATGCATGTGTTTCTAATGCATTTATAAGATTATTTCTTTATTGCTTTGTATGTCCCTCCCCCACAGTGTAACCCCCGCTTTCCCTTTATTTGATGTCAGTATAACATGTGGAGGAGATGGGGACAAAAAAGTCGTTTAAGGATTCAGGTGGACCTGTTGCAACAAGGAGAATTACAAAATGTCATGTGAAAGCAAGCTTTACAATGTCGGTGTGGGGGGGGAGGGGGGTATGATTGGGTGGGGGGGAGGGGGGAGGCTGGGAAGGGAGGTGAAGGGTAAACAAAGGAGGAGGCTGCAATGCTTGGTAAGAAATGTATGCATTATCCTGCCAATGTAATTGTAACCCCTCTGTACAGTATGTTCTCAAATAAAATAATATTAAATTAAAAAAAAAGAAATGCATAATCAAAACAACATTGAGATATCACCTCACTCCAGTTAGAATGGCAAAAATCAAGAACTCTAACAACAACAGATGCTGGAGGGGATGTGGACAGAAAGGAACCTTACTTCATTGTTGGTGGGAATGTAAACTTGTTCAACCACTTTGGAAAGCAGTATGGAGGTTCCTCAAAAGACTTCACATAGAACTCCCCTATGACCCATCAATCCCAGTTTTGGGCATTTACCCAAAAGTTTACAAACAAGACCACACTAAAGCTACCAGCACAACTATGTTTATTGCAGCATTATTTACCATAGCTAAGATATGGAACCAACCCAGATGCCCCTCAGTAGATGAATGGATCAAGAAAATGTGGTATATATACACAATGGAATTCTATGCCTCCATCAAAAAGAATGACATTGCCCCATTTGTTAGGAAATGGAAAAACTTGGAAAAAATTATATTAAGTGAAGTAAGCCAGGCCCAAAGAAACATAGGTCCCATGGTTTCCCTTATTTGTAATATCTAGTATATGTATGAGTCAAGCAGAAAAGGTCAGATAATGTGATGTCAGGAAAATGAACCCTTAGATGTGTATTTTAATGTTTTTTTCTTTCATGCATGTGTTTCTAATGCATTTATAAGATTATCTCTTTGTTGCTTTGTATGTCCGTCCCCCACAGTATAACCTCTGTTTGACTATATTTGATGTCAGTATAACTTGTGGAGGAGATGGGGAAAATCCAGTTGTTTAAGGATACAGGTGGACCTGTTGCAACAATGAGAAGTACAAGTTGTCATTCCAAAAAGAGCTTTACAACGTTGGTGCAGGTTGGGGGTGAGGAGAAGATTGGGATTGGGGGGGAGGGGGGAGGCTGGGAAGGGAGGTGAAGGGTAAACAAAGGAGGAGGCTGCAATGCTTGGTAAGAAATGTACGCATTATCCTGCCCACGTAATTGTAACTCCTCTGTACAGTATGTTCACAAATAAAATTAAATTAAATTAAAAAAAAAAAGAATTCCATTGTGTATATATACCACATTTTCTTGATCCATTCATCTACTGAGGGGCATCTGGGTTGGTTCCATATCTTAGCTGTGGTAAATAATGCTGTGATAAACATAGTTGTGCTGGTAGCTTTAGTATGGTCTTGTTTGTGATCATTTGGGTAAGTGCCCAAAAGTGGGATTGCTGGGTCATAGGGGAGCTCTATGTGGAGTCTTTTGAGGAACCTCCATACTGCTTTCCAAAGTGGTTGAACAAGTTTACACTCCCATCAACAATACAGTAGTCCCTTTTGGCCACATCCCCTCCAGCATCTGTTGTTATTAGAGTTCTTGATTATAGCCATTCTAACTGGGATGAGGTGGTATCTCAATGTTGTTTTGATTTGCATTTCTTTTATGGCTAAAGCAGTTGAGCATTTCTTCATGTGTCTATGGGCCATTCTTATTTCCTCTTCAGAGAAGTTTCTCTTTAAGTCTTTAGCCCACTTATTATTGGGTAGTTGTTTCTTTGAGGATTTGTTGTTGGGGGATTTAATTTTTTGAGTTCCAGGTATATTTTAGATATGAGACCCTTGTCCGTTGTATGGCTAGTGAAGATCTCCCAATCTCTGGGCTTTCTATTGATCTTGCTATCTATGTCCTTTGCCATGCAGAAGCTCTGCACTTTCATGCAATCCCATTTGTCAAACCTTTCTTTGATCTGTTGTGTTTCTGGGTCTCTTTTAAGAAAATTTAGGCCTGTGCCAAGGAGACCTAAGGTTTCTCCTATTCCATCCTGTAATGTTTTCAGGGTGTCTGCTTTAACTCCATTTGATCCATTTGGAGTTGATTCTGGTGCAGAGTGATATACATGGATCTAGCCTTAGTTTTCTACAAGTGATTAACCAATTTTGCCCGCACCATTTGCTGAAGAGGCTGTCTTTCTTCCATTCTATTTTTTTAGCTTCCTTTTCAAAGATTAGATGGCTATAGGTCTGTGGGTTCACTTTCAATTCCATTCTATTGGTCCTGAGGTCTGTTTTTGTGCCAGTACCAAACTGTTTTGATTACTATGGCTTTGTAGCCGAGTTTAAATTTGGTATTGATATTCCTCCAGCACTGTTATATTAAGGATTGATTTTGCGATTCAGGGTCCTTTATTGTTCCATATGAATTTTTGGATTGCCCCTTCTATTTCCTTGAAGAATGAGGTTGGAATATTGATAGGTATTGCATTGAATTTGTAGATAGCCTTGGGAAGTATTGCCATTTTCATGATGTTGATCCTTCCAATCCAGGAGCATAGGAGTTTTTGCCACTTACTAAGTTCTGTTTTGATTTCCTTTTTCAGTTTTCATCATAAAGGTCCTTCACTTCTTTGGTTAATTCCTAGGTATTTTATTTTTTGTGGGGCTATCACAAATGGAGTTGCTTTCCTGATTTCAGCCACGCTTTTCTCATTGTTGGCATACAGGAAAGCCATTGATTTTTGAGGGTTAATTTTATACCCTGCTACTTTGCCAAAGTTTTGAATCAGCTTGAGTAATTTGGGAGTGGAGTCTGTGGGATTCTTTAAATACAAGATCATGTCATCTGCAAAGAGAGAGAGTTTTACTTCATCTTTCCCTATTTGGATCCCTTTTATGTTTGCATCTTATTGCTATAGCTAGGCATTCTAATACTAAATTGACGAGTAGTGGAGAGAGTGGACATCCTTGTCTCGTTCCTGAGTTAAGAGGAAATGGCTTTAGTTTTTCACCATTAAGTATAATGCTAGCTGGAGGTTTGTCATATACAGTCTTTATTGTATTGAGTAATGTTCCCTTCATCATAAAGGGGATCTTGTCAAATGCTTTTTCTGCATCTATTGAGATAACCATGTGGTTCTTATCCTTGCTCTTGTTGATATGCTGAATTATATTAATTGATTTGCCTATATTGAACCAGCTTTGCATCCCTGAAATAAATCCTGTTTGATCATGGTGTATGATTTTTTGGATGAATTGTTGAAGTCGATTGGCCAAGATTTTGTTGAGAAGTTTTGCATCAATGTTCATCACTAAAACACTTTAGAAAGTTTATTGACAATGAGAACATCAAGTTCAGTTTTGATGGTTGAAATCATGCTGAAAGTAAATTTATTGATTATTTTTTAAAATCTTTTTATTGCCAAGCACCAGTGGTTCACACCTGTAATCCTAGCTCCTCAGGAGATCTGAGGAACTATGATCTGAGGATCATAGTTCAAGGCCAGCCCAGGCAGGAAAATCCACGAGACTCTTATCTCCAATTAACCACCAGAAAACCAGAAGTAGTACTGTGGCTTGTCTTGAGCTGAAGAGCTGAAGGACAGTGCCCAGGCCCAAAGTTCAAGCTCCATGACCAAATAAAAAAAAATCTTGTTATTTTAAATGTATTTATTTTTTGTCATCAACCAATCAATCATTTATCTTGATTTATGTGAACAAAAATGGGGGGGGGGGGAGTCACTTCTTTCCTAAATCTTTTCATGGCTGTAAGCTTTAGAAGATCCAGGCTGTCTAAGCATAATCATTATTTCCCAATGAGTTGTTGGTTTTACAAAGTAATTTATACTCTATTATATTTCCTTAAGTGTGTATGTATCAACAAACATCCAGAAGGCTGGGTGTGGTGGTTTATGTCTGTAATCCCAACTAGGAAGGAGGTTGAGATCACAGAAATCCATACCAGTCAGAGTGGTGGATTAAAGATTCAAATCTAAGACCTAAAGCTAAGAAACTACCAGTAGAAAACATAGAGGGGAAAAATCCCAAATAATCCAATTTTGAAATGAACAAAGGCTAAACATACATTTTTTAAATACATACAAATGGATCACAAATATTTGCAAAAACACACAACTTCACTAATCATCAAAGAAATAGAAATTAAAACCATTACACAGTATCACCTCCTATTAGAATGTCTAGTGTCAAACACACAAACAAGAACAAGTGTAGATAAGGATACAGAGAAAGAAAACCCTGATGGAGGACAGAAATATAAATTGATAGAGCCATTGTGGAGAGCCTTAGTGATGATGTTTCTATTTAAAATAGAACTATCTTCTGAGCCAGAAATCTCATTAAGGAGAACAAAGGGAAATTAAATCAGTATGCTTTAAAAAAAAAAATCTGCATTCCCATGACTATTGCAGCACTATTCACAAGATCTCACATATAAATAACCTACATGTCTACTAATGGATGAATAGATAACTAAAATACTTCAGTTGTCTAGTATTCAGTAATAAAAAATAATGAAATCCTGTCATTTAAAAAATATAGATAAACCTAAAGGGCATGATAGTAAATGAAATAAGCCAGGCATATGAAGAAAAATACTGTACATTTTCACTTCTAAGTAGGATGTAGAAGGGTGATAGAAAGAGAGTAGAATGTTAGTTACAGGTGTACTACAGGGGGTCAGGGAGCAGGGAGGAAATGCTGGTCAAAGGGTACATATTTTTAGTTAAGTAAGAAGAATGTCTTCATGAGATCTTTTGTAAAGCATGATGATTATAACTGATGTTACATTTTATTCTTAGGAAATGTCAGGAGAGTGGACTCTACGTGCTTTCACTACGATAATGATAACTATTAGGTAATACATTTGTTAATTACCTAGATTTTACCATTCAGCAATATACATATGCTTCAAAACATCACTTTACACAGTAAATAAATGTAATTTTATATGTCAATTTTAAATAAATTAGAAAGGGATAAAAGATGTTCCTGAAAACAACAACTTTGAAATTTTGGAGTGATGATAAAAATAAATTTAAAATAAATGAGAATAGCCATGTGTGACTTTTTTGACATTAAAAGTAGTTATGGATATTTCAAAGTTTATGTCTTTTCCTAAGACTGCCATTTCAAACTAGTCAATTCTCATGTTCCCTGCTGACAGTAAAATGTTAGAAGACATTTGATATAAGAGTTGCAAATGCCAGCATATCTCTAAAGGTCACTGTAACTCTAACAGGTATAGTTAGAAAACCTATTCTCATTCCCAATTACAACACTACTGTGTGTTCACACCACAATTTTACTTTAAAAATTTTAAAAATTGTCCTATTCAAAGCTATAACTTTATACTATATAGATGAGAATCTTTGCTATAAATTAATAGCTAACATATATTTAATTGCCTGGCCTAAACATTTAATAAACAAACAAAATATTGCTACTTCTAATTTCAAAAGCACTGCAGTCATGGTTCCTGAAGTTTGTTTCAGTGACCCCTGGGATTCCCTGTGTTCTTTCAGAAAACCCTCAAGATAAAAATTATTTTCACAATATTAAGGTTTTGCTTGCCACTTTGACTCTTGTCCTTTTATATATACTCGATATGCCTGAACTTTAAACATTCTCAGATTCAAAGTCTAATACAGTACGTATCAATAAATACCTCCAAAATAAAATTACCTGGAGTTTTTTAATAGTTTTAGCAGTACAATGAGACGCCAAAACGTCTTACAAATAGTGACCCATAATAAAAGAAAGATACATTGAAGCTTAAACACAGAGCTTTGTAGCTCATGCTTGACTTTTTCTCCCAAGGTTGGCATTGTACCACTTGTATCACATCTCCATTTCTGGAATTTTGCTGGCACAGAACTGTTTTGCAGAAAAATTGTTATATGTCATTTTGATCAATTCTATATGCCTAAAACCAACAAGCAAGTGTAATAAAAGTTAAATCAGAAAGCAACTTCTAGGACAAAGAATTATCACACTACTAATAGGTGTTATGTCACTTTCAACTGTTTCTGTGAGAATTATGTTGGTATAAAGAAATGTATTGTGCAAGGTACTGGTGACTCACACCTGTAATCTTAACTAGTCATGAGGCTGAGATCTGAGGATAGAGATTTGAAGCCAGCCCAGGCAGGAAAGTCTGTAAGACTCTTATCTCCTAATAATTAACTATCAAAAGACCAGAAGTAAAGCTATGGCTCAAATGGTAGAGCACTAGTCTTGAGAAAAAAAATACTCAGGAACACCACCCAGGCCCTGAGATCAAACTCCAGGATTGGCTCCCCAAAAAAGTATTGTACAAGTGCTTTATAGCCTGTTTTTTGACCCCTGGGTATATGAAGACCACTGGGTATATGAAGGCTCAATAAAGGACACCTTTCCCAAAAGAAAATAACCCTTACCTCAGAGAGAGAACTTGAATTTCTTCTCAGATATGATCCTTAAATACCCTGTTTTGCTCCTCAATTGGAAAGAGAGTTGATAGCTCCATAAAGAAATACCTTCTATTAAAAAATGTTCCCATAGTTTCTCATTAGATTCTTTAGGCAAAAATATCTTTGCTTAAGAATAACACTATTCCTTTAATGTTATTATACAATCTGTAAGCTTTTATATTTCTTTATGAAAATTACATTAAAAAATAAATTCCCTACTAGTTGTATTTAAGGGGGGAAAAAGTAACTCTTAGGATTGCTAAATACTCTCATTCTCGGGACTCTAGACTCCAAATTTCTAAATATAGAATGATAGATTTAAAATAATGTTTTATAGTATTATGTGAAGAATAACCACTTCCAAAAGTATTTTTAATGATTCAGTGTTCTAAGTATATACAGGTAACCTGCCCTTGTGGTAACCCTCCACATTAATAAACACAAAAACTTCTCTGTAGATTAAAGATATGGGGGGAGGATACAATTAGGTGTGTAAAGATAAATTAAATGTACACTCAATATCATGTCATCATTTACATTCAGTATTTACACTGAATATAATTAATCTCCTCTTACAAAGTGCTGGCTACCATTGGGGAAAATAGTCTATTTAAAGACACAATTCAACAGTAAAAGTGTACAAGCATGATTTTTCTTTTATTTAAATCAGACTGAAAAAAAGATGATGATTAGACAGACAGACAGACACATAGGTAGAGATAGAGAGATATGTAATTTAGTCATGCTAGCTACAAGGTACAGTCCTTGTTAAAGTCCAAGAAATCTTTCAAAGGAAGCATTGAAATACATAAAATTTTTATTGTAAAAGCATCATCAGTAATAATCATACTTATTAAACATTATGCCTCTTTTAAAGTCTTTAAGTATACTATTCAATTCAAATGATTTGACTAAAATTTATACCAACCTACAGCAAATTTATAATTCAAATATAATCTAGTTTTCCCATTTAAAATATGCATTAAAATAATTTCCTTCTCCAAAACATTATTTTTGTATGAACTGTTGATAAACGTGAATCTCCTTGGGCAACCTCTTGGATAAGAGTGTCTTAATCCCCACTACTCCAAAAACTTTTCTCCCATGGCAAGAAGGTAAATGTGGCTATGTGTTGTGCGAGACGACTTTGTGTGTCCTCCAGGTAAGCCCAGAGGGCAGTGTTGTAATAATGACCCATCTGTTCACTACTGGCAACCAGGAAACTTCTAATGAAGACAGATGTGAGTCACTCTGTACAAGCAGGCTGCAGAGTGTTAATGAGTCCACCTAATGGTCACTACCTGCCTCTCTTGACTGACGGATGACCTAACAGGTTCAGCTTGAAAAGCAAAGATGAGTGTTTCACACATTCATTAGGCCTACGCTGGTATTGCTCTCACTTCCTCTCACACACTTACTCTTTATGACTTGTCTTCATCAACTCTCAGATAATAATACTGTTACTGGTTAGACCCAGCCTTTTAAAATAACCTTTGCCAGTACTTTTGAGAATTTAGCTCCCTCAATTTCTCTACTGAGTCACAAGTTATCAAGTCCACCTTCTGACACACCAACACAATGTATGTGAAACACAGAAGGTAATCTTTCCTGCCATAAATCTGCTTTGCCACGTTCATAGATGATTTCACAGATGATTTTATCATCAAAATTAATCTCCCCAAACTGTTACTTTTAAAGTATTATTAAATGTCATTAGATCCTTTAAATTGAAGTTCACTCTAGATTCTGAAACAGGATGTTTACTTACAGAGATCAATTTATAAAATCCAAATATAGCTATAAAAACATATAGAGATCATTTTCCTTTTGAAATATGCTAAAGACATAAATAACTCAAGAATCATAACTTACATTGTTGTCCTTTCAGAATAAAATCAGTACTACATTATACTAAACTCTTAAAGAAAACCTAGTAACCATAGAAACTGATACTTAGAAAAATTAGCATATATGAGATTGGGAACCCATACAACCTTTCTAAAACCATAAATGTTTTATTTACATTCTTCATGAATAAATAAACCTTAGAAATACTCTCCAATGTAAATAATCTTAATTGAGTTTGAAGAAGCTTCTATAGCTTATAAAATATATTATTAATTTTACTTTAAGATTAAAGATAACATATTACTTCATTTGTGAAATGATGAGTTATTATCATAGAAAATCAGATGGCTGGATTGGACTATCTGAATAGAAATTTTGATATTAACAGGCAATCCCCCAAAATCACAATTCAAAGGAGCACATTCACACATTGTACACACATATGCACACACTTACTACCTCAATAACTATTTTTAGAGAAAATCGTTTTTAAAAAGGAAAAGAGAATAGAGCCACTCCAAGTTTAGCAAACTCAAAAGGAACTGCACGATGAAATACAGTAAATGGTAGTTCTGTTCATATAAAGGTTGTTGTAATCGTTTAAATAGGGATACAGGTGGACCTACTGCAACAATGATATGTACAAGTCGTTATGTCGAAAAACGAACTTTACAACTTTGGTGGCGGGAGGGGGGGTAGGAAAGGGGGTATGGAAGGGGCGGGAAGGGATGGGAAGGGATAGGAAGGGGAAACAAAGGAGGAAGCATCAATGCTTGATAAGAAATGTACTCATTATCTTACCCATGTAATTTTAACCCCTCTGTACAGTATTTTCACAATAAAAAATTTAAAAAAAATAAGGTTGTTGTATCACTCTCGCTACTCCTTGCTTCAAAAACAATGCACCAAAATAAATGAAAAATGTCTGCTTCTGTCACTCAAATAATCTTTATGTAACACTTTAAGTGCAATAAGTTCTTTCATCTACATTATTGTATTTCATTAACAGTCTTATGAAGTAGAAATCCCCATAGTTTCTACTTTGTAAATTTAAAAAATAGAGTAGTCTTCCAAGCCATTCTTTCTGCTAGGGTGTTCCCTGTCTCATCGGATGGCTGACTCCATTCATGCTCTGAGATGCCACTGCTGGTAATCCATATATAGACTATTTAGCAAATAAAACTTAAAATAATCTGATTCTCCACAAATGTGTGTGTGTGCACGCATGCTCGCATGCACGTGCGCAAGTGCGCGCGCGCGCGCGCACACACACACACACACACACACACACACACACACACACACACACACACACCTACACACAATGGAATATGCTGTCTATATTTTCTCTCTAACTTCCCAAAACACTACTCACACAGAATTTTAAATGAGAAACCTGGGAGTCATTATCAATACTTGTTTCTGACTGATCCTCCCACATCTAATTAATCACTAGATAAAAACCAATGCTGCCTGCGGCTGGTGGCTCACATCTATAATCTTAGCTACTCAAGAGGCTGAGATCTGAAGATTACAGTTCAAAGCCAGCCTGAGCTGGTTAATCTCCAATTAACCTCTCAGAAGATGGAAGTAGAGCTGTGGCTCAAAGTGGAAGAGCACTAACGCTGAGCAAAAGAACTCAGGGACAGCGTCCAGGCACTGAGTTCAACTCTACAAGTGCCAAGAAAAAATTTTTAAAATCAATGCTAATGTTAAAGACTTGTTCTTTTCTTATGTTTCTAAATTCTTTAATATCTGTAACTGTGTAAATTGGATATTTTGTAATACCTAATCGATATATGTACTAATTAAAGTTCTTGGGAGCCTAAAAATAAAAATCAATACTGAGCCAGCAACGGTGGCTCACACCTGTAATGTTAGCTACACAGGAGGTTGATATGTGAGACTGAAAGCCAGCCTTGGTAGGATAGTCTGGGATATTCTTATCTCCAATTAACCATTCAAAATCCAAAATGGCGCTACAGCTCAAGTGGTAGAGTGCCAGCCTTGTGCAAAAACACTAAGGGAGAGAGCCCAGGCCCTGAGTTCAAGCCCCAGTACTAGCACAGAAAGAAAAAACACCAATGCTAAGAACTATCTGTCGCTTTTCTCTCATTTCCAGTTCCATTTCCCTAGTAATACAGGCATTCATTTGAGAATCAATAACCCTCGTCTCTTTCGCTCTCATTTCTTCAGTTCCCATTTGACTCACTGCTGACTTTGACTCACTGCTGACTTTCTGAGCTTTTTGAAATTACAAAGCTGTTCATGAAGCACATGCTTAAAATATTTACAAACTCATCATCATCTACAAATGGTAAAAATGCTTTCTCACACATTCATGGCTTTATACATCTTCATCACCTATTCCATTTGATAAACATCCACTCAGTCTTCAAAATGACAAACATATACTGGAATCCTTCACTGACTTCACTGAGTCAATGGGGATCTCCTCTGATGTCCTACTTCAATGTATTTGGGTCTAAATGAATACTTATTTAAATACTTGCATCTTCCAGCGAAGAGTGTGAAAGGGTTCCTTAATTTAGGAAACTTTTCTCTATTATTATTTCTATACACAGCATATAGCAAGTGTTCAGCTGTTCATTAAATGAGAAGTAATAAGAAATATCACTTACTAAGCATTCATACACATCATACACCATTTTAGGCGGTGTATGAATGTGTCTATTCACATCTGATGGAAGAACCTTTTATTGATATTATTACTTACATCTTAGAGGACTGGAATGGAAAAATAACTCAATGTCACAGAGTTAATATGTGACAGAGAAAGAAACTAAATGCAATATGATCCTAAAACTTTAATTCTTCATCACTAAACCATAAAGAAATCCAACAAGGCTTTCTTCTTTTTATAGTTTTTTTAAATCATGAATGAATGTGACTTCTGCATGAAAAATTTTCTGATACTAGTCAGGATGCTCTTCCGAACTCTTCCAAAAGAAATTGAATCACCATGCAATAGTTAATGATATTGAAGCAATCACTATTTCAACTTCTTCATTCTTCTCACACATAATTTTACCCAATTACTTTTTTTTTAATAATTCAATCATTTTCTCCTATTTCATTTGAAATCTTTTATCTTCTCTTTGAAAACTAACTTAAATGCACTCAAACTTTTGGATGCAGTAACTCTTCCAGGAACAATTATTTTGTGTTGGGGAAATGTATACAATTGTGAATAAGTCTTAATTAATTCTTTGGCCATCCTTGAGCCATGCTCTTTCAAGATCATCATCATATATTAGTAGCTTCAAGAAATTGTCAGATGCCTATTATAAACCCAAGCATTCAGGTAACTTAATAACTATTAAATACTAGCAACAATACATGAAAATGCTAATGTTTGCATCAGAAATAATAAAATAATTTACCCATAAGTGAAAACTGAAAATGTCAAAAAGACTTATCTTTTCTGTCTTGTAAATTCTCTCTCTCTCTCTCTCTCTTCCTCTCTCTCTCTCTCTCTCTCTCTCTCTCTCTCTCTCTCTCTCTCTCTCTCACACACACACACACACACACACACACACATACACACACACACACACACACCTTTTTTTAAAAAACTCAGAGGTTTATACTTGGTAGGCAAGTACTCTACCACTAAAGCATGTCTCAAGCCTTTATTTTCTTTTATTATTATGTTTTTATTGTAAAAATACTGTGCAGAGGGGTTACAGTTACATGAGTAAGGTAATGAGTACGTTACCCCCTCCTTTGGTTTTCCCCTACCATCCTTTCCCTCCCCACTTCCTCAACTCCTCCCTTCCACCCCCACACCCCCCCCCCCGCAAGTTGTAACATTCATTTTCAACATAGTGTCTTGTACATCTCATTGTTACAATGGGTCAACCTGTATCCTTATTTAAGCATTTTGTTATAACCCTTCCCCCTCCCCAAATGCTTTTTTAAAGCATAATTTTAATTACATGAAGCTAACACTTTCTATTTAGTATCTATTTGATATTAGTAAATTATTCTTATGTTATCTTATGCTGACCCAGAGAATAATTTCTTCTCTAAAATTACATTTTAAAATGCAACATTTAAGATACTAACAAACTTACTGGATTTATATAGATAAATTAGTAGAAAAAACAATGTACAACTAAACACTTGAATAAAATTTTTAAACACATAGTTCCATACTACCTACATCAGGAAGAATTTTGAAACTAAAATTTCTCACTTGTATCTGTTCAAATAGACTACAGGGTAAAATTTTTTATATTGTCACATCAAAAGATTTGTGTTTTGGTTCTATTTTGGAGTTATTTTTGGTTAAGCAATAGCTTTATTTGGTTTAATTTACAATGTATTCTTTTTAATTTAATTTTATTGTCAAGGTGATGTGCAGAGGGGTTACAGTTATATGCATAACGTAGTGAATACATTTCTTGTAGAACATTGTTTGATTTTTTATTTTTTATTGTGAACATACTGTACAGAGGGGTTACAATTACATGGGCAAGATAATGAGTACATTTCTTATCAAGCATTGTAGCCTCCTCCTTTGGAACATTGTTTTAATGTGAGCAAGGATGTTATATCAATAAAGAGCCAATGAATTGGCGCCACCTAGTGGAATTTTACTGTTTTCTTAATGACACAAAATAAATTGCAAATATTTTATATTACGTTGCAGTAGCAACAAGTGTCAGTCATGAGTCCTCTTATAGAGTTCATTACATTATAAAAGATACTATAATAATTTTATCAGAAGTGTTTGTCTTTAAGTTCTAAGGAATAAACTGAAATGTAGCTACATTTTTAAGAATGGAATATATATTATATATATATATATATATATATATATATATAGGCTTATTCTAATAACCTATTGAAGATGAGAATTCTATCACACTACAAAATTCCACCATCGAAATTCTACAGTCAGACTACACTCAGAATGCTATTCTTAGTTTTAGATACCCTATGTAAAAACAAGAAAGATTCACAAATTGAAGAAGGCTTTATGTGACTTCAAAAGAAAATGCATGATCTTGAATGTACATAAAAAGATATTGAAAGGAATTACAGGGAAGGGAGAACAAAAGGGAGGCAGAGGAAGAGAAATTTAGGTGAGATTAAGAAGAGCATCTTAAGAAAGAAGAGTGGTTTACTGCTGAAACAACAAAACTTCAGAGGGTTGTTGTGAGTTCCTTATGACAGGAAGTGTTCAAAATGACACAAAGATCACTTCTGCAATACTTGCTGAGTGGCCCAGCCACCAGACTAAGTAAATCTTAAGGAACTTTATTGTAATCAACTCAATGATGTTAGAACCTGGAAAAATTAAAAATAGCTACTTTTCAACTTACCCTTTTTTTCTCCTGTATTAAGTCAAAAAATCGTGGGAGAAATGAGGCACAACTTTCTTGGTGATCTTTCTTCACATTAACATTTTCATAATGGAGTGTCTTTTCCCTTTGGAAAATGCAGACAGAAATGGAAATTTCTGAATTTTGCATATGTCAATATTTGCTTAAGCAAGAAGAACATTTATAGCAACATTTCCTGCCTTAGAAGTATGTAATAGTAATCTAATGGTAGACTAATATATTCAAATTTTTATAAAAATGCATTTCTTATTTTAACTAGTTGTTCTTTTTCCAGTTCACAGCATTATTATGAAACTGTTTGAACAATGATTCCAAAACCAAAACAAAAGGTGACACATCATGAATTGACCCTAAAAGCTAACAAAAGTTTTCTGTGTACTTTACTCACCAAAGGAAGTCTATATAGGCTATTGTAACTCTGCTGATTTCCCCTGTGGACATTTTTTAATTGTTATAAAGGTAATATACAGAGGGGTTACAGTTACATAAGAGCCTTTTTTAAAAAGAAAATGTCATTCCTTCCTTTGCATTCTCTCAGTGGGTGACAGGATTTTTTAGTATTTACTCCTACCATTGTATTATTCTGAACATGCTATTTATCCTTTCTGATCCTAGAATTTTTCACTGATATTATAGCTAAAACAATATAATTACACAAAGACTTATTGTAAGCGTTAACTGAGGAATACATATACAATGGGTGGCACAGAATCTGGCTCATAAAGACAACAATATCAGTCAAAAGGGTTGCTCTAGAACATAATACATCTTGGAGGTTTTCATACTAATTTTCCTTTCCTAACTGAATAGTCTAGGCGGTATTAACAAAATGCTATACTATATAGTAAGAACTACCTTAAAGCTATGCATTTTTTATTGTTATCATTACTTACTGGACTATATCATACTGTCCAGGCCCAGGACCTGGCTGTATAGGTAAAAACTGTCTACTTGAAGAAGTCCCAAAATGTATACCTTTGTATTTTAGAGACGCTCTGGGTGCATCCTTAAACAAAAAAGGAAAGATGAAGCGTAAGTTCATTAAGTTATAAAAACAATGTCTTAAGTCTAAAGCTAAAGGATGGATAAATATGGATTCATGGGTACCACTAGTGAATGCTTTGTTCATTAACAGATCCACAAATAAATATAAGAACCCTAAAATGTTATAGCACTTTGCTAAGCTAAAATAGTGAAGAGTAACACTATAAAAACAATAGTTTCTCTTGAAAGAATTGTATTAACCCAAATCTTTCTTAATTATTATTTAAAAACTCTTTTATTGAAAAAATAATTTTAATTAATGGTAGAAAATAAACTACATAGTAATTTTAATTCATTTGAAAGACTAAGTTTATAAATTATATTGTAAAATAAGTTTTATTAAAATATTTACTATACATTGAATAAAATCCCCCTAACATAAACATATATGTTTAACTATATAAAAAATGTAGCAAGTGTTCTTTGGAGCTATTACTATTTAAGAGCTGTGTAACTGAACATCATTCCAATCAAATGAATGCAATAAATAGCAATGTTAGTAACAAAAGTATTTCAGTTCAAACCCATACCTGCCACTGCCTCACCCAAACATTTCAAAGGAAGCATATAAAATAATCACAATTATCAGTGTCAGAAACTAGAAGGAATCATTTACGTGCCAAAGACTAACAAATTTAATAAGACATAGCACAGCAGACTAGAAGTGGAAAAGGCTCCTGTACCAGGAGAAAAGAGCTATCACTGGAAGTTTTTAACATCCCGGGGAAGACAATAATAACTGGAGATAAGTATGATTCTTCAGTACTGAGGAGGCAGTGATTTCTAGTCAGATAGGAACCCCTCCTAAATGTTTTGAGATGCCATAATAAAATCCAAAAAGAAGCTAGTAAAGCCGGATATTAGAGTTGAGCACAGAGAAGTCATCACAGGTAGGACTGTTCGGGGATGCTTTGGAATAAAGCAAACCAATCAGAAGATAGATGTGAAAACTACTTCTATGGGAAGCAGCTGATTATGACAACCCTTATTTGGTGTCACAAGAAGGGCAATAACAAACACTGTGGATTTTCTGTGGAACAAACTTTCCTAGTAGATTGTTCCCACTGGATTTATACTTCTATCTAGTGACATGCAAAGCAGCTATCATGAAGAGTCTAAGAGAACTCTTTTGTTGAAAGCATGGATAAAAGCTGGTACTGCTTTCACTGCCTTGTAATAGAGCATAATGGTTTGCTGTGCGGTAGAGAACACTGGCGGAAATAAATGCCCAGCAGAAAGCACCATCTGGCAAGCGGTGCCTGGCCCAGCAGCAGCCATACTCCAAGGAAACAGACTTGTCCAGAGCATGGATGACACAGGCCCTCGGGACTTCTAGAAATACCTAGCAAAGAAAATTCCGGAGATGTGAGGTCTTCTACCTGAATAGGCAAAGACAAGTGATACTGATATTTCAGCTTTTAACATCATCATTTATTGTTATAATTGCCTTTCGTGCCTGTAATGTAATTAAAGCCCAGGCAACGTTGTGTTATACAAATAGAAAGGATTGATCTTCATTATCTTCTAGATATTTTTCCAGCATTGGACATGGTTTCAATGCACTTGGGTTGTTGATCTCTATTGATCCCTTCTAATGAATTAACACAAAGAACAGACTATTATGTCCCTCTCCTTGTTATAAACATTCAGCTTGTTTCAGTCTTACAAAGCAATGTATCAAAGGCATTACTAGGAAGGCTAGTGATACATGATTCTGAAGTCCAGCACATTATCAAACTAAGAATAAAAACTAAAATAAGCTTTCTGAAATTAAAATAAGCTGTTCTGTAACACATAAGGAGAGCAATACACACACACACACACACACACACACACACACACACACACACACACACACACACACACACACACACACACACACACACACACACACACACACACACACACACACACAACTCTTTGGGACTCCTAAGTATAACACAAAAGAAATAACACAGACCCTCCAAAGTTTTGTGTCTGGGAGTTGGGAGACAAATGCTATAACACCAATACCATAGACAAGTGGCACTGCCCGACATGTCCAGCAGAGCAGCAGATGCTATTAGAGAAGTACTGGAACAAACCCAAGTCACCACTAGCATGACTGAAAAGTAGCTTGTTCTTAAAAAGTCAGTGTAACTCCATATACCACATCCAACAGGGCTTAGGACAAGAGATGGCTCCTCACCAACAATCCCTTCTTTTGCTAAGTGTCATGGGTTTTTAAATACATGGACAATTTCAATGGTAGAAAGAACAAATATTCCTATGAATGCTGTACTTTACTTTTGCTTAAAAATAAAGCTAAATTCGGCAACTTTACAGATTTTTTTTTACTATATATTGTTCTACAATATAGCCTTGCTGAATATGTTAGATAGTTTATGTACTGCAAACAAGAACATATCTAATATAATTACCATAACTTATGTCACACATCAATACTTTAAAAGAGTACCTTATGATAGATGGGGAGAAAATGATGGAAGGTGTAACACTGATCACGATGCACTGTACTTTTAAATTGACATGTTGAATTAAAACCCCTTTGTACAACTACTTAAAGATAATCACAGAAAGTGAACCTCAATAGAGTATATCTTGTGTCACTTTTTTTTGAGGGGGTCGGAGCTTGAACTCTTGAGCCTAGGCGCTGTCCCTCAGCTCTTCAGCTCTAGGCAAGTGCTCTATCACTTGAGCCACAGTGCCACTTCCAGTTTTCTGGTGGTTAATTGGAGATAAGAGTCTCACAGACTTTCCTGCCTGGGCTGGCTTCGAATTGGGATCCTGAGATTTCAACCTCCTGAGTAGCTAGGATTATAGGCATGAGCCACTGGTGCCCAACTTTGTGTCACAGTTTTGGGACTTAAAAAATGTCGTGCCCAGCTTGTTTCAATGGTAAGGATTGAGCCTAGGCTCTTGTGGATACTAGGCAACTGCTCTGTCACTAAGCTATCCCCTTAAATACATGTGAAGCTTTTATTCTAGAGTGTGCATGTGTGTGTCCCCTCCCGTGGCTTACGTGCTAGTACTGGGGCTTGAATTCAGGACCTCGAGTTCTCACTCCACTTTTTCTGCTCATAGTTAGAGCTCTACCACTTGAGTCATATCTCATGTGGGCTGCTCGCTAGTTCAGTGGACACCATAGAGTCTTGGATTTGTCTTCCTAGACTGGCTTCAAACCATATCTCATCTTCCTGAGTAGCTAGGATTATTGGTGCAAGATTGCTGCCTAACTATAATAACTATGTTAACACAGAGATTCAGGATCTTGCTTTCCTCAGATGAATTCACATTACTGAGATTTTTATGGTTCAACTATTAAACAATTCAAAAATGTAATCAAGTAAAAGTAAAAAATGCAGATGTATGCATGAACACAAAAAAATTCAAAACCTTAACAAAACCCTTTTCCAGATTATACAATAAAATTTATTTCATGTATTTAATATGTGAGCAACAATTGCTTGGTGACTTCTGTAGCATTCAGATGAATGTCCAATATGAAATTAAATTTATGTCTTAAAAGAATAGAAAGAAAACAGCGAATAAATTAATGCACTAAACTTTAGATCACATTTGCTTTTACCTCAAAAGTATTGACAGTACCAACTTCAAGGTCACTGTCAACTTGGAAAGTTATTAGCAAATAAAATATGACTTAATTGAAGCATAACCAGCATGAAGCTACATCATTTTAAGTGAATGCTGTAATAAAATTTAAAGAAGAAATATGAACTGCCACTCTCATTGACACTTAAATGAATGAAGAAGAGACTAGGCAACTTTTACCCCACATTGTTCCATAATTAAATATGGAAATGGAATGTGTAAAGAATTAACAGCCCACAGTGCATCCATTTCAACAGTAATGGGCTGCTTTCCAGTGTGGCGGTGCACAGGTAGCTTCCCACATGTCATCAAAGAGCACAGTGTCATCATTCCAATCCAAATTTTAATGTGAAGCCCAGTTTTGAACATACATGTATTTCTGACAGTTACTTGGGCTCTTGTAAAGCATGGAGAAGGTAAGTTTTATCTTTCAAAATGTTATACAAATTAATTTAGATAGTGAATTTCTCTTTGCAGATTAAGTTAGCTAACATATATCAGTTGCTGGTCTCAGTCCTATATAGCTCGAGTCTATGTATGAACTTTTTCAGATATCTTCAGTAGATGTGACTTAACGGTTTAAGAAGAGCCCCAATAACTACCCATCTGTTGCTTTCCTAATCTTCTACTGATATTCACACCAAAAAGTTGAGCCCACACACAGTATTGTCTTACTAAGCAGCTAAAGAGCTACAAAGAATTACCTGAGCCAGGCACCAATGTCTCACACCTATAATTCTAGCTACTCAGGAGGCTAAGATCTGTGGATTGTGGTTCCAAGCCAGCCCAGGCAGGAAAGTCCATGAGACTCTTATCTCCAATTAATCACAGAAAAAGCCTGAAGTGGTGCTGTGGCTCAAGTGGTAGAGAGCTAGCCTTGAGCAAAAAGGAGCTCAGGGAAAACGCCCAGGCCCAGACAGAGTTCAAGCCCCAGGACTGGTGTAAAAAAAATTATCTGAAATTTGAGTAGTATTAGATTGAATGTTATTACAGAATGAGCATAGTAGCCTGTGAAGAATCCACCCTTCTTTGGGAGAAACAGAAGAAAATAATGCCTTCAGTTACTAAGCTTTGCCACTCAATCTCAAGCTCTCAATTTCAAGATGAGAATTTCACAAAAAGAAAATAAAAGGAAAAGAAAAGAAAAATCACAACTCAATTCCAATTAAACTTCACTGAATCTTTTTGAATACTAAGAACTATGCCTTTAATTTATATGTAAATCTGTGTTTTTACATAACTTGTTTTCATAAATTACATTTTGATTTTTATTCTACTGAGTACAAGCTGAACTGACTCAGTAATTACTAAGACAGGTTATCAAATAAATTGAACCTATTGTGAAATGAATTTTCTTCCTTTTCTCTATCTTCTATGAATAATTTATCCAGAAAGAAATAAACTTTACATGTCAAAGTAATGCTTATTCATGTGAGAAAAAGACTTCATACATCGAGGAAAGCTTGGAGGCATTATTCTAGACTTAAGATAGATGATACATTTTTCCAAAACAAAAAAAGAGTCCACATTAAAAAGACCATTTTAAATCAAGAATTATACTTTGAGATTTAAAAATCAAGAAATTACTTATATTAATACCAAGGATCTATAACTATTGTGAAAAAATAAATATTAATTCCACTATATTAGAGTATAGCTTTTCCCCAGGGTATTTTCAGATAAGACTCTAAGCACCAAAAAGTTAAATAATTTGAAAGTAACTATTAAGTAATAGAATCAGAAAACAAACCTAGGCACTCTAGCTCCATATACTGAACCTCATATTTTGTTTTTCACCTTGCAGAGAATATACTGGTATCAGACCATACACAGTTCATCATAATTTTTTACAAAATTGACCTCTGCTCTTATGTTAAGGTATCTTAAATGCCTAAGTAATGTGCCTCTATTGATGAAGACTAATTATTAGCTGTCTATTAAGATATGTTAGGATAAACATGGCATGAAAACCAGGCATGGAATAGAGAAGAGTAAAATCCTCTTGAGACATAAATCTCCCTGGCCAGACAAAAATAGAGATTTTCAGAGAGAAAACCGAATACACATACTCTTTAAAGAGACAACAGAAAACGTAATATTTTTATCAAAGTTATTGACATTTTTAGACGTTATTTCTTGAAATGTTCTCTACTACCCCTTCCCTCTTGCCTCTCCTTCTGGGTTTGTCATTATGC
Organism: Dipodomys merriami; assembly: GCF_024711535.1. NCBI lineage: Eukaryota > Metazoa > Chordata > Mammalia > Rodentia > Heteromyidae > Dipodomys > Dipodomys merriami. The sequence goes on from NW_027202826.1 coordinate 17,648,939, forward strand.
ATGGGTTGGTAAGTTTGACAGTCTCTCTCAGGTCTCTGAAACTATGTAAAGACTAGAAATGAAACCCAACCCTCTGGGTGCTAAAAAAAAAAAATGTGGGGAAGAAAAACTAAAATAATTTATAATAACAGAAATGAAAATATTACTAGAGGAATCCAGTAATACATTTGAATTGCAGAAAAAGTATCAGTGAACTTGAAGACAAGTCAATTATTATTTCAATCTGATGAAACTGGGTATCCATTTTGTCTTAAAAATAACCCTCCAGAAATATTTATAAATTAAAAAGATAGAAAATTTAAAAGAACTTAAAACTGAAAATACCATTCATAATAACCATCACCAACTATGGGACAGACAGACACTATCAGTACTCCTATCAAAATATATACGTTGTATCTATTCATAAGAAAACAGACACAAGTGTGTCTTGCAAGTGTCTAGGTTGAAAAAGCATAGGACAAATGAAGAAAAGTTCCAAAGTAAAGGAATCTAAAGACATGACAACCAAACATGACTGGTAATACTAGATTGGACTCCAAACCAAAACCTTTTTTTCTATATAATATATAATTGACATAATTAAGAGAAATATTCTAAGAGATCTGTTGACTCGATAATGACATCATATGTATGGAATTTCCTATAATAATTGCATTGTGGTCATAAAAGAGAAAGTCTTACACTGAAGTCGATAGGGAATAACGAGGCTTCGTATCCAAAATGTATTTTGAAATGGTTTAGCAAATAATATAAGTATATAGGAAGAAAAATTATTAAGAAAATAATAAAATGTTAACAATTATAGTAAAATAGTGTGACTGACACATAGATATTATTTCTATTATTACAACTTTTCCATGAATCTTATGCAATTTCAAAACTTGATATTTTACTTTATGTATACAAGTGAAAATGGAACAACGGGGTCTGTTGAAATTGGTTTGGGAAGAAGGGAGACAGGATGACGGAGAGTGAGAGAAAGCTGACTAGAGGAACACTGTATGTATACAGAGACATCAAAATGAAATCCATCTCCCTTGGTGCTAATAAAATACAAGAGGGGAGGGAACTAAAATGAAATAATTTTTTAAAGAAACATATAAGTGGAGAAAATATACGAATTTGGTCTAATACATTCATGAGGTTAAATCTGGAAAATTAAACTCTAAATGAAAAAGAAATCATCATATATAGATAACATTTATTTAAATGTTTTTAAAAAGCAGGAATTAGCCGAGCACCAGTGGCTCATACCTGTAATCATCAGGGGGTCTAAGATCTGAGAATCGCAATTTGGAGCAAGCCCAAACAGAAAAGTCCACGAGACTCTTACCTCCAATAAACTACCCCAAAAAAAGCTGTGGCTCAAGTGGTAGAGAGATAGCCTTGAGCAAAAAAGCTCAGGGGTGGGGGCATCCAGTCCCTGAGTTCAAGCCCCAGGACTGACAAAGAAAAAAGAAAAACAGAGCAGATGTTAATATTTGTATGAGAATAGTAATAAAACCAGCATAATAAAAATTTAGAGAAGTTGAAGTAATAACTAGTAACATATTTAAAACATTTTAAAATACAGCTACGAATTGTTGCATAGGTTTTATATGTACATTCATATATGCATATGAATATATATGTATGTATACTTTCTATATATGTATGTATATATATATATATGTATATATATATGGGTGATGGGTCCATGGATATCCATTATATTTTAACTATGTATTCAATTAATTATATATATATATCTAAAACAATAAAAATATTTTAGGAAAAATATGCTATTAATTCAATTTTATATGAAAAGCTCTAAAAACTCCCCATGTTACCAATTGCTACAGACCAAATGGCTTCTAATGGCTTGAGCTTAAGTCCAAAGACAAAGAGTCCTATGAATAAATAACTAAAGTTGCACTAGCAATGAAGATCAAGCTAAATCCTGACAATGTACTTACCATAGATGTCGCCTTAGAATTTCCTCAACTCTACGCTTAATTGTTGCCATTTATTTTTACCAGGATTGCTTCTTCCAGATCTCATAAAAGTATTTTAAAAATCTACTGCATGAAGCCACTGAAATTTGGAAGTCTATTTGTTATTGCCGTTAGTATTACATGAATTAAAACACAGTTGTAAGTAATCTTCCACCTGTCATCATAAAATGCACTCTACTTACAAATTGAGGTTTGTAGTAGGCAGGACCTAGTGTGCTATCATTATAGGGTGCAGAGAGCCTCTTGACAACGCCATCATCATTAATTTCATAGCCATGTGACTGTCTATAGGAAGGAATTGAAGGGATGTCGAGACTTCTGTTAACTGCAGAGGGTCTTGAACTTTTCTTCAAAGATAAAATATTTTACAAAGATGAAAAAATATTTTGTTATTTATTCAAAGGTAAAAGGAAAGAACACAATAATGAAATATCAAATTTGACAACTAATTTTACAACTAAAAGGCAACTATTAAATATTGGCTTAGTAGATTTCATAATATGAACTGAAAATGTATTTTTGTAAATGTAGCTTGAAAGAATGAAGTCACTTTATTTGAATGCTGAAACCAAGGGCACAGGATGACCCATTGCAACAAAGATACTCACAAGACACTATGCTGGAAGAACATAAATATCAAAAAGCAACAGTTGTTTTCTATGTGTCACCACTAATTTCAACTGTATTGTTCCATATTTCATTCATTATTTCTCAGTTAAAAAACATAAACCTCAAGAAGCAATCATTGTCTTCTATGTCATCAGCATCTAGCATTATGTCCAGCATACATAGTTGCTCAGCATATGCTTGATAAACCTTTCACCTGAGTAAGTGAATATTTACTTTATCCCTACACACAAAACATCTGATGTTTAAATACAGGTTATTAAACTTAACTTCAATGTCACCATACGGAGATTATCCAACTAAGGGCTTAGCACTAAAATATGAATTTCTAAATAGTAAACTGATTAAAATACTTTAATATGGGCTCTGTTATTATAACAAAAGGGAACCACTATAAATAAATATGACCATGCCCATTAAGTAATATTATTTATTTTGAAGGAGTATGTCAACCATTTTGATTAATCCTCTATAAATTATGTCTTTCCATAAAACAGTAGTCCTCTCTAAAATTCTTACAGCATTTAATTACATGCTCATTAATTTATCACCTTTCACATTTTGTCTTGAATAATAAGCTACCGATATGTATCTCCCATCTAAATTTCTGACTTCCTTATTTCATCTGTCTTATTTCATGGTATTTTGGTCTTATGGTTTGGTTCGATATGGGGGGGGGGGGGAGGGTTATGTCGTTTTTTTTTTTTTGTGGTGCAATGGTCAACTTCAGAACATCATATATGCTAGGCAAGTGCTCTACTACCTACACCCATTGCCCAGGGAATCACATTTTTAACTTCTCTGTTTTATTACCTATACTTTGAACAGTCTCTAAACTTATGTAGACTATCCTCTATATAGGAAAACCAGTAGTTTTTGAAATCATCCTTATATCCTTACATCCTATACACTGTGGACACAGGAAGCGATTATAGATTTACCAAGAACAAAAAGGGAACCTAGGAATACAGCTAAGTCCAACAATTTCTCTATTTGATTTTATCTAAGGAACATGTCATTATAAGCATAATTTAAAATGTCAACATACGAACTGAAGATGCTCTTTAGCTTCTAGTAATTTCTGGTTCATATCTAATGAACCAGGATAGCACTGATCATAGCTTGCAGGTCCTGGATTGTCTGAAATAATCTTCTTAAAACGTATTTCTCGGTTTTTCAGACTGTTGCCTCCTTTTATAGTACTCTAAGTTAAACAGAAGAAAATTACAAAATAATTAAAAGAAGTATTTTATAACTAATTCTTATTTCATAAGTATTCAATATTAATACAAGTTTTAAACCCCAACGTAAGGAAGGTAAGACGATGAACAGAAAACTGTTCTAGTAAGAGGATGATAAGATGACAATTACAACTTTCCATTTTAGCTTTAAAATTGAACTAAAATTTACTGTAAGTAAATTTACTGTAAGTAAATACCATAAACAGTTTTAAAACAGGAATCTAAGACTGAGGTTCCCAAAGCTATAAAACAAAGGGGTAACTTGCATGTTCTGCAAGCCATTGAAAAGTTTACACTTCTAAGGAGATTTTGAAATGCTGGAACTCATATATTCAATGAATAGGCAAATTTTCCAGCTTGTTTGGTTATTTTCATAAATAACACATTACATATTTCCAGGGAAGTTTATGTGTGCTTAACAGAAAAACTTGATTTTTTGCTGAGATTATTTTTAAGCACTGTTTATTGGGTAGATAGCACACATTGGAAGGAATCTCCCATGGCTCATCATACCACATACATCAATTCTAAAGAATCCAAAAACTGTCAAGTTACTGATAATCACTTAAGTCAATAAAATTCCAAAAGGATAAAATACAATATGCATTATTATGAAGATATTGACATTGCTTATCTACTATTTCTTCAGCCTAATGTTCTTCCAACTGAGCTATTTTGGCTCAGCTATACCTACCATTTCTGAGCATCATGTATAGTACCATGGAAAATACTCTGGCCACAGACTCATGAGACTATGCAAAACAGGGCAGAGATTAAACTATGGCCTGAACACTGGCACCAAACTCAACTCCTTCACTCCAGTGCCATTCCTTTTGTACATACCTGGACCATTTGCACAACTCTCAGGAGCTCTAATTTATCCAAGAATGCCATTTTCCATTCTCATGGACTATTCACTACCTAGTAATATTTTATCTCTTATAGAGTATAGAGAATAATCAGGCAAGCAAAACCAAATGCACTTAATTTCTGTTCATTTTAGTCTATAAAATGTAGACCGAAAAGAGTAGGAAGATGACACAAACAAAACTTACATATGACAAATAGTATTTCAGAGCATGAAAGGAAAATATGGTTTCTATTAACTGAGACGATCATAACTTTATAAATGTACCTGTGCTTTTGAAATATTATAGTGTCCTGGACCTGGAAGAGCTTTTTCAGTGTTGGAGGCAACAGTAAAAGAACTTTCTCTGGCACTCCATGAGAGAAATGGGGCATAGCCACCTGGTATAATAAAATCATACCACTGTCAGTTAAGATAGGATTCCAAAGATATCTGAGAAAAGAGACTTGAAACACATGTAATCACATAGTTACTTCAACGTTAAGACTATGGTTTTAGAATTAGTCGTTAGTCACAGAAGTTAATGCATTAAAGTTTTCTAATGTAAATTCACAAATATATAGAGAGATATAGATATATAATGGGCATAAGATCCTGTAGAAGAGATAACCTTATTGAATAACAGAAAAAAATACCTAGAGGAAATAAATACCTTTTTTGTTCTAAGCAAATTTTCTTTTTTTGGGGGGGGGGGTCCAGTCGTGGGGCCTGGGCCTGGGTGCTGTCCCTCAGCTCTTCAGCTCAAGGCTAGTGCTCTACCACTTGAGCCACAGCACCACTTCTGGCTTTTTTCTTTTTGCTTATGTGGTGCTAAGGAATCGAACCCAGGGCCTCATGCACGCAAGGCAAGCGCTCTACCACTGAGCCACCTTCCCAGCCCCTTGTTCTAAGCAAATTTTCTTGGCATAAAAATGACATTTATATTTTGCTAATGAAAAATATTTCTTCCTCAGAAGGCCTATGCTTTTAAAACAGCATATGTTATTTTGAAAGTAATAAATATGAACTTACAGAGACAGCCTAGATAGAGAGAAGTTGAAGTAGGTGTACAGAAGATAATTGCCTGGACAATATAAAAAGTTAATGTGACTTTTCTATGGAAGTATTATTACATCTCCACAGGAAAATTTAAATGATAGTTCCACAAAAGGAACGTTTCTTCTTATTTATAGCTGTATGCCAAATGTTTAAAGTTAAGATGACCAACTATTCAAGCTTTTCAGGACATGGAACTTCAGTGTTTAAAGTAGGGTAGTCCTAGATAATTCAGTATGGTTGGTCATCTTAGCATTGTGCTCTACATAGTAAATAACAAAGAATATCTGATACTCTAAATTACAGGCATTCATTCAACAATATTGAGTGCTTTGTTACATATATGTATGATAGTGAGGGTACAGTAATGAGTAAAATAAAAACTGGCTACAAATAGTGGATGAGGCAAATAAAAATGCTATAAATGCCACCAATAATTAAGATATAAACACCAATGAAGGTTCTGGAGAATTGGGGCTAGTGGAGTTTGAGTTGGAACATCTAGATAAATTGACATGTGAGGTGACAAATACAAACAATAAATCAAAATGACAGATAAAAAAATTAAGAATTTAAGAGGAAAAAAAGAGGAAAGAAATGAATTCAGTTTGGGAGATATTGAGTTTGAGGTGCTGACAGCAAAAGATAAATCAAACTGGCATGAAGCAATAAAAGTCAGACTGTTGTGAGAAAGAGGGAATGGACTTAAAAGATAAGTTTCACAGCCACAGTGATAGACACACAACACAGAGCATTATTCACAAAGAAGATAGAAAGAAGTAGGACTTTAAAACAGGTAGTCATCTTCAGTGGCAGTATCTACACAACAATCACACACACATATTAATCATTTTAACTTAAATAAGAATAAGCTACATTTCTTGATATGGTCTCCCAGTATTTTACTTAGCAAATAAGGTCATCATTGTTGACCTAAGCACATAGACTAATATATAGGCTCATGTACCCTTAATGTTTTTGAGGCAGATAAAGCTCCTCCATGAAAGAAGGAATCTGTGAAAGATAATGTCACTCTACTTAGAATGAATATAGAGAAATAATATCCAGCTAATAGGGAGTGTTATTTATTTTATAAATAAACTTCAGCAATGAAATACTTAGCACCATAGTATCAAGAGCAGTCACATCATTAGAGGAATATGTTTTGTCACAGTATGCTAGGTCAGTTGTCTCTGGGGAATTTTCACTTTGATAATTGTGACAAAATCAAATACAATCTTCAATAGTGCTGAATCCAACATCACTTCCAGTCATGAAAGCAGAGCAGCTCAGACCTGTCCCTTCTGAGTTGCAAATCATAGATAGAAGAGATTCTCCCGGCAGAGTGGCTTTAAGCCAAGGTAAAGGAGCTACATACTAAAGTAGAGAGAGTAAGAGGATTGGCCAAGTGGCTAAGAGAAAGAGTTAAGAGAGAAAGGTTGGGAACAAATATCTGTTTTTAAAGCTCCAAGAACCTTAGCTTTTGTAAAGTTCAATGTAATGTGTAAATGATATAAAATCCCAACATTAGCTCTTGCCATGTCATACTCTGCAAAATCTACCTGCCACTTAGTTGAAATAACAGTCTAGTGTATTAGAGATCTAAAAGACAGGTGATGTATAATATACGTAAAGATGGTAGCTTCTTGTAAACTAACATAGGTTAACAAAGTATGATCCTTTAAAAGTTTAAGAAGGGCCTGTTTACATGTTACTGTCTTCTGAGCAGAGTGAGCAATGAGTTATGTTTAATTGTGCTATTTTGGTTCATAAATCTTTAACATTTTTTTAATTGAGATCTTTATGTTATATAACTGGGCTAACAACTGGGAATAATGGAGTAATGATTTCTGTCTGGAAGCAGTTCACATTATAGTAGGACTTCACTTGCTTTTACAGTAATTACAACACATAATCAAAGTGTTTTAAAAAAACAGAAAAAAAACCTGAAAACAAGTTGAGTCAGAGAACTTCATTTGCATTGATTGATTCTCAAAGAATGAATAGGAAATAACCAGAAGGAGGAGGAAGACAGGGCCTCCTGGGCAAATGTATCAACAGGTGGAAAGGCACAGAAATGAGAGAGCATGAACTCATAAACATTACAAAGCTGGAATTGCTGAAATAGAAGTCAAGGAGAAAGTATGGGTCCCTAGAAATAATTAGGTAAGTGGGAGACCAAGTCAGAGATTAGAACAAGAACTTTACTAGCATGGCAAGGCCTTCACATGTTTGATCTTGGTTTTACAAGTTTCTTTTGTGTTTCTTACGAATACTATTATCTTACAACGATCGTTCTAGCCACAAGGAGAAGATGTGCAGACTGAAACTGAAGAAATGAGGACTTGAACTAATTCAGGGGCACTTGAATGGACAGAGAGAACCGATCTGAGGATGCCTGTCAAGTTCACGGGGTCTTCAGGATCAACTGGAATGGTCTGGCCAGGAAGTAGGCTGACATAGTTCCTTAGCTGAAACCATCCAAGTAGCAGCACCCAAAATGATAACAACAACAGTAAGTGGGGAGGCTGAAGACCTTCAGGTCAGAAGAGGAATCACCTGGGGGGGGGGGGGGAGATCACATCTCCAAAGCTGATTTTCATCTGAGAGTGATCAGAACAGGAATGAATAACAGTCGAGGACGGAGATGAATGGTGATGTGTGATGAGCAGTAAGCGAAATGGAAAACGCAGCGTGTGGCTGGTTTTCAAATACTGCAAAAGCGACACATGTCTGATGTGAATGGATGTGTCCGATGGACAGGAGGGCGAAGCGGATGGGTACCCACAAAACAGCAGGGGCCACCGACACACGGGTCTCGGGTGCGGCGAAGCCAACCGAGGCGGGGATGGAAGCCCTGCACCTGAGTCCCCTTCCCCGCCTGCTTCGTGTGCTGTGCCTGGGCTGTGACCGCCACCACTTGGCCGTGCGCAGGCGGCGCGGCGAGGCGCCCGGGCATCTTACCTGCGTCCCGCGCCTTGGGGAAAGGCACCTGGTAGGACCCAGGGCCCACATGCGCCTCGGTGCTGCCCCCCTCGGCCAACCTGAGCAAGCGCGGCGCGCGGTCGTACATCGCGGCGGTGGGCGGGGCCGCGAGGCTAGCACCCGGCCGCTAGGGGCGCTGCGGCGCCACCGCGGGCCGACGCCGCTCCGAGGCCTGAGGAGGATCCGCGGGCGCCTGGGGGCCGGCCTAGGCTCCAGCTGCCTCCTACCATCCTGGTGTCACATGGTCCCAAGGGCGATTTCTAGCCCTAGCGTACAGTGGGTGGGGCAGGGAGGAGTCGGGACACACACCCAGAGACCACGAGACCTCCGGCCCACCACCCGACAGCGCAGGCGCCTCCCCCGGGAGGGACTTTTAGGAAGCCGGCGCTCCCGACCGGCTGCTTCCGGCCTTGGCTCCGCCCATTCCCCCGCCCCGGAAGTCCGAGGACTCCTCCTTCTTCTCCCTCCCCCCCACCCCGGAGGCCGAGCTGTGGGAGGTTGTCTCTGACGCATGCGCATGCGCGCCGAGGGCGGGCCTTCCCAGCTCGCCTGCCCGCAGCGCTCCTTGGAGCTGGAGCAGAGAAGGTGTGCGGGGCTCCGCTGTGTGGGGCTCCGGGGCTGACTGCTTTACCATGCCAGAACAGCCCTAAACAACACCGGTGAGGGAAGAAGCCCTGTGACCCAAAGTGGCAGAGTTCTAGCTTTGAGCACCCAGGGACAGCACCCAGGCCCTAGGTTCGAGTCCCACGCCCAACAAAAATTAAATTAAATACAGAATAAATCCAGATGTTGACCTTATTTCAGCACCTAGCAAAGACAGCTTGTCTATGTACTCTACCTAGAATTTATTCCTATTTTTAAAACAAAAACTGAGATGAGGTTGAAGGTTAACTTGACCTTGATCAGCTTCCCCTGTCACTCTGAGTGGCATGGAAGAAGCTCTGAACCAAGCCTTGTTGAGCCCTGGGCTGTGGTTCGATCCCAACACTGGCAAAATAAAAACAATTGAGAGGAAAGGGGAAAAATCAGGATTCACAGCTGCGAAAGAGAAGAGCGGAGGCTCAAATCAGAGCCTAGGTTAGGCTAGTCGGGCTGGCCCTCCACCCCTGTTATATACAGCTACCTGGGCACCACAGGAAATGCACCTCTGATTTTGATCCAGGCATCACCAAACTGCTCACCACTGGAAGCTGTGAAGCCTGAGCAAAATACAGCAATTTTAGGTTTGGATTCCATTTTGTCGGGGAAATGTGTCAGCAACTCCCCTTGATCCCCTTGGATCCAAATTCCAGGAACAGCCCTCTACAGTAAATTCCACTACAGCGAATCGCAGATAACAGGAAAAACCCAAAGTTCCAGATGTCCTGCAAGTTAAAGACACTGGGTCGCAGCTCAGACCATCTGCTTGAACCAGCCAATCCCCAGTACCTGGTCGGTCCCGCCACTGGTTAATCATCTTTTAGAATTATTTTATGATTTTCCCGCAGTGTGATATGATTTGTTAAGTGTTGCAATGACGCTTAGAAGTCCCTAGAAACCCCTTACTAGAGGAAGGGTCAGGCTCACAATTTCTGACCTGCTGCATCAGAGAAGGTTTGTGAGTCTGGCTCAACAGCTCCCTGATGGTCTTTGGGAGGTCTACAGCCTGGTACATCAGAAGCAACTTCAGGTGCTGCTGCTATTACATGCCAGGCAACATGGATCCATCTCTGTTTAGAAACATGGATGAGTATTGACAACATTGTGCTAAATGAAATAAATAAGCCAGTCACAAAAGGATAGACAGATGCATGATTCCACCATACATAGTAGCTAAAGAAATCAAAGACATAGAAACAGAAAGTAGAATGGTAGTTGCCAAGAACTGAAGAGGTGGGAAGTGGGAATTGTTGTTTAAGGGCTAAAAATTTTTAGTTTTGAAAAATAAAATCATCTGGACACTCATTACACAACAATGTGAATACAGTATTTAAGTGTATACTTAAGAATAGGTGCTGCATGTGAGTGGCTAATGCCTGTAATACTGTCTCCTAAAAAAGCTGAGAGCAGAAGGATCATGGTTCAAGGTCAGCCTGGGCAGAAAATTTAGTGAGATGCTGTCTCAAAATATGTAGCAAAAGACAGGGTTGGAAGCATGGCTCAAATATGAGTGTGTCAATCTAGCAAGATAAGTTCTTGAGTTCTTACTCCAGGGATGTCAAAATAACTGCTTAAGAAGTTACACTATAAACTTCAAGAAGTTTCATACTTTTTACTGTGAGTAAAAATAACTAACTTGAAGTTAATTGTGTGCTTTGTGAATTCAAAGGAATTTTATAGCTCTGTAGACATGGATATACAGTAACTAATTCAACTCCCCAAAACACAAGTTAAATAGTAATTTGGGCAAAAACAATACAAGTCCCAAGGTGTTAGGCGCATGTTTATATATGTTACTAGTTAACTAGGACTAACAAACCCGGCCAGACAACTTACACAAATGATGTTGAGATGTCCCATATATAACATTAGTAAAAAGGTTCAGAAATGTTTAACACACTTGTGGTTGCAAAGAATTCATGTTTCTGCACAATATATTACAAAAGCATTCAAGGGTTTGCCCCTTTTTATGTTTCCACCTACACATTTTTTTAATCCAAAAATTAAGAGCCAGAACAATTAACTCACACCTGAACAATTAACTCACACCTGAAATTCTACCTACTCAGGAGACTGAGCTCTGAAAATTGAGGTTTGAAGCAAGTCTAAACAGAAAAGTTCATAGGACTCCATCTTAAAATTAGCCTGCAAAATGCTGGACTGGAGGCATAGGTAGAGGACCAACCATGAAAAAAAAAAAAAAGCCAATCGAAACCATGAGACCCTGAATTCAAGCCCTAGTATCTGCAAAGGGAGGGTTCAGGGAGAGAAAAACAGGAAGAGAGAGTATGAAAGACAATCAATTACATCTCCAAAAGTAATCAGACAATTCCAAATTCATACAAACCCAAACATGGACATTGAATAGAGTTTTATATCAATCAAATATAGCTACTAGCGCATGCACACGCACACACACACACACACACACACACACACACACACACACAAATGTTTTCTCTGTCTTTTTCCTTATATTTCCTATTTATCCTAATGAAACTAGGTTCATATTTTCTTCATCTGATTGAAACACATGCAAAACTCTGCCCCCTGGAAGTCAGAATAGAACTTGTGGAGGCAATAAAGTAGACCTTAAGAAAGGCAGGGAAGAGAAGAAACTTCAGTCTCCACGATATCATCCCTTCCAACCATCACCAACCAAGGATAGCATTCAGTATCATCCCTACTCCTCTCCCCACTAAAACACACACTCCACACAGAATGAGATGCTTCACATATTAAATCGTAGAAATGCTGGGGCTGGGAAGGTGGCTCAGTGGTAGAGTGCTTGCCTTGCGTGCATGAGACTCTGGGTTCGATTTCCCAGCACGACATAAGAAAAAAAGCCAGAAGTGGTGCTGTGGCTCCAGTGGTAGAGCACTAGCCTTGAGCTGGAGAGCTGAGGGACATCACCCAGGCCCAGAGTTCAGGTCCCACAACTGGACCCCCAAAAAAGAAATGCCATACCAATTCCTAGAGAATGACTAGGAAATTTTGATTTTGCTCTTAGAATATTCTTTCAGAAATGTGTCCTAACTTTATTTGCACTCTTTATATTCTTTTTCTCTAATATTAGGCCTCTGCAAATAGATTTCTAAATGTATTTTAATTAGTTACAATTAATATTCTAGAAACTGAAAAGTCTATCTTAAAGAAAGTACAAGTTGTTTTTTTGTAAAGGACACTAGATGGCACAATTTCACCAATTTATGCTAATAAGTTACTTATTAATTCTCATCTAAAATGTAGATGCAGCTACATCTCTATAATTCAATGGGAAACCTACATAACAAGTAATAGAAAAGTTCTTGAGGATATAATATTTCTAATACATTATATTTTATGACTTTATTCATGAGCCCAGTAATGACAATTTTAAAACTAGACAAGTAATTTTAGTAATCCAAAGAAAACAATGGTTTCTCAATAATAAAAGTTTTAAACATATATATATAATAAACTTTAATTTGTAATAAGAGTATATTTTATAATATGATTAATATATAGTAAGACTATAATGAAATTTAGTGACCTGATTTCATTGGCAATGAATGCTTCAAAATCTGGTATTAGAGCAGGCGCTTACTGGTGGCTCACACCTGTAATCCTAGTTACTTAGGAGGCTGAGATCTGAGGATCACAGTTCAAAGCCAGCCTGGGCAGGAAAGTCTGTGAGACTCTAATCTCGAATAAACCACCAGAAAACTGGAAGTGGCGCTGTGGCTCAAGTAGTAAAGCGCTACCCTTGAGCTGAAGAGCCGTGGGACAGCGCCTAGACCCAGAGTTCAAGCCCCATGACCAAAAAGAAAAAGAAAAAAAAAAAAGTAGGCTCACAGCAGTCTCAGATCTAATACATTCACGAATGTTAAATCTCTGGGAATTATTTACAGTTCAGAATTGGGGGGGGGGGCGGTTTGGATCCGGTGTGGGGCCTGAATTCTGGGTCTGGGCACTGTCCCTCAGCTCTTCAGCTGAAGGCTAGCACTCTACCACTTGAGCCACAGCGCCACTTCCGGCTTTTTTATTTTTTCTGCTTATGTGGTGCTGAGAAATCAAACCCAGAGCCTCCCTCATGCATGCAAGGCAAGCACTCTACCACTGAGCCGCCTTCCCAGCCCATAGTTCAGAAATTTTTATACCCTCTGAAGCTACATTTGAACATGTAAGATAGACAGCACATCAACCAAACTAGGAGAATGTATACCTCTCCTGGACCAGAGTCTGCCTCTGATTCAGACCCTTAAAGGAATCCTGCCTTGCCAATTTGGTGAGATCTTCTTGTAGCTGGTACAATCTAGAGTCAGTGCTAAATCCTTACTTCAGAGGACCTAAGAGGAAAGGGCACTTATGTAGATTCTCATACCCAATTTTAAAAAATTCTCTTTAGAATAAACTCATCATCTTGGATCAAGATAAAGCTCACATAGCCGGGCGCTGGTAGCTCACGCCTGTAATCCTAGCTACTCAGGAGGCTGAGATCTGAGGATCGTGGTTCAAAGCCAGCACAGACAGGAACAGCTGTGAAAGTCTTATCTCCAATAAACCACTAGAAAACCGGAAGTGGTGCTGTGGCTCAAGTGGTAGAGCGCTAGCCTTGAGCTGAAGAGCTGAGGGACAGAGCCCAGGCCCAGAGTTCAAGCCCCACGACCCACCAAAAAAAAAAAAGATAAAGTTCACATGTAAAAAGGACTGGCATGGACCTTGTAACTAGACTTCCCAAACTCTAGATATTAAATGAATGATGTCCCTTCCATCCCAACAATAGACAGAGCAGAGTGGCAAGTGAGGAAAGGGACAGGAAGGGGAGAAACTACCTGATTGCTGCAGAGGAAGTACTACAGTATTGCTAGACATCATTGAAAGGTGTTGATGCCAGAAGTGACTTCTCAATGGTAATGTGAAGTGGACAGTGATTTCTTATAGAAAATCATTCGCAGACATCTAAGATGACTACCGGTGACCGCTGAATCTATCCTAATTCACATACAGATTTCACATAGAGACCTGCCAGGAAACCCACATTGCAGCCATCATTCCTCTATCACCTTAACAAGTTAAATAGCTCTGTCTTTAAAATAATTTACTGTGACAGTATGGAAAAGATTTGTGTGTTTGTTTCTTGCTAAATGCTAAACTTAATATAAAATAATGTTCAGCCAACACACACAATTACACATTATAAAAAATATGCAGGAAAATTGAGTACTATCTGACATTGGCATTCCTTAGGAGAAACATCATAATGTGGGTACATAATGAACATTGTGGTTCATTCCCAGTGTTTCCATTCCAACTCAGGAGAGTTATCTGAGCAAAGTACAGCACTTCATTCCCCTTGATTATTGGTTCAGAAGAGAGCTGTGGTCAGCAGATATTCCCCTCCCCACAAAGATGTTCCACTCAGATCCCTTAAAACTCTAGATATAATAGATTGTCATTTCCATGATTAGGTTGTTATAGGCTTCATCTTCAAATAGGGAGGATACCTGGATGGGCCAAGTACAAGAAAACAGAGGTATTCCTACAAGATGGGAAGGAAGTGGAAGCCAGAGAGATTTGAAGCACCAAAAGGATGAAAGACTTGATCAGTAACGTGGGCAGCTCTATTTCTCCTTTCTTTTTCTTTTTCTTCTTTATTTAGTTTTGTTGTTGTTGGTGGTGGTGGTGGTGCCAGTACTAGGGCTTGAATTCAGGGCCTAGGCACTGCCCTTCATCTTTTTCACTCAACGATTGCTCTCTACCACTTGAGCCACATCTTCATTTCTGGAATTTGGGGTGGTTAATTGGAGATAAAAGCCTCATGAATTTTCCTGCCCAAGCTGACTTTGAACCATGATCCTCAGATCCCAGCTTCCTAAGGAGCTAGGATTACAGGTATGAGCCACCAGTGCCCAGCAATTTCTTATTTAATAAACTCTTAAAAGAAATTTGCTTTTGTAATAATGGTAATGTTAAATATTCACATCTCACCAATTCTCAAATGTGTTTGGTACAATATCAAATTGGCATTTTCCAAAATTAGTAAGTTTTGTTGTAAGTGTCAATATTTGTTTAAATTAAACTGCATTATTTTTATCTTAGGAAATTTTTATCAATGAAAATATATCCAGCTATAGTTATATATATAAAATATTCACAAAATTAAAGTGTTTAATTTTCTTCTTTTCGTTCTCATATTTAGTTACCTTAAACAAATTCAAAGAGATTATAGAAAATATATTTATGGTCAAATGAAAATTTTCTTTCTAATCCTCCTAGAGCATGTGGTTGAAATATTTAAACTTTATTCAATAAAAGGAAGGCAGTTGTTTTAGCATAGAGAATATAAAAATATTGACAACAATCAGGAATTTGCATATGGACAGTTATATAAATGTGAGTACATGGAAAAATAAGAATGAAAATGGAGATTTAAAAGTAAGCATAAAAGAGGCATTCAAACCTTGTTAGCGGTCAGTCCATCAAAATTACAAAGTAATGAGAGAAAAGCTGTGCCTGAAGACAAAAATAAATCAAGATCGAAGATTTATAGGCAAAAGAGGATGAACCAGTGAAGGCAAATACTACAATTAGTTAGGCATACGGGCATTTGTGATTAGAATTAGAATAAATAACGTCAGGGAAACCATGAGTAGAGAGGATAGAATTTTGAGAAGTACTTATCCACACATTAGAAGTAGAAGGCTCTACTGAATTTGGTGAGTTGAATGAACCATTTTATCTCAGGAAAGACATTTGGGGTTTCCGCTAAGGAGATTGGGGAATGGGCAGAAGCCAAATTGCAGTGCATTGAGCAGTAGGAGGGACACTATGTCTTCTGAGACAGGAGGAAGGAAGGAAGAATGAGTGCAGATGTTTATCACAATGAAAAGATTTAAATGTAGGCACACAGAAATAATACAACAGCGGGGTACCTAGGCTCAAGTGAAGTAATTATAGACAGGAACAATGCTTGGGAGATTTCCGAAAACACAATCTTACACACTCAGAATTGTTGTTGTGTCCAGGAAATGGTTGATAGACAGATGTCAGATGCAGCTATAAGTAAAAATATTAACATACTTTGTACAATTGTTAAGATAGTGTTTTCTAGTGGATGATTTCCTAATACTGTGTAAATAAGATTATCCCTAAAGAGTTAAACTATATATTTTCATATGATTCATTTACAGGCAACGTCACATGGCAGAATTTGTGTCAACAAGATTTGATTGTACATTAATAAGTATATTCACATAGGTAATGGTCAAATGTCTCCATACAAAGAAAAGAAAGGTGCTGATCAGATATATAAGTAATTTATCCAGGAAAGTCCACCTAAACAAAAGGATAATAAATATGTTTGTCCTGTTGGCAGCCTTGCATTGGAATTCTCTGGAGAAAGAGTCAAGATGATGTGTCTAGAGAGGATTTTATTTTAAGGAATTGTAAAGTTTGGTATATCTACACTCTGTAGAGTTGGCCAGAGGCATAGAAAAGAATTAAGTCCAAAGTTTGAACTAGCTGACAGAATCTGTGCTTGTGTTTTGTCTTCCCAACTGTGTTACCAAATCCTCCTGGTAAGATCCCAAAGTAGCATTATAATGAAAGAGAATGTGTCAATATTAGTTGTTCTAGTTCTACCTGAAGGTATGCAAACTTTATTTTTTTAGTAAAAAAGAGGAATGTGCTCTTTCTCATTCTATATGAGTATTTCCATCACTTTGTCCTTCACATGAGTAGTGTACTTCTTTCAGCAAGCTTAAAGGTAGGCACAACCAATATCATACTATTATTTAAGAGTAAGTGACCATGGAAAGAAGTAATAAGTACGTTGGTTAAGTTTATACTACCTGTGAGAATCAAGATCCAAAACTAAGATGTAGAGCACTCACCTTCATGTAAATGACAGATATTTGTGGAGAACTACCTGGGAAGTAGCTCTGGTCCTGGGTCCTGAAGAAACAGAAAAACCAGAGGATGATATTCACAGTGTCAAATTTTGACCATCTAGTGCTGGGGTAGACAAATGACAATCCCTGCATCAAACCCACTTTACCACTTACCAATAGAGTCTTACCCTAATACAGCCACACTTACTCATTTTATTCTCAATGACTGCTTTTCAGCTATGTCAGCAGAGAGTTGCAGAGATCACACAGGCTGCAAAACCTATTTGGTTCTTCACAGCATTAACAAAATGTCTGTTGTATCTATATTAATGACTTCCTGCTGTTCTGTTTACTTCATGGAAATTATGTCTGTCTGATTGAATATAAAATGTTCTCCCATAAACCCATGTGTTAAAGCCTAGGTCCTCAGCTGGTGGTGATATTTTAGGAGATGCCTAACACTTTAGAAGGTGAGCCCTAGCTGGAGGAAGTAGGTCACTTGGAGAGGGACCTTGGAGATATCTCATTGTTGGTCCCATCTCATCTCTCTCTGCTTCCTGGCTGCCATGATGTGAGCAGCTTTCCTACACCACATGTTACTGCTCCCGAAGTTCTCACTGCCATGATGTTCTGTCCATGGGGCCAAGTGATCTTGTCCTGAACCCTCTAAAACTGCGAGCCACAATAAATGTCTTCTCTTGTAAGTTGTTAATGCCAGAGATTTCAGTATGGCATGGCAAAAGTAACAGTCCAGTTATTTTATTTTGTACACAGGAAAGTTATATCAACAGTACAAAAATCTCCCTTATATGTTTTATTCACAGATATGAATACTTGCCACATTTACTTTCTCTGATTATAGATAGAAAGATATATACACTTACAAATACATATGTGAGCTGGGCGCCAGTGTTTTACACCTGTAATCCTAGCTACTCAGGAGGCTGATATCTGAGGATCGTGGTTCAAAGACAGCCTGGGCAGGAAAGCTCATGAGACTCTTATCTCCAATTAACTACCAGAAAACCAGAAGTGGAGCTGTGGCTCAAGTGATAGAGCACTCTCCTTGAGCTAAAGAGTCCAGGGACAGTGCCCACGCCCAGAGGTCAAGCTCCACAACAGACAAAAAAATAAAAAAGAGATGTATTATACATATGTTATGTATAATACTGTTTTTCTCACGAATGTGTGTGTGTGTGGTGTGTGTGTGCATGCGTGTGTGTGTGTTCAATCCTGAGGATTGAACCAATGCCTCATACATTCTAGGGAATATTCAACCACTGAGCTATATCCTTAGTCGTTAGTATATTTTTGTGTATATGTGACAGTGACAGTACTGAGGCTCAGGGCCAGGGCACACCCATGTATTTTTTTCGCTGAAGGCTAGTATTCTACCACTTGGTCCACAACTCCACTTCTGTCTTTTGTTTTTCCTGGTTAATTGGAAACAATAGTCTCATGGCCTTTCCTGTCCTGGCTAGAAAACCATGATACTCAGGTCTCATCCTCCTGAGTAGCTAAGATTACAGGCATGAACAATCAGTTGAGGAACTAATTTTATGTCTAATTTTTTCTCTCCTAATCTACAACAATACATTAGCCTTTCATGACACTGCTGTCTTTGAAATGTGTAGGTCAGTTATCCTGTAGTATATTCCTCACTATATATTTATCTGATGTTGCCTTATGATTTAATCTCACAGATTACATCTCTGGAGCAGATATGCTTGTAAGTGTTCACATCAGTATTTCTAATCAGGACCCACTTGATGCCTACTTGTCTCATTACTGGTGATATTAATTTTGATCACTTAATGAAAGTGGTGTCTACCATGTTCTTCACTTAAAGTTACTGGCTTTCTTTACATAATTAGTTAGTGAGTTATAGTATATTTTTGAGGCTATGTAAATATTCTGTTCTTTATCAGTGGAAAGGTTTTAGCATCCAGTTGATTACTTAAATGAAGTGTCAGACTTTCCACTGAGAAATGACTCAAAGATCAACAGTTGAGAACTCCATGGACTCAAGAAGTCCTATTTCTGACAGACACCTGAGCTGAGAATCGCAGTAACCCTGAAGATTGAAAAATGAGAATTCTACTAGAAACTTTAGCATGGATGGGGAACATGCAGCCTTTGGTATATATAAGGCTAGGGAAGTCATTTGGTACATTATGGAACAGACATAGATCCTTCTCAGCTGCCAGTGGCTATCTGCCTCTTTATAATTTTATATGGCCTAGGAATTATTCTATAAATATACAAATGATCCTTGGAAGAAAATAAAAGCTCCCCATCCTTGGAAGAAAGGCCATTGGTTAGAAGAGACCCACACAGTAAGTTACAACTTCATCTGAAAGAAGAATTCACTTATACTACTAAGTATATATGAATATACTGCTGCATATTGTATATATGCTATACACCCAGTAACTATATATATATATATATATATATATGCACTATATATATAATTAGGTATAACTATACATATATATATACACATATATATATAGGGTGTGATATATATAGTTACTGGGTGTGTATATATAGGCATATTCTTAACTATATAGTGTTTTATATATAATAATAATATATAATTCTTTACAAGCAAATTGAAAAGAATAGAAGATATTTTAGGACCAACTGTTTCCCTTACTGTGTTTTGAGCCTTAAATTATATCAAAAAAAAAAACAAAGGTGCTCAGTTTGACCAGTTTCATACAGAAAGACCCAGCATCTATCCCAGCTTGTCAGAACCTAGTTTGGCAAATAATGTTGCTTGTTCTTTCCAAGAACACATCCTATAAAGGTAAGGATGCAAAGAACGCATGAGTGGGGGGACTTCAAGTTATAGCAGTGTGTTAGGTAGAGCAGGAAGCTTGAAAATAACTAAGAGATAAAAATACAAAGCCAGGACATCAATGGTTCACAACTGTAATCCTAGCTACTCAGGAGGCTGAGATCTGAGGATCACCATTTTAAGCCAGCTTGGGCAGACTCTTACCTCTAACTACCAAAAAGTCAGAAGTAGAGCTGTGGCTCAAGTGGTAGAGTGCCAGCCTTAAGCAAAAAACGCTAAGGGCAGTGCCTTGGTTCTGAGTTTGATCCTCAGAACTGCACCAAAAAGAGGGAAGGGGATTATACAAATGAGAAAATTTTAAGGACATTTAGAGACAACTAGCTGTGTACTTTGAATTTAAAAGAATGATTATAACTGGGTGCTGGTGATTCATGCCTGTAATTCTAGCTTCTCGAGAAGCTGAGATATGAGGATCGAGGTCTATGAGCCTCCCTCTCCAATTAACCAGTGAAAAGCTAGAAGTGGAGCTATGACTCAAGTAGTAGTAGAGTATCAAAACTCAGGTACAGTGCCCAGGCCCTGAGTTCAAACCCTCTGCCCCACATACACACACAAAAGAATAATTATGATTTCATAAGTTCCCCTTTGCTTGTTATCAAGCTTTGATTTTTGTGTCTTGATTTATCTGATTTTTTTAGGCTTTGATTGCTTGATCAAGCTCTATCTTGGGTTAGAGTTAGTACTGGAGAAACAAGATAAAATATTTCCAATATTGACCATAGGCATTGATCAAAGAGCAATCGCATGTGCTCAGGAAAGCTGCAAAATACATGGATTTATCTGTATCTTTTTTTTTAACCACACTCAAAAAGTGAATTCTAAGTCAGTATAAAGGATCACCATATTTTAAGACAACTCAAAGGTTAAGAGCAAATTAACATTTACTGAAGGCATCATCTATGACTTCGCACCATCTCATCTGTAGAAGAATAAGGCAATTTTTTAATTTACCAAAGAGAGAACTAATGTTGAAAACTATTTCTGTAAATATGTAATTTACAAAGTATAGGGCTAAGATAAAAGCCTATATCTAACTTCAAGAATCCTTTTCATAATGCTACACTGCACACACCATTGCTTTCAGACAAACAAATATTTGAGAGCAAGGGAGGAAAAGGAAATGACTAAGGACAAAATGATTTGTAATGTGATTAAAAGATGTTATTTGCACATCTTTCAAATTTAAATATAGGCTGTAAAAATCTCTAATCCATGGAAAGAAAAGGGCATGTTCATCGCTGCAGTAGTAATAGAATAGGGGTCTCACTGATTCTGAAAACCAGAACAGCTTCTGTAGAGGTAGATATTTGAGATGAGAGAAATATATTTGTGTAAATTCCCAAATACTGAGGCACAAACACAAAAACTGAAATTTAAGGAAATTAAAAGACAGTTTTTGTAATGGTGATGGAACTGTGGCTGATTCAGCTTCTTTTAAAAAACAGTAAGTCCAGGGCTGGAAAGGTGGATCAGTGGTAGATTACTTGCCTTGCATGCATGAGGCCCAGCGTATGATTCCATAGCACCACATAAGCAGTAAAAGCCGGAAGTGGTAGAGCGCTAGCCTTGAGCTGAAGAGCTGAGGGACAGCACCCAGCAGAGTTCAGGCCCCACAGCTGACAAGAAACAACAACTAAGTCCTTTAGTGCTATTACCTTTGTTTATTATACAATAAACAAACACGAGGAAGAAAAATATTACAGTGGAGTTTTTCTTATGGATTGTTGTTCTAGTCTCACTTAATTTTCTTTGTCTTGAGATTTACATTGATTAAATTCTGAAAGAATTTATTCCATTCCTTTGAATTAATGTTGGTCTATACTGAGTCAGTAAGTTCTGTCTCCCAGGCAACTTTCTATAAATCACACTGAAGGTCAGCCTGAAGTTAACACATTACATTAAAGTAAAATAGGATTGCTTTACATTTCCACTTCTTTACTGGGTTTTGCATGTTTAAGTGTCCTCATCGACACTATTGATTATTCTTGGGAGTTTGAATCTCTCACAAATTTCAGATTTTTAAAAAAGAATTATGAAAGAAAACTTAAATCCCAAAAGTTAAACGGAGCTAGGGAGATAGCTCAGTTGGAAAGAATATGCTTAGCATGTGTGAGGCCCTGAGTTCAAACCCCAGCACCACACATACAAAACAAAATAAAATAAATAATCATTAAGCAAAAAAACTAACCCAATAAATGATTTTCCAACTTCATTAGTAATGAGGGACATTAAAATCTAAACAATGACATAGCTAACACTGCCTACCCATTCAATGAGCAGATTTAGAAAACCATACTCATGACTGAGAAGGGTTCAGACAAATGTGTTGTCTTTCTCATTCCACATTTCTACAGTCCTAAACAATCCTAATTATCACCTACCTAGAAAAATCTCAACTTGCTTCAGACTTGTTTGTCTGATCCCAGTCTTGTATTTCTTAAATTCTGTCTCATCAGATATGTATCTCATTAGATATGTTTCTATATACAATTCTAGCCAAATTGCTGCTTAGGTTTGTTTTTTAGTCTCAGTTTCTAGGGTAGGAAAGTTCATGGCCTATCTGTGAAGAAATAGCGAAATGCCTGGTTAGTTTCAGCTCAGTTTCACCATGGTTCGTACAGACAAGGCAATTCTGGCTATCTCTAAGGAAGCCAAAGGAGAATTACAATATTGCTTAATAGGCATGGAACTACTACAGGAACTTCAGTTACACAGTTCAAATGATTAATGGAATCAGGTTAAGGCTGGGAGTCCTCACTTCTCTAGGCTATTTTCATCCATTTGAACATTCCCTTCCCTGACAATGCTTAGGGTGATGTCAGCCACTTTTCCCTTTGGGGTTTCCATTTGCTCTGCTCCAAGTGGAACTTACTTTTTGTTTACATAGTCTCTCTCTAAGTAGAACATCATACCACTGTTTAAAGTTTTACTTAAATTGTAGTCATATCCCAGACCTGCCTCTTGAAATTGCACTAGTTTTCTTTTAGTCCTATAGTTCTATACAGTCTTTAAGTTTGTTCCTATAGTCACTAGCAAAGCAAATCGTTGGCTACCTCTCTATGTGACGCACTATTTGAAATTCAGGGCTAACCTGGGGTCTAGTTTAAACCCAGATCCTATTTTTTTCTGCTTTAAAGATAAGCTCTGATTCCATTAGACCATTTTCCCTCAACTTGGTGGAACTCCATTTCCATCCATTGGCCAGGCCCCCTGAAGAATCTACTTTGGATTTGTTGGTTTTTTTTTAATATTTATTATTGTTATCCTAAAGGTGGTATACAGAGGGGTTACAGTTACATAAGTCAGGTAATGAGTACATTTCTTTTTGGACAATGTCACCCTTTCCCTCACTCTCTCTCACATGTTTTTCCCTCCTTTCCCCACCACAAGTTGTATAGCTCATTTTCAACATAGTGTCTAGTGAGTCTCACTGCTGCATTTGCTCATCCTTTATCCCTCCATTTGTGTCCCTCAGCATCTAGTTTGATCTTTTTATCCTAGTGACCCAGCCTCAGAACTTATAAGTCAAAAATTCTTGTTTTATCAGAATTTCTTTTTTTTACTGCCACATATCCTACTGTTAGCTCACATAAACAAGTATGCTTGTTACCTCCTTCTTGTCGGCTGCCTGCAGCATCTGCATCATTTTTATGACCCACGAATTATGTGATAAAGCTCCAAATGTCCCTTCACAGAAAAAAAGGTTCCTTACCCAAGTTAGATTGTTCAGGTTGGCCTTGTATTCACTAGTTATCCCAGGTTGTCTTTGAACTCTCAATCATCATATCTCAGCTTCATAAATGCTTGGATTGGGAACAGTTTCCACAGCATCGGGCCCTATGGCCACTTTGGGGATTGACCTCAGGACCTTGAGCTCTTGCTTAGCTTTTTCTCTCAATGTTGGCGCTCTACTACTTGATCCATGCCTCTCCCCCTTCCAGCTTGTTGCTGGATAATTGGAGATAAGACTCTCATGGGCTTTTCTGCTAGAAGTAGCTTTGACTTCCTGACTAACTAGGATGGCAGGCTTCAGCCACCAGCAACCAGCTTAAAAGAACAATGTTTAATACAGCCATCTTTAGTGGTTCAAAACCCTAGACTTTCCTAATCATTCAATGGACCTATGACATACACTCAACCCTGAATCTTCCCCAGTGCTTGCTTTCTTTTTTTTATTATCTTTAAGTAATTGTGCCAGGAAGTTTCCATTTAACAAAGCAGTTTATGAATATAATACTTTTGATCAATGTCACCACTTTAAATATTCTCACTGATCCTTCCCGTACACATCCCTTCCCTCTTCTTAATTTTGTAAGGTATACATTGGATTATTGACTGCATTCTCTGCTTCTTCTCCTCTTCATTTGTCTAACCCTTTCCTCTTTACACCACCCTGCCCCTTTCAATTATCAGTTTCCTGATGTCTTATTTTACTGAACTTTGGCTTAGTCTTTCTAAGGAATTACAGAGTTTGAATCTACCATATTTCAGTTAATACATCTGTATTTCTTACAAATTTATCTAGCTTCCTTGTATAAGAGAAAAGATGAGGAAGTGGTGCTGTGGCTCAAGTGGTAGAGCACTTGCCTTGAACTGAAGAGCTGAGGTACAGTGCCCATGCCCAGAGTTCAAGCTCCACAACCAACAAAAAAAAAGAAAAGAAAAGAAAAGAAAAGATGAGTCTTTAGTGTCTCTGGGCCTGACTTACTTCACTTAGCATAATTTTTCCAGGTCTTTCCAATTCTTACAAATGGTACAATATCATTCTTTCTATTGGATGATTAAAATTCCATTTTGTATATATACCACAGTTTCTTGATCCTGTTGTCCACTGAGGGGCATCTTAGCTGATTCCACACCTTGGCTGTGATGAATAGTGTTGCAATAAACATGGTTGTGTTAGCAGCTTTACTCCCTGGTTTGTAATCTTTTGGGTATATGCCCAGGAGTAGAACTGATGTATCATGTGTTTATTTCTTTGAAGAATCTCATGCTGCTTTCCAGACTTTTTGAACAAGTTTACATTCCCCCCAATAGTGTAATAGCATTCCCTCTTGGCTGCATCTTTGCCAATATCTGTTATGTCTGTTCTCTTGAGAATGGCCAGTCTAACTGTGGTGAGGTGGAATCTCAAGGTTGTTTTGATTTGCGAGATATTGGTCATTTCTTCATGTATCTATTGGCCATATTTACTTCATCTAAGAAGACTCTCTTTAGCTCATTAACTGGGTTGTTGGTTTTTTGAGGATTTAATTGTTTAAATTCTTTGTATATTCTGGATATTAGGTCAACGTTCAAACTTCTTTTGAATAAAGGGTAAATTTTACAAGAAAACAGAGCCAATTCTTACTCTCTAATTGCAATTTGACCATTTTTACAGCTAAGCTTGACTTCAAGTGACATTCCAACAGTCTAATTGTAGTCATCATTATGGATCTTCCCTTTCATCATAGAAAGAAGCTGGTATTAAAATTAAAACTATCTTGTATCATATATCATGCCCTCTAGTAGGCCTAAAGCCCCTTGATGCTATAAGTACAAAGCAAAAGCAGAAAGAGCAATAGATTCAATCAAGATTAATAGATTCAAATTCAGTAGCAAAAGTTTTAAGCTTAAAGAGAGAGTGATTTTGAGAGCTTAAGTTGAAAAGGGCTGATGAAGATGGAGACTGCAGATGCTATTTGGCAACTTTGTGAAGTAGTGGGACAAGGACTCAGGAGAGCTAGAAGTACCACTAAGTAGGACTATGTAGATTCCATCATGATCTAACCTAGTCTATTGTGGAGGCTCTGGCCCTACACCCAGGAATACTGCATAGTTGTTCTTAAAGTCACACTCGTCTGAACCTACTGAATGACAGATGAATTCAACTTTATTTCTAATTGAATAGAAATAGAAATTTCTATTTATTTTCAGGTCATTTCACTATGTGTTAGCCTTACATTTCTTACAACTCACAGAATAATGCCACTCATATATTTATGGTGTTCACAGAAACAAGCTACTGATAACTGAATGACAATGGAAAATCATCTTCCCAGCTGGTGCTGGGAGCTCCTGTCCATTCATAAGGGAGAAGCTAATAACTATGAGGAGAGGGAAAGATACTAGGTTCCTGGGGCAGTAACCTGCTCTGAATCTTCGTGGCAGGTTTAGAACAGTAGTTAAACAAGAAATGTACTCACTACCTTATGTATGGAACTGTAACCCCTGTATGCATCACCTTGACAATAAATTTAAATTTTGAAAAACTAAGGACAAAATAGTCATTTTAAAGCTACCAACTCCCTCTCCAACCCACCCCCACCCCTGCCAGACACACACATGGAAAAAGACTCAGGACAAATAATTTGTTTTGATTAAATCTCTTGAATGTTTTATGTAAATATATAGCAAAGACTACAATTATGAAAGAGGAGGTTATTAACTCATAAAAGATTGTTTACTTGGTAGACAAGAGTTGCACTTCCACAGATTTGGTCCTCTTGAGAATGTCTCACCGGAGATGAGAGTTCTCCTCTGTACCTGGATGTGGTTGCTTTTCTCAGGAGATGTGAGTTGAGGAAATTTCTGGTACCGGATCAGGAGCTGTGCCTAGAGGCTGAAAGAATTTTCTAGAAGATGCATTCTAAGCTAGAGGCAGGAACAGCATTACTCTGAGGTGCAGATGGTGAAGTGTCACACAGAGATGAGGAGCAGTCTTCTCTGCCCAGAATCTTTTATTGGCTAACACTCTTGAGGAGTGTTGTCAGATTTTAAAACTTCATACCTGTAAACAGCATTATTTGACAACAATGACTCCTCATTCTCTACCACTTCCTCCTCCTCCTTCTATTTCTCCTCCTCCGCTAATATCTAATGGCTTTATTACTTCCTACTGCAAACAATCATTCTTCACATGACCAAGAAGTAAAATCACAACATCTCTTTTCACAGAGTTCTAATTCTGGCATTCAAAAGCAAGGCCTTAATCTGGCACCGGTGACTTACACCTGTAATCTTAACTACTCAGGAGGTTGAGATCTGAGGATTGAAGTTTGAAGCTAGCACCAGACATGAAAGTCTGAGGGATTGTTATCTCCAACTAACCAACAAAAATCCAGAAGTACAGTAATTGCTCAAGTGGTAGAATGCCAACCTTGAGCAAAAAAAAAGCTAAGAAACAGCTAAGAGACTCTGAGTTTAAGCCCAAGTACTGGCACTAAATAAATAAGTAAATAAGTAAGTTAATGAATAAATAGCGAGGTTAGTTTCATATGTGACAATATTGGTGAAATAGTATACCTAGAATCACATGAAAGAACTATCCTCATGAACCTGGCGCACGCGTGCGCGCGCGCGCACACACACACACACAGAGAGGCAGGGATATGATATGACCTTTCTCAGCAGAGAAAGGGGTAGGAGCTGGCCATTACTATGGCCAGTGTTCTTGACAGCTAAAAACAAAAGCAAACACTTGCATTATATGCGAAGCTGAGTAGGATTTATATCCTAGCACTGGGCATAGATCCACAGTTTAAGAATCCCATCTGTACTCTCAGTCAAGCCCTTAAGGGAAGAAAGAACAGATGTATAGTCCAAACTTGAACACCAGCACTAAGAAGGACCCAGCAATCTGTGTGAATGATGGAATGAAAGTAAATCCTGGTGCAGTATTTACCCATCCCTGATCTTCCCCAGAAGCGCTTTTCCCAGTCCCTTCCCTTCCTGTGAGGACTTCGCTTGTGTTAACAGATAGAGGAAAGAGAAAGGTGCTCTCATCTACACACAGACTTAGGAAACTTAGGAAAAAGTTCAAGGGACACAATTCATCTTCAACAACACAAACATGGCTGTGTGATCCTCTAGAAGAGGAATCTACACTCGAGTTTTGGAATGTGTTAAGAGTGATCGACTTTTAACTACCTTGTAAGCTCTTTTCATCTTCTATCATCTTAATTCAAAAATATCAGGAACATGAACTTTTATGTTTTTTTAAGTGGCTTAGGTCAGTTATACAGGGTGAGAAGAAAATTAATTTTTAGAAAGAAGGAAACCAACCTTGGCATCCATGGCTATGGTGTATAATTCGCGTCCAGGATACAGGGGAAGATGGAAGCCAAACCTTGCACATGCGCTCTGTTGAGTTGGGTTCGGTGTGCCTGCTGACACGATAGAAGGTCAACCCCAGACTCTCCACAGTGAGGAGGCAGTAGGAAGCAGAGTGATTCAAAGCAAGAACGTTTCCAGCTTTCTTCTGCCTTTGATGCAGAAGTTGGTCAGATATTTAGTGGACTATGCTATCTATGATGAGTTTCCATTTTAAAAGACGTTTCTTGAAGTATTACCAAGAGTTCAAAGCCACAAAGAGGAGAAAAAAAACACTTCTAACTGTTCTGGGGCTCCAACCCAAGACCTCCAAAATATTAAGCATATGCTGTAACCGCTGAGATGCATCTCCAAGCCTGCATGCTGACTTTGTTCTTTGTTTGATTTTTGATGTTTGCTGTTGTTTGTGTTTTTAGCTGGAGTCTCGTTACGTAACCCAACCTGGCCAGAAACTCGCAATCCTCCTACTGCAGCCTTCCAAGTGCAGGAATTATAGGTTTTATGTATATGTCTTGATCCTACATGCTTTTTTATTTTTTTTCAGTTCTGGGGCTTGAACTCAGCCTGGGCACTGTCCCTGAGTATCTCTTGCTCAAGACTAATGCTCTACCACTTGAGCCACAGCTCCACTTCCAACTTTTTCTGTGATTTACTGGAGCAAAGCGTTTCACTGGCTTCCTGCCCAAGACTGGCTTCCAATCCTGATTCTCAGATCTCTGCCTCCCGAGTAGCTACAATTACAGGTGTGAGCCACCAGTGCCCAGCTCTACAGGCTTATTTTTAACAAATGTATTTCACTGTTAGAAAAGAATGTTGAAGAATAGTGGCTGGCGTGGATTTCTTGATTTAATATGGCTGCTTTCAGCCCCAGAAAATGAAGTAGATGCTCGTGTCCACAGATTTTCTGGATTTTAAAGACAAGTTTCCTGATGACAGAGAAGAAAAAAGAAAGGTCTAGACTTTGGTGTTGTTTTAATGGAGATTTAGTTACATGAATCATCTTACATGTTGATCTCCCAGAACAGTCTGTGGGATTCCATTGCATCTCTAGGTAATGACTTGGAACATTCTCCATGTCACTGGCTTAAACTCAGCTGGTGACAGAATATATCTTGAGAAGATGTATTGCTTTGGTTTAGTTTGATGTTTGGTTGAATATTCCAGGTCAGAAAACAGATACATCTCTAGAAAGAAGACAAACATACGGTACTTTCTTTGCAACGTGTACATTTTTATTTTTTAATAAAAACAAATGATTGCCTTTTATTTGATTACTCTTGTTTTAAAGGATGAATGTATAAGGTGTGTGTTTTCTTTCTGTTCTGATATATTCCTTTTCAAATACTTTTGTACCATGACCAAAAAAAAGGGAGAAAACAGTTTGACTCTGTAGCAGTAATATAATTACAGTCATCAAAAAATTGCTAAGTGCAGATCCCTAATTATTATTCCAGTGCAATAATAATTATACATTATGATTAAACATGTGTCAGATTTGAATTTTGAAAGTTCACTGTGCTTGGTTCTGCTATATTAGTTGTCACAAATTATTTTTTTCATATTGCATAGTCATCTGCCCACAATTGTAAAAATAAAAACTTGGAGAAAGCACTGGTCCATATCCCCTCATGAAGACCTCATTGTCTGCTGAAGCTGTATGTATTTCTTTTACCTACCCAACTGGATTGTGAATTTCTTATGATAGTTTATGTTTGTGATGGTATCATTCTAAATGTAGGACTGAAAATGTACTATTAAGATTATTTAGAACTCTTAGTGGAAATAAAAGGAACAGCTTTTTACACCAATGATTCATGAAGCTTTTAAAGCCAAAACTCTTTCTTTTAAAACAACACTCTTTCTTTTAAAGTGAAAGAGATGCTTTGAAATAAACACTTTCCAATCTTCATGATTGTGATTGATAGGTGGTATAATAAATAAACACACAACCTTGCTCATGTAACTGTAACCCCTCTGTACAGTATTTTTACAATGAAAAACATATTAAAAATAATAAACAAACACACAATTGCACCTAAAAAAGGCCAGTTATGGTTGCCTAACTATATATAGAAGAAAAATAAAAGATATTTAGTTTAAAATGAAACATACTTTACTGATATAAACATGCAAGCACAAGTAAACCCAAAATGTATAAAGTAGGCTGATGTTCACACCTACTTATACTGAATAGACTGAGGATAGACGACATCAGCTGATTATTATTGACTCTTTCTATTTGCTTGCCATTTGAAGTCATTTTGAAAAGAATAACAAATAAACACCAATCAGAGTAAGCTACACTAGCAGTTTAAATGCTGTGAATAATAATTTTCTTCAGTAGTAACTCCTGGTAAGGTTTACAAGGAAAAGCAAGCCATTTTTCCCAAATTTGCCTAGTAATTACATTCTTGAAAAACCATGAGCATAGATACACTTTGGTTTCTATGTAAAATGACATCAGATTCCAGCCTCAAAAATTATAAACAAATTTTCCAATGCATGACTATGCATTGACACATCTAAATGTAGTACAGGACTAACAGAAGCTCTTTGTTGAATGAGACTGTCTTTCATAGCACTGGATATCTAACATGGCCCTTTCCCAATCACTGAATGACAATGATACCCAGTCATGACAGAAAACAGAAACTTTTCAAATTCAACTTACTCACTAGGAGATTGCCCCTTGAAATTACTGCAGTGAAATCTACAAGTGACTACCTAGGAGAAAGTAGAGAGTTAAACTTCTAGGATTTGGAAAATAGGATTCTGCTTGTAATGTAAGTGGGGTGTGTATTTTGTCAAACCTATGTCTACAGCAGATTAAACTTCAAGGATAAATTTATACACTATGTAATTGCTAGGGTATGTGTGTGTGTATGTGGAGGGTGGGGGGTTGAGGGTGGGTGTGCATTTATATTACTCAGACAAATCAAGAGGGCAAAGCTCAAACCAAAAGTTTGTTTGGCTTTGTTTCTATTTCACCAAGAGACAATGAAACAGCTAGAGTGTGCTTGACTTCTATTTGAGTCATAGAGTATAAGGTCACACACATGAAATTCTTCAAGACCAAATAAGAATTTACATCTGGGAAATGCTGATGCCTCATAGAACAACCAGATTTTAGAGAAGCCCAAGGATGAGGTCATTATGGGCCTTGTGTGGTGTGGTTGACGTCTGCATCACAGAATATATAAGTAGCAGGAGAGTGGTCCAAGACTGGCTCGGGCATAAAGAATGACTCTACCTTAAATATCATATATAACATACATACACATATACATTTATATAACTTCCATTTGTAAATACTAAGCTATCATCTATCTCTATCTATCTACCTACCTATCTACCTATCTTCTAGTAACTAGCTATCCATCCATCCACCTAGCTAGTCTACCTCCCTATCCAGCCTCAAATTCAT
The DNA here is from genome assembly GCF_024711535.1 of Dipodomys merriami. NCBI lineage: Eukaryota > Metazoa > Chordata > Mammalia > Rodentia > Heteromyidae > Dipodomys > Dipodomys merriami. Next base: position 17,680,580 of record NW_027202826.1, read on the forward strand.
ACTTTTTAATTTTTTATTTTTTATAATAATAATAGTAATATATAATAATAATAATAATAATAATAATAATAATAATAATATTGCCAGTCCTAGGGCAAGGCTAGTACTCTGCCACTTGAGCCATGGTACCACTTCTGGATTTTTTCTGTTCATGTGGTACTGAAGAATCAAACCCAGGGCTTCATGCATGCTCGCAAGGACTCTACCACTAAGCTACATTCCCAGCCCTCAAACTCGCATTTTAAAGTAGACAATGGCTTCTGACTTTTTTTCTCAGACATCAAAGGAAAAATTGGGCCTTAATAGCTCTTTTGAATAGGACATGTCATATGACATACTGCTAACTAGAGAAGCTTGGTAAGCTCTTGGCAGTAATCACATTGTTAGCCTCTGCTTAGCATATACCAAAGTTTCACATCACAGTGGGTCACAAATCAGAAACTGTTAAAGAATTAGAAGTGGGGGTTGGGCAGGTAGCCAATCATCCTACCTGAACCATATATAGTTAAATAAAAAATTGGTGCAAAATTATAATCATATTATATTTAAGATTATAATGAAGTTACGTTTCAGAATTTAATACAATTGAATTAACAATTCTAGAATGGTAGTGTAAGAGTTAAGGTTGAATTTAGTTGCATGTACCAAATAAGATTAGAATTGACTGATCAAAAATCTTCCCCTCACTTATAACAGGAAGTTATAAAGTAGGTGTTTCAGGACTGACAGAATGGTTCCATGAGGCCACCAGGGTGCCAGGACTCCTTCTGCCTGACTATATGAAACTTTCTTCCTTTGAGACCCACAATGACCTATTAACTCCCCTCGTGCGTGCACTCTGAAAGACAAGGGAGGGAAGAAGTAAAGAAGGGGAGGAGATTGTAAAAGGTGATTGCCAGACAAATCAGCTGTCTTCCCAACAGTTCTTATCCAGCCAATCTCTGCTTGGAGCTCTTTTGCCAAAATTGGTTCTAGAAGCCACTACTGACCTGGGTAGTTTAGCTGGATCCAAAGGAAAAATAGATCTGTTATTGAGAAACTGGGAGACGTTTTTGTTGCTTCGTTTTTGCAAAATACGTTAACAATGAGTATCTTTGAATCATGAAATTATGGGTGATTCTTCTTGTTTTTGTTTTTGCTTTTATTTTTTTTTAATACCATAGCAGAACTCTTTTTATTTGACCATATAAGACACATCTAGGTAGAGTTACAATAAAATATTTGAGATACACCAAGTTTATCAATTTCTCTAAGAATTGCTCATTTCTTTTATTTTTATTTTTTATTATCTTTAAGTAGTCATACAAAGAAGTTCCCATTCTACAAAGTGTCTGACAACATTGTCACCCATCCTCATTTTTTGAGTCAGAGTTTTACCATGTAGCTCAGACTATCCTTGAACTCACAATCCTCCTGCTTCAATCTCCCAGAGCCCTCCACCCCCACCATGGCCCAGCCATTGCTGATTCTTACAATATCTTAAACTGCTTGAACTCTTTTTAATGTGTTGTCTTTTATTTGAAAAGTTCATAATAAAGCTATTTTCATTTTTCAGAGAGAAAAAGAGAAAGTCTAAAGATTTGCTTTTATAGACTTCACCAAAATATCCTTGACATTAAAATGTCTGCTTCAAATGATCATGTCAAAATAGTCTCACTGAATATATAACTTCAGGCAAAAATTTTTTGGGTCTCAGTTAACTCATCTGTAAAATAAGGACATATTTCACTTTCAAAGTTACTCAAAATGAGATAAAATTCAAATAAGATAATGTCCATAAAATATTGAGCATAATGCTCACTAAATGGTAGGTTATATGGTTGATGTAAATAAAGGGATAGGTAAAAATAACTATTTTAATTACTTAGCTGATTTAGAGAGTGGCTCTTATCTCTTAAAACCGTTTTCCCCAAGCACTTACTGTATAACAGAAACCATAGAATGTATCTTTTAAACCTCCAAATAACCTATGAAATAGGTAATATTGTTATCAGATTTTACAGATGATAAAAACAGGGTTTAGGGAAGCTAAGAGAACTGCCCAGAATTATATGTAGGAAGGATATAGCAAAGCTTGAATTCAGATCTAGGCAGCATGACCCAAAGTTTCATTCTTCACCAGTCTATTACAATACAAATATGAAATTCCTCTACTTAGAAATTATGAAAACATTATAATCCTGGCTACAAATCAGTCTAAGAAACTACTGTGAGCATTTTTAGTTTTCAAGTCTAGCAAAATAACTGCAGAATCAGCAGGATCCCTTTTGAAATACATCCAGACATTCAACCCTTTCCACTGTAGCTTTTCCTAACAATACCAACCCTGCACTGAATAATTTCTGAGAATTCTACTCCAAATTCTCAAAGAAGTATGGGTTTAAACTTCTTAAAAGAATGCATCAGAAGCTGGGAGCCAGTGGCTCATGCCTGTAATCCTAGCTACTCAGGAGGCTGAGATCTGAGGATCGCAGTTCAAAGCCAGCCCAGGCAGGAAAAGTCATGGAATTCTTATCTACAATAAACCACCAGAAAACTGGACGTGCCATTGTGGCTCAAGTGGTAGAGCGCTAGCCTTGAGCTAAAGAGCTGAGGGACAGTGCCCAGGCTCAGAGTTTAAGCCCCATGACCGACCAAAAAAAAAAAAAAGCATCAGAAAGCAAAAATTTCAAGTTTATTCATGTACAGATTACAATTTAGCAAAGTCAACCCAGAAAACAAACAAAGCCATGAAAACAAATCAAATAATCCGCATCACCAGAGCAATATAAATACTGTTTTTCAAATGTTGTGCTGATAAAACTAATAGTATTGTCTGTTCCCACATCTCAATTCTTATGTATAAAATGATGGGATTGAGAAAATAGTGAGCTTTTAGGTTTGGTGTGTGTGTGTGTATGTGTGTGAGCGTGCGCGCGAGCATGCACGCACCGTGGCATACTGGTACTAGGACTTGAGCTCAGGGCCTCAGCACTATCTATTAGCCTTTATGCTCAAGGCTGTTGCTCTACCACTTGAGCTACAGTTCCACTTTGGGCTTTTTTTCTGGTTACTTGGAGGTAAGAGTCAAACAGAATTTCCTGCCTCAGCTAGTTTGAAACCTTGAGATCCTCAGATCTCAGCCTCCTGAATTCTCAGCTAAAATTACAGGTGTGAGCCACTGGTGCCCAGCTAGAGATTTTAATTTTTAAAAGACTAATTAAAACTTGATGAATGATTTATAAGTTAGTTGAATGTGAAAGGACTATATTGGGGAATAGCACTGACTGTACCATTTTCTTTTTCCCATCACTAATGTGTCAGAGCTCTAGTTTCTCACAAGCTAATTCTGCAGATAGTTTTATTGCTTAATTTTCACATACAGGTTCATGTTCTTTTGATGTTTTGGTAGCAATAAGTTTTGAACTCAAAGTCTTACAGTTACTAGGCAAATATTCTACCACTTAAGCCATCAATCTATCCATTTTTTACTTTTAGTTATTTTTTTAGATAAGATGGTACATTTTTACCTGTATCATCCTTTGATTGGAACCCTCTTTCCTACCTATATCTCTTGTGCAGCTGTAATGCCAGGCTGGAATCACTACACCCTGCTTATTTAGTGAGATTGTGTCTCATGTTTTACCTGAGCTAGCTTCCAACTATGATCCTCCCCATCTCTGCTTTCTTAATAGCTGTGATTACAACTGTATGCATCCTTTATCTTGGAGGTACTGTATGCATCCTTTTTCTTGGAGGTTTCTTCAAAGAACTGATTTTGAACAAGTTCATTCCTACCTCTTGAACTGGACTTAATAATGTTCCCTCAAATTTATGTCTATATGCAAGAACACGTTGTTATTTGAAGGCAGTCTTGGAAGATGTTTTCAAGTTATAAGTGATCCAACCATAGAAGGCAGTTCCAATATGCTGACAGCTTCTCATCTGAAATACTTGCTTCTCTCCTCTCTGTCTGAGGATTTTCACTGAAACTATGAAAATTTGTTCTACTCAAGTCATTCAAAACAGTTCCAATGGGGATTGGACAGGTTAAGGGTTCTTCAGGTTAACAGACTCAAACAAGGTAATTCTATATCATGTAAATAAGTGACTATATAGAACATGACTGTCATGTGTGTGTGTGTGTGAGTGTGTAAATCTTTAACCTGTCACCTACAGCAAACAGCCCAGGAAATGAATCCATTATCTCTCAAAAGACAGTCCACTCAGATTTCAGGGAAGTCAAACTGCCATCTCTATCAAACTATCTGTGATGTCAAGTGACGATCCTTCTAACTGTTCTGACTAGCCAAAATTTGATTACTAATTTACTGCTTCCCAGTTTTTACTTCCAACTTAGAGCCAATCAAGGAGAGCCAAATATATAGACCTCACCAACTGCATAGGATATTTCAGTTGCAGTTACCCTGCCAACAGCTTCCCTACTTCCACAACCTTAAGTGTGGAGCATAGCTCTAGCTCTCTCTGTTTCCCACCCTGAAGCTTTCCTACTGCTCTGTAAGTCTCTTCCAAGTGCAAGCAATGAGTCTCTCACAAAACAAAGTGATGATGCCTGAATTTATTGTTGTGGCCAACTCTCCTCAAAACCTTTTCCCCTACTACCCTCTGTTGCTCTTCATATTTCTATTCATGGCATTCAGAGATTCACTGAGGGTTTCAACACAATTTATTAAGAACCTGCCGCCACACAGCTCATGAATGCTCTTTATTTGCTTTTTCCCCTTTCCTATTTGGCTTCCTCCATTTGTCTACCATGCATTTCCCCAATGCACTAATTGCTTCGAAGCTCTTGTTTCAGTCTACTTTTGAGAAAATCCAGTGAAGACAGGCCATCTTGATCAGAGAATTATGCACATGAATGATAAACATTTCACAGAACACGATGCATTTAAGACTAAACTCTAGAGGGGGATGGTGGCACACATAATGCTGAGGCTGGAGGATCACAGGTTTGAGGCCAGCTTGGACTACATAGCAAGACCCTGTCTCAAAAATCAAAGAAGCAATATTCCTGTGTAATGTCCCAACACTGATTTCTTCGAGTCTAAATGCTAAAATACTAAATACTATTTTTTTAATTGTGAGATTGTCCTCAAGCCTTCCTATGCCACTAATGTGCTTAGCATATATTATTTATTTCCAAAAACATAAAAATAAAAGTTGGCAGAGTTTTCTAAAGGGACTAGTCTTTTTAACACATCAAATTATCTTTTCAGTTTATCCCAGAGGTAAAAATTTAATGTGTCATTGCACCGCACTGAAATAAAGGAAGGCTCTTACAGGAGACAGAAGAGCAATATTCAGTACTATTCTGTGGCATGGAAAGCAGTTTGCAAGAAAAGCTCATTGCTGTTAGGGAGTGGATGCAAACCTTACGCCTTGACTATGTGAATGATTTTCATTTGAGCAAATTAAGACAATTGAGTCATCTTTACTTCAGTGTGACCCAGTTACATTTAGTCAGGGAACATTTGAGACATTTGAGAAACAACCAAAAAAATAACACTAGAGCACATTTTCCCTTCAGGCTCTTACTTGAAAATTCAATTAGGCTTTATTGATAAAAGACTGCACCAGCTAAAATATATTATCCTAATTTGGTCATCAATAAGCATTTCTGGGATTTTTATGCGCTATACATTATTTACTTTTTATGTCTATTTGATGTCCAAATGTGCTGGTAAATGAAATGCCTATAGCATCATGTACGATAGAATGTAATTTTTGGTCATGAGGAGAAAAGGTGGCATTTGTATGCTACTCAGAGCAGGGTTTATGTGGACTGTTTTAACAACTTGCAAATTCCACTCAGTTTATACAGTGTCCCTTCTGACTGTGGCCTTTTACACGTGGCTAATCTACTCTCCCATTCACCATAAAGATAGAGAATGCACTGAGAGGTTGGAAGTTTTTGATGATTCTTGTTGTACTTTCCCATTTATTCTTCCCTAAACTCTCCCACCTCCTTCCAGCCTGCTTTGGATTTTAATGGCCTACATGTGGAACAGAATGCTCCAGGAGAGGCTGAATTTAGAACACGAAGTGACAAGTTGGCAGCATGACTGGTTTAGGTACCTGTCACCCATCACCTTGGAGATCTGTTTTGCTCTTAGGGGAAACCGTCTAATAATCTGATTTTTTCCTTAAGTCTTCTTGGTGAACAGAGCGTGCCTCTAGGGGCTAGTGAGGGCAAATTCGCATCCTAATGAAGGAGCCACTTGGAGAAAAAAAAATGAACCAGGTTCTGAGGAAACAGCAAAAGCAAAGACCCTAAAACATGAGTGTGTGGAGCATCTTTGAGGACTGGAACAGGAGAAAGAAGGGGATTGATAAATTAGGTCAGAGAAGAAACTAAGGAGCAAGATCTTTTCATATCTTGTAGGCCACAGTAAAAACTCTGAACATTTCTTTTAGGTAAAAGTAAAAACCACAGGGAAGTTTTGAGACAAGACTGGAGAAAAAAAAAAAGAATAAAAATAGCTACGAATCTTATGAAAAAATAATCAACTCCAGTTGTAATTAATTCAAAGGACCTTTTTAAAATGCCTTTTTTTCCTTACTTGGGCCATTAGCACATATTAAAAAGCTGAAAATCAGAGACAGTGAGTCTGAGGGAATCAGGCACATTCCTTGACTTTTAGTGGATGTAAGATGGTGCAACTCCTGTGGAGGGAAGTTAGTCAATATCTGTTCAAATCCGAAATCAGATGTAGTGGTTGCATTTAAAAGGAAGTTAGCATATGGATCTAGTCACATTGTGCAAAACATCACAAAATTATTTATTGAACCACTGTCTGAAATAATAAAGTGTTTTGCTCAGTGTGTACAATACTGAACTGTTTTTATAATGCTTGTATGTTGTAACTCTTTAGAACAATTACTTAAAGATAATTTTTAAATAGATAAACACAGCAACTATATAGCAACCTAAAAGCTTAAGGTAAATCCACACATGACAACATGCAAAGTCTCTAAAAATATTGATATCTTAAGGATCTTTAAAGCTAGGTGCAAATGCAGATGATTGTATAAGTCCAGTGGTATTTTAAAGGCATGTGTATGTTTGCTTTAAAGGTATTCTTTTTTGTATCTGGTTTCAATTAACTGGTTTGCTCCCTATAATTTTCACTGAGGATAAGAAAAAAAATGTTTCCTAATGAATAGTTCTTTTTGCTCGGATGTAGGGTTTCTTTTTTTTTTTTTACATCTTTGCTTATTTTTTTAAATTGTGATAATACTGTACAGAGGGGTTACAATTACATGGGCAAGATAATGAGTACATTTCTTATCAAGCATTGTAGCCTCCTCCTTTGTTTCCCCTTCCCATCCCTTCCTATCCTCCCCTTGTCCCCCCACCCAATCCTCCCCACACCCTCCCCCACCAAAGTTGTAAAGTTCGTTTTTGGCATAAAGACTTGTACATCTCATTGTTGCAATGGGTCAACCTGTATCCCTATTTAAACGATTTGTTTTTTTTCCTTCTCCTCCACAAATTATACTGACATCAAATACAGTGAAAGTAGGGGTTATACTGTGGGGGAGGGACATACAAAGCAACAAAGAAATAATCTTATAAATGTGTTAGAAACAATCACATGAAAGAAAACAACATTTGAATACATATCTTAGGGTTAATTTCCCTAACATCAACTTATCTGACCTTTTCTGCTTGACTCAGACATATACTAGATATTGCAAATATGGGAAACCATGGGACCTATGTTTCTTTGGGCCTGGCTTACTTCACTTAATATAATTTTTTCCAAGTCTTTCCATTTCCTAACAAATGTGGCAATGTCATTCTTTCTGATGGAGGCATAGAATTCCATTGTGTATATATACCACATTTTCTTAATCCATTCATCTACTGAGGGGCATCTAGGTTGGTTCTATATCTTACCTATGGTAAATAATGCTGCAATAAACATAGTCGTGCTGGTAGCTTTAGTGTGGTCTTGTTTGTAAATATTTGGGTAAATGCCCAAAAGTGGGATTGCTGGGCCATAGGAAGACTCTATGTAGAGTCTTTTTGAGGAACCTCCATACTTCTTTCCAAAGTGGTTGAACAAGTTTACACTCCCACCAACAATGCAGTAAGATTCCCTTCTGTCCACATCCCCTCCAGCATCTCCTGCTATTAGAGTTCTTGATTTTAGCCTTTCTAACTGGGGTGAGGTAGTATCTCAATGTTGTTTTGATTTCCTTTGCTTATTTTGTACATATACATTGGGGAAATCTGGGATTATTTTCTGTCTAACATTTTATTACAGTTTTATAGTAAGCATAGTAAGGTTTGTAAAAGTTAAAACTCTATGTTTCTGTATAAACAGGAAATTCTTAGATGAGTACATTAGGTTTTATTTTAATTATCTTTAAGTAGTTATTCACAGGTGTTTCAACTCAACATAACCATTTCAATATCATGCATCTTGATCAACGTGGTCCCTCTGGGTGGGTGTATTGGAAACTTAACAATGGTTGTCTCCAGAAGCAAATGTAGGAGAGGAATCAGAAGATTTTACATTTTATTTTATACATCTATGCCACTGTGTAACTTTTATCATGTGTGTAGTCTCCATGGCATTAATAATTCCAATTAAAACCAGGAAATCTTCTGGAACATCTGCATTCCTAGTGCTTCAGGTGACCATGTCATGTGATCAGGCCTGCTGTTCTACCTCACCAAAGGAGTTGAGGGTAACATTGCATCAAACTGGTCACATTCAATATATCAATATGAAAATGCAGCAAGGTAGACTGAAGGGAGAGGTGAGGTTGGCAGAGGTGGGAGAATGATGCATTGCTCAAGATGCACAGTACTCATAAACTCACATTTGAATTGAAACCCCTTTGTACCACTAGTAAGGATAATAAAACTATATTTAAAGCATAAGAAACTATCATGTAGGGCTGGGAAGGTGGCTCAGCAGTAGAGCACTTGCCTTGCATGCATGAGGCCCTGGGTTCGATTCCTCAGCACCACATAAGCAAAAAGAAAAAGAGCAGGAAGTGGCGCTGTGGCTCAAGCGGTAGAGCACTAGCCTTGAGCTGAAGAGCTGAGGGACAGTGCCCAGGCCCAGAGTTCAGGCCCCAAGACCAGACCCCCCCCCAAAAAAAAGAAACTATCATGTAGCAGGTGTTGTTGTAATATTTAAAAGAAACAGACTTTATTAAGATGCTCCATAACAGCCCTGCATTCTTTTGGGATTGAAAACCAAGTAGTAGTTCTGTTTTATTATGAAGTTGTAAGATGATGTTAAGCAGTGGCTCCCAGCAGTGTGAGCAGATGCATGCTTAGTTCAGAAGATTTCCTTCTATTATAAAACAAAACAGAACTATGAACTAGCTCACGAACAAGCTTATTTTTTGTTACTGGCCTTCAGTAGACAGAGACATTGAGAACATTGTTTCAGATTGACTTGGGACCATGTGTAGTTTGAAAGGGAGAATTTCTCATCCATTTGCTGTCCTTTAATCCTCTCAAGCACCCATTTTCCTCACCAAGACTCCACCTGCCTATTCCCACTAAATATGTTTTGTTTCTGCTACTACGATCAGTGACTCTTGAGTTGTTAACAAGTAGCTAATAATAAAGAATGGCATTGCCAACATTTTCACAAGGAACAAAACAATGCTTATGGCTGTATCTGTCAATTCTTTGATGCCCGAACTCATTACATGCCTTTTCTAACCTTTACTCTTTTTTTTTTTTTGCCTTTTTTCTAACATCTATTTCTGAGCAATTTTCTCAAAAAAAAAAAAAAAAAAAAAAAAGTCCTGATTTGTTGACATCTTCCGGCTGGATAACTGTCAGATTCCCATTTGGCTCTTCTACTTCCTTCAGCTCCAAGTGGATAAACACAAAAGAGGAAAAAATAGATACTCCACACCAGCCTAAATAACATATGTGTTGCTTTCCTACTCTGCCAAATGTCAGGAGAGCGATTTCAGCGCCAGTAAGTGCGGATGACTTGTGCCAAAATACAGCTATTACTTTCTCAGTAATTACATTAGGACAACATCAAAATGATGCCTCAGGCACCTACTCTGTAAGGACTGATGGGATCCTTATAAAAACTGTCTGGAAAGCTAATTTGTTGAAATCAAAATCCTATTCCATAGTTTAATTATGGAGCAGAAGAGATATTACCATGGAAATCCAATTCTTCAATTGGTTGAGTGAAATCTTTCAAGGGCGGAAAGATTGCTATGGTGACCACTCTTGTGCGTGTTGTATACTGTCAGAGATGCACTACTCATCATCATGGCCTCTAGTCACCAGCAGCTTCTGGATTCAGGTTTTATATATCAAACAGATCTTAAGCAATGCTCTTCCCCAACCCCATGATCTATCTGCCTTTTATTAATTTCTTCCAATGTGAAGACCCATGGATTTCTGGTTTTTGCCTGAGTTATGCTTCGGTTTTATGTAGAATTCCCTTCCTGTCTCCTATACATTTAAAATATGATAATGCACACAAACAGATTGGAGATTGATACATGTGTATTGCGCAGGAAAAACCCTTAACCTCGTATGATGGGCTAGTCTCCTATTTTATCAACTTTGTGAATTGGGAATTTCATATATCAAGGAAGGAATGACATCTGTTTGAAACAACATTGTAATATAACAACCCCCTTACTGTACAAAATATTAAATATTTGCAACAGAACTTTAATGAACACCAAAGTAGGCTTACAAGGACTGTTACCAGGACACGGAAAACTTACTTGTTAGTATAGTATCATTAGGAGAATGCTGTCATTTATGAATGCAGCCCTTGTTATCTTTTTTTTATTATTGTGAAAATACTATACAGAGAGGTTACTATTACCTGGGCAAGATAATGAGTACATTTCTTATCAAGCATTGTAGCCTCCTTCTTTGTTTCCCCTTCCCATCCCTTCCCATCTTCCCCACACCCCCACCAAAATCTCCCCCCCCAAGAAAGTTGTAAAGTTCGTTTTAGACATAATGACTGTACATCTCATTGTTGCAATTGGTCCATCTGTATCCCTATTTAAACAATTTATTTTTTCCTTTCCCCTCCACAAATTATACCAACATCAAATACAGTGAAAGCAGGGATTATACTGTGGGGGAGGGACATACAAAGCAACAAAGAAATAATCTTATAAATGTGTTAGAAACAATCACATGAAAGAAAACAACATTTGAATACATATCTTAGGGTTCATTTCCCTAACATCAACTTATCTGACCTTTTCTGCTTGACTCAGATATATACTAGTTATTGCAAATAAGGGAAACCATGGGACCTATGTTTCTTTGGGCCTGGCTTACTTCACTTAATATTTTTTTTCCAAGTCTTTCCATTTCCTAACAAATGTGGCAATGTCATTCTTTCTGATGGAGGCATAGAATTCCATTGGGTATATATACCACATTTTCTTAATCCATTCATCTACTGAGGGGCATCTGGGTTGGTTCCATATCTTAGCTATGGTAAATAGTGCTGCAATAAACATAGTTGTGCTGGTAGCTTTAGTATGGTCTTGTTTGTGATCATTTTGGTAAATGCCCAAAAGTGGGATTGCTGGGTCATAGGGGAGCTTTGTGTGGAGTCTTTTGAGGAACCTCCATACTGCTTTCCAAAGTGGTTGAACAAGTTTACATTCCCACCAACAATGCAACAGGGTTCCCTTCTGTCCACATCCCCTCCAGCATCTGTTTTTATTAGAGTTCTTGATTATAGCCATTCTAACTGGGGTGAGGTAGTATCTCAATGTTGTTTTGATTTGCATTTCTTTTATGGCTAGGGAGGTTGAGCATTTGCCGTTGTTATCTTTAAATGATATGATTATTTGAGAAATAAAATGCTTCTAATATTTTTAAACAGGTTCTTTAAGATACATGCATTTCCTAATACATGAAATATTCATGATATCTAATTTTAACCTACAACTTTGTAACCCACATTTTGTGATCAAATATAATTGATAACTAATAAATATGTAATTCATCATCAGCTTTTTGCTTCTTTTATAGTTTTATCGTATTATCAGCTCTTGGGAAAAAATATTTCTACTGGGCACTGGTGGCTAACTCTTTTTTTTGGGGGGGGTCCAATCATGGGGCCTGAACTCTGGGCCTGGGTGCTGTCCCTCAGCTTTTCAGCTCAAGGCTAGTGTTCTACTACTTGAGCCGCAGTGCCACTTCCGGCTTTTTTCTTTTTTGCTTATGTGGTGCTGAGGAATCGAACCCAGGGCCTCATGAATGCAAAGTAAACACTCTACCACTGAGTCACCTTCCCAGCCCCTGGTGGCTCACTCTTGTAATCCTAGCTACTCAAGATCTGAGGATCGAGCTTCAAAGTCATCAAGGCAGAAAAATCTGTAAAACTCTTATTTCCAATTAGCCCACAATAGGGCCGAAGTGGAGGTGTGGCTCAAATAGTAGAACATCAGCTCTCAGTGAAAATGCCAAGTGAGAATGTGCGACCCTCAGTTCAAGCTCCAGTGTATGCACAAAACAAAACAACTCCAACAGTTCCTTGCATTTGTTTTTTTCTAGGTAACTCTGGTCAATGTACATTGTACAATGTACATACATATATGGACAAGTGAAACTCCTTTGTTCAACTAACTGGTTTTAATTTTTTTTAATGGCAGCAAAAAATCTTGGTCTTCTCATTTCAAATGCCTTCACAAGGCAAGCTCTCCAAAGCTATAAATGAGTACATAATTTGGGGCTGGATCTTCTTTATATCCCTCATGCATGTTCTCTTCCAACTCCCTTTGATGCAGTGACAGCCTGAAAGGTGGAAGAGGGAAACAAGAGAGGGAAATCAAAATTGTGTTGCTACTGTTTAACATTCCTGTAGAGTCAATTTGCCAACTTCAAAAGAAGTGGAAAGAAAAGAGGTTGGATAGAATGTGTAAACAGAGCTTGGAATGAAAGGTTGAGCAACTTGAATTTAATGCTAAAAGTAAAAGGAAATCACTGAAAGTTCCTGATTCAAGGGATTCATGTAGGAAACAATTAACATTGCAAAAATTAGTCTGTGGCTCTGTCACATATAAAAAACAGTTAAGGAAGAAGAAGCCAAATGGAATTAGAATCCATGTCCTGAGTGCCTGGAATCAAGAAGACCGATTGCACTGAAGTTTTTTTTTTTTTTTTTGATTGGTTGTGGGGCTTGAACTCTGGGTCTGGGCGCTGTCCCTGATCTCTTCAGTTCAAGGCAAGTGTTCTACCACTTGAGCCACAGCACCACTTTTGATTTTCTGGTGGTTAATTGGAGATAAGAGTCTCACAGACTTTCCTGCCCAGGCTGGCTTTAACCATGATCCTCAGATCTCAGTCTCCTGAGCAGCTAGGATGAAGAAATATTATAAAGAAGGAATAGGAAAGCTTTGGGACTGACTAGCCTGGGTAATAAAAAGAGAAAAGAGATTCCCAGTCTATGAAATTAAGATGTGTACAGACATCTTTTTAAGAAAGTCGTTAGGCTCAGTTTTGTAGGGCATGCCTGTAATCCTAACACTTGAGAGAACTCAGGAAGAAAAGAAAATGTCCTGCCACCTAGAAGATAATACTTACAATTTTAAAAATCCAATGATAGCATAAAATTGTAATAAATAACTATCTTTAATACAATAATGCTTAGACACAAAACTGTTATGAATCACATCTGTAACTCTGGCCATATGGTACCTTGTTGGATTCCCATGAGTGTATATACTGATATGAATGCTACCCCTGTATTTGTTGTTGTTTTTTTTTTTTTTTGGATCCAGTCATGGGGCCTGAACTGCTCAAGGCTAGCACTCTACCACTTGAGCCACAGCGCCACTTCCGGCTTTTTTAAAAGCTTATATGGTGCTAAGGAATTGAACCAGGGCCTCAGGCATGCAAGGCAAGCGCTCTACCACTGTGCCATCTTCCCAGTCCCATACCCTTGTATTTGTGCAGTGCAAAATCCACTGCACATATAATATTGTGCATTGCACACTGTGGCTCTGACTATAGTGTATATATGCCTTTGGAAATACTTGAGAAAAACCCAAAATACTTGAGAAAAACCCAAAATGTCTTCAGGGATGATTTGCGAGAATTCTTTAAATTCCCAAGGGACTGTCATCCATATTCATATGTATATATACACATATATATGTATACATTTATGAATAGGTAATATTCATAATATGCATGAATATATAATATGTTATGAAAATATAATATTCATAAATATATACACATATACATATACATGTGTGTACATATACATATATATGGCTCTTTGTAAGAGGAAGGAAAACAGGATGGTTATTATGTTGCAGTGAGCAAGTTCATACAGAGATTCTTCCCTCCACCAAGTCTCCCAGCTCCCCAGCTTTCTAAGATAGAATGGAGGGTAAGAATGACCTGCTCAGCTTCAGGAGTATATGTAGGCTACTATCACAGATTGCCACATCAGATGTTGATTTTCTCAGAGCTCTTGAGGCTGGAAGACTGAAATCAAAATGTCAAAGGGTGGCCATTTCTTCTCTGCTGGCCTGAGGGAAGAGGCAGAGCTCTCCTAGCTTCTGATGGCTTCCGTCAATCCAGGGGAGCCCTTGGTTTATAACTAATCTCTAATCTCTGCCTCCAACTTCACAAAGTGTTCTGTATGTCCATGCCCAGCTTCATTTATGTTATGGTTTTTGTTTGTTTGAAGTTAAGGCTTAATAGGCAAGTACTCTACCTCTTGAGCCTGGACTGGCCTTATCCTCACAATCTCAGGTCTCTCCTCCCAAGAAATGGGGATTAAGGCATGTACCACCCCATCATCATACCCAGTTATCTTCCATCTTCATTTATTTAAACAAAAGAGAAAATGAGGGAGGGGGGTAACATTGTTTAAAAAGAAACATACTCATTACCTTACTCATGTCACTGTAAACCCCCTGTTCATCACCTATACAATATTCTTTTAAATCTTGATAAATCTTTAAAAAAAAAAAAAACCACCTACATTGGATTTATGTCCTGTTCTAATCCAGTGTGATCTATTTCATGATTCTTTACTATAAAACACTTTATTTCTAAACAAGATTCCAGGTGTACATGAATTTTTAGGAGAACCATCCAAACCATGACCCATCGCTATAAAAAAAAAAGAAGAAACTATCTCACAGGCAAGCTATCGTGTTTTGTTTTGTTTTTAATGAAATGACACAATTTCACAGTTTCTGGGTTTTCAAAAAGTGCAGAAACAACATGTGCTGCTTGTGAAGCTCAAAAAGAAAATTTACCACCAAGAGGCAATCATGGGGGTGGGTTAGAGACAGGACAAGGTCTCTAAGCTCTTCTGTGCTAGCCTGAGAATAAGGCTTTCCCTTGAGTAATGACTTGACATGTGTTCTACTTGCAAACTTTCCCTACTGTTCACAGACAAGTCCTGCTTTTATTCACCATGAAAGAAGAAAAGAAAAGAAGATAGGCTCCGACTAGCTCCCTAGACACTTATCTGACCTTGCGTTTTATAAAACAAAAACCTTTTGTTTTGTTGTTAATTGATTTTTAAACTGTACAATTGGTTATTATCTTGATCTTGCTTTTCCTTTTCTAGTTCAGCCTATTTAAGCCTGCTCAAAATATTTTATTTGATCTGAGCCATTCTGATTGTTTATTAATGGAGAATAGACTATGCAGGCCTGGGAAAATATTCGTTTCTAATTCTTTTTGAAGTTTATGTAAAATGATGGGTTTTAAAAAATTTATCATGACTTTTTCCCCTAATGTGAATTCTTTATCATTGCATTAAAAGGGGGACTTAACATGAGAAAGGATTTTAGATTTCCAGAACTGTCTTTTTCTTACTCTTTGCTGCTTTCACATTTTCAAAGTAGCAAACTAAGAAAAGAATTATTGCAGGAATTCAGTAACTTTTCTTAAGCAAGGCCAAATATGTTCTTCTGTCTAAATTAAGTAAATGCTTAAGAACATGTTTGTTAGAGAACTGGAGGTTAATGGTAAAGAAAGAGGTGAAACTCTTGCTCCTACTCCTGAAGAACTGAACAAAACTAGCGATAAACAATAATTATCAAGAGTCCAACTGTGATGTTTATGTACTGCTATGACATTGTGGGAGCCCAAGCTAAGGGAGGCTTCACTGGGACGTGGCATTTGAGTTAAATCTGAAAGAATAAAGAATGAGTTTGCCAAGCAAAGGGGGATGATATTCTAGACAAAGCACACAGCTGTTCTAATTCATAGACTGTGCTAGCCTCCAAAAATGGTAAGAAATTTATTGTGCCCAAAGAATGGGGCTTGTGTGGCAGCTGAAGCTCAGAATGGAATGAGGGCAAGATGCAAAAGCAGATTGGAACCAGTTTATCCATGTAGTAGGGATGGGTATTTTATAAATACAACTATTACATTATAATGTCTCCATTCAAGTGTGTGTCTGCATTTTTCCACTTACAGTGTCAAGCCATGGGGTTTATCAATCAAGGAAAAAATAATAAAGTGGCCTTTGGTTAGCTTTGCTTCTCAAAGCCAACTTTTCTGGACCTTTTTTTGGAAGAATATTGAGAGAGGCCAGATTTTGTAAGAGAGATGGGAGGACTTGCTAAATTCTTTATCTCTCCCTTTAATAGTTCAAAAGCTAGCCTTCACAGTTTGCTTATGGGAAGATTCAATTCAAGCAGGAAGGCTAAATTGAAAGAGCCTACTCCTTTTGTGGGTTATAGAAGAAAAGAAAGTGATGGGGAAATGAAGAAGGACATTACAAAGTTTGTGCTTTGAGGCAGTAGATTGGAGGTGGTTATGTTGGGAAAGGGAATAAGAAGGAAGAACACTTAGAAAAATCAAAACAGGGGCTGGGAATGGGGCTTAGCAGTAGAATGCTTGCCTAGCATGCATGAAGGCCTGGGTTCGATTCCTCAGTACCACATAAGAAAAAGCTGGAAGTGGTGGTAAAAGAAGCTCAGGGACAGTGCCTCGGCCTTGAGTTCAAGCCCTAGGACAAGAAAGGAAAGAAAGAAAGGAAAGAAAGAAAGAAAGAAAGGAAAGAAAGAAAGAAAGAAAGAAAGAAAGAAAGAAAGAAAGAAAGAAAGAAAGAAAGAAAGAAAGGAAAGAAAGAAGGAAGGAAGGAAGGAAGGAAGGAAGGAAGGAAGGAAGGAAGGAAGGAAGGAAGGAAGGAAGACAGAGAGAGAGAGAGAAGGGAGGGGAGGGAGGGAGGGAGGAAGGACAGAAGGAAGGAAGGAAGGAAGGAAGGAAGGAAGGAAGGAAGGAAGGAAGGAAGGAAAGAAGGAAGATAAGAAAGAAAGAAAGAAAGAAAGAAAGAAAGAAAGAAAGAAGGAAGGAAGGAAGGAAAGAAAGAAAGAAAGAGAGAAGGGAGGGGAGGGAGGGAGGGAGAAAGGAAGGAAGGAAGGAAGAAAGGAAGGGAGAGAGGGAGGGAGAGAGGGAGGGAGGAGAAAGAAAGATGAAAACAAAAATGGCCAAGTACATTGGATTTAGGTTTCACTCCTTACTCCCACACTTTTACTCAATGCAAAGTCCAACACAAAGTAGGGAAGAAGGCTCGGAAGAGGGAATATATAAATATACCTGGTTCCTCATGGGCTAACATGATGAATGTCCAAAAGATATCCCAGGAGTGCCTGAGTATTTTAGGGTAGGGGCCTGAGTGCAAATGTTAGCAGGCTAACACAGCCTGCAGATATGAAAGGCGCACTGTTGGAAAGGAAATTAAGGTTCTAGGCAAGTGGCCAGGCTCTAGCTGTGAGTATCACAGTATCATCACCAACGGGATAATAGGAAGTAGTGAAAACTGAGAGGCAGAAAGGTGTGTACACACCAGTGTTTTAGAAGGAATCACCAAGTACATTTTCTACATTGAACTGGGTAGAAATTCGTTCCTAACAGTCCCATTTAGTGGCTGTTTCAATATTTCAGATAATAGATAAGAACTGGAAGAAGACCTTGTCATTACAAAGGGAGAAAATAATCAAAATATAGAAACAGTCTAACTGAAATGAAAAATGTTGCAGGCTATTAGACGTAGATTAAGAAGGAGAAAGGAATTCAAGATGCCTCTGAGTTTTCTAATTTGAGAGATATCAGATAAATGATAACACCATTAATCATATCGATGAACAGCAGACTTGAAGGACAGGGAATGGAAGATAAGTGAAGTTTAATTTCATGCCTATCTGGCTTGCATTTACTGCTGGGCAGTTCTGCTTTCACTCAATTTACTACCAATAATTCATTGAATAAGTATGTATTCTCAACTGTTTTGTCTGAATTTAAAGCAATCATAGTTCCAGCCCTCAGAGACAGTGCTACATAATGAAAAAGAAAGAGTCCCCCCCATAATGGTATACATCATTATCTAATTGTATTTATGCTTAGTGAAGTTGAAGTAGGCACAATCAGGGTTTGGCCTCTGTTGAAAGGTTGAGCAGTAAAGATCTGCCTGGGTGGTACCTGAGATTTGTATAGTGTCTGAACAAGGTATTTTTGTCACTCTGCATTGGTAGGTGTGATATTGGTTGAGATGACCTATATAATTCAATATCCTAAGCCATTTTCTTACGGTATCTGAGCCCAAACTACAAACGTTATTGGTCATCACAGCTTAGGTAAAAAGAGAGTTACTACGTCTTTCATACTACAATGCCCACAATGAAACAGAATATTTCCCCTATTAAATCCAGACACTTTATTACAAATCACTATTCACTTTTTGGGGGTGGGGGGCTGAGGGTACCAGTACTAGCGCTTCAACTCAGAATCTCTCTCCCTTACTTGGCTTTTTTACTCAAGAATAGAGATCTACCACTTGAGCCACAGTTCCTCTTCTGACTTTTTACAGGTTAATTGAAAATAAGTGTCTTATGGACTTTTCGACCAGGTTGGCTTTGAACCAAGATTCTCAGATCTCAGCCTCCTGAATAGCTAGGATTACAGGCATGAGCCATCAGTGCCAAGCTAAAACACTCCTTACTCTTGGTGAAGCCATGAGGAAAACTGACCTTTGAAAGTCTCATGTACAACCCGGGAGCTGGTTCCTCACACCTGAAGGCCTATGTTGGAGAATCATTAGGTGCACCTGGAGATGTCTAAGTTCATCTTGATATCACATCTTCCATTGTCCTCATACTCCAAGACCTCTCCTTTTCTGATTCATATGGATGGTTCTACAAGAAGGCTGATATAATATTAGATACATTCAAATGACTACAAAACCATCCACGAATGTCAGCACACATCCATAATCACAGCTATTTGAGAGACATAGATTGAAAGGATCATGGTTCAAGGCCAGCCTGGTCAAAAAGTTAAGGAGATCCCCACCTCAGCCAATGAACCTAGCAATAGTGATTAATGCCTGTCATTCCAGCTCTACAGAAGACATAGCTCAGGAAAGAGGATTAGAGACCAAGCTTGGCCTGGAGCAAAAAAATACAACTTTGTATTTAGATAGTAACTAGAGCTGGGCACCAGTGTCTTATCTATAATCCTTGATACTCAGAAAGCTAAGGTCTTAGGGCTGGGAATATGGCTTAGTGGTAGAGTGCTTGCCTAGCATGCATGAAGCCCTAGGTTCAATTCCTCAGTACCACATAAATGGAAAAAGCTGGAAGTGGCGCTGTGGCTTAAGTGGTTGAGTGCTAGCCTTGAGCAAAAGAAGCTCGGGGAAAGTGGCCAAGCCCTTAGTTCAAGTCCCAGGACTGAAAAAAAAAAAAAGGTCAGAAAGCTGAGATCTAAGGATTGTGTTTTGAAGCCAGCCCAGAAATGAAGTCTATAAGATTCCTATAGCCAATTAACCATCAAAAGACCAAACGTAAAACTGTAACTCAAGTAGTAGAGCACTAGCCTTGAGCAAAAAGCTCAAGGACAGTACCTAGACCTGAGTTCAAGATCTGGTATCAACACAAACACACACACACACACACACACACACACACACACTAATAATAATAATAATAATAATAATAATAATAATAATAATAATAATAATAATAAAGACCTGGGATATGATTTAAATTGTAGATATCCACCTAGAAAGTATGAAATCCTGACATCTATACCACCAAAAAAATGGGCAGGAGAATCAAATGGATATTCTAACAAAACTGCAAAGTAGTCTGAGCCAAATCAGCAAGTATTCAGCCAGAATTCTTTTGCTTACCCAATTCTTTCCATACTACAAAGGAAACCACCCCCAGGGAATTCCTCACCTCCTCATTTGTACTTTGTGAAGAAAAGCAACTGCAGCAACTTCTCAAATGCAATAAGGTCTCAAATATTTTCGAAGGAGGAAGAAGGGAATTTGGTAAACTGGATAAATGAACCTCTTCTTGCTACACTTAGACCCAAGTGGTTGTTAGATGATCTGTCTTCAAACTGAGGGTTGTGATTCCAAGCCAGTCAGGGCAAAAAAGTTTGTGAGACTGTTATCTCCAATTAGCCATCAAAAAGTCAGTGTGGAGGTGTGGCTCAAGTGGGAGAGCTCCAGCCTTGAGTGAAAAAGCTAAGAGGCAGAATCCAGGTCCTGAGTTAAAATCCCAGTACAGGTATACATACACAAAAATAGTATCATTCTGTTATTAAAAACCATGACTGGAAAATATTGAACTACCTTGATATTTGAGATCAGGAAAAAGGTTAATAATAAAACAAGTCAAAGCCGGGAGTATATAGTCAAAACCAAATGTATTTAAACAATAAGGTTTGACTTTGGTTTAATCTCTCTGGGAGAATTTACTCAAATTCTCTGGTACAGCAACCTAGGAGACATAAGGTGATGCAATGTTCTGAAAAATCTCCCAGGGAAAAGGGACATCAAAAAAAACAAACATAACAAATAAATTCACTTGCATTCAAGAATTTAAGTCAAAACGTTAAAAGCTAAAAGTAATCCTGCATCATCAACGTAACTGCTTCATAGGCTAGGCACCCGTGGCTCACACCTGTAATCCTAGTTACTCGGGAGACTGAGATCTGAGGATCGCAGTTCAAAGCCAACCTAGGCAGGAAAGGCCGAGACTCTTATGTCCAATAAACCTAGAAAACCAGAAGTGGCACTGTGTCTCAAGAGGTAGAGCACCAGCTTTCAGCTGAAGAGTTCAGGGAGAGTACCCACGCCCAGAATTCAAGGCTCCCTCACCCCCCAAAAAGAAATTGCTTCATATTTTTAAGTTCAATTATCCTCTCTGTTCAGAGACAATGGTAACTTCCAGGCAAAAGCCTTTCTCTGGAATCCTAAAAGTTATAGTAATTTTGTCTATCTTGGTCCAAAAAAAAAATTAGACTGATGTATATGATAGCCTTTGGGTTAACAAACTACTAAAAAGAAAGACTCCTCCAAAAGCATACTACTACTTCAATGGCTCCTGCTTTGGCAATGCCTACCTATAAATGTTATGGCAAGATAATGTTCATAATAAATCTCATAAGATTTAAGAACATTTTTATGATATGCAGCATTAACATTCCTATGAGAAACATTTGCATTTTTCACCACCACATAATAAACAAAGCAAAATTATATCCAATATACAGGTAATTTAAGACATTTCACTGAATTGTAATTCTTAAACATCTACCAAACCATTATGATAATGCTTACTGACTAGTGAACGTGGCAAAAAGCTTCTTAATTTTTAATTTGAAAGAATTTTCTAAAAGTGTGAAGAATCTGCACCCTAATTTTGGTTTCCAGTTTAAAATGTTAATGTATGATAATAAGGCTGCCTTCTGAATTACTGGGATATTTATTTCTTTATTTTAATGCATCCAATAAAAAATTTAGTTCTATGAATTTAGCAAAATGTGAATACTTATAATAATTTCTGTGGTTAACAACCCTAATGTATGTATACCTTGACAGTAGTAAGACACTACCTTCTTATACATTTATACAAATAGCAGTCTTGCAGAGAAGTTACTCCATTAAGAAGTTTTATCCAGATGTGGTGCTATTCCCAGCTACTCAGGAAGCGGAAGGTCAGGAGAATCATCAGACTGGCTTTTGGCAAGAACATTGAGATCCTTTCTGAAAAATAACTAAGCAAAATGGGGCTGGGGCAATGGCTCAAATGGTCAAGCACCTGCCTAGCAAAGGAGAGGCCCTGAATTCAAACCCCAGTACTGAAAGAGAGTGGGAGAACAGGAAGGGCTCAAAAAAGCTATTGACTCTAAAACTGGCATTCAAAATCATGAAATCAAAAATGCTAAAAGGAAAAGGAAAATATGGTTGGTATCAACAACATCTATTTTCTATTGGGTTAGGGGCCTTTTTTTCCAATTAATTCTCAGAGCTTTTACCTTACTGTAAGTATAGGTTACTTATTTAGCAGATTTTGTGGGACAAATTTTTCTAGTTTATGGTTTATTGACTGCTATTCACTATACTTCCGATGGCTTTCCATATAACTGTACAGTAACTTTAACATTATTTAGTTGTTTCTAATTTTCACGATGTTCTTTAACATGTTTATTGTATTTACCCACTTTACTACCTTCATTGTCCACATTCAATTCACAGTCAGGGTGAAGAATGAAAAGTTAGAGCATATACTTCTTAAGGAAGTTACCCGGCAGTTACATCATTACTTCAACTTACTTGTAATTGTCCCTGAGTTAGTCAGGCCTTGCTGCAAGGGAAGCTGGGAAATGTGTTTGAGGCCAGGTGTTCAAGTACAATGAACTAAAGGTGTAAAAGAGGTACTGAGACCTCACCCACTGTTTCTGCCACAGGAGTTAAAGAAGGATAAGAGATATGGAAGGACATACCAGAAGCTTTAAATGGGATGTTCAAAAATGTCTAATCCAGATCTGTCAAAAGTAAAATCCAGGTGGTGACTATGAGGCTATTCATTATATTGTTTTATGTACTTTTCTGTAGGTTTGCAATGTGTCATAATACAAGTAAACAAATACTTTTGTAAGTGAATAATAATAATAATATGCAAATGGACTTCAACAAGTATTTGCAAGATTGGCACTTGTCGCTGCTTGAAAGTACAGTTTCCGTCTAGATTCAGTAAAACTATATTCAATATTTTTATAATATTTGAGTTCAGCTAAACTCTGATGAGCCTTTTCAATAAATCTGAGTAAACAAATGCATGATAGATATAGTGTATTTTTTAAATAGTTGATAAGTTAACTATGTATCTGGTACCTATATACTCCCACAGTTTATTAATTTAATATTTCTTTATTTTTTACAGAGGTACATAGGTCTCTACTCCAATGACAGATTCTATACAAATAAACCAGTAAGACTCTGGGACTCACTTATATTTAAGCATATACAAAGACCTGGACAAAAAAAAAATTGAGCCGGGCGCTGGTGGCTCACGCCTGTAATCCTAGCTACTCAGGAGGCTGAGATCTGAGGATCGCGGTTCAAAGCCAGCCCGGGCAGGAGAGACCATGAGACTCCTATATCCAATAAACCACCAGAAAACCGGAAGTGGCGCTGTAGCTCAAGTGGTAGAGTGCTCGCCTTGAGCTGAAGAGCTGAGGGACAGCGCCCAAGCCCAGAGTTCAAGCCCCACGACTGACCAAAAAAAAAAAAAAAAAATTGAACTCAACAAAAGTTGATTTTAAAGAGCAAAAATTCTTTTCTCATATGTAAGCCTTATTTTAATTTTATTTTTGGATGTTGGTCATGGGGCTTGAACTCAGGGCCTGGGCATTGTCCCTGAGCTTTTTTTACTCAAGGCTAGCACTCTACCTCTTTGAGCCACAGCTCCACTTCTGGTTTTGGCTTTGAAAGGTGATCCACAGATCTCAGCCTCCTAAGTAGCTAGAATTACTGGTGTGAGCTACCAGCACCTTTACCTTTTGTACTAAGTAATTAATGATACCTTGCCTGTAATAGATAAATTAATGCAACAAATTTTAAGTAATATGTTACCTCTTTGACCTGGATTACTTAGAACAGTGTTACTCAAAGACATTTAAAGGGTGGCACTGACCCCAAAACTACAAGTGCAGCAATCAAGCATATAACTGGAAATCTTTATTCCAATATGCCAATAATTTTATGTTTGTTTTTATTTTGGTCGGTCGTAGTGCTTGAACTCGGGCCTGGGCGCTGTCCCTCGGCTCTTCAGCTTAAAGCTAGCGCTCTACCACTTGAGCTACAGCACCGCTTCCGACTTTTTCTGTTTATATGGTGCTGAAGAATCCAACCCAGGGCCTCATGCATGCAAGGCAAGCACTCTACCACTAAGCCACCTTCCCAGACCCAATTTTATGCATTTTTAATCTAAAATAATTTTCTGTTTATTATTTTTCCTAATATATCATTTTCGGTGAACTAAACCCCAACTGTTTGATATTTGAAAAACCTTGTTGTTTTCATAGACAGTTTGGAAATTAATCAAGAAAATCCAGTAGTTGTGAACTACGAACCTTAAAGCTCTTAGACTGATTTATTGTAAATGATAACTAGAAACATGATGGTAAGGTTGGTCTCTCATATTTCTATTGCATTTCATAGTCCAGCAGGCTTCTAATTCTTGTGGGACCGAGGTCAACCCTATGCTGTTATTAAGCCAGATGAAGCGGAGGCTGGTGGTTGGCCAGAATTACCCACTTACCCATGGCAGAACTGCACATGGAACAGGAACCTTATAAAGCTAAACCAGTATGCTTCCCAATGCAGCATGCACAATTGTGAAATAGATGCTGGTCTGGTACAGATATTGAAACTGGGATCATATTCCTCGGCTCTCAAATGAAGTTACTTGTGGTTTTAAATTTAATCAGAGCAGAATGTTCCCAGGGACGCAGAGAAACAAAAGAACCTGTTCAGATCTGAACTTTCTCTTTTAGACTATATTTTTTAAGATCAGTGAATGTTATGGTTTTATTTTCATAGCCTAAACAAGCTTAGAAGTCATAAAATGGTAATATTTTGTTGACTTATCAAGTTTGAAATATGAAAGAGTGAAGTAGAAGGCAGATAATATGTTCTAGTCTGTGCTATCCAATAAGTCAGTATTGCATAGGACTATTTACATTCATTTAAATTAAATTAAAATTCTAGTTCTTTCATTGCACTGATCAAAACCCAAATGTTCAGTAGCCATACATGCAGTGTGATTATCTTATTGGATAGTACAGGTAGAAAACATTTCTATCAGTGTGGAAAAGTTGATTAGACAGTAGTATGATAGTTTTTTTTTTGTTGTTTAATCCCAAGGAAGATTTATCTTTTGAGCTCAAGGCTGGCACTTTACCACTTGAGCCCCTACTTCCCACGGGGATCATATCTTTGAAGAATTTAAGGGGGAAAAATACAGAAGTTAAAGTATGATTTCCCAAACTATATACAACAACTGGTCAGGTCAGGTAGTAAAAAGCAAAGCCCTATTCAAAATTTACTAGAGGTATTACCAGCACCTCTAAATTCTAAAGTCGAGTTTTTGGAGAAAAATTTAGCATGAAGGTAAAAACTATTCAATAGTGTGCCTCACCTTTATAATTTAAAAAAAGGAGGAAAGGTAGGTAATGGTAATCAGAGGATAGAAAAGGGAACATTCTACTCCTCTCTGAACATTTTACAGCAATACCAGCATAGCAAATCAGAAATTTATACTCAGTAACCCAGTTAGCACACTATTGGCATTATGGTGAAGTTGCCTTATCATTTGCTAATAGAAATTAGAAATGCAGAATCGAAAGTGGAAAATAGTAGGACAAAATGTGTCTTTCAAAAACTAGCAAATCAACCAGGAAACGGAATGTGTTTTTAGATGCATCGCCGAGGGAAGACATATGGCAGCATGCTAAGCTCCATTTCCTAGCCAGCTGCCAAGCACAAATCCCAAAGCGCACTTCGGGCAAAAGCTCCCTCTCTCCTGTGCACTGCTTTCTTCCTGCTCAGATGAAATAGTCTGGACCTGGGGAAAGCCTAGAGGACTCTTCCCTGGCCTTCACTGTACAGGCCTCCTTAAGGTAAGTCAGCACTTCCGCTCCACATAGCTTTCAAGGTAAAAGCCTGAAAACCCATCCTGCTTCTAGAACTTACTGTTGCAGTGACATGACCGAAAGAAGAGAGCGCAGAAGAGGGGCCCCAAAGGGAAAAAGATGCAGAAGAAGGATCAAAAAAAAAAAAAGGGCTCCAGGCTACAACTGTTTACTAACCTCGACCCATGTTTGGGATCTCTTCTTTTAGGACAGAGGGAGACAGAATCAAATCATTAATTAAAAAAAAAACTCATTAGCAAAGACAAAATATATTTACTTCCAAAACAATTCCTCTGAAATCCAGCAAGCTAAACCGTAGACCATCCATATTTTTAGAAGGTTTTGTGAACAGCTCATCTTATTCTTGCCAACAGGAAGGAATTCGTCGGAAATCTAAAGATAGGTGCGAAGCTGGCAGATGTGATCACAAGTGCTCACAAGATGCCTTCAGAAAGTAGAGAGGTGTGGCAGGAGAAACACGGGCTCCAGAGACAGGTGGACCTGTGTCCAAATTGAGTGACTCACCTCCAGTCAACAGCATCCAGTCGGATACATTACATTACCTGCAATGTATCTAGGGATAAAGATATCGATCTTACAGGAAAAGAGAGTGATTCAATGACAAAATGTAAAAAAAATACAATCAGCTACAGACTAACATAGAAAGGTGATCCAGCCTAGCTGCAAACATGTGGAAGGAAGAGTTAATCACGACAGATTAGCATTAGCAGGGGGCTCTATGTAACACGTTCCAGATCTGGATGGAAGTCATTGAAGTGTAAAGCAGCAAAGGCTGGTACAGCCAGCAGAGCACTGAGGAGTTCACACTGGCTGAAAAGTAGTCACATTTTAAAATATTTAAAAACTGTGTGGGCTGTGGGAGACAAAGCTACAGACAGAGAATTTGATCTGAAGGATGCCAATTTGGAGCCTTCTGTAGGAAGCAACAATGAACTCCCATCTATGACTCCTTCTGTGCAATAGGAAATGATAACAGATCATAACAATCCAGTCTAATTCATTTTGTTCCCCCAAGGCAATAAGGATCTGAGAAAAACAAATACAGCCTACCTGTTAAATCAGTGTTAGTAAAAACTCATGGTCACTTTTTTTTTTTATCCCACATTCTGTCTTTCCCCCTTTACCTCAGAGGAAGATGAAAGGTGGAGACATTAAAAACACACTAGAGGGTGGGGCACCACTGGCTCATGCCTGTAATCCCAGCTACTCCGGAGGCTGAGATCTGAGGATCACGGTTCAAAGCTAGCTCAAGCAGGAAAGTCCATGAGACTCTTATCTCTAATTAAAAAACCACCAGGAAACTGGAAGTGGTGCTGTGGCACAAGTGGTAGAGTGCCTTGAACCTTGAGCTGAGGGACAGCACCCAGGCCCAGAGTTCAAGCCACAATCGAGCCGCCCCCCCAAATATATATATATATATATGTATATATATATATATATATATATATGTATATATATACATATATACATATATATGTATATATATGTATATATGTATATATATACATATATATATATATAGAGAGAGAGAGAGAGAGAGAGGAGTAAAGGGAATAATATGGATCTATCACAAAATATCTCAAACCCAGAACAATGTTAAAGGTAAAGCTTTCAAAAAGACAACATAGCAGCCAGGGACCAGTGGCTGACATCTGTAATCCAGCTACTTAGAGGCTGAGATCTGAGGATCACGGTTCAAAACCAGCTGGGGCAGAAAAGTCATGAAACTCTTATCTCCAATAAACTACTCAAAAAGCCAGATGTGGAGCTGTGGCTCAACTGGTAGCATGCTAGCCTTTAACAAAATGAAGCTCAGGGATAGCACCCAGGTCCTGAGTTCAAGCCCCAGTATTGGCAAAAAAACAAACAAACAAAAAGCACACTATATCATGATGGGGATAAATGCATTGCTTAGATCACAGAGAAGAAAATTAGTATATGTCTAGGACAAGCAGAAAAGGTCAAAAGCTATGTACATATGACCATATAAGATGATGCTAAGCGAAATGAATCCCAAGATAGGGACACAAGAGATTTTATCTTTGTTGCTGGTGTTTTTAATGTACTTATAATGTACTATGTGATTTTTTTGTTTCTTTTGTATGTTCTTTCTCCATGGTACAACCTCTGTTTTCACTGTATTTGACTCCAGTACCCTGCATCTTGTATATGCATTTTTCTAATTTGGGGAAAGGAAGGGAAATAACAAAATGCTGAAATAAGGTTACAGGTTGACCCATTGTCACAATGAGATGTACAAGACACTATGTTGAAAATGAACTTTACAACTTCTAGGGGGTAGGGAGGGAGGAGTTGCAGAGATGGGGAGGGGGAAAAAAGGAAGGGATAACAATGTACTCATTACCTTACTCATGTAACTGTAACCCCTCTGGATAGTAACATTACAATAAAACAGATATTAAAAATTAATCAGCTTTCCATTATGGGGCATAATACCCGAGACAGTCTATTTAAATAGGGAAAGGTTTACCATGGCTCACCACGTCAGAGGTTGCAGTTATTTGGTCCTGTTTTGGGGGTGGTGCCTGTGGTCTGTTATGGCAGCGTATGGCAGAGGAGGTAAGTTCACTTCAGTGTAGCTGAGAACCAAAAAGGGGAAGAGAAGAAGGGGTCAGAGTCTCAACACCCTTCCAGGAAACAACCTTAATGGAAGAATTTCCTCCTTCTGAAACATTTTCACTATCTCCTGATTGCACCAAGGCTGAATGCCAAGCCTTCAACACACAAACTTTTGGGACACACTCCAGATCCAAAACTATAGCACTTTTTCCTTTTTTTATGCTGGGACTGGGACTTGAAATAAGTCCACACACTTTTAATTAGCTTTTTCTGCTCAGGGCTGGAGCTCTACTGCTTGAACCACATCTCCATTTCCTGCTTTTCGCTAGTTAATTAGAGATAAGACTCTCAGATTTGTCTGCCTGGGATGGCAGCCTTAGCCTCCTGAATGGCTAGGATTGTAGGTGTGAGCTGCTAGGGCCTGGTAGAACTGGTGTACTTTTCTAGAACAATTAAAAGAAATGGATGGAGCCGTGGATTGGGGGATTTTGTACTTTGGTGACTTTAAATATTCTAATTTGTGGATTTTGCCTTTTGAGGATGAGGACTTTGGGGCTTGGAAGCTTCCAGGCTGAAGAATGCAATTTTCTTAAAGTTGCAAGAATGAACACAGTAGAGAAGTAGTGGTTTACAGTTGGTTCTAAGCCTTAAGTTTAAGCCAGAGAAGTGAAGGACATCTCCATATATGTCCTGAATTTTGTGTGTGTGTGTACGTGTGTGTGCATGTGTGTGTGCATGTGTGTATATGTGTGTATATGTGTGTGTGCATATGCATGTGTGTGTGTGTGTGTGTGTGTGTGTGTGCAGGTAGTTGGGCTTCAACTCACAGTTTGGTTGCTATCTTTGAGCTTTTATGCTCAAAGCTAGCACTCTACCATTTGAGCTCCATTCTTGCTTTTTGATGGGTAAATGGAGATAGCAGTCTCACAGACATGCTTGCCCAAGCTGGTTTCAAACTTCTATCCTCAGATCTCAGCCTCCTGAGTAGCTGAGATTACAGGTGTGAGCTACTGGTACCTGGCATGTCCTTCTGAATTCTTGTGGCAGTTGTTTGCCATTATTTTGGGTGGCTGAGCATCATAGTTTCTATGATGCCAATTGTCCTCCTCCTTCTTGTGGTCAACTTGTGTCTCTGCTTTTCTTTGCCCACAAATTTCTTGCCTGTAACAATGACTATGTTCTAAGCACCATTTTCTTCCAGATCCACACCTGCTTGTACATTACTTACCTGTTTTCACCATCATTCTGTACAACCAATTCACATTCAATTTAAACTTTAAAAAAAACCCACAGCTTCATTTTCAAATACAGTATATCTTCCCATGAGTGTGTTGTTCCTACTCACACTTGTCTGGTGTGACATCTAAATCATCTCTTCCAGCAAGAGCCATCTCATGGAAACAGCACAGCTGTTCATTGTTTACATTCCTGACCCAGTTAATTATCTCAACCTCCAATTGGTTGGTCAAACCAGACACAGGGGAACCTCTCACCAGTCAGTCTTAACATTCTGAATATTTTTGAATAGTGAATACACTTTAAGTATTCTGTTTCATATCCCCATTATCAAATACTTACCTTTTTACTCACTCAGCCATTTCTATACTTGTTATTTCCAGACTCATATGACTCTGATGTAAAATAGATCATGAAATAATATCTCTCTCTTCAAAATTCTCCAAGATTTCTCACTAGCTTACAAAGCAAGAATGTTTAGAGTTGTATTCAAAGTACTTATGTCTTCAGCTATCTTTTCAGCTTTCTTTCCAAGTAAATTCTATCAGGAAACTTAGACACTAGTAACAATGGATTATGTTCCATTTTCTGAACATATCTGTGGCAGATCAGTGCCCTTCTGCTCACCCTGGTCCCTCTGCTGAAGACCTTACAACACACAGCAGGCAGTCACTGTATGGCTGGCAGTAAGTCTTTGCTCTGCTGAAAAACACATATGCATGTGCAAGCTAGCTGTGTTTAGAAAAGAAGATCTGAGCACATCCTTAGAAAGACTTCTGGAGATATTCTGAGCAAGAACCAGAAGGAATGGAGGCAATTGCAAGAGAAAAACTTTACAGAAAGGATAGTTTCAGACTGTTTTTCTATATGACTCCTTCCTCCGTTTTCCAATTATAGCTTTATTAAGTCTATATTTCTTTGTGACGCTCGCATAGTTGGATTTATTTAAGGACTAATATGGAATGCTTCAGCCCAAAGTTGTGCTTGAAGAACTTAGATTCCCCTGTACTTTTGTGTTGTAAATTTCCTTGAAGCATTAGTCATATTTTCTTGTCACTCATCACTATTTATGCAGCAGATTCAGATTCCATGTAGCTTTATCCTGTATTTCTCCTATAATTGCTTCTTAATGCTATCTCTCATAATGTGATTGGCTGGACAAATAATTTGGCTTCCTTCCACAATCTTATCTCCTATGTAATCCTGTCTCTGTCTACAGCACAGCACATGCTCAGAAGCACTCTTCCAGCCTATTCTTTAGTCTCCTCATCAGAAGTTTAAAGCCATTAAGACTCTTTAGAAAACATTTGTTCCATCTCTCCGGCTGCAAGCAACTCTTATTAGATGTGATTTCTTCTCCCATTAAACACTATTAGATACTTCCCATGAGCTCATGATCTTCTGTCTTTAAAGTTTTCCCCTACAGTCAGTTAGGACACACAATTGATGTTTAAAACCATGTCAGGTATGATCCTCACAGCACTGGTTAGCAGGAAAGACAAAATCCTTATTCCCATTGTTGCTTCTTTCCAGTTCAAGAAGAAAACAAGTAAGTCAAACAAGAAAAAAGCAGGTAACAATAAGGCTATGGAAAGTTAAGACAGATTCATGTGATAGAGTGATTGGTATAGATTTGCTTGAATAATGAGTTAACTAAGTTCTTCTGAGATTCTTTCTTGATAAGGGAGGGAGTTATGGCAATGTCTGAGTTGAGTGAGCAGCTATATTAACAGCTCTAAGGCAGCAGTAGGAAATGGTTTAAACATGTCATAAATGCAAGTATGGGACAATCTCATGAGATCTTATTTGTAGGATAAGGATTTTGCATTTTCTTATAAGTGAAATGGGAAACACTTGGAAGATTTTATAAGAGGGATGAGTCTGATTTATATTTTATAATGATGACTAGCTGCTGTGTGGAGATTAGGTTATAAGAAGTCAAGAGACAAATTAGAAAGAACAACTAGGTGGCTCTTGAAGAAGTTTTTTCCATCTTCTTTATGGAAGATGTTGGCTTGGGACAAGGTAGACAGATATGAGATGTGATTGAGATTTTGTTTGTTTCATTTTCTGGGGTTTAAACTGGGGGCTTGGTGCTTGTTAGGCTGGTGCAATACTATTGAGCAATGCCTCTAGTCCTGTTTTTTGTAGAGAGTAAGATAAGGTCTCATTTCCTGGCTGTGGTAAGGGGCCCCTGAGTCACGATCCTCCTACTTTAAATTTCCCATTGGTGGGATCACAGTCAAGTATCACCAAATTCAGCTTTCCTCCATGAAGATTGAGTCTCATGGTCCTTTCTGCTCAGACTCGCCTGAGAAGGGCCTACCCAGAGTGTGGGCGGCTCACACCTGTAATTATAGGTACTTAGGAGGCTGAGATCTGAGAATTGCAGTTCAAGGCCAGCCTGGGCAGAAGAGTCTGTGACACTCTTATCTCCAATGAACTACCAAGAAGAGCCAGAAGCAGAGCTGTGCCTCAAGCAATAGAGCCCTAGCCTTGAGTAAAAAACAACAAAAAAGAAAAGGACAGTACCCAGGCCCTGAGTTCAAGCTCCAGAACTAGCACAAAAATAAAAGAAAGGGTCTCATGAACTTTCCTGACCAGGCTGGACTTGAATTGTGTCCTCCCAATTACCTAGGATTACATATATGAGCCATCAGCATTCCTGGCCTTGAAATACGTTTTGAAAAAAAAAAAAAAAAAAAAAAGAAGGATGTAGGTGTGGTGGAGACAACAAAGAGAAGAATCAACAATGATTCCCAGGGGTTTAGTTTAAATAAAATGAGATGGTAAATATTGGGAGAGGGACAGATTGGAGGAAGAAACACAATCAAAATGTATGTTTTAGTTATATAAGGTCTGAATTGTTCATGGAGGAAATAACATATTATTGTAGGTAGATGATATACATGGCTACAGCCCTATCAGTGTCAGAAATGACTGATAGCCTTGGGACTAAATAAAGACACTCAGGGACCAAAAGGGGAGAGGAAGGAAGGGGAGGGAGGAAGAAGGGGGGAGGGAAGGGAGATAAAAAGGCCCAGCAATATTTAGAGGTCCACAGAGCATGAACTCTTGCTTACTGAGCTCCAGACTCCAATGTCCATTGCCCACTTTATAATCACTCCAAGACAGCCAGTGAAATCTTTTTCCTGTTATGATTTGTAGAAATTCTCAGATATGTCTGTGAGCCACTGGACCAACATACTTATTCATTCCCAGAAGGCAAATGTTTCCAATGACTTCCCTCTTTTGACTAATGGTTCACGTGCTGCAAACCACATAGTAGTCTTCTCTGAACTCAGCACACTGCTATCAGACTTCAGCGTCTGGATGTTCACACTGTTCTCTGATGGCATCAGGGCTGTTGTTCCTTGTGGGAGCTGTTTTCTTTTGGTTTCTAGCATTTCATGCCTGATTTAATCCCATCTCAGTAACTGAAGTGCTTCTTAACTGGAGTGTTTCTGATAGAAAACCTGGGTGCTTAGCTTAGCACTCACTGCTCACTGTGAGTGTAAAATTTGGTAAAGCCTTGAAGCTCATTTGCCTCACTTCTAACACGTATACTGCCAAAAGGTCCGGAAAAGGTATTAGGTGAATGGATAAATTCATAAATGCCTATAATATCTACTTGAAGACTAATAGTTGTCTCAGACCTTTTTGTGTCTAGAGTCTGGTTTACATTAATCAGTTTTATTCCCCCTTGATCCATTATGTAACACTTTTGTGTGAAAGCTATTAATATCAATCTATTCACTCTTCTCTTTGTCAAAGTCTTTGTCTACTTTGTCTACATAATATTGGTACCTAATAATCAGGAGGCCCTGAGATTTTCTGGTACAATTCCTCTACTATTGTAGATATGTCTACAAGAAATAGTCATGTCAAAGAGGCTGCTCAGGTGTTTTGTTTAGGGCCATATTGCTAGAACCAAGCAATCACTGTCCTTTATCATGTCTCCTCAGCGAATATGGCTTCCAAAGTGATGTTGACAAAATGAAACAAGGGGAACTTGAGGAAAATATCAAATGTTACACTTTTATTTCCTGTCAAAAATATGGAAGGACTTATGTTTTTCCAATAGTCTCATGTACTGATAAACATTTCTGTCCCTGATTGCTCTGTGACTCAAACACAGAAGAAGGAGGATGTAAGGGTGGTTACAGTAGGTTAGGTGTGAATTATCAGAAAGCAATTTGGAGACCATTGCTTTAGTAGAATCAACCCTATCATGCCCCAAATCTCTACTCACATCAGTCTTCTTTGGAAATGCAAGTTTCTCTCTCTCTCTCATCCTCTGTACCTGCATCTCCTTCCAATCTCCGAAACTGACTGAGTCCCTATTCCACCCAACCTTTTGACTCTATTGTCAAAATCTTCTGGCTCTGAGATCAACAAACTAAGTTGCAGAGATATTTCCTATGGATTACACTTCTGGTATTGCCAGCATTGTGAGCTCCCTTTCTTAGAATCTAGACTGGCCCTGTGATTCACTATAAGAAAATGCAACAGAAGTGATACTGTGCCAACTCTAGATCTAAGCCTCAAGAAAATCTGGCAACTGCTATTTCAAGGTTTTTAGGAACCCTAGACTGCCATGTAGAAAGTTCCTATGAGACAGAGAGAGCCTAACAAGGAAGCGACGAGAGAGAGACCTGGCCATCCTAGCCATTACCGTTCAAGCCTTCACCATTCAGAGACCTCCTATGCAAATAGACCTTCTTGAATGTTCCAGTCCATTCAAAGCCCCTGGTGGTTTCAGCCTCATCTAATACCACGAGAATGAGAAGAATCATCTATTTGGGCCTAGTCCACCAATGGTACTTTGAGATATAGCAAAGTAATTACTTAAGCTATTAAGTTTTGGTGTAGTTACTTAAGCAGCTAGCAAACCCTTCTCTTACATATTCAATCTTTAGGGATCATCCCCTCCTGTCTTTTAACTGTAAAGTAACCTTCCACTGGAAGAAAACCTTTCATTCTATCACCCTATCAGGTGACATCTGCCTTTCCCTTCACAGTGTACCTATTTCAGGCCAATGGAGAGCGCAGATGTTTTCCTGCCTCCCTGTGGTCTTCTCCCAGAGACCTCTGCTCTCTTACGTCCATGCCATCTGGCTCTAAGTCTTGTTGCTGCCATTTGCCGCTCTCTTGGCCATTCCTCTTTACTCACAGATGACCTGGTTTCTGGCTCACATTCCACTCCTATTTTTTCCATTACGCTCTACGATTTCAATATTCAGGTGGGTGACTTCACCTGTAACTTTCCTCTCAGTTCTTTGCCTTCTTGATGTTTCCTTTATTCCTCTTCAACCACAGATCTTATCACGATATACTAGAATTTATAAGTGGAATCTCTTCTGAAATACATGTGAAACATCTATGATCCTTTCAGTTCATATGTGTTATTACCTGCACCACATCAGGAGCTCCAAAAAGTGATGAAATGTTATTAAAGAAAAAACAAACAACCAGGCTGACATACTACACTTTTCATCAATAATTACAAACCTCACATGGACATTCAGCATTACACAATGAGAGTACTTCGTTTATGCTTTAGGTTCATATTCATATTTTTTAACACAACTACCTTATGCTTTCTTTTCTACCTAAAAATATTTTCTCCTGCCAGGCTCACACCTGTATCCTAGCTACTCTGTAGGACGAGATGGGAAAATCATGGTCAGTCCAGGCAAGAACGCCTGTAAGACTTGTATCTACCATTAATTATCAAAAAGCAGAAACAGATGTGCAGCTTGAATGATGGCGTGCTAGTCTTAATTGAAAAAGCTAAAAGACAGCCCCTAGCCCCAGTACCAACACAAAAAGGAAAATCTTTTGTCCCATAATTTTTCTTTCACCCTGTTAATAATGTTCCCTTGTGCTTCAGGAATAAAAAATGCAGTTTATCAGTGGGCACTTCCCTTTTGTTCTACCCTCAATCTACTAATCCATCTGTGTCCGTACCATCATTCATATTATAAAAGTTCAAGTGTTCTTCTCTCAAGTCCATCACCTGAGAAGAGCTTTATCATTGCTTCCCTTTTGGAATATTCCAAAAGTTCTCCAGTTATTCTCTCTACTTTGTTTTACCAACATATCGTTTCTCTTGGTGTAAGAACTTTTCTTTTAAAAAAAGCTTTGTCAACTGGGGGGGGGGGGGAGGCTGGGAAGGGATGGGAAGGGTAAACAAAGGAGGAGGCTGCAATGCTTGGTAAGAAATGTATGCATTATCCTGCCCTCTGTACAGTATGTTCACAAATAAAATAAAATAAAATAAAGCTTTGTCATATAATCTTCCTTATTATGCTAGTTCTCTATGTATTTCCACAGCTAAACCTCTTTTTAAAATGTATACAAGCAGGCTGGGTATAATGGTACATACTGGTAACCTCAGCTAGTAAGGAGGCAGAAGTAGGAGGATCATAGTCCAAGATCAGCAAGGCAAGTTAGTATAAAACTGTACCCTAAAAACAAACTAAAAGCAAAATGTCTGGAAGTATGGTCAAATGGTACAGTGTGTGTTTAGCAAATGTGTGTTTAGCAAATGCAAAGCCCTGGGTTCAAGCCTAAGTGCTACCAAAAGAGAAAGAAAATGCAAGCCATCATCTACCAGCATCTCCTACCTCTTATTCAAAGTTGAAATCTGGCTTCTGCTTTTCAGTATTCACAAAAATAATTCTTGCCACATCATCAAAAATCTTCACACTGTCAAATCCAAGAAGCACAATTCTGTTACTATTTTAGTTCTCTCATAATTTTTCTCATTTCAATACATCCACCGTGTCCCCTAAGAAATTTCATACTTAGTCTGAAGTCGCCACTAAATCCAGCTTTTTAGGAACCCCCAGTCTCTCTGCCTCGAGGCCTCTAGGCTTCTTATATTCTTAGTCTAGAATATAAGCAGCATCACAGCCTATCTTCCCCGGCCACTGCAACAGCTCCTAGCCATGGCCTTTTCCCCTGACTCCAGAGCAACCAGAGTGATCTTTCCAAATGGTACATCAGCCTGTCAGTCCACCGCGGAACCTCTCAGTGCTTCCTGTTGCTACTTAAGTGAGATTCATATTGCCTCATGTTTATACAAACTTCATCTGATGGAGGTGTCAGGGTCATGTTTATCCACCCACACACACTCTCTACACATTTCATATAGACTCCTCTCTCTATGGAAAGGAAAGCACAGAAACCTACCTGGCCTGTCTCAGCAGCTGTCTCCTCTCCTCCAACAGCTTAGTACCCCTGACTTCTTGCATTGGTGAGAAGGGGAACAGAAGCGGTATGTGTGCCTCAGAGACTTTATTCATTCTCTCAGAGGGCCTTATTCTTCTTATCCTTGTCTCTGGGAGGGGAAGCCTGGCCTTCAGCTAAGGAAAATCTGTCCTCACAGGAGGGTTGAAGGAGTGGTAAACTGATTCAGGGTTAGAAAGCCCATCTGGCAGCAATGCTCCAATTAGCAAACTCAGCAATGAAGATACTGTTTCCATCTCTATCTAAATTCTCCATCCCGTACACCCCAGTCTCAGCTCCCACTTGGTTCTAAATTCTGGGGTAACACAGAGAGCTTTTAATTATTGGTACCCATTAGAGCCCCAACTGTTTACATCTTTTCATTTTTTTATTACCTCTACAACTTCATTTTTGTCTTTCTGTTATTCTGTTTACCAGGCTTGTTTATGTGGCCTTCATCCATTTCCTAAACTATGGCCACACATTTCCTCCTGCTCCTGGTAGTGGCAGCCCCTCTGCCTATAAAGTTGATTTGTGTGTGTGTGTGTGTGTGTGTATGAATGTGTGTGTGTGTGTGTGTGTGTGAATGTGTGTGTGTGTTTTAACATGTTTGGGTCCTTCTCATCTCCAAGTCTCAGTCTATTTATCATGTTCCAAGGTAGGCCTTCCCACTGGCTGGTATATAGGACTGTTTTGCCCTGTCATTTTGGTCTGCATCTTTCATTTGTCATACTTTTATGTGCTACTTGTTTAAATGTTGGCTCTCCTAACTTGGATGTATCAGATCTATCTTGTTCACTATTGTATTCCTGAGGCTTGATTAGCATAGGCTAGTAATAAGTAGTTGTTGAATAAATGAGTGATTCCATGAAGCTCACAACTCAGACTTATTGTCTGGCAGGGCGACTTGATAGTTTTGAAATGTTTACTTCAATTCATTCCATGTGAAAATTCCACATTCTTCTACTTGTTTTGTTGCCACTAAAACAGTATTTTTTTCTACCATAAAACTAAGTTCCAACAACGCAAGTGCTTTAGAGAGCTATTCACCTGAGAATGCTTAATCAATGATGTTCATTGAAAATTTAAATAGAACTTCTATTTGTAGAACTTTTCTTGAAGGAAAAATAGACATGAAAAAAATATGGTAGATTTGAAAATATGGAAATGTATGTCCATGAAATAACCAAAGCTCACACAAAAAATAAAAAGTAAAAGTCTCTTTTCCAGCA
The DNA here is from genome assembly GCF_024711535.1 of Dipodomys merriami. NCBI lineage: Eukaryota > Metazoa > Chordata > Mammalia > Rodentia > Heteromyidae > Dipodomys > Dipodomys merriami. The sequence goes on from NW_027202826.1 coordinate 17,718,827, forward strand.
TGACTAAAGAAGCTATCAGGTAATTTTACATAACCATCTCCCATATGTATACTTATAAGTTTTTACTAATATTGAAAAGCTTAATAAAAGGAAGTTAATATTACCTCTTGAGGTAGGTATAATAGTGCCACTCAACCTGCCCTTGGCAGTGTCCTGATGCTTGGAACCTATATGGTACCTAACAAGCAAAAAAGATTTTGCAGATGTGGTCTAATTAAGAATAATGCAATGGGAAAACAATCCTCGGTGATGTGGATAGGTTCAACACAATCACAGAGTCCTTATGAGGTACTTAAGAGGCATAATAAAGAGTGTGATAACTGGGGCTGGGAAGGTGGCTCAGTGGTAGAGCGCTTGCCTTGCATGCCAGAAGCCCTGGGTTCGATTCCTCAGCACCACATAAGCAAAAAGAAAGAAGCCGGAAGTGGCGCTGTGGCTCAAGTGGTAGAGCGCTAGCGTTGAGCTGATGAGCTGAGGGACAGTGCCCAGGCCCAGAGCTCAGGCTCCATGACCGGACCAAAAACAAACAAACAAAAAAAGCGTGATAACTGATGCAGAGTCTGAGTGATAGGATTGCTAGCCAGAAGGCAGACACAAGCCAAAGAATGTGGGCAGCCTCAGAAGCTGGAAAATAAAACAGATTTTCCCTGTGAGTCTCCAGAAAGAAATGCAGCTTTGCCCACACATGATGTTAGTGCAATGAGATTCATTTTGGATTTTTGGTCATCAGAATTGTAAGATAATAAGTCCAGTGTTTTAAGCCACTGAAATTTGAGTACTTTGTTACAGCAGCCACAGGAAACTAATACAAGTACATTAAGTAAACGTTATTCAGCCTTGATTACTGCAGATTCTTGCAGCCCCTCAGAGTCATTATTATGAGAATCAATTATTAGCGAACTGTAAGTAAAGAGGCATGCTGGTTAATGAAGCTTTTCTATTAAGAAGGCTGAATAAACCAGCTTTTATTAAAGAAGCCTTATAAATACTAAAAATTGTCTAATCAGGGCTGGAGGAGATTAAATTAAAAAATATCTCCTAAAGAAAGTGAGTGTGAGTCATTAGGTAAATTTTCAAGAAGCTAAACCTAGTACTTGTAAAGGAGATATTGGAGAATTTAATAGTTATCTGGAAAAATCCTAAAACATGTCTCTGGAGAAGTCCTAAGAAACAGGGAGAATGACAAATTAATGGTGATTTGACCTACGGATAAGGAAGCAAAACAATCTCATTTGGTCATATTTCACATTATTTTTTTTCAAATCTAAAGACTAATGCTTAAATATATACATTTTGCAAATTTTGGTTAAGACAATTATGAGTCTATTGGAATAAAGTACTTGATTAGCTTCCTATTGATCTGAAAGGGAAAGCATTTGTTTTGGCTTAGATATGCCATGGACTCCACAAGCTCATGTATTGAACACAGGAGTTGGTGGTGCTATTTTGCACCCAGGAAACTTTAAGAAATGGGACCTCATTAGAGGTAGTAGGTTTTGGGGGCCTTGCCTTTGAAGATTATATCTGGTTCTTTCTGCTTCCTGTCCACCATGAGATGAACAGCCTCCTCTTAGACATGCTCCTGCTCCCTTGTTTTCTGTCCAAAAGCCTGGGACCAAGCAACCACAGACTAAACTCTCTGTGAAGTGATGAGCAAAAATAAATCTTTTCTCCCTTAAGTTGTTCTTGCCAGGTATTTGGTCACAGTGATGTAGAATATACAGCATTCTAGATAGAAACCAAACCAGACAAGTAAACCTGCCAGTGTAGGTAAGATAAAATACAGGGGTCTCTTTCTCTTGGGATATTACATACAGCAAAGATGAGCTCAGAAACAAATTTACATAAGGCAGTTTGAGGAAATGGAATGAACATGGATTTTGAAACTAAATAGACCCAGTTCAAATTTCAACTGTGTATGTTACTGGTCATGATTTACAATATTTTGATTTTCCAATTCCTTATCTGTAAAACACATAACTTATTACCATTACATGGGTTTCTCACCCTTAAATAATTCCAAGAGCAATAATTATCTAGCTTTTCTTTAGGCCAGCCCAGGTTAAGAAAAAAATGGAATATTTTAAGACTTAAAGGATTTCTTTAGTGAGTCTGGAGGACCTGACTGTGGGTAAGACAGTAGAATGGAGACAATTTTAAGTGGTAGAGCTAAATGTTTCTACCAGAATAAAACTTCTTAAGAAAGGCACTCCTAGCTGGGTGCAGATGGCTCACACATATTCTTAGCTACTTAGGAGGCTGAGATCTGAGAACTGTGGTTCAAAGTAAGCTGGGCAGAAAGTCCTTGAGACTCTTTATCCCCTATTAACTACCAAAAGTCAGGAACTGGAGCTGTGGTTCAAATTGATAAAGTGCTAGCCTTGAGCACAAATGCTCAGGGATGACACCCATCCCTGAGTTCAAGATATTCATGACAATAAAAAAAAATCTTAGATTTTCACTCCTGCTTCTTTTACTTATTATTTACAGACCCTACCCTAAATCACTTCACCTTTAAGCATGTTTGGCTATTTGCTTAGCTAATAACTCACACATTGTAATGTGTTGTTATTTAACATACAAATATCATGCAACCTTTGAAAAATCACCTAGTTATACTTTAGTATTTGTCTGTATCTCTTTTACCTCACTGCTTTTCTGTTCATTTAGCTCATATTGGTGATGTTACAAGAGTTTCTCACCAATCTCCTAGCCAATCTACATTCCATTCTTACCCATTTTCTACTTTACAACGACTAAAATAGAAATGTAACAGCATCATTTTAAAACTCATGCTCTCTAATGGCTCCCAACTGCCCTCAGGAAAAGACCTAATAACTTTGCTCAGCCATCACAGCCTTACAAGGTTTGAACCTCTTGTCCTCTTATCCCATGGCCTATATCCATAGGAACAGAGTTTTTGAAGGTGAAGATTCTTGTTTCCAAGCAAGTACCATGCCACATTGTCTTCTGTCTAATTGATCTCTCATCATTCTCCAGCTCTCTGCTTTGATAGTATCCTCTCTGCAGGAGGTTTTCTCTTTGTCTTTCCACACTACCCTCCAGCAGTAGTCACAGCCATCTATTTTCACTGCTGTACTGAATTGTCTTTCTCTACTTTTCTATTCTCCAAGGGTCAAAACTGCCTTGTTAGCCCTATATATCTAATTTCTAGATAGAATGACATGGATCTCATTATTTAATTTACAATGTGACTTACATTATAAAACGCACCAAATTCCTAATTTCTTTCCCAGTATGCCACAAAGGTAATCCTTTTGATAATCTCCAAATTATGACATATTTTTGATATAGCTCATGATGTTTCTTTCTTTTGGAATTGATTCCTCTTTTCCCCAATCATCTAAGAAGTCAGTCCTTTCCTTAAATACTTTCTCCTACCAAAGCCATCTTTGGTTTCTTTGACTACTTTTTTTTTAAAGTATGCTTTGCATTCACAGGCTTAAGAGATTTTAAAAATAGACTGGTCTTGCTCTCTTGTTTTGCATGATACATATAGTCATTTCTAGCACAGTACCGAGCTTATAAGAAATGAATTTTAAGTGTTATGTTTCATGTAAAAATGTATGAAATTTGGATCTATAGTTGTTTGAAAAGCACACACATTAAAGAGGATAGAATATGAAAAAGAAGAAAATTAGATTTCACAAGATTTAGAAAATGGTTAATATAATAAGGTGAAGACATTTCAGTTGTTCAACCTGGCCTAATCTAACTTTGCCAAGGAGGCTTTTAAACAATAAAGGCTTTAGGTAGACAATGTTCACTGTCAAATCATTTTTTATCACTGCAGTATTCAGTTAACTACTCCAGTGAGATCTTCTTGAATGATATTCAGAACATCATGGCAAAGAAAAGAGGCAATCAGCTCCCCATTATTCTTTCAAAGACATTCTCTCTCCTCTTCCTATTTCTTCTTGTACTGCCCCTCCCTGAATATTTCCTTTAAAGAATTTGAATCACCTTCTAACCTCTTTGAGGTTAAATGCATCAATGAAGTAAGCTATGTTACAAGTCTTGCCAAAATGTACTGCTTTTGATCTTTCCTAATAGACATTTTCTTTAATACATTTTTCTTTTCAAATAAGAGCCATTTGTTGAATCATAAACCAATTTTCAATAGAGCTTATTACTCAAATAAATATGATACATTATGAATATATTTCATGAGTGGAATTTGAAAATCTCAGCATTGGACCAGAATTTCTTTATTTTATAGTAGTCCTTAATCAAATCTTCAGTATTCCCTAGTATGTAGCATTAGTGTTAATATTTTTAAAAAATCTTGAAATTTAGAGAATATTTTTCTGATATTTCTGTCACTAATGGCCAGAAATATCATCAAAATAATTGTTGATAGTTGTTTGAGAACAGGGCCCATAGTTCATTTGATTTTATATCCCCATGCTTATCACATTTCTTGGCACACAGAAACACTTAGCAAACCTTTAAAACAGAAACAACACAGAGAAGAGTTATCTTTATTGAATAACTACTGTTGCTAGGTGAGGCACTCAACTTTATAAAGAGAATCTTAACACCATTTTTGTCCTCTTTTAGGGTAAAATAATTCTGGAAAAATAATGAAGATTTCATCTTATACAGCTAATTTTAATTAAGCATATGCTATGTGCTAACCCTGTTCTTGGCACTTGGGATATAATGGACATAAGGCAAAGACAAGAATTTCTGCCCTTGAACAACTTACATATAAATGTGAGGGAGAGCCAAAAAACAAAATGTATCTATCATCCTATGGGAACTATTTAGTAAAAAAAAATAAAGCATGAAAGTGTCGAGTATGAAGTGGAAGTGTTGAAGTTTTAGATAAGATGCCTAGTAAAGGTCTTATGGAGGTAACTTTTGAATAAAAGAATGATATATTCTATTCCTTAAAAGGACAAAAATAAAAGGTGAAGAGAGTAGAGGCAGAATTGTGTTTTCAAGTAGACTTTGAACCAGTCTGTAAGTGGTCCACTTCTGCATGCAAGTCAATATGGGAGCTCACTGTGGTTTTGCAGCAGGGAACTGTGCATGAACAGCACTGTGACTTTAATTGATAAGAAGACTGAAGGGATGGATTATGGACTTACCTTATTCAAGCTAATGTTGGGTGAGAGGTCCCAGAAACACTTTAACTGAATTTCTACTTCAACTCATACATTCCAATGAAAAGTAGAAAATGGAGTGTAAAATTGTTGTAAAATATAATCAGAAAAGGAAGTAGCAGAATTAAGGCAAGTAAAATTGAGAATCTGGAAAAAAAGTTAAGGAGGAGTTAAAAAGAATACTAAGGCCCAGGACAGTCTTCTGGAGACATTACAAAAACTAAATGTGAAAAATGGTAGGGGCCTGTGTGTGTGTGTGTGTGTGTGTGTGTGTGTGTGTGTGTGTGTGTGTGTGTATTTGCACATGTGTGCACAAGTAAAGTAAAATTTACAGTGGTGCCTTATGGATTTGCGCTTTCCCTAGCATCTCAGCATGTCGCCTTTCTTGGAAATAGTGTCATTGCAGATATAATTAAAATGACTGTGGCCATACTAGAGTAGGTGGGGCTTCCCTATCAGCTATGACCACTGTCCTTACATTATAAAGGAGAAATGAGAACACAAAAAAAGGGAGAACACTATGTGAAGGTTGGAGTTCTGTTGCCACAGCCAAAGAACTGTGTACCAGAAACTAAAATAAGCACGTGGTCCTTCCCGGTGGAGAGGGCAGGGCCTGCCCACACCCTGACCCTCTGCCTTCAGAACCAGTCATTCCCATTGTTCTACACCACTCCGCCTATGGCAGATGTGACCGCAGCAGCTCTGGGACACATCATTCTGCAAGACGATTTGGAGGTAAACAGGAAGACCTTTCTTACACGAGAGCAAAGGGAGGTGTGCAAGTGACGGATGCATCGGCCGAGTCTAATTCTCTGACTGGGGTAAACTTCATTTTCCTGTCTTTACCAAACCCCTGGTAGAAAATAAAATCAGGTAAAACCTCCCCGGCTTGACAAATGATGCCATTACAGATACACTTAGATAACTGCACGATTCTAGAAATGCATGAGACTGTGTGAAAGCCAGAGATGCAGAACCGCCCCCCCCCCCCCCGCCCCTTCCAACATCTGGAGGGAAAAGTTGAAACCAGGGGAAAGAAGCCCGGGAGGTGTATTTTGTGTCCTCCTCCTCTCACCTGACCCCCCAAGGCTGGACGGCTTGACAGCCTGAGCTCTCGGTGGCTGGCAGTCCCCCGGACACTGGTCCAGGTTGTCATCCCAACCACACCCGGGCCAGGGCGGAGAGGGCCGAGCGAGCAACTGCTCGCCCCGTCACCTGCTCCAGCCGCCGCCGCCGCCGCCGCCGCGGGAGCCCCGCGCGCATGCCCAGTCCAGAGGGCGCTCAGGAAAGGCAGCGCCGCGCCCCGCCCCGACTCAGGTCGCCCCGCGGCGGCCGGGGAGGCGGCGCCCCGTGATCGGGCAGCCTCCACCCGGGAACCCTCGGTTTTACCGGGAGGAGCTGCAGCCATTCTGGCCGGGACTTTGATTTGGGGGGCGCTAGGACGTGGTTGCTCCCGCGCGCGGAGGGCGGGGCCCGACGGCACCCCAGTTACAGGGTTACCCCCAAAGCGCCTGCCGGCCACAGCCAGGACCGCCTCCGGTGTCCAGGAGACGCGCCGAGCTTGTGGTCCACAGGGCGCCCCAGATTCACATGGCTCCCCATCACCTCTCCGCGGCCCGAGACAGCCGAGGGTCGTGGGGGTGCGGGATCCGAGCTGTCGGTGGGAAAGCAGGCCTGTGCGGGGCGGCGTCGGTCGTCGGAAGGCCCACCTATCGCCCCTCAGACGGGCGCCATCAGGCAGCTCCGCAGCCCGTCCGCAAACACACGCCCACCCCGAGCACGCCCGGCCCCGCTCCGCCGGGGAGGAGTCAGGGCGGGGGGGCGGAGGGGGAGTAGAGCCGCACTGAGCATGCGCGGCGGGAGGGCGGGGCGCGGCGGGGCGGCGCGTGGGGGCCGGCGCGCCTCCAGATCCGCTCGGCGTCTCCGCCCGCCCGCCGACTCGCAGCCGCGCCCGCCCGCCCGCCGCAGGCTGCGCCCGCCCGCCCCGCCCCGCCCCACCCCGCCCCCCGCCGCTCGTCCCCGCCGCGGCCGCGCCGCCTGCAGCAGCAGCAGCAGCAGCAGCAGCAGCAGCAGCAGCCACAGCCACAGCAGCGGCCCCGGCAGCAGCAGCTGCTCCTCCCCGGCGGCCGACCCCCTGCGGGTCCCTCCCTGGCTGCGGGAGACACCGGAGGGAGAGCGCGCACCGCCCGCCGCGCCGCCCCGCACCGCGCCGGAGACCGTCGCCGGGCCCGGCCGGGTCCTCACGCTCCGGGAGGAACATGGGTAAGTCAGCATCTTCCCTCCCCCGGCGTCGCCTGACACGTTTCTTTCTTTCCCCCGCGACTCTGTCTCCGCGTGCGGCAGGGTGGCCGGCGTTTCTCCCGCAAACTTGCCTGATGATGTTTCCCCGGCTCCCCGGGCGGGCGCGGGGTGGGGTGGCTCCCCAGCCCTCCCCCGGGGCAGCCGCGGCGCACGCGGAACGCACGCCGGGTCGCCGGGCTGGGCAGGGTCCCGAACCCGGGTGGAGCCGTGGTGCGCGCGGACCCGATCGCCGGGGCACCCCGGTCCTCGCCGCCCTTCCTCCATGCTTCCTGCCGGGGCCGGGTGTCCCCCGGAGCTGCCTGCTTTCCTGGGGGAGCAGGGGGAGCCCTCGCCTCCGGAGCCCGATGTTCCCCAGGCCGCCCTCCCGGCCGCGTCTCCCGGCGGAGGCCGGGTTCGAGGCCGGGGCTCGCCGAGACCACTGGGTGCAACTTCCCTTCCCCACGGGGCGACCTCTCCGCGGCGTGGGGACGTCCGTCGGCTCCTGGGGCGGGGAAGTAGCCAGCAAGTAGTTTTGCCTGGGCGGCGTTTTCTTTTCCTTTCTTCTTTCTTTTTTCATTTTTAACCACCTGCCCGGGAGTTCTCTCCCAGCCTCCGTCCTCCTCGCTGGACACGATGACTTGTCAGAGGCCGAGAGCGAAACGCCCAGCGGGATCGAGCCGCCGGCCGGCCGGCTGGCGGTTGAATTCCGGGGTTGGGGGACTGCCGTGTCCCCCCCATTCCCGTCCTCCACCCCTCTTCTTGGTGTCCTTCTCGGATCTGTCGGCTGGGTGCCGGGGACGGCCCCCGGCTGGCTACCTGATTGTTAGGGAATTCACAGGCTCCTTCTCCCTTCCCGGCGTCCCCTGCCTTCAGTCTGCATAATCTGATTTTAGTTCCATTGTGTTTATAGTTTCCAGAAGCCGGTTGGAGAATGAGACATTAGATCAAATGTTCCCGGGAACTATCATTTTACGTTCAAAGAACGGTTTTTATTCTCCCTGGTGCAGGTGCTCTGCACCGACAACAGTGCTGTCATGGAATTAGAGCCCAAAGTTTCTTTTTGATCCGCAGCGGCGTGGAATCCCCTGCTCCGCTCACACGTCCCCCGGTTCGCCTCCACGGCTCTCCTCCCTTTCTCCCCCTCTGATCTGCCTCCGCTGGCGTCTGTCCACGCCGACTTGCCCCACTCCTTCTGTGGGAGTGATTGGAAGCTTTGAGATGAGCTGTCAGTACTGCGCTCAGCACTTCCAGAGTTGGGTTGTGGCAACTCAGAACCTCCAAGGAAGCCATCTAGAGCATCTAGAGCTTCCTGGGAAAGGAAATGCTCCAAGCTCTGATTCAGACCCTTTGATTGCTTAGGAGGGGTTTGCAGGAGGAGGTGGTAGGAAGGCAAAAAGTGTTAAAAAAATAAAAATCCAGGGCCCTGAATTTTGTTTTCAATATTTCTCTTTTCATGTGAGTATTTACTGATAGGCAAACAGATTTCTGTACAGACAGGATGGCCCCTTTGTATGTGCCCCCCACCCTTCCCCTAGGACTGGGTTTCCTAATGAATTATTAAATTAGATTATTGAGCATGCTGTGGCTTTGAACATGCACAGATTTCCTAATTACAGGTCACCAGTTGGGCTTGTAAGATACATTATTTTTTCGAGGTGAGCTTAAAAATCCATTTAAATTTTTACCTTAATGTTGAATCAATATTTAAGAGAAAAACTCTTTAACTATTGTTACAAAACTAGTGAATAAAATACCTAAAATAAATGAAATTACTATTTAAAACTCACGTTGAATAGTTTGATTTTTGTTTAAAGGTCAAAATAGAAACCCATCTAATTTTCAAGTTCTCAGAAACTGCTTAGAATAATCTCTCTTTCCTTATAGTACTCTGTGTACCTTCTTAGAAACCTTTTGGCACTTACATAATATACCTCTTAATGGAATTGTTTATGTGTTGTGCATTTCATCTGAATTTTAGAAGATTAAGTTTAAGCCTTGAGTTTTGTATTTCTTCCAGTGCTTTTCGCATAGTAGGTATTTATAAGTCTTTAATTCTTTAAAGTAGCTATTTTGAACCTCCGAAGAAATATTTGGATTGGTAAATGTTATAAGGATGTAGAAACAGGGAAAAGGGAAGAGTGATTAGAATATGGCCTTTCTTTCCCCCTCCCCCCCAGCCCTTCAGAATATGGCCTTTCTTGAAAACACACATATGCACACATGCACACACACACACACACACATACACACACACACACACACCCCACATTGAGGGCTTGGGGTCAACCTCAGCAAGCCATTTCTTTTTGAACTTCACCTACTATTTCAAAGGTGGTTTGGGGTAATGACAAGCACATACATACCATAATGTAAAAGTGAAACCTTGTAGATAATTTTATATGTGGGTCAAGGAAGTTGTTAAGACAATTTATAGGATGTACTCATTGATAATGGTAGGGAAAAATCTCTCTTAAATCTGCTATCAAACTAAATACTTTAAAAATATATATCCTTATAGCAATAATTTTCTCCACAAGAAAATGAAGGCAAATTCCTTTATATCCACAGCTATTATTTATGTATATTTAATCATAAGTTCAATGTTTATTATTTATTGTCATCTATGTATAGTGTACTGTGGGAAGACAAAGATGAATATAACATTGATGTTTCAAGTTTCTTATAGTCTTTTTTTCTTTTTGCCAGTACTAGGACTTAAACTCAAGCCCTGAGCTGTGTCCTTTAGCTTTTTCATTCAAGGATGGAACTCTACCACTTGAGTCACACCACACCTTCTGGCCTTGTGGTGATTAATTGAAGATACAAGTTTTAGGGACTTTGCTGCCTGAGGTATCTTCAAACTTTGATCTTCAGATCTCAGTCTCCTAAGTAACTAACTAGGAGTAGAGGCATAAACTAGCAATATTGGCTTGTTCCTTATCATCTTAAATAGGAACAATGTGTCACACATAACTAATGTGGAAATAGATATATAAATTATGTAAAAGACTTTTATGTATGTTACAGATTCTGGTGCTAGAAAGAAGATTTTAGAGAATTGTTGCTAGTTGAGCCAAAGGTCAGTTAAGCTTCTGAAAGATGCGACTGTTGAATAGAATTGGGGGTAGGCAGAGCCAAATTATGAAAATAGCCCAGATGCCCTTCAGTGGATGTATGGATCAAGAAAATGTGGTTTGTGTATATGTGTGTATGTATATATATATATATATATATATACACACACACACACAGATATGTGTGTGTATGTTGTATATTCTTATTCATCAGGAAAAAAATGATACATCATTTGCAAGGAAATGTATGTTCCTGGGCAAAATGATGCTATGTAAAGTAAAGTAAGTCAGGCTCATACGTGGAACTTAGATCTGAATTATAAGTATATATGTAAAGATATACAGGGTTATATGCATATATACAGAAACATATTAACAAGAGCATGGTATGTGTAGGGGAGGATTCCAGTGGTGTAACTCTCTTCAGTAACTATCTACAGTTTAACAAAATAAATACCAGGAAGCTGGAATTCATGTAAGGAAGTGAAGTCAAGGGGAGAGAGGGAGATGACTGGAGAGAGGAAGAGTGGACAAACACAATCATAACGTTCAAGCTATATATGTGAAAATTGAGGGGATGGATGGGATTGGGAAAGATGGGGAGAATTATGAAAAGGGGTGACAATGATCAAGATGTGTTGTCCTCATGAACGGATATGTTGAATTGAATCTCCTCTGTTTGACTACTTGAAAATAATATTCTTTTTTCAAAGAATTGGGGTAGGGTGGAGTGGGAGGAAGAAATGACATACATGAAGATAGGAAACCTTTGAGTTTCTCAGATAGCCATGTTTGGCTAGAGCAAATAATAGGTATCAGAAAATGGAAGTTAGAAGAAGGATTTGGACTTAACTTGTTGTGGAGGGACCATTAGATATTTCTATGTAGTAAAATGTTACATTTCATAGGGAATGACAGGCTCTTTTCTGGCTTGAGAATAATTTGTAGTTTCATCATAGTGTTTCACATTTCTTTGACATTCTACTTTCTTATATCCTTATGACTTCAGATAGTGCAGTTTTTATTTTTGTAATATCTGTCATTGGGGATTATGTTTCAACATGAGTTTTGAAGGAAGCAGTCAAGCCATGGCAGCTGTAGAGTCTTTTGATTCTAAAATTATGTGATTGTTTGAAATTGAAGTTTGAACTACTTGGTATGACTAATGTCTCATGGCCATTTTCTTTAGTGTTGAATGATAATTTCTACTTGAGGGAACAACTTATGGGCTTGGAACAATTTGTTAGCTTTGTTGAAACAAGAGGCCTAAGAAAGCCAGTTCTTGAATGGCTTCCATAGGGATGCTAGAGGAATATAATTCACTACATCTATTTAGACAATTGTTACTAGAAGCATTCCAGAAGTTAAAAGTAAGTACTAGGATGGTGATAAACGAGAGTGATTACATTAAGCTAGTAGCTATGATTCTAAAGTAGTTTTCTTCATAATGATTTTAAACATATATCACATATGTGTGCATGTTCATACATTATATGCGTACTACACTTTTGTATTTAGCATATTATTAGACATCTGTAGTTGTGTAATTAATTCAAACCTATTGAGTTCAAACTGAATTTATTGTACATTTTTTATAATGTTAACTAGAAGAAGCTGCCAATGTTTAGCCAAAAGTCCTTTTCCCTATAAGCCTTGATTTGTGGTGGTTGTCAGCTTCCTGAAACGCAGCAATCTATTGTAGTATAACCACTATACAAGCACAATCATCTCATGAGCACAAATGATAGTAAAATGTAGTAATTAAGTAATGATGGTTTGAATGTGAATACTGTTCTTAACTAACAAAACATATACCATGTATTTTTCAATAATATCTGTTTTAATAAATCACATTAATATCTCCAAAAGTTTAATAATTCTGGTTCGTAGGCCAATATAGGAGTCTCCAGTACCCCACTGAGTTAATAATTGCCATTTATTAAGAATTGTTGGTGTTAGCCAACACTACACTTTATACATTGTTTAGAATAATTTAATCATTTCAACAGTTCTATGAATTGGTCGACACTTCTTCGTTTACTGATTTAAAGAATTTAAATCTGTCCAAGAGAACAGAATAATCTAAAACCCTGATTTAAAATAGTGTTTTTTTAGGGTTTTAGCTTGATTAAGAACTTCTGGAGAGTTTGTTTTTAAAAACATCACTGGGCTACCTTCACATTCTGATTTAGTAGTGTGGGGTGGGTTGTGGATGTTAGAGACATTTCTGGTGATATGGCACTGGGAATACACCCATCAAGCAGAGGCTGGCAGACTTGTTCTCTAAAGGGCCAGATGGGAAGTATTTAGGCTTTGTGGGCTAAGAGGCAGAATCAAGGGTATGACAGTGGCAAGAAAATATATATATATGATGAAAACAGATACCTACAAGTTTTGAGCAGAATTTAAAATGTGGCAACATTAATTGAACACAGATTATTATAATACAGAGTGAAAAGACTGAAATTCTGTTAGGATAATACTTCACCTGATGGTGGTTCAACGGTACCCAGCCATGGGAATGGGTTTAGGTGTTTATCTGTTCATGCAGGTCTCTAATGCAGTTTTATGAGTTTCATTTTTGAAATATTTTTTCCCACACAGATAGTGTCAATTGTGTGCATACGTATGTGTTTTTGGTGATGTTGAATATTGAACCCAGGGCCTCGTGTAAACTAGATAAGCACTGTACTACTGAGCTATAGCCATAAGCCTGCACATGGGTTTGATGAGCCTATTTTCTGTATAAAAGCATTTGTAGAATCCTTTTATAGTCTTCTGGTATTTGCCATTTTGCCTGCAGATTAACCACTTCGTGAAGTGACATTTAAGATATTCCATTGTCTGGTGGTTATCTATTAATACTTTTGAAGGCTCTGTGGGAGTGCCTCAGTTGGATAATTAAATGAATTTTGAAATATGGAAATTTCCTTTGTACTTGTAGGGAGATCTGAAAAGCCACTATTGCAACTCTAGTTGCAACTTGCAAACCATATCTGTTAAAATTTTGTTATGTGCATGGATAAGAATATTTAACTTTTGATGATGCAGGCAGTATGTAGATCAGTTGTAGTATCTGATTTGGACAGTTATCAAAGTGTGTTTATTGCAGTGTTGTACACATTTCTGGAATTTCTCATATAAAGGCTGATTTTGCTTTGGCTTTTAAGCCAGATCCATTAGGAAACATCAAATGTACAGCAAAGGCTAATTTTGAAAGATATTTATTGTTGATCATACTGTTTGAAGGAAATTTCTTTTTCCAGAAATTTCATTTGTGCCCTGAGCCTTCAGGCATCTGGGTGATAAGACAAGTCAGGATATTGTTTTTATTTCTGGTGGAGATGCTCTGGGAGAGCGGATGGAGTTCACTGGTGATAGGACGAGTTCAATGACACACGATAGATTGAAATATGGTCCCCATAGAAAAAAACCTGTTGGTGAAGAACCCTAGACTTTTTACAAACCTTAGATGTGAAACACCTTTCTTTTTCACACACTTTGTTCTTCCAGACTTCTACTCCTCCTTATAGACTTTTGCCACTTCAGTTTTAACACATTTTAGCAGAGTTTACTTCAGGTTATATATAATTAGTTATATATAATTTTTGCTGTTATTGCCTGTGTGGACTTCCTGCATAGAGGCGGACTCTTCAGGCATTTGGAATTGACTTCTTGAAAAAGCAATGGCACTATCTCACTAGTATCTGTCAATGAACCAAGAGCTAAGGAAGGTCAGATAGGGTGCTGCATACCTGCAGTTGAAATTCCCAGTGGGCAGCAATCTGCAGATTCACAGGTTAGTGAGATTCCATCTGAATAAATAAGCTGGATATAGTGGCCTAGGTCTCTATTTCCAGCCATGCAGAAGGAATGGGTAGGAGGACCAAGGCTAGCCCCTTCTGGCAAACAGTATCTGAAAAATAACTAAAGGAAAACAGTTGGGGATATGGCTCAAGTTGACGAGACCTAGCAAGTACTTAGCAAGTCTGAGGTCCTGATTTCCAATCTCTGATTAGCCTTTAAAAACCTTGAAAGAATCTTTAAAAATCTTTGCCTTCTCTTTAAATTTTAATCTGTACCTCAAGTAGTTAGTGTCATTGAAGACAACTCCTTTTTTTTTTTTTTTTTTTTTTTTAATTTTAACTTAGTTTATTGATGTGGCACTATGGAATCAAACCCCAGGGCCTCATGCATACTAGGCAAGCACTACCTCTAAGCCAAATTCCTAGCCTCCTTGTGAGGTTTGTTGTTTTTGTTTTGACATGAGATTTTGTTGTATAGCTCGAGCAATCCTCCTATCTCAAGTGCTGGGATTATAGGTATGTGTGATCATCCTCAGCTGAAAGGCCATAGCCTTTATTTGTAAGTGTATATTTGTAGTCAGTACAATTTAATTCACCATGGATAGCTTTTTGTGTGTGCTTGGGTAATAAGTGAACCATTCAGGTTTGTTTTCACTTTGTGAAGACATTCTGCAGGGTGAGATAATTTTTAAAGATTACAATATTTCTTTGATGACTGCTTTCCTATGAGTAAAACATTGATGAATGTTTAGTCTGGTAATAATTATGTACATTGTGTTTTTCTAATATGATGTAGTGGTCATTGTATAATGAAATAACTTTCCATCCAACCCAGTAACAAAATAGTCCACACATACTTCAAATGACTTGAAAACATGACATTTGAAGTCAAGACAATCCTTAATTTATACTGGAGTTATAAATTAAATGTAAGTTGAAAACGTCACAAGTCAAAAATGCATATAAATAACTTCCTGACTATGGTAACAACACAGTACATTGTAGGTGATCTCTTGACATTTGCAATCTTTTGGCTGATTAAAAGTGACTGCTCACTGCCCAGCTTGAAGAGTATTACTGTATTATACTAACATTTACTAGATACAATTTTGGAAGATGAATTCAACTGCATGAATGCCTATTGGTTTTGTACTATGATAAAGCTGAAAGATCATAAGTTGGGACCATGCATACACTTTTCTTGCTTTGACCTGCTAGTCACAATGAAACACTCACTTCTGAGTAATCCCAAGATTGGGTTCCTTGGGCCTAGCTTCCTACATGGCAGAATTGGTGGAAGTAGAGTAGGGATACTTTCTTTCAGACTGGGCAAGTGCACACATTTGCCATAGGCAAGCTCATGGCAAGAGTTCATTCAAGTAAGTGGATGGCTGGAAAAATTCTATACCTTTTCTGCCTTCTCTTATGTCTTACAAAGTTGACTTAGCAATACTATACTAATATTCCATGTCTGAATTATGGAGGTATCTGAATTTGTAGTTCATGAGAGATTTCTGTTACTGTTGCTGAAACAGTATGTGCTAATTGTATTGCCAGTGGTTTTGTAGTCAAGTTGTATTGTTGCTTTTGAAAAAGTGATTTTTTTGTTTGTTTGTTTTGTGCCAGTCCTAGGTCTTGAACTAGCACTGTACCACTTGAGCCATAGCTCCATCATTTCCAGCTTTTTGGTAGTTAATTGGAGATAAGTCTCACAGACTTTCCAGCTGGGGCTGGCTTTGAATCATGATCCTCCATATCTCAGACTCCTGAGTAGCTAGGATTGTTTTTAAAATTAAGAAGAGAAAATTACCACATGCAACTAGTCCTCTCAGCTAACTACCTATGATGGTTAACTAATCATGGTTAACCTGAATTTTCAGTTGTCCAGAATGATATAAGAATTTTGAGGCAATGAGAAGAGGAGGGAAGGAGAGGAAGAGGAAGGAGAGATAAATCTTCTGCTTTTCCATAACTTGTATATTATATATTATCACCTTTGACAAGTTACTTAATTTTTTAATAGTACCATTTCATACTGATACTGTGAAGATAGTATCACTAGGATTGTGAAACAAAGTTAAAAATAGATTTCTAATAGGGGGGAGAAGCTTATTTCAAGAAGAACTAATACTAATTATAATTTGAAAAATTTGAAGCCCTGTTATTTGGTAAGGACTATATTGTTTCAAACTAAGATCTGCTGTGTTTTTCCTTTCCTTATTTTTTGACCTTTGAGCATTAAGTACATTTTCTAGAGAAAATAGTGGTATGGCATTTCAGAAGGTCATCAGAGTGCAACTGGACTGATAAATTATTTCTAAGGAGTACTTCTTATGTTCTAGGAAGTATTTTTACTAACATGAGAATTACATAGAATTCTTCAAAATTATATATGAAGGGATTGTACAGAATGATGGTATGAAACATTAAGTTTGTCATTTAAATTCTAAATTTTTATGATTACATAAACATTACATAAAATTATTTTGAGCAGTTCAACTAACTAGTAATTTCCCTTAATTTGTGATGCGATTACTTTTTTCCATAGGACAAAAGAAAACTGGAATTGTACTTTTATTTTAAAAGATTCCTTTCAAAGCTGTGAGAAACACAATTCCCCTTCCGAGAATTTGTCCGGTTTTAAAAGATATTTCTTTTAATGCTTCTTTTTTAAAGAAGGAATATTAAATTGTCCTTTTATTTTTAAGAAATTTTGTTCACATACATTAGTCGTACAACAGGTGTGATTGTGATGTTTCTGTACATGCTTATAGTGTGCCCCACAATCTCGCTCTTTCTGTCATTTCCCCTTTTGAAAAATACTTCCATTTGAAGATTCCTCCAATGATTTCATTTTAAAAGATGTAACTGGGCCGGGCGCTGGTGGCTCACGCCTGTATCCTAGCTACACTGGAGGCTGAGATCTGAGGATCACAGTTCAAAGCCAGCCCAGGCAGGAAAGTTCATGAGACTCATCTCTAATTAACCACCAGAAAACCCGAAGTGGCACTCTGGCTCAAGTGGTAAAAACGCTAGCCTTGAGTTGAAGAGCTGAGGAGCAGCACCCAGGCCCAGAGTTCAAGCCCCAGGGCCAAAAAAAAAAAGATGTAACTGATCATTATTTAAAAATCAAACATTAATGAGATATAAATGTTTATTTGCACTCATAAAATTATGAGCTACATCCAGTCAAAATACAAAATCAGAACAAAGAAAAAATTTGCATGGCTGGATTGAATTCCTTTTCGTTGCAGAAATGCATTGTGGGATAAGGCTGGTGTGATAGTAAGCAGAAATGAAAGAATAACAGCTGCCCACTGTGCCGCATTTCTGGCTTTTATTATGGTTTATATAAGCACTGTGAGTCAAATGAGGAACTCTAGACAAGATTAACCATACTAGGCATTTCTGCAAGTGACAGAATAAGTAGAGCAGGTTGTCACGTTTTCCACTTTTGAGAAGCTCAAATTCTACTGTAGGTAAGAAATAATATGAAAGAAATGAGTAGTAGAAACAGAAAAGGCTGTAATTTTAATTCCCCAAAGAGAAAACACAGACTTAAGAATTTGAATGAGAGCATAGGTTGTTATTTAATCTTTCCGCACCTACTACAGCTTCTTCGGCACGAATAAGCGCTTATTACATGCAAGGATCTTCAGGCTTTCTCTAGAATTTGTCTACTTGCTGAATTAAACAGCCAAAGCTAGAGAAGCTGTTCAGCACTGTATTATCCTTGTGATAGTATGGTGGAGACTGCTATATTTTATTGTTTTGTTTTTGTTTCTTTTTTAGTTCACATATTCAGGCATATAGGTAGTTGTTACCTAGTACAACTAGAGAGCATGATTGGATAAATTCATTCTTAAGAGCAAAACACAGTTTTTGCTTTGTAATCTGCACAAGTTATGTGTCTTTGAAAACATAGGTTTGGATTTACCTCAGTTCAGGTGCTTGTTTCCAGGCTACCTATGCAGTTTCTGATTTCATTAGTTAAAATGCAGAGAATAATAACACTTACTTCACAGGAAAGTTAAAGACATTACACAAAGCAATGTCCATGAAGGTACTAATTTACATTTCCAAAGCTGAAAATATAATCAGTTTTGAAAAACTTTATCTTGTACTCCGAAATAAAGGCAAAGAATAGAATACTTTGTATTGTACAACTTTTATCAAGCCAAGAAGTGAATATTGTTATGTAGCAGATTTTCCAAAGACACAACATTCACAGTCTTCTTGCACCAGTTTATCTTCTAGAACTGTGTCCCCTCTTTCTCCCTCTTCCCCTCCCTTTCCCCCCCCCCATCGGTCAATACTTCTAGTCTTTAAATCCTCCCAAGACAGTCTCTAGTTAAGTGAGTTAAGGAACCTTCAGGAATTAAGATGATGCCCCAGCCCCAACTATTGAATCATCCCAAAAATCATTCCTAACCTTTGAGACTGTATCCAGGGTCACACTGTATGGAAAAGAGATAAACCATCAGCCATTCTCAATTTCTGTTGTGAAAAATTCCTGGTTAACAGAATCTATGAGCATAGCAAAATGGCCTTTGGCTCCTGGGAATAAGTTTGAGGTGATATGTTATATAATAACAATAATTGGAACAGTTACCTAAATGTTAACATATTCTCAGTAAGAAACAGATTGCCATTAAAATTCATCAAAGCGAAGAACTACCTGCTGAATAAATGTTTACTGAGTTTTTCTGTAGCTTCAAATGAAGGTAGTCTAAGTAGCTTAGGCCTAGCCTTCTTTTGCCTAGTACATAGCATTCATTATTTTGGTTTTGTTTTTTTTTAACTTGTTTTTTTTTAAATTTTTTTTATTATTATGACAACAATTCCCTTGAGGAGTAATTAGTTGACTTTCTTAACAGCCAGGGCAGAAATAGGCATGTTGAAACATTACTGCAAGTTTCACCATAGCTTTATGATGCTGCTAGTTTGGCTAAGGAAAAAGTGTCACTCGATACTCTTAGATGTATAAATTAAAGTTTATATGTTTTTATTGGGCTAGTAAAACTTTTTAGGAACAAAAAGGTATCTATGTTGGTCCCCCCAACTGAAAATCTCACTGTTTGCAATAATCTTAGGGCTATAGCCTTAAGTCAATATATGGGAAAATTTGTTTTTAAAGCATATCTTTCCCATTGCTTTCTGGAAGCTGGTGGGATTTTTTTCTCTGTTGATTGCTACTGAGTGAAATCCTCTGTCACAAATGTACCAAGGGATTTCAGTTATATGCTGATTTTTTTTTCAAATAACAATTCTAATCATTTTTTTAAATTAAGATCATTACCATGATAAAAGTAGTCAAGGCTGTAATCACATTTAGGTTGCTTATGCCTTGAGGCTTTTTTGGGGTGTGTGTGTGTGTGTGTGTGTGTGTGTGTGTGTGTGTGTGTGTGTGTGTGTGTGTGTGTGTGTGTGTGTGTATGTGAATTATAAATGTAATTATATGTATAATTGTATACACATAAGCTATTGGTGGGAGGACACATGAGAAACTGCTAACATTGCTTCTAGGAGTTAGATAGGGAAAAGTAATGCTTACCAAAATAAAATGAAAACTAAAAAGAAAAATTATTGGTATATATTGTGAGCAAGGGAGGCTTGAGGTATGTTATATCCATCTTGGTTTCTTTAGCATTGGCTAGAGTGGTTGGTGATTGGTAGGCACTTCATTCATATTGGGAAAAAATAGAAATGTGAGTAAATTTTAAGTTACCATAATTTATCAGTTATTTTATGCATAGCATACCTTATTTTTTCTAGGAGGTCTGTTTATACTTGTGTATCAGTTTAGGTCTAAGCAGAAGACTATTGATACAATATGTTTATATATATATAGACTGAGGGAGTAGTGATTTTGACAGGAAATATGCCTTCTGTTTGTTGCTCATACAGCATTTTAGTGCTCCTTCCCCAGTCCCAACTCTCAATTTGGCAATGCTGTATGCAGCCTGATGTTACCTTACATATGTACAAGGTTGTACCCAAGGGAAGGACTCTAAAATTATAACACTAGAAGCATATATAGGTTGCTGGCATATCTGCCCAGCCAATATTGCCCTTAAACCCCACCCCACCCCACCCAATACATCATATGCTAGAATTAAACAAATCCTCCTTAGGGAAGAAATAGGCATCTCACAGCTTATTACCTTGAAAATAAGCCAAAAGTAAATCTCTAAGAAGAAAAGGGGGACTTTTTTTTTTTTTGACACTGGAATATCTCCAGGGCGAGAGGCTTATCTTTATTATAACTTATCAATTTCCTTTGCTCAGAAAAAATCCCAACTTTATAGGAATGCCAAGAAGTCTAGGGAAAATTGTCTTCCCACACAGTAATTTAAACAGGGGACATTTATGGTAAAGCGTTTAAACAATAATAGAATGAATATGAAAAGCGAACAGCAAACTATAAAGGGTAATCTAGGCCTGAGGGAATATGTCCAAGGAAGGAGAAATTCCTTGGAAAGGCAGGTTTTGACTGAAATAGTTCCAACTCAAGATAGCAGAGAAGTCCATTGGGTTGCCCAGGCTAGAGATGAACCACTGGCGTTGGACCTGCATGAACATTGCTTTGGAGAGCAAGTTGGCAGACAGCGCTGGGAGGGCACACAGAGAGTTGACATACAGAGGAAGTTGAGGCACTCGGGCAGAGACTGCTAGAACTCCACCACTAGAGAGTCTTCAGGAATGGAACACATTTCTGTGTACAGTTTAAGTCAGAATGGCCATGGGTGGCCATACAAGTCCACTGGTATGCGTATTTACAAAGATAAGGAAGTGGTGTGGGAAACAGTGACTTGATATTATTTTTCTCTACAGAACTGCTATCTGAGTTGAAGGGGGCTCGGGGGATGGGTAGTGAAAGTCATGACTTATTGGCACTGGAGAAAATCATGTAGGTTGAACAGGAAGGAGATTAACTTTGTAGCCATTATCCTCCATAGACAAAGCTTTAATCAGACCATCTACAAAGGGAAAATACCTAGAGTCCAACTGTATTTTTACAGATCAGTCTCTAAGAGTGAATGGAGCTGAGGGACAAATTAGGATAACTGATGTAATCTGTTGCTTGGATTTTACTTTTTTTTTTTTTAGTTCAGTCATGGGGCTTGAACTCAGCCCCTGGGCATTGCCCCTGAGCTCAAGGCTAACACTGTGTCACTTTCAGCCACAGAACCACTTCTGGCTTTCTAGTGGTTAATTGGAGGTAAGAGTCTCAGGACTTTCCTTGGAGTTTATTTTGATAAGCATCATGTTATAGGGTCATATGCACATAGTTATTGAGCCCCTGTGATCTTCTCCTAAGTATATGCTCCTTAGTTCTCACTTTGTGAATGTTTAGACTGCTATTTAATTAATCATGCCCAAGTGTAATTATTTGTCTTTTACTGTCCATTGGGTTTGCTTGTAGATTTATAGGCACATTTTAATTATTACAAATGAGGGAAACCATGCAGCCTGTGTTTTTTGGGGTCTGGCTTACTTCGCTTAGTATAATTTTTTCTAGGTCTTTGCGTTTCCTTAGAATGGGGCAATACCATTCTTTATAATGGAAGCATAGAATTCATATATATCATATTTCCTTGATCCATTTGTCCCCTGAGGGGCATTGGGGTTGATTCCATATCTTAACAGTGGTAGACAATGCTACAATGAACAGGGTCTCATGCTGGTGGATTTAGTGTAGTCTGGTTGAAAAGAGTTTTTTTTTTTTTTTTAATTGTACTGGTTGCAGAGGTTTTTTTCCTTTCCTTTTTTCTTTGGTTTTTTTTTTTTTTTTTTTTTTTTCCCCCTTCTGTCACTGTTTTTGATTCTGTCCCCTTTGTCTTGTATATAAGCTTATCTGATTTGGGGAGTGGAAGGGGAAGTACAGAAATGGTGGGACAAAGGGTGAACCAATTTACCAGTAAAACCCACTAGACACTGTGTTGGAAATGAACCATACATTTGGGGGGAAGAGAAGGAGGGGACTGGGAGAGATCGAAGAAGGGGCTGAGTCTGTTCCAAAGGAAACGTACTTATTACCTGACCTGTGTAACTGTAATCCCTCTGTATCCCACCTTTACAATAACATTTTTTAAAATTAAACTAATAAAAAAAGAGTCTCAGAATTTTCCTGGCTGACTTCAAACCACATTCCTTATATTTCAGTCTCCTGTATGGCTAAGATTCCAGGCATGAGCCCCCAACATGCAGCTTATTACCTTTCTTTAGTTACACAGAGAGAGATTTTATTTTCACACATGTTTACAATAAGCTCCAATCATTCTCACCTCTGTCTCTCTTCTTACCCTCCTTCCCAAGCGTATTTCAACCATATCATTGTTCAAAATACCTTTCAAAATTATTTACCCTCTATATACTTTTGGTGTATAATAGATTTTTTATAATAGCTTTATGTTACATTTTTTGTTTAATTTCTAACTTTAATTTTTGTCGGAATTATCATATTTTATCGTGACTCTAAAATTGCTTTTTGATTTCCTTAGCAGTACCTTGAATAGTATTTCTTTTTGGACTCATAAGTGTTAGTAAGGCCAGTATTATTTTTAATAGATTTTTAGAATTCTTAATGTTTTGCTTTTAAAACTCATCTATCACATTTTATGACTCTTTGTCCCTGTCACTTTTCTCTGCTTGGCATTTTATTACCCAGAAAAGTTGGTGTTGCCTACAAATTTATAACTTTCATTGTTTATTAGATTACAGAATGTGATTGTTTTACATCAATCTCTCTCTTAATGAAATAGTTCTCTGTGTTTCTTCTACCCCATTTATTTAAGCTTTATATGTCAGTCTTCAACGCGTCATAATAAAATCTTACCAAGTATGATATTTTCTCCCATCTTTTTTGTGGGTTTTTTATTTGTTTGTTTTTGTTAGCTTGAATATGGTCTAATAAAGAATTTCTTTTGGTGGTGATGGTACTGGGGTTTGAATTTTGGGCTTCACATTTGCCAAACAGTTGGTGCTCTACTACTTGAGCCATGCCCTTGCCAGCTCTTGTTCTGATTTTTTTTTGTTATTTGAGACTTTAAAGCTCAAAGTAAAAACTACCCCCAGACATTCTCTTTTAACTTACCTCACTTTTGAAAATTCCCATAATTTAAGGGCTTCTCTTCTTAAAATTTTATTTTTTCTTCTTGTCTGGTTTTTCTCCACTGTCTACTATGTCCTGGAATCTGGGACAAAACTTGGAGGGAAGATATCCTTTACCATTGAATCCTAAGTGTCAGAAGTAATCATCACAGGCATGTACTCGAGTAGTATATATCCACTCTGGGAGGAATGGATGTGCACTGCTAAGATGGTAATCCAAAATCAACGTATTAATAATCTTGAGGGCTGAGGAGAGTGTAAGACTTAAGACACATAGGAAATGAGAGATTGAAAACATTAGGAATAAGGCATTGTTCTGAAAGAATTCTGGTGATAGACTACTGATAGCTGTGAGGTTTTAGTTTGGGTTTATAGGAACCTGACAGGTACAAGGAGCTCTAGAACTAGGCAAATGTATTTCAAGTAGTTCCTTCTGTGTTGAGAGAGTTTGTATGGTGAATGTAATTAACTTACCTGTACAGAGTGACGTTTGAAAGTACATAGTTTTTACTTGCTAGCATCTTTTAGAGCTACTCTTTTTTTGTAGAGGTCATTCAAACAATTCTTCAACATGGAGCTATTTGATACATTACATTTTGACCAACATTATTCTAGTTTAGTACTTGGTTTCCTTTTAAAAATGTTTAACATGCCCTGTGCCGGAATGGCTCAGCCACTTAGGAGGCTGAGATCTTAGGATAGAGGTTTGAAACCAGCCTGAGCAAGAATGTCCATGAAACTTTTTATTTCCAAAAAAGCTGGAAGGTAGACCCTGTGGCTCAAGAGCACTAGCCTTGAGCAAAAAGGAAAGAAAAAAACTCAGAGCCCTAAGTTTAAACTACTGGACTCAAATACACACACACACACACACACACACACACACACACACACTCACACACACACACACATACACACACACATCCAGTAATATATACAGTAGAATATTCTTCACTTTCAAATGTAAACCATGGTTAATATGGAAAAAATGTTGAAGGAAATGTAAAGCCAGTATATTTAATGATAATGATGATCTTACATATTTCTAGTCAAGTTACTTGAATATTATTAAACAAGTCTCATTTTCCTATCCATTTGTCTTCAGTATTTTAAAAAGGGCCTAATAACTGTAAAATTTTTAGACTTATTAAAACTGTTGTTACAATAAACAGTTCTCAGTAAAAATTAATTTGAGTTTCTAGTTTATAGAGGAGAGAGGTTGAAATAAAGAGGCTGATGTCAAATGGCATATACAGTTGATTATAAGAGAAAAAAGGGTTAGGAAGGTTATTTGTAAAGTCCCGCAGGAAAGTACAACTGTTATTTTGTCTTTAACAGAATGATAGCAGCTGGCAGGTTGGGGTTATCAGAAGTTGCAGTCCAATTTCATCCTAATGTAAGAAGGTCTAAAATGTGGCAGTGTCCAAGATGAGTGCGTAGATGAAGGAGTAATGCGTAGGAGGGAAGATGGCATGTGTAGCATCACGACCCTCATCCTCATTCTCTGACCATTTAGTCAGAGAAGGTCTGTGAGTAGCTGTGGGAAGGACAGAGAGCGAGGAACTGAGGAAGAACCAGAATGAATGTTAAGACTGTATTTAGAAGCTAAGAACAAGTTCATGGACCTTGGGAGAGTCCATTGCTGCAGTAGGCAGTAAGACTGAGAAGGCTTTGGCTTTGTAAAGGCATTCAAGGCCTTTGCCTGAGAAATTTTGATAGTTTAGAGGACTTGGTTACATTGTAGCTTTAGTTAGAAGCAACTAACTGGTTACAAAGTAGCAGACTCAAGTAATGACCGAAAGTCAACTTTCTCTTAGTCCTTTGAAGTCCTTTTCTTTTCATAAGACAAATTGTCTTATAAGAGGAGAGAGTAATACTTTCCCAGCTGGGCTATGACTCAGTAGTATAGCAATTGTTTAGTATGTCCAAGACCTGGGTTTTGATCACTACCACTGCAAAAATTAAGACTAACAAATATATTTATTACTGAAACATCTCAAGGAAATTTATCCATTTCTTTCTCTGTTTTACTGCCCCACTAAAGAGATACTGGCTTACATGAAAAATAATTTGGGTGGTAAGGATTCACAACTGAGACTTACTCTCATAGTTTGATCACATCCAAAAATAATAACCAGGTTCAGAGAACCACTGGAGATTTAATCCTGGGAATTATCGGCTGCAATGTTAACATACATCATTTAAAATAGTGATCCAGGTTGATCTCAAGCACAAGTGATCCTCCTACCTCAGCTTCTCAAGCACATCCTATAGCATGAACCCTTTTTTTTAGTTAATTAATTTCATAATTATTCCTGTCCTGGTGAGACGTAAGGGCAGTTGATGAGTGAGGAAGAAGTGTCATTGGATGGAAAATTGCTCCATGAGACAGCACTCCTGACTCAGTTCTTCTCTTTTCTAGTATGGTCTTTATACAAGTTATAATAATTCCTGTACACTTAAGATGCACAAATTTTGAATGCATTGTTAGGTATTTGACAAATGTACTCACGGTATCAATACTCCAGTTACATTACATAAAGGTTTAAGTGCTGACCTCTTAGTGAATTTAACATGTTCAGTATCTGATTTGTGTTCAGTTGTCTCTGGATAAAGAACTTAAGGAACTTTGTTCTAAACGTTTTCTCATCATTAATAGGCAAATCACTTTCCATAAAGAAACATTTTTTTCCTGACTAGGATTTTTTTTGTTTATTATCATTATTAAGTAGTTGTATAAAGGAGTTACAGGGCTGGGAAAGTGGCTCAGTGGTAGAGCGCTTGCCTTGCATACATGAGGCCCTGGGTTCGATTCCTCAGCACCACATAAGCAAAAAGAAAAAAGCCAGAAGTGGTGCTGTGGCTCAAGTGGTAGAGCGCTAGTCTTGAGCTGAAGAGCTGAGGGACAGCGCCCAGGTCCCACTACCGGACCCAAAAAAAAAGGAGTTACAGTCTGTAAGTCAGGTTATGCGTACAATGCTTTGTGGTCCTTCGTTTTTCCCAATTATCCCCCTCCTGTATCTCTACCCTCATTGAATAGAATGGAATTTCTTAGAATATGTTCTATGTAGATGTCTCCTATTGCTATATAAAATATGTTTAAAATAGTTGTAATAATATGTATCATGTTTATAATTATTACATTTGAATTAATTATCAAATCTTTAAAAACCTCAAATTTGACTTTTTAATATGTCAAATATCAACAGAAACAAGGTAAAAAAACTCTTTAGGATCCTCAATAATTTTTATTAGTATAAAAATGTTTTGAGAGTCTGTGGGCTAGAGGAACCAATATATACTTTAGGAGCATTGCTTCATAATCCAAATGGACAGGTCTTGGCTTAAAGCAGAACTTTGAATAGGAGGTTATTGTTTTTTTTTTAATGACAGCATTAAAGATACATAGTTATCACACTTAGTATTATTTGAAGTTCTCGTCAAGTTCCTCTCTTTTTCCTTTTTCTTCTTCATTCCTCCTCCTCCTCCTCCTTTTTATTGCCATTGGTGGTACTGGGTTTTGAACTCAGGGTTCGTGCCTACCAGACGAGCACTCTACATTTGAGCCATGCTTCCCAGCCCTTTTGCTCTCAGGACTTTCTGAATACAATCTCACATTTATGCACAAGCAATGTTATTAGTAATGTCGGTGTAACTGAGATAACCAGAGTTTTTTATAGATGAAGATGGGGATCTCTCAACTATTTTTTTTGCCCAGCTAGACTTTAGCCACAATTCTGCTGATCTCCATAATCTTTTTTTTTTTTTTTTTTTTTTGTCAGTTGTGGGGCTTGAACTCTGGGCCTGGGCACTGTCCCTCAGCTTTTCAGCTCAAGGCAAGTACTCTACCTCTTGAGCCACTGTGCCACTTCCAGTTTTCTGAGTAGTTTATTGCAGATAAGATTCTCACCCCGGGCTGGCTTTGAACCACTATCCTCAGATCTTAGCCTCCTGAGTAGCTAGGATTACAGGTGTGAGCCACTGGTACCCAGACTGATCTCCATAATCTTGAATAGCTTGGATTACAGGTGTGGCCCAGGAGGTCTAGTTTGAAGTCATATTATTTTGAAAGTTTTACAAATCTTCAATAAAGGAGGCAAAAATGAAATTAAATATTTCTTACAAAGTATATGATTTCTTTGTGGATGTGTAGGTTTTCTCAACTACTGTTTTCCTAAACAAGCTTAATAAAGTATATGAATATTAAAAGGTTGTTCAGTAATAATCTGGGATATCCCTGGCACTTAAGTAGTTATAGAGTAAACATTTCATATTGAGTTAAATGGATAAAGGTTTGTTTAAAACTTATGGTAGGGCTAGGCACTGGTGCTATTCCTCTAATCCTTACTACTGAGAAGGCTGAGATCTGAGGATCATGGTTTGCATCCAGCCCCGGTAGGAAATCTGTAAGACATCACTAACTACCAAAAAGCTGGAAGTAGATCTATGGTTCAAGTGGTAGAGTGCTAACCTTAAACAAAAAAAGCTCAGGAACCACTCAGGCCCTGAGTTCAAGTCCCTGGACTGGCACAAAACAAAACAAAAATGTGAAATAGTGCAGAGTCCAGTGACACTTTAGGAGGTATTGGGCTGTTTAGTAAATATAATGGGCCTTTTGTACATCAGTGATAGTTGGGTGTGCTTTTACTGTGTAACATTCACTGTGTCTTAAGGTTGGTGAAGTTCCTAAAATTTCTTTTTATGTTAACAGATAATCTCAGTGATACGCTAAAGAAACTGAAGATAACAGCTGTTGACCAGACTGAGGATAGTTTAGAAGGATGTTTGGATTGTCTGCTTCAAGCCCTGGCTCAAAATAGTAAGTTTTATAATGTTTACTCTAATTCCAAATGAAAAAGAACCAAATCAGTAGCCATATAGAAGTCATTACACAGTTAAGCACATAACCGGTATTTGCATTAATTCTTCTCAGTTCTACTCCTGAATAATCAGATTGTTTTGACTATGCCTCACCTACCTCTTATCTACCTCCCTCCCCTAATACCCACCCAAAAACAGAGGACTGAAAGCCAAACTGATCCGCAAAGAGTGGAGGAAGGGATTGGTGGTAATGACATTTACACCAGTGCAGAGAAGTCTGTGATTCCAGTCCTGACACACAGACATCATAGTTACTTTTCTCTTAATACTACACTTGTGCTCAAAGACCCAACTGATACGTAGGAGAATGGGGATGAGACGAGGAAAAGTAGAAGAGGAACTTCAAATACTCCACTTGCCTATGGTCACCTTTTAAGATAATTTTATTTTAAACTTAGATGTATGCATAGGCAAAATTAGGCAGAACTATCAGTAGTGATCCAAGTATTCCTTGAAACTTAGGGAAGGTTTGACATTCAGTGTTGTGGTACATAATACTACAAATAGTCATCACAAAGTTGTTTATTGATTAACACATTACATTTTACATTCAATTTAACACATTTTTGTTAACTAATTTCCCTCAGCACCATAGGTAGGTATAAAATGATTTTCAGTTGTTGCCTTAATTTTATTTGATTGTGCTGTATTTGAACGTAGTGATGCCTTTCTTTTATCCTGTGGCCAGTTATGTAGCTGATAAAATTTTAAGGGAGACTATACATTGTTTCTTATGTTCTAGCATGTTGTTCCTATTTCTTTTTTATTAAATTTATTCTTTATTTATAAATAATAAATAATAAAAACTGACTAGAAATTTTAAAATAACTGATTACAGTATTCTTTATTCACAAAGCACATTTAAAATTATCCTGGGTTAGGCAGTTTTTCATGTCACTGTGATAGAAACAAATGAATGGAGGAAGTTTTTAGTTCGGCTCACAGTTTCAACCTACCTTAGCAGCAGATGTGGAGCAGACCTCTTCATCTCATGGCAGCCAGAAATCAGCAATTTAGAGAGAAAGAGATACATATATATAGAGAGAGAGATGGGAGGCCTGGGTATAACCTTCAAAGGAACGGCCCAGTGACCTTCTGTAACTTGTCCCATCCTGCTAAAATGCCTACCTCCTCTCAGAAAAGCTCTGCCAGCTGAGCAAGGACACATGCTCTGCACAGGAGCCTGTGGGGTCATTTCACATTGAAACCATAGCCTTTGAACTTAATTTCTCTTAACTTTTGACATGTATCTTGCTATTTAATCTTACAGATAACAGAGAAGGGAGCCAAAGATCAATAGGAACATGTCCATAAGGCTCAAGATGGTAAAGAAAAAGGAAGGAAAGGAGAAATGTCTACATCTGTCCTTTCTACTATAATACAAACATGTGACTATTCATCTTTAATAAAGTTTACAATGAAATTTCTTAGTTGCACTCTTTTTTTGATAAGTACTTGAGCTGATAAAGGGCTTGCCCTTCGTAAGCCAGTGCTCTGCCAACTGAGCCAAGCCTTCAGCCATTTTTACTTTAAGTTGTATTTTAGATAGTGTGTCATCTTTTTGCCTGAGATATTAGCATACTCATCTCCTATACCTGGAATTATAGTTGTGGATTACCATATCCAGACTATTTGTTGAGATGAGAGTTTCACCAACTTTTTACCCAGACTGGCTTATCTCCATCTCCCTTGTATCTGGGATTACAGGTAGGGCCACTATGCCCATACTGCAGGTGACTTCTTTTGAGAATCACAAATGTAACCTATTTTCATGACTACAGAAAGTTCTTTTAAAAGGCATTGATCTAGAAATGAAATTACAACTAAAAAAAACCACCAAGTGTCTATAATGTAGGCAACTTTACATAATAATAATTATCTGAAGTAAATTATCTCTTTCGTTCTTTGAAGGATTATTTTATGTTTGATTTGTTTTCAGCCTCCTGTTACTTTGTTTTGTTAGGAAAGCATTTTTAAAGGGACCATTTGCTTTAAAACTGGAAGGTCATAGCCAGGAATTGGTGACTCACACCTTCAATCCTAGCTACTCAAGAGGTTGAGATCTGAGGATCATGGTTTGAAGCCAATCCAGACAGGGCTATGAGACTGAGATTCTTAATCTCCAATTAACCACCAAAAAAGCTAGAAGTGGGACCTGTGGCTGAAGCAATAAAGCTCAGGGACAGTGTCCAGACCCAGAGTACAAACCCTACTAGACCAGCACACGCGCGCGCACACACACACACACACACACACACACGGAAGGTCATGAAGGTGACTTCCTCCTTGGTCATATAGAGAAGATTGCTAATCTTGTATGGGAGAAAAAGACAAAATTGAAGAAGGGAAATGACATAAGGAAGCAAAAATTTATTAACTTTTCAAGAACAGACTGAAAAAAAGCACTGAGAAGTATGTAACTACTGGTTAAATTTTGGATCAATTTGAGGGCCTGTTCATCAAACTTTTTTTTATTGAAAATTGTCCTGGGAAATCTTAGAGCTACCCAATTCCAGAGTGTTTAATAGAAATGAGAAAAATAGCAACTACTTACTATTAAGGAAAAGAGCAAAAGAAATATCTTAACAATCTGAAATAAAATTTGTAAATATTCTCACGTGTAAGATTACTTATGCAAAAGATTTAAAGGCACTCATGTTTGGTCTTTGAGCTGTAGTTGTCACTGGAGCTTGTGCTCTGGTCTGGGTCTGTGTCCATGTAGTCTTTGCTGTAGCTCCTCTGAGCCAGGTCTTACTTGACTATTTACAGAATGAAAGACAGGTTTGCTTTGGCAGAATACTGTTTGTATTTGAACTCTTAGTTAACAAAATAAAAAGTATTTTTGCTGAGATAATATGCTGTGAAATTGCTCTAAGATACTAAATTTTATATTTCTTAAGAATAGTTCCATATTTTGTTAGTAAAGAGGAAGATAAGCTGGGTGCAGTGGTTCACGCCTGTAATCCTATCATCTCTGGAAACAGATCTGAGGATTGCAATTCAAAGCCAGCCCAGGAAGAAAAGTCTGTGAGAATCCTATCTGCAAATAACCACCATAAAGCTGGAAGTGGAGCTGTGGCTCAACTGGTTGAGCATTAGCCTTGAGCAAAAAAGCTCAGAGATAGTATCTAAGCCCTAACATCAGGCCCAGAAGCAGCACACACACAAAAAAGAAAAAGATAGCCTTCTTTTCCTTGACATATAGACTAATGTATTTACTTTATTTTTATTTTATAAAATTAGCATCTTTTAAGCCAGAAAAATAATATACCAGTAAGATGTGTATTTTCTACAGTTGTTTATACTTCAGTAAAGTGATTGGTCCATTGCCACTCTGTTCTCTTAAAAAGTAAAATTATAACACATTTAATTTAGATAAAACTATAGTTGCTTTTTTTAAATAGAGACCTGGTTTCATGAGTCTTAGTGTGAGATGTCTTAATTTTAAAAATCACTGTTTACATGAAAATTGCACCTAATAAACAGATTCTCCATCTTGTAAAATATTAGATGGTAATATGTATAATGGAAATCTAAATTAAATTTTTTATTTTTATAACCCACTAACTTTGTCATTAGAAAGAATATTTCTGTAAAATGTGGTTTTTTTAATATCTATAATATCTTAATTGTGCATTATAAATGATCATAATCTGAAGTTAGAATTTTTACTTGAATAGAGTAGTTCCTTCCTTTTAGCCTTCCTCTCTTCTTTTCCACCTTTCCTCATTAAATGTATTATGTATGTTAATATTAAGAGGTAAGAGAAGATTTGAATACTGGAATGAATTTTAAGCAAGCATTTTTCTGTAACTCACTGATCTAACTTAATAAGAAGCATTCATTTACTCATACAAACACTCCAGATCTCACTTTTAAAATGTTTTAGTAAATACACGAAGGCTACCAGCCAAGAAATCAGCCTGCTTGTTCTGTCTCCTGATTCACATCACAGGGAAAGGATTCTTAGTAAATACTGCACCGTTCTAGTATGGTTACACTGTCATGCTTACTTGAAAATTTAAAACAATATTCTACCTATTGTCTCAGTCACTTTGCAGGAAAAAATGAGTTACATAAAGGCCTAAAGACAAGAAAAATTGCCCTTCGATTCATCATAAAATTTCTGTTAATTCTATTTTACTTTTAATTGTGAGACACATGTCCCTTTTATTGAGGGAGCCATAAAACAATGCCATCACACCAGCAATTTTAATTGGCTTTCTTTCTCCTTACCTCATTTTCTTCCTTTATTTTTTTAAATTTTATTTTCTTGTAAAGATGCTGTACAGAGGGATTACAGTTACATGAGTAAGGGAATGAGTACATTTCTTGTCCAGCATTGTTACCCCCCCCCTTTGTTGTTCTCCCACTAGCTCTTCCCTCCCCCACCTCCTTCCCTTCTCCCTCCCCCATCCCCCCATTTCCAGTACAGTGTCTTGTGGTTATCATTGTTGCAATGGATCATCTTGTGTTCTTGTTTCAGCATTTTGTTATTCCCCTTCCTCTCCCCAAATTAGACAAATGTATATACAAGATGCAGGGTACCGAAATCAAGTACAATGACAACAGGAGGAAGAACATACAAAGGCAACAAAAAAATTTTCTTTAGTATCTAACTTTAAACTTGTCATTGGCAGTCCCTTATTTCTATGAATCATGCAATTGTTTTTTTTTTTTTTTAATTTTTCTTTTTTTTGGTCGGTTGTGGGGCCTGAACTCTAGGCCTGGGTGCTCTCCCTCAGCTCTTCAGCTCAAGGCTAGCACTCTACCACTTGAGCCATAGCGTCACTTCCAGCTTTTTCTGCTTATGTGGTGCTGAGGAATCGAATGTAGGGCCTTTATTTTTTATAGGATAACTTTCTAACACAATATAAATTGATTTTTCTTTTGCTTATATCATAGTAGCAATTCACATGGTAAATTCTTTATTTCCTAGCCTTTATACTATTTTCACCATTTAAAGCATGCATTTGTTCTGTTGGCTTCCCTGTAGACTACCACCTAAGCATACACAGCTGTTTATGTAGATTACCTCATGTATCTTCTCTAAATGCTTTTTAATTTGCTTTATGCCTTTAATATTTCTGAACAGACTTACTTTCATTAGCAAAGTTACTACCTCAGGAAGGGACTTTGAAACTTACCAGCTGTATTTTTGTAACCTATTGAATCTATGATAATTGATTGTGGAGTATTGTTGGTGTTCAGGGAAAATAGTATTATATTTTGTTTTTTCTTAGCCTTATGTAGATTGGACTTTACCCTTTGATCTTATTGTCAGATGTGGCACCAGAGTTGCTTCATTTGCAAGCTGAATTTATTCTTTTACCTTCTTTACATTTATTTTGTATCATGCTTTTTAGCTACTTTGTCCGTTGTTCATAAAGTATCATTAGCTGATTCTTTGGTATCATTAGCATCAGCAATTAGCATCAGCAATTAGCATCAGCAATTAGCATCAGCTAATGATACCATGGATGCAGTTTTTACAAAATAAATGTAACACTTGATGAATATATGTAATCCTCTTCTGAACTAAAGCAGTCGCCTTAAAACGTCTTGACTAAAACTTCAGATTCCTCGATTACCTTATGATGTCCACCTAAATCTGAATCTTTCTGCACATTCTCCAAAACTCCTTCCAGAGTAAGGATTACCAAATAAAGTCAGCTAACAAGAATCTATGCTATATTAGAGGGGGAAGTTAATATCCAAATCTAGTCTATTCAGCTTTGAGAGTTCTGGGTGATACCACGCAATTAAAATTACATTTTGAAGGGAAAACTCTTACCCTGGTTAGAGTTTCTTGGGTACCAACTTTCCTGATAGCAAAGTTCTAAGATCTAGTCATAGACTGGAGTATTGGTTACTTAAAAGTACATAGGAAGCCAGACCTGTTGGTTTTCACCTATAGTCCTTAACTTGGAGTGGAGGGGCTTTGTGCTGAGGAGAGTGTATTGGATGGGCACAGAAGTTGGAAACGGAGCATGACTGCATCTTCAAAGGGTGAGGAGACAGGTGAGGAGAATGCCATTTAGGAATGACTGAATTATTACTGTGGTATGCTTGGTGACGAAAAGTAAGAGTTGTAAGGAAGGGAGGTTAGATCTTGTGTAGAAATAAGAATCCTGTGAAGTCAAAGGACACACCAAATAGCTCCTTAGGTCTCTGCAGACGCTCAGGCTTTTGAACTAAAAGCCTTGGTATTCATCTGTTTATTGTTACTAGGTAAGGAAACTAAATATATATGTTAAATAGTGAATTTCAGGAGAGACACATAAAAAGGTTTCAAGGAAGAAAAAAAATACTAGCTCTTAATTTTTTTTCTCCTAAGCAAAAACTATTGTGAAGCAGTTAGCAATAACAGAACCCCATAATCTAGTTAAAGTATCTTTAAACCTGTGCAGATATGAAAAGTAAAAAGTTTCAAGTCAGAAATTTATAATCTACGTGGAAGATTTGAAGTTAGAATTAACCAGAAGAAATTGAAGAACACTACAGAATCCCTTTAGAAACAAATGTTAAATTACAAGTTGCCAAAAGAAGAATAGAGGTGATTTAAAATAAGGGGAAGAAAAGATTAAAAGCAGATGGAAGGGTGAAAACTTAAAAAGATCATTAAGATCAAACATATTTAAAAGATCCAACATACATGCAATTGGAGTTCTTAAGTGGACAGAAAAACAAATAGAAGTAATATCTAAAGCTTTACTTTGTAGAAGTAAAGGAAGACTAGAATATACATGTATATGTTGAGAGAGAGAGAGAGAGAGAGAGAGAGAGAGAGAGAGAGAGAGATATAGAAAGGGCCTACCAGTTACTGGTGAAAATTGCCCTGGAATGCTTAAGTTGAAATTCAGTACAGTAACATTTTCAGACTTTAAAGATAAAAATAATTCACAGAAAAAAATCTTTTGGATCTCTGTGCTAAAAGATCAAGTTACTTGAAAAAGAAAGGAAATCAAATTTGCATCAGATTCTACACAGTAATATGCATTTTACTGTATTATTTTATGGGGGCTTGTAATGCCAAATTCCTAAAAATCTAAGGAAGAGCTTAGATTGTAGTTCAAATCTGGAAAGTGCTAACAGAATTTTAGGCAGTGCTAATGTTTTGTGCTCTATAGGTCTTCAGCTGATCGGATGAGGCCTACCCATATTATGGAGGGAAAATCTCCTTTACTCAAAAAGCTATTATCTGTTCATTATATCCAAAACCATCATCACAGAAATGTCCAGAATGCTTGACTAAATACCTAGGTACTGACACAAAGTTTACCATGACAAGCGGAATGCACACTTGTTGTGAAATAACAAAATATTGTTTAGCATAAAAGCTATGTGTTGTGATAACTGCCTACAGTCATTAGAATGATATTACACACAAGAATCTATAATTGATTTTACTGTGATGTCTCATGACCTACTTCTTAATGCTTATTGCAATGCCAACTTGAGGCTCTAAAAGGCAGAGAAATGTTTTAGAAATAAGAGCATATGGATTCAAAGTCTAGTTTGGGGCACATAATGTTCTGTTAGGTGAATTTATTTTGTAATTTTTTTCCTCTTGTAGATGAGTGTTAGACCTTTTCATTTCACTAAAGGAGCAAACTGTTTTCATTTAGCTCATAATAACTTAGTAATGGATTGATCATCTTTTCTTTCTGATGTGTTTATGTGGGAGGGAGAGTACAAAGGCAAGGTAATTTTTTTTTACAGTGATTTCTGGCAGATTTAAGAACATTTTTGCATATGTTTGCTTTTGAAAAATCTAACCTAAGACTTCATTAACTTAATGCAAAGTGAAAAGTTTAGTCCCTGCATGAGCTAATGATTGGTAATTTTATAACACTTCTATTGTTGACTTCATAATTCTTTATCAGAGAATTTCTAAAATTATAAGGCAGTCTCTTATAAGTTCTATCCTCTTTTCTGTTAGAAGTGATTACGAGTGTTAAAACATCAATAAATGTCTTATTTGCTTCTTTGTTATTCCTGTAGCAGTTTCAAGCTGAGGTTAATATATAATCATTATATACTAATGAATGTGGATACCTAATCAGATGTTCAGTTATAAATTGTGAGGGACAGAATTCTGTTCACCTAGCGTTAATTGGGCACTACCATGTATTAGCTGGTAATGGCCTTAGAGGGCTCAACAGTCTAGATAGACAAGTAATTAATAACTCATTAGTAATAGAGGTAATTACAAAGTACTGTAGAAACAGAGCTAGATTCAACTCAAAGTTGTAAGCGTCTTGAGAGGAACTGATATTTCCTCTGAGTCTTACTGGTAATAGCTATTGCATAGGGATACTTTTTGTCTTTTTCTTTATACCTGGCTTAGATGATACAAACCATCTCCCTTTTACAAGTTCTCAGTACTGGTAGCATTTTTAGCTGTTGGAAAAGAAAAAAAAAATCCCTGGTTGTACAGAATATTGCTGTTGAATATTTAAAGTCTTTAGCTTTAGTTGGTGTGATAGTCAGATGGCATCATTGACAAAATACCTGATAGCAAGTTCAGAAAGGAAAGATATAGTTTGGCTTAGTTTCAGAGGTTTTAGTCCATATTATTTGGCTTTATTGATTTGGGGCCCATGGTGAGGCAGAGCATCATAGATTGCATCAGGCATGCCAGGTATAGCCTGCTTACTTCATGGTATAGGGAACAGAGAAAGAGTGTCTGTTCTACTTGGCTCTGTCTCTTTCCCTTATTGTTTCATCTAGGCCATCAGCCAATGGGATGGAACCACTTATATTTAGGACAAGTCTACCCTCCTTAGTTTATCCTCTATAAAAACATCCTTACACACTCAAAGGTATATTTTACTAATCCAGATGCTTTTTTTTATGCCAATGAAATTGGCAACAGAGATTAATCATCACAGTTTTACTTGTTAACTTGACTCCCAAGCATACCTTATACTGTAACAGTCCCATCCCTGACCCTCATCTCATGATGCAAATGCATTTTGTCCACCTCCAAGTGGCTCCAAAGGGTTGACAATTGCAGTATTGCTCAAACTCCAAATTCATTCCCCTGTGAGATTCAAGCCAAAATCTTAACTGTGAGCCTCTATAACATTGAAAAAAAATGAAAAATAAACAAGTTACATTCTTGTAGCTTACAGTGAAACAGAGAAGACATTTAGCACAGAAAAGAAGGCTGGCACTAGGCAAGGCTAGAATTCAGCAAGGCAAGCATTCAGTTCTGTAACTCCCTTGTCCAACATGTGGGGGATATGCTGGCCTTTCTCTTGGGCCAGCTCCACTTATGCCTATGAATTTCTTTGACAGTTCATGGTCCAGCATGATAGAGACCCAGAAAGTTGTGAGCTTTACTCTCAGAACTTCATGTATCACTCTCTCAAAAGCTTCCTTCAAGGAACCTAAACCTGCTACACAGCACCTGGCCTTCCTTTGAAACGAGTGTGTTTACCTCCATGGTCCTGATACTCTTGCATTTTGCTTGACTGTGAAGCTATCACATAGATGATGCCAGGTCCAGTAGTAGTCAGTCATGATTGAGCATGGTAAATCTGGGGAAACAACTACTTAAGTGGCTCTCTATTTTTTTAATGTATATTTTTATTGTAAAGATACTGTACAGATACTTACAGAGGGCAAGGTAATGAGTCCATTTCCTATCGAGCATTGTTACACCTTCCTTTATATTTCCCTTTCCCCTACCATCCCTTTCCTCCCCACCTCCCCAACTCCTCCCTGCCCTCCTCCTCCCCCCCAAAAAAAGTTGTAAAGTTTGTTTTCAACATACTGTCTTGTACATCCCATTGTTACAATGGGCCATCTTGCATCCTTATTTCAGCATTTTGTTATTTCCCTTCCTCTCCCCAAATTAGAAAAATGTATGTACAAGCTTCAGAGCACCAGAATCAAATACAGTGACCACAGGGGTTATCCCTTGGGGGAAGAACATACAAAAGAAATTACATAGTACATTATAAGTACATTAAAAACAACAGCAAGAAAGATAAAACCTCTTATGTTCCTATCTTGGGGTTCATTTAGCTTAGCATCAGGTTATACATAGCTTGTGACCTCTTCTGCTTGTCCTAGACATATACTAGTTATTGCAGATAAGGGAAACCATGGGACCTATGTTTCTTTGAGTCTGGCTTACTTCACTTAATATGATTTTTTCCAAGTCTTTCCATTTCCTAAAAATGGGGTGGTGTCATTCTTTCTGAGGGAGGCATAGAAATTCCATTGTGTATATATACCACATTTTCTTGATCCATTCATCTACTGAGGGGCATCTGGGTTGGTTCCATATCTTAGCTCTGGTAAGTAATGCTTCAATAAACATAGTTGTGCTGGTAGCTTTAGTATGGCCTTGTTTGTGATCGTTTGGGTAAATGCCTAAAAGTGGGATTCCTGGGTCATAGGGGAGCTCTATGTGGAGTCTTTTGAGGAACCTCCATACTGCTTTCCAAAGTGGTTGAACAAGTTTACACTCCCACCAACAATGCAGTAGGGGTCCCTTTGTGGCTCTTCATTTTTAAAGAAAAGTCTTACTAAACAACTACACATTTAGACCTCTTACAACAGGTGCTTTCTTCTTTTTCTCCTTTTATTATATCTAGGTGCTCAGCTTATGGGATAATGCCATCAGCGTTTGAGTTGGGTTTTCCTCTTCACTTTTCTCTGGGGATGCCCTCACAGACACACCCAGAAGGGTGCTTTACCATCTCCTAGGCTTTTCTCTGTCCAATCAACACATCTGTAATATGTGTAATATACGCTACTTGGAGGTAGAGATAGGAGGATCACAGCCTGAGGATTTCCTGGACAGATCTTATCTAATGAACAAACCAGCAACAAAAAGGCGGAGATATAGTTCATATGTTGAGTGAGTGCTTGGAGGCCCTGGGTTCAATGCCCACCCCTGGCCCTATCACAGTGTTACCTTATCTGAGAACATTTCCATCATATTTATGCAACTGTTGTTGCTTCCTGCTAAGTCTTACCCATAAGCCTCCAAAGAAGTATCAAACACATCAAATGGTGATAATTTCTTAACATCTCTTATTCAACAACTAGTGGGCGGCCTATGATTTGTGCCCTCTTTTTCATTTATTTCTTGCATAAAGGGGACGCAAGAAAAATACAGTTTCCTTGGATGATCTCATCTACTCCCAAGTCTTTTGAGTAACCAGTATGTTCTGACAACTGGGAAACAATGACAATATTGTATTTGGAGGTGGGTAAGGCAAGACAAAAGGATGCCAAGACAAAGAGTTTTGATAATTCAGTGTACCTTAGCCATATAAATGTGGGAGCATTAGCATTGTGGGTGAATGAAAATCCCAAGCAAAGGAAGCAAGCAGTATGTGGGAAATCATGTGGTGGATAAAAACCTTGTAGAACGAGAAACTGAAGAGTTTGGTATAGCAAACAAAAAGGAATTGTAGAGGGAATAGTAGAAAGATGAAAACTGGGAAGGGATCAAACTATGAAAGGGTTTTTATACCATGCTAAGACCATAAAAATCAGTATAAACTGGGGACAATTTGAAAGACAGTTTGGAATAGAACCATGAAGAAAGGACATCATTTTTTGAGACTAGAGCTATAGACAGTTGATATTGTCTACTTCAGGTATAAAGGAACATTTTAACTACCTTAAAAATCTGAAGGAGGGGAGGGGGGACCAAGATGGCGACGGGGCAGTAGGGAAACGCCACAGCTCTCTCCAACCAAAAAGAGAGTTCGAGTTCCAACGCTTAATCTCCCCAAGAGACCGACAACAACAAAAAGACGAACACTCAGAGAAAAACCAGAGGCGGAGAATAACAAAAAAGAAAGAGGAAAAGAATTTCAAAACAGAGAAAAGCGAAGACCCCTCCCCCAACCTTTACTGGCCGCGCGGCAGCACGCCAAGCCGCCGGCCAGCCGACCCGGCGGGGGCTGTGGGAGCCCCAGAGAAACAGCAGAGACACAGGGGGCCACTTTCAGAACATCTGGTACTGGTTTGCAGAACAGCAGATCACCAGGAACAGAGAAACCTACCAGCCGGGAGTCTCCACGAGGATCCCACCCCTACCCCTCACTCTCCACCCGAGCAGAGAGGCTCCATCCCGCCAAAGTCGCTCGGCATCAGCAGAGTGACAAAAGGACCTGCGGCAGACCACCCGGCCCGCCGGATCGCGATCGCAACGATCCAGCACTCTCCACCCAAGCAGAGAGGTTCCATCCCGCCAAAGCGGCTCGGCGCGACAAAGGGTCCTGTCTGCAGACCACCCGCCCGCCCGATCACGATCGCAACAACCCGGCGGGGTCACTTGGGCCCCAGAGGTACCGAGAAGAAGCTGCCTGAGCGTGGACACTCTTGACCCAACAGCTTCGACAGAGGCAGAGACAGAAAAGAATCACACAGAGCCACCACCGCCCAACCCAGCCCGGATTGCAACAACAACTGACGACCTACACCACACAGAAACAACCAGCTCCAGG
Organism: Dipodomys merriami; assembly: GCF_024711535.1. Taxonomy (NCBI): domain Eukaryota; kingdom Metazoa; phylum Chordata; class Mammalia; order Rodentia; family Heteromyidae; genus Dipodomys; species Dipodomys merriami. Next base: position 17,759,587 of record NW_027202826.1, read on the forward strand.
GTGAGTACCCCACAGGGGAAGTGTATCCCTCAAGGGAGACCAGAGCTGGAGGGAATCCCCAGACCCTGACCTAGACTCCCTACCCCAGCACCCGGACCACAGGACCCACTAAAACTGGGAACTGTTTGAGAGCTCCACCAGCCCGTGGAGCACACTCAGCTGGCCAGGCTAGAGCAAGAGCACCCCTGGAAGGGAGCTTAAATGCCCAAGCCAGGAACAGCGCCCCTGGGTCAAGACTACCAACAGTAGAAGAAATTTGAACTGTGTCCCCCAGGCTGTATAACCTAGGGGGTATACACATCAGCACAGGCCTAACAAGCGCGCTCCAGGCTGGGGCCGGAACCAAGCCCGGGGATCCGGCACCTGAACAACACAACCAACTCCTCCCAATTGAAGTAAAAAGCTGAGCATACGCCTCAACAGAGGGGAGAAAACCAGGAAACAACACTCCCCCGGGAAGCACGCCTGTGACAACAAAAGACCTGGAGGCCCAGGACAAGAGAAGCCCAAACCCCACCAAAACTCCACCCATATACCCTAGACTGGGAATTGGGCAACACAGGCTGCCAACACCTGATAGTAAGCAGGAGCTCAGACTGTTAAGGCGGCTCAGCAATAGAGTGATAGTCTTGGATGTATGAGGCCCTGGATCTGATTCCTCAGCATCACAAAAGCAAAAAGGGTCAGAAGTGGTGCTGTGGCTCAAACGGTAGGGTGCCAGCCTTGAGCTGAAAAGCTGAGGGACAGCACCCAAACCTAGAGTTCAAGCCCACAACCAGCCCAAAACAAATAAACAAAAACACATCAGGAGCCCATAGCAGACTCCAGCATTTGGGAGAGTGCATCCAGAGCATCTGTTCTTCACAAGAGCACCCGTAGGAGCAAACACAAGCAGTCTAGGCTGCTCAACCCTTCCAAAGGCGGGAACTGTCAGCAATCTACAGCAGAGAGCTGAGAATCCTAAGTAAGTCAGAATAGCAGCTGGAAATAGGCTCCCAACAGAACCCAGATCAGGCACAGACTCTCTCTACCAATACAGAATCAGCAACCAAGCAAAGACAGACACACCAAAACAAAATTGAAGAGCAGTCTCCTGAACCTCCATGCGAAAATCACAGAGAAAAATCACAAGGTTTACTACCACCCAGGACAGCAAGCTCACCTCAAAAGCCAGCAGCCACACAGGGGAGAGCCCCAGTGGGAGCAAAGCAGGAATGGAAGACAAAGGCTACTTCCAAGGGTTGCTGGAGGCAATGACTCAAGAAATAAAGCGAGAAATTTATCAGAAATTGAAAGAGCACAAGGATGAACTATCCAAAGAGATACAGGGTATCAAACAAGAGATGCATGCAAAAATAGAAGCTGCACAAACCTCAATAAGAAGTGAGATAAACGCCAAATTAGAGGTAATGCATACCTCATTGAGAGGTGAGATCAGTACTCTGAGAACCAACATTGAATCCATAAAGGGATCCATTTCCTCCATGCAAACCACAATAGAAGCCACTGTCAACAGAGTGAATGAAATGGAAGGTCGAGTGTCAGATACAGAAGACAGAATACACCAACTGGACCAAAAAGTGACAGATATGGAAAAATTACTCAAATTAAACCAAAGGGATATTCAAGAGCAAGCAGATAATGCTAAAAAATTTAACCTTCGCATAATTGGAGTGGACGAAGGTGAGGAATTCCAGAGCAAGGGAATGCAACACCTATTTAACAAGATAATCAATGAAAATTTTCCCCACCTCAAAAACGACCATCTTAACTACATCACAAAAGCTTATCGAACACCCAACAAGCAAGACCCCAGGAGAAACACTTCTAGACACATTATAGTAAAAATGATAGATCTGAATAATAAGGAAACAATCCTGCATGCAGCAAAAATGAAGAAGGAGCTATACTACAATGGGAAAAAAATAAGAATTACTGCAGATCTCTCCACACAAACAATGAATGCAAGAAAAGCCTGGGAAAGCACCATACGAGCCCTGAGAGCCAATAACTGCCAACCCAGACTGATCTACCCGGCAAAGCTAGCATTCACATTTGATGGAGAACTGAAAACTTTTAATAGCAAAGAAAAACTAAATGAATACATAAACATTAAGCCAGCATTACAAAGAATTCTAAGAGGGGGGACACAACCTGAAGAAAGCAGCCAGGAACTGGGGCCTGCCCCAAACAGGCATTACTCAAAGTCTAACTGAGCAAGCACAGGAGGAAAGGAAAAAAGAAAAACTTAGGAAAACGGAATGGCAGGGACAACAATGCATCTCTCTATACTTTCTCATGGGCTGAATTCGCCAATTAAAAGAAAACGAACTGAGGACTGGATAAGAAAACAAGACCCATCCATCTGTTGCCTTCAGGAGACCCACCTCTCAGCCAAACATACAAACAAACTCAGAGTGAAGGGGTGGAAAAGGATCTACCAATCAAACGCCCCCAGTAAGAAAGCAGGTGTAGCTATCCTGATATCTGACAAAATAAACTTTTCATTAAAATCAGTACAGAAAGACAAGGACGGACACTACATATTAATAAAGGGAACAATCCAAGAGGAGGATATAACCATCATCAACTTATATGCCCCAAATATTGGTGCACCCAGATATGTCAAACAAATGCTCTCAAACTTACAGAATAAAATAGATCCCAATACGATAATACTAGGAGACTTTAACACACCACTCTCACCAAAGGACAGGTCTACCAACCAGAGGATTGGCAAAGAAGCTACCGAATTAAGAGAGGCCATACTTCAAGCGGAATTAACTGACATCTACCGAGTATTTCACCCTAAAACAACACAGTACACATTCTTCTCAGCAGCTCACGGAACTTTCTCCAAAATAGACCATATCATAGTTCATGCAAGGAACTTAAGCAAATACAAAGGGATCGACATAATCCCCTGTATCCTATCTGACCACAGTGGAATCAAGCTAGCTCTCAATAACAAAGCATACCGCAGAAATTTCTCCAATACATGGAAATTGAACAGCACACTCCTTAACAATGCCTGGATAACAGAAGAGATCAGAGAAGAAATAAAGCACTTCCTACAACTCAATGAAAATGAAAACACCTCACAAAGAAACTTGTGGGACACAGCAAAAGCAGTCCTGAGGGGCAAATTTATTGCCCTCAGTGCCCACATCAAGAGAATGGAGACAGACCAAGTAAATAACCTCATGTTGCAATTAAAACAGCTAGAAAAACAGGAAAAAATGGAACCTAAAGCTACTAGAAGAAGCCAGATAACCAAATTAAAAGCAGAGATTAACCAATTAGAAAATCAGAAAACCATAACCAAAATAAACCAAACAAAAAGCTGGTTCTTTGAAAAAATAAACAAAATTGATGGCCCATTGGCTAGATTAATTAAAAAAAGAAGAGAGGAAACCCATATTAATAGGATTAGGGATGCCACGGGAAACATCACCACACGTACCCAAGATATCCAAACAATTCTAACAGACTACTTTCAAAAGCTATACTCTCTAAAGGAAGAAAATCGGGCAGAAATGGATGCATTTTTAGAGAAATACAAGTTGCCCAAACTGAGCAAAGAAGAAGTTAACCAATTAAATAAGCCAATATCCTATAATGAGATACAGGAAGCTATCAAAAGTCTTCCAACAAAAAAAAGCCCAGGACCAGATGGATTCACAGCAGAATTCTATAAGACCTTTAAACAAGAACTAATACCCATACTCCTCAAGCTCTTCAGAGAAACAGAGAAGGAAGGAGCTATCCCAAACTCATTCTACGAAGCCAATATCACACTCATCCCCAAACCAGGCAAAGACCCAACCAAAAAGGAGAATTACAGGCCAATCTCCTTGATGAACACAGATGCAAAGATCCTTAACAAGATTCTAGCTAACAGAATCCAGAAACACATAAAAAAAATAATTCACTATGACCAGGTAGGCTTCATCCCAGAGACACAGGGATGGTTTAACATACGTAAGTCAATAAATGTAATCCAACATATCAACAGAGCCAAGGTCAAGAATCACATGATTATCGCTACAGATGCAGAAAAGGCCTTTGACAAAATTCAACATTCATTCATGCTAAAAGCTCTGGAGAAAATAGGAATAGAAGGAACATTTCTAAAAACAATAAAAGCCATTTATGACAGACCAATAGCCAATATTATACTTAATGGGGAAAAGCTACAACCAATTCTCCTAAAATCAGGAACAAGGCAAGGATGCCCACTGTCTCCACTCCTCTTCAATATAGTCCTAGAACCCTTAGCCAGGGCAATAAGGCAAGAAAAAGATATTAAAGGGATCCTCATAGGAAAAGAAGAAGTTAAACTATCCCTTTTTGCAGACGACATGATACTATACCTCCACGATCCCAAAAACTCCATCCCCAAACTCTTAGAAATCATAAATCACTTTGGCAAAATAGCAGGATACAAAATAAACCCACAAAAATCAGTTGCCTTCCTATACACTGATAATGTACAGGAAGAGAGGGAAATAAAGGGAGCAACCCCATTCACAATAACCTCCCGAAAAATAAAATATTTAGGAATTAACCTAACCAAAGATGTAAAAGAACTATTTAATGAGAACTATAAAAAGTTAAAGAAAGAAATTGCAGAAGACACTAGGAAATGGAAAGACCTCCCATGCTCCTGGATAGGCCGACTTAATATAGTAAAGATGGTAATACTTCCAAAACTAATATACAAATTCAACGCAATTCCTATTAAAATCCCAATGACGTACATCACTGAAATACAGAAAACAGTCCAAAAATTCATATGGAACAACAAAAGACCTAGAATAGCCAAAACAATTCTAGGGGATAAAGACAATATGGGAGGGCTATCCATGCCGAACTTCAAACTCTACTACAGAGCTATAATAACAAAGACAGCATGGTACTGGCACAAAAACAGACCCGAAGACCAATGGAACAGAATAGAAGATCCAGAAATAAATCCACAGGCCTACAGCCAGCTGATATTCGACAAAGGAGCCAAAGACATACAATGGAAGAAACACAGCCTCTTCAACCGCTGGTGCTGGGAAAACTGGGCAGCCACATGCAGAAAACTAAAAGTGGACCCCAGCCTATCACCATGCACCAACATCAACTCAAAATGGATTAAAGACCTTAACATTAAACCTGAATCTCTGAAACTACTGCAGGACAGAGTAGGAGAGACACTTGAACTAATAGGCACAGGAAGGAACTTCCTGAACAGAGTCCCAGGGTCACAACAAATTGGAGAGAGACTCGACAAATGGGACTACCTTAAAATAAAAAGCTTCTGCACAGATAAAGCTATCGCAACCAAGCTAGAAAGACAACCAACTAATTGGGAAAAAATATTTACCAGCAATATATCAGACAAGGGGTTAACATCCTGTATATACAGGGAACTCAAGAAACTAATCCCTCCCAAACCCAACACACCAATTACTAAATGGGCAAGGGAACTAAAGAGGGACTTCTCAAATGAAGAAATAAAAATGGCAAAGAAACACATGAGGAAATGTTCATCATCCCTGGTGGTGAAGGAAATGCAAATAAAGACAACCCTGAGATACCACCTTACCCCAGTCAGAATGTCCCACATCCACAAATCAGCCAACGACAAATGCTGGAGGGGATGTGGAGAACGAGGAACGCTATTACACTGCTGGTGGGAATGTACACTCATACAACCACTTTGGAAAGCAGTCTGGAGGGTCCTTAGAAAGCTAAACATTGACCTCCCTTACGACCCAGTCATACCACTTCTAGGCATCTACCCTGAACAACAGGAACCAATATACAAGGACACGTGCACCTCCATGTTTATTGCAGCACTGTTCGCAATAGCTAGGATATGGAAACAACCTAGATGCCCCACCACAGATGAATGGATCCAAAAATTGTGGTATCTATACACAATGGAATATTATGCAGCCATTAGAAATGACAAAATAATGGCATTTGCAGGGAAATGGATGGAGCTAGAAGGAATCATGTTGAGCGAGGTAAGCCAAGAACGAAGAGACAAACAGTACATGGTCTCCCTGATAAGTGGATGATGAATCCAAAATGTTAGGTGATATGACAAAACTAACAGGACTTAAGAAACAAAGAACTCCCACTCATCTGGTTGAACCACTACTAAATATCCCCATGCTGCTGATCACATATATGGTATATAACATATGAGCACCGTTATATATTACAGACTGTGATAGACAATTTGCTCCAGGAAAGTTAGAATGAACTTGTGACTTTAAATGAGCATCATTATTCCACAATACTGTGAATTTCCGGAAATTAAGTAATCACTTAATCACGATCAAAAAAAAAAAAAAAAAGAACCTTGGGGAAGGGAGGGAGGGAGGGGATGGTAGGGGGAAAACAATGGAGGGGGTAACAATGTTCAAGAGGAAGTGGAAGTGTACTCATTACCTCACTCATGTAACTGTAACCCTCTGTATAGTATCTCTACAATAAAAAAATTAAAAAAAATTAAAAAAAAAAAATCTGAAGGAACTGAGTGTGGTGCCATATACCAGTAATCTCAGCTACTTGGAAGGCCGAAGCAGGCAGGAGGGTACTGGTCCAAGGCTGGACAAGGTAAATATCAAGAAACTCTACATTTAAAACACAAACTAAAAGAGCAAAAAAAAAAAAAAAAAAAAGACTAGGGGTATGGCTCAAATGTTACAGGCTTTTGAGTTCAATCCCAAGCATCGCTAGGGAAAAATAAAAAAGAATCTTGCAGATATAAAATCTCTTTAGCTATGTTTACTTGTTATTTTTCCCTAGGGTATTTGACAATAGGGGGAAAATGGATCTTAACTGGAAATGCTCTTGCACTGTGTTTTATTCTGGTCTCATTCTCTTGGACGGAAATAAAGAAATCCACATTTCTTGTAGAGTCATATCTTCCGTAGTTACTTTCACCTTCTACTTGAACAATTCTAGTTAAAATATCCTGCTTTTTCCACAGTTACTAACAGAGTTCTTCATGATGTTTACTTTCTCAGTAAACATCTCATTTTTTAACATTCAATTTTTTTCTTTTTAGCAGTTGCCTAATAAATCTATTTAGTGGTAATTTTAAAGGAAAGAGTTAAACTCTAGCACGTCTCTCTGCATTTTCTAGCAGTGATTTCCAAACACAACTTCTTCCACTCCCACAGCTTGCATTATCCCTGGAGTTGAAATGACTGCAAGACTATCAGAATCATTTATTGTAATTTTACAAAATGAGTCTCACAACTTAATTTCTCAGTAAGACCTTTGATGGTGAGTCACTACCTAAATGGGTTTTTGTTCTCTTCTCTATCATTTCATGACTACATACATCCTTTTCTTTGTGTCTCTGCTCCATTTGTGTGTTTAAGATCCTTATGAGGAAGGGCAAAGGTTCTCATCAGGAAAGAAATGCCATTTTATTTACATACACACCCTTACCCTTCATATGCTATCTTCTCTTAGAAATATTAATTTCTTATTGGGCAGGCTTCTACTTGTACTCAGCCTATTCCTCTTCTGTATTTTAAGTTGGTTTTAAGCTCGCTTCATTGTATTTACTCTTCTTTAAATATACATATATATATATATTATTTTGGAAGAGCTAGAGTATACACTCTTTTCTTAGTTATCTTCCTTAGTTCTTCTTCCTGTAAAATGTGTTAAACAAGAGTGTCTTTCATGTAATACTTTGACAAATCTGGTCACAATATTATCTTCTAAGTGACAGCTGCAGAAGAACAAAACACTGGACTAGAAATCTGTAGTTTCTTGTTCCTTTTTAATACAATCTTCTATTTTCTTTTAACATGAAGAATATGACCTATCATACCTATTTTACATGATTGTCCTAGAAACAAAGCAATACTATGTTTGAACATGCTTTGAACCTTTAAGAAAATGCCTCAATATGAGGTTATGATCCAAAATTGTTGCGGTAGTCAGATACTATTAAAAAGTTTGAATGGCTTAATGAATGGTTTTCATTCAGGTACCATTAAATGAGAACATTATATGTGAGAAAGATAAAATGATAGGGTATACGCGGCATTTTAGAAAAGGAACATGGTTTTCTGTAAAAAGTAATGAAATGATTAATTTAGGTTACTGTAAGTAATTTAGTGTGGCGAGAGAATAGGATGTCTGTAGAGGAGTATCAGGAGACAGAAAATGTGGATGTCCTGGAATGTGTAATTAAAAGCTATAGAGGGCTATTTAAAGATTTAGGGAAGTGTCCATTTTTGCATTGCCACAACTTTACTCTGTTTTACTGGCAATGACAGATAGGAGGGAAGACAAATGGGTTAAGGAGTCTCTTGAAGGCATTGCATTTAATCAGAAACTGAAGTTTAGGACTATAGATGGATGCAAAGCAGAGGGGAGGAAATAAATAGGTAGATAGACAGATAGTAAATAAATAGAAGGGTGCAAAAGATCTCAATGAGATGGATCAGTAGCCTAGGGCCAGATTAAATGTTATTGGAAGAAATTCATTTACTAAAAGACACAAAGTTTTTATAATTTAGGACATCTGACTTTTTAAAAAATAGTTTACTATAAAGGGTGATGCACAGAGGGGTTACAGTTACGTAGGTCAGGTAATGAGTGCATTTCTTTTTGGACAGTATCATTTCTCTCACTCTCTCCAGTTTTTCCTTCCCATCCCATCCACAAGTTGTGTAGTTCGTTTTCAACATAGTGTTTAGTGAGTACCACTGCTGCATTTATCCACCCTTTGTCCCTCCATTTCTGTAGCTTCTGACTTTTAGATGAGTTGTTTTTTACCATTCACTGAGACAGAATTAATGGAGAGGAAAGAAGGTAAATTCGGAAGTACTTATGCTATCTCCAAGTACAAATGTGTTATGGTAGATAAAAGAAAAAAATGTGGAGCGTGTTTGTATGGTAATAAATGAGTTCTTGGATCTGGATCATTGTCTAAGCCGAAAGGTAAATCTGAGATTTTTTGAATTGTCTCTTTGAGAAAGATACAATTCCCTGAGACCAGTATACCTAGAATCCTTTGAGCCATGTGACTAATATATTTACCTGACAATGTTGGGGAGACCTTAGGTTTCTTTCAAACCATAATTTTAAATTGTGGGTTCCTTCCCACTCCTATCCAAGTTATTGGCCTTAAGGTATTGTGTGCATTGTACCTTATTTTCTCCATACTTAACATCTCCCATACAGCACTGTAGCCTGGCTTCTTCATTTACTCTTCAAGTTGCTCTGTATTCATTGCCCAGTTTTGAAAGTATCATAGTTAAGGAGGCTTCTTGTCAGCAGGTGTTCAAGTGGGGTGTGGACATGAGGTTCTAGGAGCAGAATGACTTTCTGCAGCACTCGAAGGGCTATTCCTATAGCAACTTATATGAGTACTACATTAGTAATTGGCCTTCCTATGTAGGTCCTTTTAAAATTCAAAGACTCTAGCTGCCTATGATGTGTATGCATACTCAAGATACTTTTTTATGACTGTACTTAAATTGGAAAGGGAGAAAGATGTTAAATTGGTTCTCGCAAATATTTAAAAGGCGTCTAGCTAAAATGTTAGTAGTAGCCTGGCTTAAGATAATGAAAAGTCTACCTTTTCTTAATGGACTCCTGAACATCGTTTTTTTTGTTCGTTTATTTTATTTTATTTTATTTTACCAGTAGCCATTCATTTGGATCTTCAAAAATTAACTTATTTTTAATGATCTTTTAAAAGTTATTGCCTTAACTTAAATACTCATGATGGCCTGGTAACATGTATTACTTTATAGGTAAATGTATATGTTGAGGTGCAGTACAATGCCAGTACAAACGTATATTTGAAGTGAGGTTAAAACTTAGCCATTATTTAATTGGACTGTGATGATTTCATGATAGAGCAGTATTTTGTTAATTGTTTTTTATGACATGAAAGAAGCTAATTCCTAGATATTTACATTCTAAACCTTTATAGAAATTCACATGCTGGCATGGTAAGGTTCTCAGATTTTATTTGTATTGTAATAAAGCTCTTCTCAACATTCCTTGAATTGTAATCTGTGGAAAGTCTCATGCGATTGCAAGAATTTGCCTTGTTTTGTTTTTTCCCTTGCTCCTGACATTAAGCCCTGATATTCAATCATTCTTTTAGTTATAGTTAGGATGAGGCATACATGGGTGATTTGCAGTTAACTGCTCGCCTCCACACACACAAATGCCTTGGCTTCCTCTAATCATGATTCATACCTTGTGCCAAATTCTTGCTGCCATCCCAGCACCAGCAGATGGTAGGGCTAGACCCCTGGGGCAGGCTGACCCAGCATTCTCCAGTTATCTGGTACCATCCAGTAGCAGTGGTCAGAAAAGAAAGGATTTTAAACATGGCAAATTGAGTTCAGTGCTTTTTGACTTCTTGCTTAAAAAAAATATTATAGATAATAGGTATCTATAGATAATAGGTACCTTAAGCACTTACACTTTTAGTCTAAAATACAAAATAAAAGCATAGACTACAGGTGTTATGAGGTGGATTTTTTTTTTTTTTTTTTTTTTTTTTTGGCAGTTGTAGGTCTTGAACTCAGCCTGGGTGCTGTCCCTGAGCTCTTCAGCTCAAGGCTAGTGCTCTACCACTTTGAGCCATAGTGCTACTTCCAGTTTTCTGGTGGATGATTGGAGATAAGAGTCTCACAGGCTTTCCTGTCTGGGCTGGCTTTGAACCACAATCCTCAGCTCTCAGCCTCCTGAGTAGCTAGGATTACAAGCATGAGCCACGGGTGCCTGGCTAGTAAGATTTTTACACTCAGATTCCAAGGTAGACAAATCATCAGAACTCATGATTAGGGAAGTAGTTTACAGGGGCTGGAGTTGTGGCTTAGGAATAGAATGCATGCCTTACATTCAAGAAGCCCTGCTGCCTTTGGTTCCCAGTGTAGCAAAAACAGGAATATTGTATATACTACATGACTGTATATGTATATAATCACATATGTCTGTGCCTACATCATTCAAACCAATATTTCACCAACAATGTTTTACCTACTGTGATTGTTTCCTGTTCTTTTGTGGGTAGTGTAGTAGTAATTGTTTTCTATTCTTTTGTTGACAGTGGGGGTAATAATGCTGTTTCTCTTTTTAAGAAATTACTAGTCCTCATTCACTAAATGAAATCTCAGAACTTACTAGTCCATTAGCGAAAACTTTAAAAACACCCCGTACTTAACATTTAAGATGAACAAATGTGTCATTTGTGAAGTTTCTCAGGTTATCATAGTAAAGATTATTTTCCTACCCTATTAATCATATCAACTGTCAGTTGCTTAAGAATTTTTTAGTATTCTCTAGTATGTATATGCATGTACTAGAGTCTATAGGATATAGAAATATAACATATAACAACAAATTTAACTTGAATGTTTTAGTGAGCTTTATTACCCTCCATCTTCAAATACATATTTCTTTTTATTATTTATAATTATGCAGTATTTTGTTTCCTTCTCTATTTCCATAATCATTCCTATTTCTATTACATTTTATTGTAGTAAATCATTCTTCCAATAGATACATAAAGAAGCTTGCTTTTTTTTAAGGCTACTTAAGGGAAGAAGTTAAAGACCTGTTGAATTTCTGTATCAACTTAATAGGGTTTTGAATTCCATAGAATTTTCTCTTTGCCTCTTCCTTTCTTCCCTGATGGTGACTGGAATTAGTTGTAGGGAAAACAGAACTCTATAATTTCAAGCTGTTCCTCACCATGCTATAAAGTGATATGAATTGAGGTTTTTTGGCTCATTATAATTGTCATCTGAAAAGTTGTTCTCACATTAGAGGGGGCCATAATGCTTATATAAAATAACATGGCATTATAATTCTAACTCAAAAATATAATAGGGGAAAAAAATCGTGTTCTGAGTAAATAGGGATGAAACTAACATACAAGTGAGTTTGGTCTTCAGTGAGAGATTCAGAAAAAAAAATTCCTTGATAGTCTGATGATAGAGGCTGCAATGCTTGGTAAGAAATGTATGCATTATCCTGCCAATGTAATTGTAACCCCTCTGTACAGTATGTTCTCAAATAAAATAAAATTAAATTAAAAAAAAAGATAATATTGTAGTGCTTTTTGCAGATTAGCGTGCAAGATAAAAACAGTTTATGCAGCAGAAGGTAATTTTTACTAAGCATACATTCTTGAATAAACATACTAAAGCTAATTCCTATTATGGATAAGGAATTTTTGTAGTTCCTCACAGATGAAGTTGTTGGTGTTAGTGCTGAGGATTTTTATTGAAACTCTTTGTGTTGTTTCTTTCAGATACGGAAACAAGTGAGAAGATGCAAGGAAGTGGAATTCTTCAGTTGTTTGCAAGTCTGTTGACCCCACAGTCTCCCTGCACAGCCAAAGTAGCTAACATCATAGCAGAAGTAGCCAAAAATGGTGAGGTTTTCCTCAAGAACTTTTCTGCTGGGGACATCTTCAGTCTTACACCTTACTTGTCAGTATGTTTTATTATGTTTTTTTTTAATTTTATAGATTAGACATTTTTTTCAATATCTCTTTTCTTTAACTTTTTTTTTCCCCACGTAATTGTTTTAAATGACTATGGCAATAGTCATTTTATTCGTACATACTTTTCCCTTTTGCTCTTCCCTTCCTTTCCTGGGGATTACGGGAAAGCACTGCTAGTTTTGGTTGTTTGTATCACTTACTAGTTTTGGCATAGGAGTCTTGAGCTTGCCATCAAGTTATTCATTCATCTTCATTGTTACAAGAGAGATTAGCTTTTTGAATATATGTTGCTTTGTGCTGTGCCCAGATAGACTCACTTCTTTTACCAGGTCATTCTGACAATGGTCCTTGAGATCAACAATGCAGTTGCAATGTGTGTTTTTCACATTCACTTTCGTGAAAAAACCTCTGCTTCTTAAATTTCCATGTAAAAATACTTTGGGGGGAAAAAACATGATGACAGCTATAGCTTCGTTCATATAAGACTTAGTTGATCCTGTTGTGTATTATTTATATCCGGTAAGAGGTTCTTTAGAAGAATTTTAGCAGGAATGATTGCACATGATTTTATCTCAAGTAGTTTTGTAAACATAAGGCAAAACCATAGTCAATGTAATCATTAGTGGCCTTCGATTGATCAAATATTGTTTTTAGATGTTTTATTTTAGTATGTTGTATATATTACTTGTGTGTTTGTGTGTGTGTGTGTGTGTGTGTGTGTGTGTGTGTGTGTGTGTGTGTGTGTGTGTGTGTGTGCAGGTGCGCGCGTGCTTACTCTCTGGTACTGGGGTTAAATTCAAAACTTGAATTTTTCACTCAAGGCTAACATTCTACCACTTAAGCCAGATCTCTACTTTCAGCTATTTAGTCATTAGTTGGAGATAAGAGCCTCTTGAATTTTTCTGCCTGGACTAGCTTCAAACCATGATTCATGTCTCATCTTCCTCTGTAACTAAGATTACAGATGTGAGCCACTGACACCTGACTCAAATTCTTATTACAATCCATGTGTTTTCATAAACACAGTGATTCTGCTTAGTATAAAGTTTGAGAACCAAGTCTTGCTCTAAACCATTAGAGAAGCATAGTTTGGATGGATAGTATGCTACTATTTTTTTCTATCTATTCTTTAGATAGGAATGCAGAATTATTTATCAAACGTTTTTGTAATAATAAGACAGGATTTGGGGAGGGCACCACTAGAAATGTGGAACTTTCTTGTTGTGTCTTTTTACATTATTTTTTGCCTTCTGTTCCATGTAAGCATTTATTTTAGTGTGAAATAGTGTGTGACCTAGAAGCAACATTGAGTAAATGGAAGCTCTAGAAAAAAACTGAACTATTTATTTGTCAGGTAGTTGAAAGTATAGTTTGATGCTTCATTGTTGGAATCTGCATCCATCAGTCTGTATGCATGGTCTTCTATTGCCTCAATAACCTGCATATAAGTTTCTCCTTTTGATGCCTCATGTTTTCTTTGTATTTCAAAAGAAAACTATGGGGCCCGGGAAGGTGGCTCAGTGGTAGAGCGCTTGCCTTGCATGCATGAGGCTCTGGGTTCAATTCCTCAGCACCACATAAGCAAAAAGAAGAAAGCCGGAAGTGGCGCTGTGGCTCAAGTGGTAGAGTGCTAGCCTTGAGCTGAAGAGCTGAGGGACAGCACCCAGGCCCAGAGTTCAGGCCCCACGACCGGATCCCCCCCCCCCCCAAAAAAAAAGAAAGAAAGAAAACTATACAAAGTTAAGACATAATCTAGAGAGGCTATTAGAGAGAGGTCAACCTCTGAATAATAGCACAGCATATAGGTTAATACTTATTAAGGTAGACTCTAAAGTCTACTGCTTGTTGTTTTTGTTTTTATTATAAACTTTGAATAGTTTAATAAAGGTAGAAGAAAGCAAGGAAAGTATACATAGATCTGGTTCGTAAGTATTTGATAACTAGACATGTAAAATATACAAATCTCATTTTATACAAAGAAAATTTTATTTGTGGTCTAAAGTGTAGCCCATATTGTATGATTATACTTAAATAAATGTATAATTTTAGTAGGTTGTGACAGTAAAAACAAAAAACTTAGGAATTTGTACAATTTGTACAATTTGTAGAGAGGGGGGTAAGGGATGGTAGGGGAAAAACAAAGGAGGAGACAACAATGCTCGATAGGAAATGTACTCATTACCTTGTTCATGTAACTGTAACCCCTCTGTTACAATAAAAAACGTACAAAAAAATGCTTAGGAATTAACACTTGATTTTGAAAGAAATAGTTGATTATTATCGGCAAGCAATAGTGAATCTTGTATTAAAATCATGGTGAAGAGCGGTGCTAGGTAGGATTGCAGGTCGTGTTAAGTTTTACTGCCATCAAGGTAGAACAACGCCTATTAACTAAAACCTAAAAACTGAACTCCTACATTGAAGGCTGTACATTATTCAGAAAAAGACATACACACTACATATTTTTTTACATATATCTATCTGAGGCATGGTTTTTAAGATTCATTGAGGACAACTACCACTACTCCTCAGTTTAAAGATGATTTTAGGGGCATACTCTTTATCTGAAAACGGACAGTTTTGCCTTTACACTAACTGACACTTGAGAACTTTACTAGCTTTGATTAATATTTGCAAGCAAAAACAAATCAGAGCAGTTTTCTCATACCATAATTGTCCTATAATTATATAGGAAATTTCATTATTTTAAGAATTTCCCACACTCGCTGTGGCTCAAGTGGTAGAGCGCTAGCCTTGAGCTGAAGAGCTGAGGGACAGCGCCCAGGCCCAGAGTTCAGGCCAGTGTTGGACCAAAAAAAAAAAAGTTCCCACACTACAAGAATTGGTACTGTATATTTTAGAATTCAGAACATGGGAACAAAGAAAAATAATAATTGGTTGAGTGTATTCACTGTGAGAATAGCAGCTGCAAAATAAAGAAATAATATGATAGTAGGTTCCATAAAGTAAATCTGAAAGTCATACCATTCCTAAATTTTTTAACAGTGATCAATGAAATAATCTCAAGTGTTGGAAGCTTAGTTTGGTGAGCAGGATAAAAAGCATCTGTCTTGGAGTAATTTGGGTTGGTAAAGTTAATTTAGCATTTGAAGTACTTGCATAGATTGATGTGTCATCTAAAGGTGATCATGAATTTGGGGACATAATTTGTTAACAAGTGATAGGATATTACTTACACTGCTGAATTTAAAGCTATCAAATAATATTAAAAAAAAGGCTATCAACAATAAACTTTAAAATTCAGCTGTAAAATAGTAGGAAGTCCTCTTAATCTTAAGGTTTTAGTTAGTGAAAGTTTCAGTAATGTGGCATCCTTTACTTGGGAGTACCTCTGTGATAGAAAGATGAAAGAGTTGTTTCAGAGATGATAGATAGCTCTGGCAAGAGTGCTATGTGATTTTTATTTTTATTTTTTTTTAATGAAAGGGGTAAAAGGGTTAAGCATAGACTTTCTTGAAAAGGTTATTTTACTAGGACTGATTATACATTGAAGATTAGCTCTTTGTTGACTAACTGTATTAACCAGAACATATTGTTAATAGATTATGATGTCCAAAGTGACAGCCCCAATATTGGTGATTGAAGAACATTTACCAATTACATCTCTTTAATTACTCTTAAATTTTGTACTGGTCCATCATGAAGCACTGTTTTGTTTTGTTTTGTTTTTAAGAAAAGAGCATGTATTTCTTATAAGCAGCTATGGGAATATTATTGGGAGTTATTAAGTAGAGATCTGTGTATTATAAAGATAAGGGAAAAATTAGTTTCAAATACAGAGAGCTTAACCTTTGGTGCTTTAATACATATGAAACATAAAGTGGATTTTAATAAAGAATAAGAATGAAGATAAGCAGTTTGTGATTCTATCAGGTTTTACTAACTTTAAAAAAAAAAACCTTGTTATTTATAAAGACTCACCGGACTAGCTTTTTTTGTTTTTGTTTTGTTTTTGTTTTTTGGGGGGTCCGGTTGTGGGGCCTGAACTCTGGGCCTGGGTGCTGTCCCTCAGCTCTTCAGCTTAAAGCTAGCACTCTACCACTTGAGCCACAGCGCCATTTTTTTTTCCTGCTTATGTGCTGCTGAGGAATTGAACCCAGAGCCTCATGCATGCAAGGCAAACTCTCTACCACTGAGCCACCTTCCCAGCCCCTGGACTAGCTTTTGAAATTCCTATTTTTGCTTTTTAGAGAACATATAGTAAAGACTAGGCAATTTGATGGCTTGTTTTATAACTGTATTACTTCAATTATCAGGCTCATATAAAGAAAATTGCCGTCATTACATACTGCTTCTAAAGCACATCCAGTAACACTTAAGAGGTTGGTGATAAATTAGATGTAATAAAAGTTCATTAAAAATTCTTTCGGTTTATAGAAGAGATTATCTGTAAAGAAAAAAATGAGCCAGTGGCTCACACCTGTAATCGTAGCTACTAAAGAAGCTAAGATCTGAGGATCATGGTTCAAAGCCAGTCTGGGCAGGAAAGTCCATGAGACTCTTCCCTACAATTAACCACCAGAAAACCGGAAGTGGAGCTGTGGCTCAAGTGGTAGAGCACTAGCCTTGAGCTGAAGAGCTAAGGGATAGTGCCCAGGCCCAGAGTTCAAACCCTATGACTGACAAAACAAACAAACACAAAAAAACCGAAGGGGGAAAAAACGAAGAAAAAGGTGACCCTACTCATTTTTGTGTACCTTTATCATGATGTAGTAGAGTTATAAATGGGATGTTTTTAAACAACAACAATAACAAATATATATGTGTGTGTATGTGTATACTCTTCAAATATTAAGCCACTTTAAACATTTTAACAGTCAGTACTGTGTTATGAAGTGAGATGCATTACACAAATTGTGAATCTTAGGTTTTTACTTTAATATCTCTTATTTTCAGAATTTATGCGAATTCCTTGTGTGGACGCTGGATTGATTTCACCACTGGTGCAGCTGCTAAATAGCAAAGACCAGGAAGTGCTGCTCCAAACGGGCAGGGCCTTAGGGAACATATGCTACGACAGCCGTAAGTGTTGCCCTGTCAGCGATGTGTTTAGAATTTCTAAGGATTATGGTTTCCCAATTCATGTTGCTTTGCTGTTAGGTCTGACGTTGCTAGGCTAAGAACTCAACATGGACCAGTATGATACAACTCTTATTTCATGGGCCTAATAGAAATTTGGACCACGTATTCTCAACAAAGAAGTTACAGGGAATGCATTTTGTCTTTCCCTCCTATCACAATAAGTAAATTGCAAAATTTTGAGGCTTTTAAATCAAGCAAAAAAAATATATATATATATATATATTTATATATTTGAGTCTTTTTCAATTAGGTTTTATTGAAGTACCATTACTGGATGAAAATGAGTATGGACAGTTTTAAAAGTTTCTGTCTGTCCAAATACATTTTCCTTCGCTGCCACAATAGAACTAATTCATAGGAACTTAATCACTGTGTTCTCAAAAGCTAGATTGGCCCACTGCATTTGCATTGACTCCATTTCTCTTTGTCACATGTCATTGTCATTTTCACCACCTTCTGTAACACACTGTGCTAGATAAAGAAAGCAGGAACATGCGGATATGGGTTTATTGAAAGTATGTTACTATTTCTACTTATTCTTTCTATGTGTCAATATTAAGTTTTCTTTGGGTGGGCGGAGTGTTATGGTTTGAACTCAGAGCCTTGTGCTTGCTAGGCTGGCATTGTACAACTTGAGCCACATACCCAGCCCCCTTTGCTTTTTTTTTTATTTTTATTTTTTCCAATAGAGTCTCACTGTTTTGCCTGGGCCACTCTGAGCCACAGTGCTCCTATTTATGTTTCCCACACAGCTGACATGACAGGCCTAGGATGTGCCACTTGTGGAGCTATTGGTTTAGGTGAGGGTATTGTGAACCTTTTGCCTTGGCTAGATTCGTATTACAATCTTCTCAATCAATCTTCACTCTCCCACCCCCACAAGTAGCTTGGATTATAGCTGTGAGCCACTGTTGTGGGCTTGAGTGTATTCAATTAAACTTATCCTGATTTTCCTTAGATTTCTTTTTTTTGGAGTCCGGTATTTATCATTCACCTTGAAAACCTCCTAGACATTTAGTTGTATTTCTTAAAAGAAAATATGTGGACCTTTCTATGTCAAGCAGCTCTTCAAAAAATGATTTGTAGAAAGTAAGAGTACCCAATGTATTTCTGATAGAAGAAAGAAATAGGAGAATGAACTGCAGCTATCAGTTGCAACAG
Source organism: Dipodomys merriami (assembly GCF_024711535.1). Lineage (NCBI taxonomy): Eukaryota > Metazoa > Chordata > Mammalia > Rodentia > Heteromyidae > Dipodomys > Dipodomys merriami. The sequence continues at coordinate 17,778,353 of NW_027202826.1, forward strand.
TTCTGTAGCTGTGGCGGTGTGGCAAGCCTCATTTCTTCTCCTTTCCTTTAGTTTTGTGCCCTAGTGATGATTGCCTAATTTAAGATACTAGTAACACATGGGACAACATTAATTTTAACTAACAGTTTTCAATCCCCCTTAATGCCTTTGTATTTTCCTACCTGCTCATCTTAGAGCATTAAATTTATTTGTAAAATGCCAGTGCTTTGTGTTTATAGGCTTTTGCATTTCATATTTATGACTTCATTAAATTCTATAGCTTGTCATAACAGGTCTCAAACTGAAATGTTTAATGTGTATTTTATGTTAATTTTAGCAATACATAGTGCAAAGATCTCTGCACAGTAGTACTTAAAGGTTGATGGTCTGTACATGCTTGGGCAGTATTGATGATTTTGGTTTTTATTCTTATCTTTATGTATTTGGTACTAGAATTTAAGGGTGCCAAAAGTAATGCTTTTTCCTACTCAGCTTAGTTATTTTTGTATTGCATGTTATTTAAATATAGGGAATATTTTCTGATTTGAGTACTTTTGTCTTAGAGTTTCATTTACTATTGGCGAAGTAGAATAAAAACAGGAAGCTATTGTCAGTACAACTATCATTCTCATGGGTACAGAGTAATTTTTTTCCTGTGTACACTAAAGAATCTTAAAGTTAGGTTAGTAAATGTCCAGTTGGTTAATTTGTAACTTTGCTATTACAGCATTTAGCTTCTCTATTTTATCTTCTGAAAAGTTTTGTGGCTGTACTTGCGGCCATGAAATTAAATTTTTCTGTTTCATTTATTTACAGATATTTGCAACTACTTTTTCCTCATTTAGTTCAATGGAAATTATATTTAAATGGGTAATTAGACATAGTGAAAACAAGTCAGATTTTTTTATGGTTTTAAACTGTAAGGGAAATGAAATTGGCAGTATTAGAAGTGAATAAATAAATGTAAGAACTAATTTATTAGTACAAGTAATGGGACAAAAATGTGTTCATTATGTAAAGCTGTTTTATTCATGTAATCTGTTATACTACATGCTTTTTTACCCTTTATTTTAAATTAAATTTCTGTGATTGCTGCAGAATTATTATAAGAAAACTAAAGAGCCTGTGTTTGAATTTCAAGAATGATGTAGGAGTCTGTAAATGCAGTGCTGTATGGTTACTTGTGAATTTACTTGAAATACATTTCTCATTATTTTGTGATAATTGACAGTTTTAAGATATCTGCAAGCTAGTTTTGTCTATTATGTTTTTAATGGCTTTGATGTTGATCAAGCAAGAACTGCTTATTGTTTAAGGAATAGAAATCCACCTATGATAGCCTTCAAATACAAGGAGCTTCCTTCTTCCAGATAAATTATATATTCTTAAATTTATGTTTATGTTTTATTCAACTTAACCTTTCTGAGTAATCAGCTGATTTACATTTTATTAATATACTCCAAATGAATAATTTTAATGTGGTTTTATTCAGGAAGAGAGAGTAGGCTTGCAATAGATAGTAAAGATAATGGATATTGAAATACCCCAAGTCATCTGGAGAAAAACGGAGAGATTTGTATGCATGGTATAGAAATTCTCAAGCATATTTGGCTATCAGTTTATTTGAAAGAAGGAAAGTTCTCTCAGTAAAAGAAATGCCATAAAATTCATGGAAATCTTCAGGAAAGAAGTAGGTCAGATTTCAGTTTTAACAGCCTCAGCAGTTCCCATTTTAGGAGCCCTTCCTAATGTAGAGGAAATGGTCTTATATAATCCTAACATCAAATAACAGACTGACATAACGATTAAATGGGACAAAATAAGGCTTTGTGGCTGATAAACTTTTTGAATCCTAGTTTCCTTCTTGCATATGGAGATGAAAGAATCACTTAACTGGGTACATTCTTCATTTCAAATGGTCTGGTCGATTTTCTTTTACAAACAGACTCTTAAGACAGTTCATGTATGGGTTCCTCTTTGTAAGCATCCAGACTTTTGATAAGAGCCATCATTTTAAAACTCTTTTGCTCCTTAACTTTGCCAAAATAATTCTTTTTATGAGAAGTTTAACATCTTTCAGATCAAAGTAGAGAGAAAAATTGCATTTTAGTGTAGAAGGGAATCAGTAAAGCTGTGTATGTGATGGAATATATACAGGAATATCTTTTAAAACAGAGAAATTTAGTGTTATGTGTCCGAAACGCATGGTTTAGCCTGTTAGGTCGCACATCTCTCTCAAAGTTATTACAAATAAGAAAAATCATGGGACTTACGTTTCTTTGGGCCTGGCTTACTTCACTTAATATAATTTTTTCCAAGTCTTTCCCCACAGTATAACCCCTGTTCTCAACTGTATTTGATATTGGTGCCCTGCATCTTGTATATATACACTTCTCTAATTTGGGGAGGGGAAGGGAAAAAACAAAATGCTTAAATAGGGATACAGGTTGACCCATTGTAACAGTGAAACTTACAACACTATGTTGAAAATGAACTTTACAATTTGGTGGGGGGGGGGGTGGTGAATGTAGTTGTGGAGGTAGAAGGGAAGGTAGGGGAAAAACAAAGGAGAAAGCAACAATGCTTGATAGGAAATATACTCATTACCTTGCTCATGTAACAGTAGTAACTGTAACCCCTCTATACAGTGTTTTTACAGTAAAAGACATGTTTTAAAAAAAAGGATTTGTTCTCTCCTTATCTGGCCATCTTTGTTACATTTCCCCTTTTATCAGGGGTTTTGCTTATACACACATTTTAAATTGCTTATATACTTAAAAGGCCCTAGAGTTTTGAACCCTTTGTGTTATATTACAATCCTATACTTACAAAGCCAAGGGAAATAGTTGTGACCTGAGATTGTGGATATTACTAGTTCAGATCAGGTATTTATCTTTTATACAAATAGCAACGTTATTACATAAATGAACTGGGTATATTTTTAAATTGACTAAATATGCCTCTGCAAAAATAAACTAAAGCTTATTTTTATTTCCTATTATTGGAAAGATGGGCATGTTGAAGAAGTTTATAAGATACACGTCTCTCATGATATGAAAAAACAATTATATTCTTGCTCACCAAGTGAATTTTCAAAATAATTTAGTAATCAGGTTTGCCAAAGCCAATGTTTATGGAGTAAATACTTGTGAAGTAAATATTGTGTATTTAATTTACTTCAACTATAAACAGAAAGGGTTCTGAAATATACATATGTTCCTATTTGCATATTACTGATTATTATGATGCTACATTATCTTTGTATAAAAAAGAACCCATAGTTCTAACTACAAAGACTGAAAAATAACAGTAATATAATGTTTTATAATATTAGGTAAGCTTGTACTAATACAGTAAAAGCATGCTTTGAAATTACCTTAAGTAATCAAAATATATTTACAGCACTTATTTTCAGCAGGGAAATGTTTATTTCAGTGACATAAATTAGGTTGTTTGATACTGCCGTTAAAGGGCTCTCTTGGCTGGGTGTTTTTTGTTTGTTTGTTTTTGTTCCTGTATTTACTTTTGGAATAAAACCAGTTAGCCCATTAGTAAGAAGAAGAAAAAGATTTTTCAGGTTTGATTAATCTATTTTGTCTTATGACTGAGTTTATCAAAACACATTTATAAGCATAAACAACCTACTGCTACTTTTCGATGTAATCATTATGACTATTATCACGTGAGTATTTTCTTAGGATTTCAGTGTATAAAGATGCCCTGTCTATATACATTGAAATTTATATTGCTTTCATAATCCTACATACAGGAATCTTATTTAAAAAAATAGTTCAAGGCTGAGCTCATGCATGTAAACATATAAACATAGGACGTGAAGATAGAGAGAAATAGGGTTTGAGACCAACCAGCCCCAGACAAAAAGTTAATCAGACCCCGTCTCAACCAATAAAGATGGAAATGAAGATAATGTACCTGTGATCCCTGCTAAGTGGGAGGTGTAGGGTCTAGGCAGGTTGAGCAAAAACACAAGACCCTGTTCAAAAATGACTAAAGCAAAACTGGCTAAGACACATCTCAGCTGTGATGGAGAGCTTGCCTAACCAGTGTGAAGCAAGGAGTTGAAACTCTAGTACCATTAAAAAAAAAAAGTTTATCCAAAAAAACCAGCTTTTAATGTGACAGAGAAAATAAAATGGACAGAGATATATAATTTGAGGGCAGTTACAGAGTACATATTAAATATGCAGGCTTTGACCAGAATAAAAAATCAGTAGATCATGAGAGTATTAACTGCAGTTATTTTTAACATAATTAGAAATGTGTAAAATTATAATATGCTCCTGGAAGACAGTCAGTAGGTATTGATTTCCAGTTTTTTCACTTACTGAGTTGTCCATTAGTCTTTCATAGTTTAGTTTTCCTCTGTTACCATGGGTTTGTTACATGGAATGAATAGTATTTATATGTAAAAATAGATGACAGATTATCAACTACTGTGCAAAATCAATATCATCATCCTTATTACTAAAGTGTCTGTGACTTAATGTATATCTACATTAATGTCCCCAAGATGTTTACAGTGAGAGTGTAGGAATGGGAAACCTTATAAAGGAAGGCAGAAATGAATCTTTTAAGAATCAGGGGTACCATATTTAACTATATATAAGCATTCATTGAATCTAAGCTTCTTGGCAGCTAATGTGAAAAAGAAATTGGCATCCTATGTAATTTTTTTTTAATCTTTTGCTAAAAGAAAGATTTCAGTTCTTAAAAAAAAAAAAAACCTTCAGAAAAAATGCTAGGAGGGAATTATCATTAGGATATCCTTAGTTCCCTAATGATTCTGGGTACATCTGTAGTTAAAATATATTTAAAGGTTAGCGACTGGTATGGAGTCTTTGATAATAGTTCTGCAGTCTTGTCCCTCTGATTCTTCACACTTAGTGGAAATAGGATATTTCTTTTATTTGTTACTTGACATCAAGATGAAATCTCTCATTTATTAAATTGATTTTAAGAAACATTGGATTCTATAAATTAGCTCTTTTTTTGCCACTGCTTGATCATTCCTCAAGTAGTACTAAGATATAAAAAGACAATACTTTATAAAGACATAGAGTAGAATTTTTAGTAATTTTTACTAGTTTTATACATGGGAACGTGGAGACAGCATATGGCAAAAGGTTTTTTTTTTCCAGTTGAAGAAGTCATGCATGTTCACCACAATAGTTATTTTTCTCTCCTGGATACCAAGTTACCTCCTAATTTGTTTCTGAGTCAAAAGCCTAATTGGCCATTGGAATTTTCCTTTCCTGATTGAAAAGTTCTAGATAGGTGAAGGAAAGTCCAATTGTAATACTTCAGAAGAAAAAGATTTTAATTGCATTCACATGTATTAATTGCATGTGCTTTTGTCCCCTTAATGCCTTCATTTCATCCACCTGTTAAAGATGAAATCAGAGTTCTCACTTAGGAAATGTAATTTCTAGTCTGCTTATTGAAGCTCTTATCATGTATTATCCTCTGTTCTGTTAAATATTTTAATTTTCCTAATTTTTGTCTTTGTAATCCACTTGAAGTACTGAGAACATTATCCTCTCATAATTAGAGTTGTCCCTTTTATAAGTTGGGAGCATTTCACCTGGCTCAGAGGGCAGATGAAAAATAAATAATACTGCAAGGTGAATAATTCATATTTTCCTCAATGTAGAGGGGACAGTGTTTGAAATTTAGTTCTGGCTAGATTCTAAGTCATAACTGTGTATACATGTTTTCACATATAGTCTAGCATAGTTTCTTTTAAGTGTAGTTTGTTACAAAGACATCTATTTAAAATACTTGGAATAGAATTTAATTTAATTAGTGTCTGACAATATAGCCACTCTCCTCCCAGTGTTGGGAATGCTCTACCATTGAACCACATCCCCAGCCTGACAGAATGATTTTGATCTTGAATAATTTTGTCAACAAGTTGGAGCAATAAATAATTTACATTGTTAGTTTAATGCTATTTAAAAGTAATTTGGGGTAATTGTATGGAAATAATTTAGTTTGATAAATATTCATAGTCTTGTTAATAAATATATAGACAAATCAAAGTATAGGTAGTATAGAAATAAAGCATTTCTCTAGTAAATATATTGCCATTTATGCATCTTCTATAATATAATAGAAAATGTTTGTTTTGTTTTGTTTTGCCCTGGGGCTTGAACTCTGGGTCTGAGCCCTGTCCCTGAGCCTCTTGTTGCTCAAGGATAGAACTCTACTACTTGAGCCACAGTGCCACTTCTAGCCTTTTCTGAGTTTATTGGAGATAAGAATCTCACAAACTTTTTCTGCCCAGGCTGGCTTTTAGCTATGATCCTCAGATCTCAGACTCCTGAGTACCTAGGATTACAGACGTGAGCTGGCTCATAAAAGGATTGTTTTTTGGTTGTTTTTTTTTTTTTTTTTAAGGAGAATTATCAAACAGTTTGAACCAATGAAATCCACTGCTGTAGAAAAATTAACACTAATTTCAACAGGCAGCTTTGATGTGTCCATCAAATGCTGTGCCATGACCCCATTTGAATTTGTATGTGTGGTTACTAGTACTTCGTTGGGAAATGAAAAGACTTTATTATTTTCTTCTTCTCCTGATCTAGTATCCACCTGTAAATATACCAACACTTGGAAATTTTCTTGCATAAAAGCAGCATTTAAACCTTAGTATAATATCATGTCACAAAATTACAAGTTTTATGCTTCCTTTTTGATGTATGACTATTTAATGATCATCGTGACTTTTCCTTATGACTCATTTTTTTTTTACTTCATTGATGTAATATTTATAGCTTTCTCTTTTATATCCAGTTTGAGGGATATTTTGCCTGTACCTGGAACAAGAAAAAACATTGCTTTTGAATCATCTCATAAAAGATGTTGATAGGTTCTTTGTTTTTTCCATTTGAAAGCTTAATACATGTTTGAGTATGTCTTTAGGTGCATAAAAATTCACTACTTAGGCCAAAAGATGGAAGAAATGTAAGCATTAGAGTTTATTTTCTTTCCTAATAGAATTCATAAACACCTTTTGATGTTATCTTTTCAAATAGTATAGATATGTATGTCTATTTATCATTACCCTGCTCCAGGAAAATAATTTATTTTGTATTTGACAAAAGTAAATAGCATATTTTAGGCATAGATAGAAAAATTGCATAATAGCTATAATCTACAAAATTGATACTACTCATAATATTTTTCTTGGTACCCATACCATAGATCATGTAACTTGAGAGTTTTATTCAGTAGTGGTGATGAATAAACACCAGAAAATCATCACTTTTTTGGCTTTATGTGTGCCTGTGTGCCTTTGTGTGTATAGATCAAATCATTAAATCCACAAATATTGATTGAACCCACTGTGTTCAGGGTACTCTGCCAGATAATAAGAAACATGGAAGTAAATAAAAAGCAAGAAGTCTCTATTTTTGTGGAGCTCGCATGGGAGATAATAGATAATAAACAAGTAAATATTACAAAGATATTTGCAGATTATGATCATTAGTGTCAAGGGAATTAATACAGTGATATAATGGAGAATATCAGAGCTATCTCTGAGGATGTTATTTGAACTGATGATTGAGAAAGAATGAGCTAGATATTTATAGAGAGAAAGGGAAGAATATTGCTTGTGGATGTATAAGCAGAGAGGAGAATCTGTTTAGCCTGTTGACATCTCGATTCCTTTAGCAGTAGACTGTCCCCCCTGACCCCCCCGACCCCCGTGATAATGGGCAAACGGGAGGTGTTTTCTTTGTGTCTTGGCCATCCATGTGTGCCTGTATCACAGGACATTTTCTCCATGCTCTTGTTCCTCTCCTAGTGATAGACTGCCAATAACTGCCACCATGAATATGTAAATCAAAGCACAAGTGAACCATAAAATAGAAGCAAGGACAGCAGGATGCCAGTGGTTCATGCCTATAATCCAAGCTACTCAGGAGACTGAGACCTTAGAATCTCAGTTCGAAGCCAGCCCAGACAGGAAAATCCATGAGACTCTTATCTCTAATTAACCACCAAAAAGCTGGAAGTGAAGCTGTGGCTTAAGTGGCAGAGTGCCAATCTTGAGCAAAAAAGTTCAGGGACAGCTCCAAACCCTAAGCTCAAGTCCAAGAACTTGCGACACATGTGCACACACAAACACACAAATAGAAACAAGGACAGACTACAATGAACAGAAGATACAGGTTCATATAGAAACCAAGTAAGTGTTCCATCAAAGGTAAGAACTGAGTTTTTAAAGGGAAAAAAGGGAGTAGGAGGAGGATTACATGAAGTAAACTGAGGTGTTAAAAATGCAAGGAAGGTTGTTTTTGGTGTCTTCTCTTTTTCTCTGTGAATGTGAGTGGGGAGTATACTTCTGTGCAGAGGTTGGGAAGGGGAAGAGAGCTTGGACAGTTCATCATGATGATGAGACAAAGTTGTGTGTGAAAGATTACACAGTGCAGCGAAGGGTTTGTTCATGCTTTTAGGTCTGTGATTTTACAGTTCATATCACATAATTGCTTCATTCTTGGTTTTGCCTCTAAATGTTTTTTATTAAAGCTCATTCTCTAGGAGTTTGGAGACTTCTTGTTCTCAGAATGGATCTCATTGAATGGCTCTATGACTTACCATGAATTTTGATAGGCTAATTACTTTTTTGAGATGGACTATTGGAACTATAATATGTATTTAAATGTAAAGTCCAACTCTGATGTAGTGTGAAGAATGATCAAACTTGTTCTGGGAGCTACTTTTGTGACAGAGTTCATCATTGAAGACTGTAGAGTTGGTGGTTGTACTTTTTCCAGTGGCCGGATGCTTGTAATTATGGGAAGTTAAGATGTAAATTCCATTTCCATAGATGATAGCTCAGGATGTCTTACAAATTCAATGTTACTTATTAGGAAAATGGCTAAAAGTGAATTTCTGTGTATATATGAGTTTGAGATGAACTTTATTGAAATTGTTTTTGAATGACCAATAATATTTATTTAAATAATATAACAAAATTGTAGATCTACCTACTCTATTAAAAAAGATACAAAGGCTTGTACAATGATAACTGTTCTGGTGTATATTTAAAATTGTATCACTTGTTTTGGTAAGGAACAATCATTCCTTAGAATCACTAATTTGTATGAAAACTTTTAATAAAATCCTCTTTTACCTTATTTCCTTAGCTATTCTGTTTAAAAATCAAGAAGGAAACTAAGAAACTAAATATTACTATATTCAGTTGTTAGTATTTTTTTCTCAAGTAACTATGATTAACATTTTTTTCTCAGATTTGATCATTTCTAATATGGAGATTAAATTTCTATTCTCACCAACTCTCAATAACTGTCATGAGTAAAATGCTGTATTAGAGACAATTCAAAACGGGAAGGAAAGAGGGAAAGAAAGGAAGGGAGGCATTGTGGCTCTAAAACATGTAATGAATTGGCCTCGTTATAGTTAGGCTCAATTTTATTTCATTATAAAATCATTGAATAAATTTTTAATTGGCTTTATTATTGATTTTTTTGGACACTAATTTAGTGATCAGAAGCAACAAAACCTTTAACATTCACTGCAGATAGGCTTGGTATAGTTTAGCTATTCTGTAAGATTTTTACTAAATCTAAAGCATGCAGTTTATATATTTTTATTGATATAATAGCCCTGGTTTCCTCAACAATTAGAATGAAATACCATTTAAGTTTTGCAAATTTCAGGTTGAGATAAATTATACGTTCATATTACTGAGTGCTTGAATCTTGGGTTGGTAATCCTAATTTGGTAGTCCATTTTTCTGACATTGTCCACACACAAAGTGCCCAATAATCTAGATAATTTACATTTGTTATTGGAACTAAAGCTTGAGAAATTGAATTTCTAGGGTTTTGTTTGTTAAGTTTTGCGTTTTTTGCAACATTGTTGCAAGAAACTCACCCATCCTGCCTCAACCAGTGTGCTAGAATTACATATGTGAGTCAGGATGCACGGCTGAAATTTAAGTGAAATTTGAACACCATTCTTGGCTGATGTATAATAGGACAATATAGTTTTCTATGACCCTATTAGCTGAATAACATAAGGTACTATTGTTTGTATATGTAACAGTATAATACAACTAAATGAGCATGGCATAAAACTAAGTGGACAGGACTCTTAATTTTAGTGTGAGTTCCTCAAGTTTTTCAAAAGTATGATAAGTCACATATGGATATTTGTCTGTGTGTACCATAAGAAATGATATGTAGCAAACTTCCATTGTCTATAATATGATTCAGCCTCACTTGCAAAGAAATGACTTTAGAAAAACTTTTTTTTTTTTTTAATTTTGCTACCTTCACAACTTAATTCCTTTGTGTGCTGTTTCTTATGCTCGTTATATTGCTGAACTGGCCACTAGGGCAACCAGTCAGCAATTGAAATGTAGCTGACTTAAATGTTAAAATACACTTGGGTTTTTAAAGTTTTATTATGGGGAATGTAAATATTTCCCTAATAATTTATATAATGATTGTGTTATTATGATATTTTGGACATATTGGATTGAAAAAAATAGAATATTACTAAACTTAATTTTTAATGTGTTTTTTACTTTTTAATGAGGCTACTAATGAAATTAAATTACACACATGGTTTACATTGCAGCTGTCATATGTCTGTTGGATAGCACAATTCAGTAGACTATCATATTTTAATATAAGGAGTTCAGATTTAGAAAGACATATATTATTACCGTTGTTTCTTCCCATTTCTATATTCAAAGAACAAAAAGTATTTCATATGTTCCAGTAGTAAAATAACACTTATTATGTGTATGGTACATAATAGTATATGGACCATCATTTGACCAGTGATTGTAATTTGAAAGACATTGATAAGGTAGAATAGAGGTAATAAAAAAAATAATAAAACACAAGTCAAGAATGAAAGAAAAAAAGAAGGAATGTGCTCTGGCTAATAGAAAACATAATTACATAGACTACACTACTAATATTTAGGCATTACATATTGTGACTTAGAACTGAATTTTAGTCATGTACAGTTTTCTTGGATAATAGCTAACTTTGAAATATGCTCTAATAAAGTATCCTTAGTAGTTTCCAAGGTGAGGAATATTTAGTTCCACTTTCTTTCTTACACTAAACTGTCATTTGTTAAAGGAGAGAGGTTGGAACTTCCACATCATAAACAAGGACTCAGAGAAGTTCTTTCAACTCTGATGTGATACAGGCGAGAATAATTTTTCCCCCCTCTTAAAACGTAATTGTCTCTTTCCCCCCATCCCACCCCCATTTCCATGTTTGTTTGTTGTTGTTGTTTTTCAGATAGACATTCTTAGCACCCGTCTTAGGGTTATTTTCTACTTACTAAGTAATGAATAACGAACACTGTTATGTTTTGTATTTAAAGTTGTAAGGTACATTTCTTTTTTTTTGTTTTATTTTTAATTTAACTCTTTGTTTTACAGATGAGGGCAGGAGTGCAGTTGGCCAAGCAGGTGGTGCACAGGTTGTAGTTGACCATTTAAGGTCACTGTGCAGTATAACAGACCCCGCCAATGAGAAGCTCTTGACTGTCTTTTGTGGCATGCTGATGAACTATAGCAATGAGAATGGTAAACAAACCTGAAACCTTGCTTTATCTCTGGGGGAAAACCTTAAAATAATCTTTCCTATAGTATACAACCAATACTTGGAAAAAATGATGAGCAGTGATTTATATTATTAATATAAAATCAATAGTTAACTTATGTTACATTGTTTTACAGTTACACAATGGTCTACTTTACTGAAAAGGATGAGGTTTTGGAGGGTCACCCATATCAATTGGTACCAGCCCCAAATCGAAACCATGTGGTGTGGCTTAAGTTTTCTTCCTATAAACATTTTAGAAATAAATAACACCAAAGTGACCTCATGTTTATTACTTATTATTAATAAATGCCAGAAGTAGTCTTACACATTGTTTTAGAAGAAAATTACTTAATTATATTTACTTGGAAAAAGATTTAAATACCTCTAACAAAATCTGGCTTTACTGAGAAAATAAAGTTCAGAATAATTGAAGGGAGTTCATTTTAGAAATGGGTGGTAAAGTCTTTTAAATAGTTTTATTTTAGAAACTGAAAACATTTTAGAACCTGACTACAGATAACAATCTTCAGATGCCCTATATAATAAGTTTAATGGGAAGAAAAAATGTTAAGATTTCATATTAACATTTATGTGACAAGATTCTGATCTTTGTCATCTTACGTAAAAACACTTAAATTTCAAATGTTCTGCATATATAACACAAATAAGACTTTTCTGTGATTTGTTTCAAGTGGCATTATTTTTAATTAGCATACATTAGTTTAGGGGTGGGCTCATATTTACAGAGTATTCCAATCAGTCTACTCCCCTCTATCATCCTTCCTTCCTAAAACAATTTCAACAGGTGTCATTGTTCTTTCCATTGTGACATTTTAATTTTTAGTCTTTCTCCATATATTTACATAATGAATGTGTAATATTGTTCCTTACTTTCATGTATTCTACAGACATATGACCTTTCTTGAGTATTTTTTTTCTCTTGTTGCATTCATGAGTCCTAAGAAATAGTCTCAAGTTAAAAGTAACAAGTGAACCTTAAAAAGTGACCATTTATGATTGGCCCATGATACTCCGTGACAGTAAGCAGGAGGGGCTGTTGCAATTTAAGAACTAAGGTTGAGAGTACTATTCTACTCTCTCACTAGCTGTGTCCGTGAGGCAACTTGGCCAAATACTCGTGGATGTTTTGAAGAGAAGATGGGGAAAGGAAGCTGAAAAATCTAGCTTTTCAGATGACATCTGATTTCCATTTTTGTACTGGTTCTGGGACTTGAACTCAGGGCCTGGGCACTGTCCTTGAGTCTTTTTGTTCAAGACCAGCACTCTACCACTTGAGCCATAGCTCCTCTTCTGGCTTTTTCATGATTAGTTGAAGATAAGAGTCTGCTGGACTTTTCCTGCCTGAGCTGGCTTTGAACCTCTGTCCTCAGAACTCAGCTTCCTGAGTAGCCAGAATTACAGGTGTGAGTCATCGGCACCCAGCTGATTTTTTTTTCAGTGTTGTATCCCATTTTCTTTTTTAACACTGTACAAGCTAAATAGAAAGTATCTTCAAGACTTATCCAATGCAAGGGATACCAATTTTAAACCTAAATTTTAAATTGCTCTTAATATAAAAGAGTTCTTATTGATATTTCTCTACCCTATGAAACTTGAGCTAAAAACATTAGCTAGTCAGTCTGGTCAATTACTTATTTTTTCAGTGAATCCTTTTGGAAGAGGGAATAACGTAAATGCTAAAAGATAAATTAGAAAGGCCAAATCTGGGCAAATCTAAAATGAGGGGCTATTTCCTAAGCAATTGAAACTTAACTATAATGCAAAGGCATCTGAATTTCTTTAAGAAATCATCAGACAGTTGTTCATGTTCCTTCTTATCTCTAACTTCATTCCATGCCAAGTATTCAGTGGGAGATTGTTGTAAAAAGGTTTATGAAGGGAACTAATCATGAAGCCGTTAATAGCAGAATTAGTCTTATATCTAAACTACTTGTTAGTCCTTTGATAAAGCTGTTTTAAAAAAAAATCTGTGTAAAAGGTTGGGAAATGATCAAATAATGCTTAAAAGAACCATGAACTCTCATCCAAAGCAAATAGAGACTGAGTTTCTGCAGCAGAATTTCACAGAGTGTGGAGATATATAATTTGAGAGTAATGATTTATAGTATGCAGAGTTCACCATCTGAATATATAATACACAATGAAAAACAAATAAGAAAAAACGTCTATACTGTGGAAATCTGTATTAACTTTTCTCAGAGTATTATGAGAGTAACAATGGTGATTTTGTTTTATTATTCCCAAAGCTGTAGTTTGAACGTACCTTTTGAAACTTAGTCGATATAATCCCAGTAACTGGAGTGCTGAAGAGAGATGTGTACTACACAGGGTGAGCCTGGGCTACACAGAGAGTTTAAGGCTAGGCTAGACAACTTAGTAATATATGCCTCAAAAAAAAAGAAAAGAAAAAAATAGAAGAACTAAGTTATTTTTAGAATTAAGAAACAAATGCCCAACAGTGAACTGTTGTCTTCTTCCTCTGTTCCTTTTTCTCTGTCATGAGTACCTTTGTGAAGTAGTTATTTTTCTTTTTAATATTTCACTTAGGTCTTCCTGAATCTGCATCTTTATTTTTGTGTTCAGTGCTTACTCTTTAAAGTTTGTGTTAAAGACTTAACCATTAGGTTATCTTTACTAACTTCAGATCATTTTATTGAGCCTGTTCACCAGATGAATTGCTAAGATTTTAAAAAAAAGATAATAGATAATTTTTGAAACCTGGGAGGCACTTTCTATTAGAACTGACATATGAAGTTTTTTTTTATATATGAATTTACCAAATGTCAATACACAGCCTCTGTTAATTTGGGAATAGAATATATGAATGATTAAGTATCCTCCTTTCTGTTTCATCAGAAAACAAAACTGATAGGGAACTTTTAGCTGCATAAACAAAAGATAGGGAACTTTTAGCTGCATAAACAATTATTTTTAATATGCAGATAAAACAGTACTGAAATTGACCAATTTAGTTCCTCTGAAGAAAATTTTTCATGTTTTTTTATTTGTCCTAAAGCATATTAGCACCATACTGAAGTTTAAACGTACCTTGATTCAGAGACTTCTGTTTATGCTTTGAAAAGTTTCATGTTTTTAAATTGTTCGCTTTTATTTTCATCAGTATGGAGGTTTGAACCTAGCTAGGGCCTTAGGCTTGCTAGGCAGGCCTAGCAACTTAGTTATTATTCTTTATCCAGGTACATGGCATTAGTAGAAAAGAGTACTAGAAAAAAGAAATAAGTACCAGGAGTATAGTTCAAAGTTTTCCACAAGCTTAGTAAGTCTGCCTGTGTACACTTGGAAATTGACTGTTGATGGAATAGAAGCAAACTCATAATCTAAAGCGAAGCCCTTAGAGACCAGAATAAGACCTTTTTAAGGAATTTATTCATGGTAATTATTATTACAAATATCCATGATTTGTCAACAAATAATACCTAGTGGAAACCTGTCACATTTTAATTTTTATCTTAATATAGTTAACAGGGAAGGAATAAACTGTTCTAACTCCCCCCAAAATGTTTTAAATGACAAGAAGCTATAAATGTGCCACTAGGAAAAACTCGTTTCTTCTAAAATTATTAACATAATATGCAGTTTATGGCTTCTTTATCTGACTATATATAATAGCTATATGTTTCTGTAAGTGATTTCTGTAAATGACACCAATATTTTTCTTATATCTTAGTGTAACACCCTAGTTTTGAAAGACTAATTTTTTCTTTTGCGTGATTCCTGAAAATTTTCTAACATCTTTATAATAATTCTCTTACTTGCTGCATGGACTGATGGCATAAGATAATAAATACATGGCCTCTTTTGAGGCCATTTCTTAACTAAGATAATTAATTAGTTAAGAAATTATCTTAGTTAAGAAATATAATTCATAGGTTATGCTATTGAAGATAATAACTGAATTTAAGTATTAAGAGTAGTACTTAAATTTGTTTAAAAACAGATCTCAGAAGTCTTTTCTAATTTAAGGATCTAGTTTAAAGGTAATTGATTTGTGCCCATTTTTTTCTATCAATAATTTCATATTTCTAATCATGCTGTCCATTATTCCTGGTGAGTCCTACCCAATAATTTGTTTTATTTTTCTTCATATTTGAAATAATAAGATATTAACTGGGAACGATATTAATTTAAAAAACACAACCTGAACAGCACTTTAGTCTGAGCTATGTGTTTATTCTTTATTCCTACATTTTGGTACTACTTTATTATGGGACATAAGGATTATTTCCTAGACATTAGATTTTAGAAAAATGGTGTGTGTTTAAGTTCAGGTCTTTTGAAGCCCAATTTGTCAAATTAAAATTCTCTAGTGTGTTAAATGAAATTAAGTATGTTGAAGTTTTTATTGTGTAGCTGAGAAGTCGGTAGGCTATTTTATTACTTACTCTTATTCTTGTATTCTTTAACTGCTATTTTCTTTGTTTACAAAATATCTGAACTTTTAAGTCCTTCACAAAGAGTTTTCTAATCACTTTCCTGAAACAGGTTGTATTCATGAAGTCCTACTACAAACGTCATTTGAAAAAAAAAAATTCCATATAAGACCAATTATTCTGGTGCCGTTTGCTAATTCTGCCTATTCAGTTTAACCAGTAAGGCTCAGTTAGCCTATCGTCATAATCCTAAATTGTTACTGTAATAATGCTGCTCCTTCATAGACTCCTGCTAACTGTTTTATTAGAGATGCATCAACTACACATACTGGTATTAATTTGCAGCTCTCCAGCCCTTGTAGAATGAACTTCTGAATGCAGAAATCTGAAGTTTTCATCTCAAAAAAATGAAATGGTTTTTGTGGTTGTACTGTCTATGATTTCAGTAGCCTATATTTAAAGCTTAGCACTATTGTCTTGGCCTTCCCAGCTTTCAAAGGGTTCTGCATTGATGCTAGCATATACCATGGTACCTATAGTACTGCCTAGATGTCTACCAGTAACTGGGGGCAGTGCAAAGCAAAATCTGTGTCTGAAGTTGATTTTCTCTGACATTATTTCATTTTCCACAAAGGATTTTCATGAATTCCTTTTCTGATTAATCATACTCTGACTGAATATTATTTTTGAGATTTTTCTTCAAATTTGAAAATTTGAAGAAAATTTTCTGAAAATTTGAGGCGGGGGAAATGATTTTTTTATCTCAAATTTACAAGCTTTTAAAAGAGTTTCCAAGTTGGATTTTTTATTCCAAGACTCACTGCTTTAATGAAATTAAGTAGTTAAAACAGTTCTTTACACTTTGTTTAATGTTGTAAGTTTCTCAAGAGAATATATCTGTGTTCTCCGTTATTCAAGTTTGTATAATTTTTGCCATCATGAATTGCTGCTGTTTTGCATCTCAGTTAACTTATAGATTTTCAACATATTCCTTCTTTTGAAAAAGAGTGCCAAGAAAGTCACACTAAATCAGAAAGACTGGGTCTCTCCTTTGTTACTGGTGCTGCTACACTAAGTTGAGATGTGATTGTAGCAAGCACATGATATTGCACACATGTAAATTTTTAGTTCTAGGAAAGGCAGTAAGTAAACATTGAGCTGCCTGACCTTCCAGTGTCTGATATTACAGCTAGAAGTGAATAATAGATTTTTGTTTATTAAATTAATGTATCTCAGATTTAGGCCACTTGGTAAAGTCCATTCAGAGAGAAATTGCAAACCACTTCATGTAAATTAACTTCTAGAAAAAATAGCAGTCTAACATGGTATTATCTATATAGTTTTCAAAATGGTTATAGGCTAGAAATTTTAAATGTGGAGATGTGGATAATTTATTATTATAATTTGTATGTTTTAAATAACACTGTAACATTGTGTGATTTTTAAGTTGTAAAAATTAAATAATAAAGCTATTTTTTAAAGGCCAGAATATCATTTTGTGAAATAAGAACTATTTGCATTATTAAACTTAGTCTATAAGGTCTGCATGTTGGAATATAAATGAATCTGGCATTTAGCTTAGTTTGTTATACAAAAATTCAGGCCTATAACTTAAACTATATAGATGTGGCCTTTATTTCAGCAGTGCCACCATATAAAAGCAGAGATTGAATTGGGTTTAAACTACAGCTACCCATGTTCCTCTTAAAAATACTTTTAACCTTTGAGACTTTTTTTTTCTGAGATGGAAGCATAGTTTTCTTTTTGTTTTGTTTTTTGTGCCCGTACTAGGGCTTGAATTCAGGGCCTGCTTACTGGTGGTCTGCCACTTGAGACATAACTCTGCTTCTGGCTTTTATGTTGGTTGGTTGAAATTAAGAGTTTAAGTGGCTTTCTTGCCTGGGCTGGCTTCAAAGAGCAATCTTGAGATCTCAGCCTTCTGAGTAGCTAGGATCATAGGTATTCACCAGCAGCACTCAGCTGGAAGTATCGTTTTTTAATGAGATAGACATTTCTATAAATTTTATTTGTGGCAGTATTCAGTATAGCCAGAGTAGATATGCAGTAAATAATTTAACCTGGAGTGATAGAAGGAAAAAAAATTATCTGTTAGATTAAAATTAGCTGTGACTGGATTGAGGATACTACATGTGTTGGGCCTCTCACAGATGATTAAGCCTTTTTTCCTAATTTTCTTGTGATTTTTGCTTTGCAGTTTTTTGGTTGTTGTTGTTGCTACTGTCCTGTATTACTCATGCATGTAATTTTGTTATTTATCTTTAAAACCTTTTTAAAGGGGAAATTTGGCCATGTAAAAGACTATTTTCAAAAATCAGAAAGAACTTTTGAATTCTTTCAGTTCTTCAAATTTTAATGTAAATGTATTGTTTTGAACCTCCAGCATTCTCAACATTTTGATTATCGTTTCTTTCCTTTTCTTTTGATATTGTTTTATGTCATTGAAATTTGTAACCTGGGGATGGAAGCAGTACTCTTGGTGCAAAACACAATAGATCTATGATTTAGGTAATAAAGGCTTTTAAAATAATGGATTTAAAGTTGATTTTATACACATATAAGTGTGTTTGATTATCACCAACAGTTAGGTGTCCACTCTCCTGATTGGTCAACAAAAAGATACTGGATAAGAGTCAGAAAGAAAGTCAGGCCTGCACTTGTGCCTGTATGTAGTTGGTCCTAGTCACCCTCCAACTAGCCCTATATATATATCACTTTCCTTTTCACTGTTACACGGCTAAAACCTGCTTATATTCTGGAGTGCCCTTTCACAGAGAAATCACTTCTAATTTTTATTTTATACCCTGCTTTTAGAAATACAGATGTTCCATTATTGTTTTCTCTATCAACTGAGTACAACTCATGTAACTATCATTGGAGTTTATAATGTAAGCCTGTAGGCAATATATATTATGCCATAAGTAACATGGATAAACACTAACGTGCAACTATTTTGAAGTGTGTTTTATTTTGACACAGATTCATCCTTAAGTCCTTTCCAGCAGTCATGCTAGTAATCTCATAACATTCACTTTAAGAATAAGATACACCTGTTATAA
Source organism: Dipodomys merriami (assembly GCF_024711535.1). Classification (NCBI taxonomy): domain Eukaryota; kingdom Metazoa; phylum Chordata; class Mammalia; order Rodentia; family Heteromyidae; genus Dipodomys; species Dipodomys merriami. Next base: position 17,797,442 of record NW_027202826.1, read on the forward strand.
TCTTTTTTAAAAGACCTATTTTTTAGTTACTGATCAACATAACTTAGTTAACTGAAATTTTCAGCATACTTTTCGGGACCTATAATCTAGTCTATACCAGTGTTTTAAACATGAAACTTAAAAATCAGGGGGAAAAAGGTTCCTCAACTTGAGATCTTCTCTCCAGATCTCCATTCTTTGGAGTTGCCATGAGTGTGACCTGAAGAACTTGGAACCATTGAAATTCAAATGTAGGTAGGTAAGTGTTCACACCAGCGCATGCGTTGATTGCCTATATCTCTTTGTATATGCATCTGTATTGCACCCCCTCAGTGGCTTTCTTCCTCTTCCTCCCCATAGATCATGTAGGGCCTGTGTCATGTTGATAGTCTGTATTTTTGTAAATCTGTATTTTGGTCAGTATATTTGTCTGTGATGTGTGTCAGGAATAGTTTATTTTTAAAAATTAAAATAAAAAACCAAAACCTGAAGATGTTTATGACATTGTGTTGTCTAAAGATTGTCTTTCACACATAAGTATTTGCTACGTATGGGCCTGGGTTGCATTGTTGTGAAATGCTGTGTGTGTTGAGCTCTGATAAACATTCTCCTAGAATTGCTGGTATTTGTTAAGGGATTTGTTAAAGTCTTCAGTCCTGCAGTTGTTTCATACTGTTTCCAATGTGTCTAGAGAATGTACATTGTTCCTAAGAATGTCTTCCTGTTAATTTTTCATTTAAGAGTCATACTCCTGATTGCTGTTATGTCATGTGAACATTCACAAGCTTTCTTTGAACAATTAAAAAATAATAATCAGATAGCTTAAGAAGTAGTACCCCTGCCTACCAAGCTCAAGACCCTGTGTTTAAATTTCCCAAATAGTCAGTTGCTTCCATTGATAAGAATTAATACAGACTTAATTGCATAAACAGGACCTCTACTTAATTCTTTTTAAACCTACTTAATGGAAACAAAGTTGAAAATGAAATAGATAGGCAAACTAAATCTGTAGTACTCCCAGCTTAACAAATAAATAGGATGAGAGCCTCACATGCTTCATTAAGATAATTCCTCTCAAAATATCTGAGCACCAAATCTGTAATTACATAGAATACTTTTAATTTTTTAATTTTTCCTTTTCTCTCCCTGTTATTATGTCTTCCAGGCATATCTTTGAATTCAGAAGGTTTTTTTTCCATATTTTTTTCCCTATTCTAATTCCCTAAAAATTAGTTAATTCTTTAACAGTGGTTTTTAAACTTATTTCTCTGGACCCTTTTAGACATTTAAAAAGTACAGAAGATCTCAAAGAACTTTCATTTATGTATATGAGTTATTTGAAAGTCTTCAATATTTCATTTTGAAATAATAAGCCTATCTGTCTTGTAAGTAATGTTTATGAAAAATATTTTCAAAAACAACATTGCTGAGGGAAAAAAAAAAGCCTTATTGCTGTATGTTGAGGCAATAACTATAACAGCTACTAACACAATTTGTGGAGTCTCTGCCTGGGCCGGGCTAACATGGCACCATTTTTACCAGCATACTTTTTGTGCTATCAGCACACAAATATATAAGTAATTTAAAAAATAAATACAATCTTAATATTTTTATTTTCTGTTTCTATTTTGATCTCAGCCCTGGGGTTTGAATCGGGCGTGGGCACCATTGCTGAGCTTTTCTGCTCAAGGTTAGTGCTCAACCACCCCAGCTCCACTTTCGACTTTTTGGTGAATAATTAGAGACAGGCATTTCATTGACTTTCCTGCCTGGGCTGCTTTTGAACCATGATCCTCAGATCTCAGCTTCCTGAGTAGATAGGATTACAAGCATGAGCGACCAGTGCCCAGCAACAGGATTTTGACTTTGTGATCTTCTAAAAGGGTTTTAGGAATCTCACTTGGAAAACTGTATTCCAGGATGTCTGTGCATCTATAAAATTTCTCTCAACATGCTGAAGGGCTTTTTAAAATTTTTTTCTCTCTCTACTCTGAGCTTTAATTATCCAAGCAGAGTTCTTACATGCAGTGTGAACAAATTTTAGAGTTACCTTGAGTATGATTATTGTTTTAGTTAGCATCACAGAAATAGAAAAGAAAGCAACCAATTGGTCCACATGAGTCTGTCCAGTTGGATGACTATCTATTTTTTTCTCTTGTGTGTATTATGTGTGTTGTATGTGAGTATACAATTAATTGGTTCCTGAGTAGTTTTAAAACATTTTCTTGAAGTAAAATGATTTTCACGAAGTATGATTCACACTAGTTGCCATATGCTCTGTGCTACTTTTTCCTTTTGATCTACTACAATTGCAAATTTTACTGGTGCAAATTTGACTGACTTTGTTAAGCTCTCCACATTTCTTAATTTTTTTGCCCCTCTTTTCCTTGGAACCAAAATTTATAGCATTTTAAAAGCAGTCCAAGAAAGTGATAGAGATGCCAAGTTAGGAGAATGTAAAGAGCAAATCATCTTCTAAGTGGCATTCTCCCTCTTTGAGTTATCTTCTTCATGTGTTCTTCCTTGGGCTGGGAAGGTGGCTCAGTGGTAGAGTGCTTGCCTTGCATGCATGAGGCCCTGGGTTCGATTCCTAAGTACCACATAAACAGAAAAGGCTAGAAGTGGTGCTGTGGCTCAAGTGGTAGAGCGCTAGCCTTGAGCTGAAGAGCTGAGGGACAGCTCCTAGACCCACAGTTCAGGCCCCATGACCGACAAAAAAAAAAAAAAAAAAAAAGAAATGTGTTCTTCCGCTGATGTCCCTGGACTGTGGGACTTTATAATTTGTACCAACAGTACTGAGGGGGTGTGTGATGCTTACATATATGCAGACATAGAGCAGTTTGACTCACACTCAATGCATGCGCTAGTGCTCACGCTTATATACCTAAAATTTAATGATTCAGTAGCTCTGCAGTATTTGATGAGCTAGTCAAAAATGAATAAATAAATAGCAATACTGATAAAGAACAAGGAGATACAGAGGTGATTCACTAGAAAGAACTCGATTGGTAAGTAACTAAAATCATTTCTAACTTAGAAAGTTCCTTGGTGCATGACGATAATAAATCCTGTGATCAGAATGCAAGCATTCTGTCCATATGGTACATAACACTGTATCTTACAAGTATTTTTGCTATGTATTGTGAATCATTCAATGATTGCTGCATTGTATACTCAGACAAAAAAAATACTTCAAAAAGCCCCAAATTGTTTAGCTGAATATATTTTTTAATCTCCATTTAGGATAAATTTGATGAAATTCCATTGCAAAATGTAAAATATTTTGTGTAGTTATTTGAACTCTAAATGTAACTTTTCCCTTTTTTCTCAGGTTTATCTTCTATTCTTGTTCTGGTAATAGGCCCCTTTGCCATATTGATGTACCACAACTACTCTAGATATTTTCCTAATTAAACACTCACCACTTTTCAGGGGCAATAAGCTACCATTGAATCTTAACTTCACACCCTGCTCTAACCTCCAGGCAGAATTAACAGCAAAGACCTCCAGGCAAATAATACAGGATATCTGAGATAACTCAAAGCTCAACCCTGTCTTAGTGTTCTCTTGATAATCACCCACTCACCGCCTTATTGACTGGTTAAGAACTTTAAGTAAGAAAAACTTGGTTAAGGAGTAAGAAAGACTTGGCTTCTAAGGAACATGTGTCTTGTGAAAAAGTTTCATCTTTATACCAAATAGATAACTTAAAAAAATTGTAGAAAATTACTAGTTTGCATATGGTATATAATTCTAAAAAGATAACCTTTGAAAGAGGATTCCTACATCTTTGGATGAGCCAGTTATTGGCAGCAATAATGTTTTATATAAATAAGTGTAAGTGTCTTTCTTTTTTAGCTTTTGGTTTTCATTTTGGCTAATTTACCTTCAACCTTACTTCAGGTATTCTATCATCACTGACCAAGAAGAACCATTGTGGAAATCCAAGGCATGTTGAGTACCTTAAAAGAAATTAGTTGCTTATAAAATGAAGGCAAAGAAGAATAAGGTCATTTGACCTCATTCTCTGCACCTCTCAAAGCCATCTCTTATTGAGATGATCTGTCTCTGTAATTAAATAAACTCTTGAAAAGAAAAAAAATATTTTTTAGGTAACTGAATTTTTTCTTTGTTAAAACCACATTCTTTTTTAGCAGTCATCAAAGAACACTCTACATGCAAATGCTCAGAACTAATCATTTTGGCGATTATTTACTTCCCTATTATGAAGCAAATGTATATAGAGGGTCCTAGGATTTTTGCCTCCTTTCCTATTTTCTGAAGCTTTTTGTATATTGTTATTTTTCTTAATGCAAATGTTTCGTTAACCTTTCCATTTAGAAAACAATGGTAATATTTATTTATATATTTTAAAAGCCTACTTATTAAAGCCATAAGACCTTATTTTAAAACAGAACAACTCAAGATTTGAAATACTGTTTAAATTATTTTCATATCTAAATTTCGGTTGGTCGTTGCAAAGATTCTGAAGTCAACTCTCTGAAATAATGTGTTTAAAATGTTCATTCAGACATATGAATGGACCTCATCTTCCTTCACTTTATTTTTTTAATTTTATGGTCAAGATACTGGACTGAGGGGTTACTTTCCTTCCCTTTAATTCAAGGAGAATTGAGTTTACACTACAGAGAATAGCAGGTCTTTTCTTCTTACTAATGTTCAATTGATTTGTGATTTGATTGGATTTTCTTCCCTTGTCTTTTTTTTTTTTTTTTTTTTTTACAGATTCTCTTCAAGCACAGCTTATCAATATGGGTGTTATTCCTACCTTAGTCAAATTACTGGGCATCCACTGCCACAATGCAGCTCTTACAGAAATGTGTCTTGTTGCATTTGGAAATTTAGCAGAACTTGGTAAGTCTTCCTCATGAACTACAAATGCCATCAACTTATTAATGTACTTAGAAACACATTAATGTACTTAGAAACCAATTTTTAAGAACCTATGATCTGCCTAAATTATATTTGCTTATTTTTTAAACATTAAAGATATTTTGTGTGTCCAGGCTGGCTTTGAACCTTGATCCTCATAGCTGAGCCTCCTGAGTATCCAGGATTATAGGCGTGAGCCACTGGGTGCCCAGCAGTTTTGCCTATTTCTGTTAGGCATTGTTAGCTCTGGAAAATAGACTCTATCACTAAATCAAACATAACCCTGTGACGTCCCATCCCCTTCTGGAGTTTTAGGAGAGCACATAGAAAACCATGGCCAATGAGTTTTATCTTACCTAACCTTAAGAAACAGTTGGTACCAAATAAGGAAATGATGATATACTGTCTTTGGATAGGCTGTGCTGTATAAGAGCTTATGTAACTGCAATTGCTTGCAAAGGACCAATTTCATGCCTTTTATGGTGGGGTGTCTAAGTGTTTCCACTTCAGCAACTATGCAGAACTCCTGCTTAATTTCATGAGAAGGGAGCTAATCATTAAATTGTTGATTACCTATACTCCAGTAAACTATTTTCATCCATTTCTTCAGTGAATTAGAAAATCCTAGATCCTTATTGAACCTCACTCACCTGTACAGAGGCCCTGTGAAGTAAATGGGTCCTACTCCTTAAAATTCACCTCATGTAAATTAATAGAAATTACTAGTCTTATTAGTATGAATACATGCTTCCTTCTGGGAGGGAAAGTTATGAAGGACAGTGCAGGCATTTAACTTAATTATATAGACACACACGTTTAAGTAGTTCAATGTACAAAATACTGAGATCGCTCTTGCCAGGTACAAGCCCCTTAGGAATACAAAATATTAACATTTCTTCAAAGGTGTGTCACATTGTAAATTTGTGCATCTTCGGGCAATTATTTTTCAAGGTTTTGAGTTATGGCCTACTATTAGAAATGCATCTTAGTTAGGCATAATGGCACCTAGATATAATTCCAGAACATTATAAACTGAGGCAGGAGTTTCACAAGATCGAGGCCAGCCCGAGTGACCCAGTAAGACCCTGTCTCAAAAAACAAAATCCTATATCCCATCTCTGTATCACCAATTGTTATATAAACATACATGAAGCTAAATTGTACTCTACTCTGTACAGTACACTGATAGTTAATGCTGTATTTTTAGTAGAACACTAAATTGATATCATATGTTACTAGTGAATCACTGACATTTGAAAAATACAGCCATATATGATCTTTGTTACGTGAAATCATTTGAGAAGCAGTTTTCATAGAGGAGTTACCAGAAAATTCTTGTTATATAATCTTCCTAAAAGCAAAGTTAAATTCTCAAAGAATTTATTGTCAGGAAAAATTTAAATAATATTTCTCATTTTGACACCTGTATTCATTATGCGTGTGATATGTAGCTTATCTTTTGTGGATTTTAATAAAACATTTGGTTTATTCAGACATAAAGTAATTATGTTTTTTAATAATTACCCCATATGCCAAAAATTCTCAGTGATGATGTTTATTTTGCTGGTATTTATAAAATGTTTGTTGAGAAAGTTTAAGCATAGTTATAAATTGATGGTTTAATGTTTCCATAATGTACACCACACCAGGCTCTATTTTCTCAGCCACATTTTCACTAAACCAACCCTATGGATTTCAGAAATTGCTTCAAAAAATAGTATTTTGTTAAATCCAATCACCTTATTCTTTAGAAACAAAAACAACAAGATGTTTGCCAGCCAAATTCGAAAATAAAAATAAATATTGGCTCCATAGCTATCTAGGGCTCATGTCCATTTAGCACTGCTTTTTGAATACCGACATACTGGAATATATACTTTGATCCATGTAAACTGGTGTGGGCTCATCTTCCCAATCTATGGTGCCCTATCTTTGTTCCTGTTTTTCTACCAGACCTCTATAAATTCTTGTTCCTTGGTCCTTGACGCTTCGTTTTTTTACCCTCTTAGTTCTCCTGTCAAAGACATTGTTATTTATCCACAACATCCAACAACACTCTGTATTGATTCTTTTCTCTCTTTCTTAAAATATATTTTTTATTGTAAAGATACTGCACAGAGGAGTTACAGTTACATGAGTAAGGTAATGAATACGTTTCCTATCGAGCATTGTTACCCCTCCTTTGTTTTTCCCCTACCATCCCTTCCCTCCCCCTCTCCCCAAGTCCCCTGTTCTTTTCTCTTCATAGTCCTCTGAAAGGAAACTATTTTTCTTGCTATGCAGCCCAGGTTGGCATCATCCTCTCTGTCTTTCAGACTCCACCTCCTAAATGCTTGAAGTATAGGTATGCACCACTGTGCCTGGAAACAGTGCCACAAATACATGGAACTTAATTAAGCATATATATATTTTTTTCTTTTCCTTCCTGAAATTCTGGAACAGACTGCACATGTTAAATTGTGTCCTAATTCATTTTTAAGTTATGTGTTTGTAGCAAGCAAAACCATACACATTTTTGTTTTTAACATTTTATTTTTTTTCCTTTGAAAAATAAGTGTTTAGAAGTGTATGTGAATGGAGAAAGTAGAGGTAATATATGTAAACGTTGCTAGCAAGAAATTTGGTTCTAAAAGTGGGTGAGCTTGAATTGTAATTGAAAAACATGGTAAGGTTGAGGGTAAATATTTTTCATGAAAGAAACTAGCATGTTTAAATTTTGATTGTTAGTGGCTAGTTCTCCAGGTAAAGAATCTTTTTCTGCAAGGACCACTGGCATGTTATGTTAGCGGCTATTGATGGTTATGTTGCTATGAATTAACTCCCTAGATTTATTAATTTCTTTTTGGGGGGGGGCGGGGTCCGGTTGTGGGGCCTGAACTCTGGGCCTGGGCGCTGTCCCTCAGCTCTTCAGCTCAAGGCTAGCACTCTACCACTTGAGCCACAGCACCACTTCTGGCTTTTTTCTTTTTGCTTATGTGGTGCTGAGGAATCGAGCCCAGGGCCTCATGCATGCAAGGCAAGTACTCTACCATTGAGCTATCTTCCCAGCCCCTAGATTTATTAATTTCGAGTCCTACTTGTGGTTGCCTTGGCAAGGCTTTATAGAGTCCACAGATCAGGTGTGCCCCATCTGTAGAGAGTAAAAGAGAAAGGTTGGACATCTGGAAGACATAGGAGAGAATGAGGCAGCTATTATTTAAAAGAATTGGCTTTTATAGGGCAGCCCTGGGTTTGCAGATGTAGCTGAGTAATAGAGTACTTGGCCCTGGGTTCAATCCCTGGCACTACAAAAATAAACAAAAAAAAAATAGTAGTAAAAAAAAATACTACTCAAAACCAACATTTGAATAATACTAACATGGTGTTATTTTTATTCATCCATGTTAAATTCCATCTGCTATGAATAATTTTTCTTTGACTAACAGCCTTGAAATTATGCATTTGTAGCTTAAAAATTGCATTGTTGCTATGGTTACCTGTCTATATGTTATGCTACGGAACATTTTTTATAGCCTCAAGTATTATTGGGTTGGAAGATTTTTCTCTAAATCCTTAGATATTTTTCTTTTTTGGGGGGGTGTATTGAAAAATCAGTTTTATTCTGTATTTGAAGAATATCTTTGTTTTATAATGGACCAAAATGATCAAATACTAGAAAATACTAGAAAACAAATGTCTGGTTTTAATTGGTTTGCTTGTTCTAGGTTTTTTTTTCTTGTTTGTTTTTCAGAGTCAAGTAAAGAACAGTTTGCCAGTACAAACATTGCTGAAGAGCTGGTAAAACTCTTCAAGAAACAAATAGAACATGATAAGAGAGAAATGATTTTTGAAGTTCTTGCTCCACTTGCAGAAAATGGTGAGAAAAGAAATCTACCTTTTGATTCATTGTCATGTTGACCTTCTCAGTTTGTTTTCTAACATTAAACTACCAGTTCTTTAGCTTAAAAACCTTCTTTCTGTTATGAATGATGTGTTGTTTTATTTTGTTATCTCTAACTTCAACTCCATACCTGTATTTTCTTTGCCAAAGCTGCTTTTTCTAGGTCTTTTGATTTTAAAATCTTAGCAGACATGCTTTTGTAGCTAACATAGTCTTGTTCCAATATGAAAAAAAAAAAAAACAAAAAACAGCTGACATGCTGAACTCTACTTCTGTACCCTTGTAAGGCAAAAGGGATAAAAGTTGGAATCCTCGGCCTGCCAGCCGTAAAGATACTGGTAAATCACACCCTTCTTTGGCCAAAAACATCTTAAGGGATGTACCCTAGGAGGTGAATGAATCAAGGAACCAATTTCTTGCACATACTCAAAACAGAGAGGGTGGAACACATGAGGAGATGTGACACTATACACAAGAATCAGCACAGAGAACAGAAATAGCAACCATCTCCAGCTATTAGAATTATCAGACATTGGCTTAAAACTTTGTTTAATCTATTCAAAGGGTTAAAAATATAAGCTTAAAAATTTTAGAAGGAAGCCGGGTGCCTAGCTACTCAGGAGGCTGAGATCTGAGGATTGTGTTTCAAAGCCAGCCTGGGGAGGAAAGTCCATGAGACTCTGATCTCCAATTAACCACCAGAAAACCAGAAGTGGCGCTGTGGCTCAAGTGGTAGAGTGCTAGCCTTGATCGAAGAGCACAGGGACAGTGCCCAGACCCAGAGTTCAAGACCCATGACTGACCCCCCTCCCCTCCAAAAAAAATTAGAAGGAAACTAGGAACTATAAAAATATGATACAAGATTATTTTCAAGAAGAAATGAAAATTACTGAATCAAAACATTCAGCCAAAATTAAGGACTTAATGAAGGGTTTCATGGATTAGGTATAGTTCAATTAGAGATCTAGTAAACTACTAAAAGATAGATTGGAAAGAAATCCAACATGAAATACAAAGAATAAGAGACCCTACCAACAATTTGCTTGTGTAATTGGTACATCCAAATAAAAAGTTGTGTTCCGGTGGTTCATGTCTGTAATCCTAGTTACTTGAGAGGCTGAGATGGGAGGATCGTAGTTTACCAACAGCCCAGGCAGAAAAGCCTTTAAGACTCCATCTCAGTGGAAGTAGCTGGGCATGGTGGTATGCACCTGTTATCCTAGCTACAGTAGGAAGCCTAACATAAGTGCGTTCCAGTACAGATACAGCACGTGGCTCTGAGCACAAACCTCCAGTACCACCAAGTCAAAGAACAAGCCAGTGGCTAATTTACATAGAAGAAGCGGTATAGTAGCCATACATCATAAATGTAGGTATTTGAGAGGCTGAGATTGGAATGTCTCACTTTGAGACCAACTTGGCCAAAAAGTTCACGAGACCTCACCTCAGTCAATAAAATGCTGGACGTTGTAGTACACACCTGATACCCAGCTACACAGGAAACATGACCAGGAGGATTGCAGGACAGGCTGGCCTGGGCTAAACGTGAGACTCCTTTTAAAAAGTAAATCGAGCCGGAAGCTTGGCTTAAGTGGTACAGCACTTTGCTAGGAAGTACAAAGCTATGGGTTTAAACCCCAGTACCACGAAAAGAAGGAAAGGGAGGAGGGAGCAGAAAGAAGTGCAGTGGCTAAAGTGACAGTGCAGAATCTCACACTCAGTTCCCAGTGACATGAGGAAATAGGATCACAGTCCACGTAGGTCCAAGCCTAGAGCGAAATGCTACCTCAAAAATAACCAACAAGAGACAGGAAGCATGGCTCAAATGGTAGAATGCCTGCTTGGCAAGCCTGAAGCCCTGAGAAGAAGAAACGTGTTGTAAGTATAAGGAAAACTAACGGATTAAGAATGAAAGGATGGGGGGGGGAGGGGGAGAGCCAAGCCAGCCACAGGTGACGCATGCCTATAGTCCAAGCTACTCAGGAGGCTTAGATCTTGAGGATTTCCATTCAAAGCCAGCCCAGATAGGAAAAATCTGTGGGACTCTTATCTCCAGTTAGCCACCAAAAAGTCAAAAGTGGAGCTGTGGCTCAAATAGAGTTCTGGCCTTGAACAAAAAAGCTAAAGGACAGCAGGCACTCCCTGAGTTCAAGTCCCAGGACCGGCTGAGCATGGTCACACATAACTGTAATTCCAACACCTAGGAGAATGAGGAAGATAGAGATAGAGACTCCCAAGGCAAGCCTATACTATGTTTCAAGACTTAAATCTCAAAAAAAAAAAAAAGAATTAAAGAAGGAAAGGAAGGAAGGGAGAAAGAGAGAGAGAGAGATAAGAGAGAAAGGAAGAAAAAGAAAGAAAGAAAAAGAAAGAAAGAAAGAAAGAAAGAGAAGGAAGGAAGGAAGGAAGGAAGGAAGAAAGGAAGGAAGGAAGGAAGGAAGGAAGGAAGGAAGGAAAGGAAGGAAGGAAGGAAGGAAGGAAGGAAGGAAGGAAGGAAGGGAGAAAAATTAACATAGGCTAGGCATGGTGGCTTGTGCCTCTTTTTAGCTATTTATGGGCAGAAATCAAGAGGTGGGATTGTGGCTCATGCCCATACCAGACAAAAGTTTAGCTAGATCCAAGCTCAGCCAATTAAAAAGCTGGGCATGGTTCACCCCATCACCCCAACTATGTGGGAAGCAAAAATAGAAGGATTATGCTCTAGGCCTGACTGGGCGTAAACATGAGACCTTGTTTAAAAAATTAAGCAGAAATAATTGGGGGTGTGTCCCACTAGTGATAGAGCACTTGCCTGAGTTCAAACCCCGGTACTGCCAAATTAAAAATAAGAAATATGCATTCATATAAAGAAACACATTTCTAATGCCTCAGAGGTCAAAGGAGAATCACAGTAAAAATCAAAATTATTTCTATCTTTACACATTGTTGGGAATATGGAAAAAATACTGTCAGGAGCATTACTCATGCAGTCTTCATACTGTATTCAAAAAACATTAATTCCAGATAAGTTGTTGACCTAAATATGAAAGCTTGTCTGAAAATATAAAAGTATGTATCATTATGGCCTCAGAGCAGAGTTAGGGAACTTGTTTTCTACAAGGAATGATTATTTGGTAGAGTAGCAATTATAGAAGTGATCACGGTACGAACCAAAGTAGGAGGTAGTGATTAGAAAAATAAAGGGAGTTATGATGAGAAAGACACAAGTTGGGGAAGGGGAATCATGGATTGTTGGCAGTGAATTTTTATTGTTGAGGACAGCATTTACAAATGCTTTGAACTCAGGGCCTCAAACTTAACCAGAAAGATGCTCTATTACTTGATCCATAGCCCCAGTATGTTTAATATACATATCTAATATACATACAAATTTGTACACACACACACACACACACACACACACACGTATATATGAACACAGTAGTGATAAAGATACTGGATGGATGCTGGTGGCTCATGCCTGTAAATCCTAGCTACTCAGGAGGCTGAGATCTGAGGATCACGGTTCAAAGCCAGCCCAGGCAGGAAAGTCCAGGAGACTCTTATCTCCAGTAAACTACTCAAACAAACTGGAAGTGGTGCTGTGGATCAAATGGTAGAGTGCTCATCTTGAGCAAAAGAAGCTCAGGGACAGTGCTCAGGCCCAGAGTTCAAGCTCCAAGACTGGCAAGAGAGAGAGAGAAAGTCGTTGGACAGAATAATATGGATAAAGGTGCCTGACTTTTTCTGGAAGACTCTGCTGATCCTAATTAAGACAGTCCCAGCTTCCTAAGTTTATTTGTGATTATAGTCAACCTGTAATCAGAGAGCTCTGTATCTTGACACATTTCGTTGTCTGCATGCCTTCCATCTTATTCTTCAGGGAGAAATTTGTGGTTTTTGCTCTTTTTTAAATCTCATTTGGTGGTTCTGCAAAAATAAAAATGTGGTCATGATCTTCAGCCAGTTTTTATGCCAGAGAATTACCTGGAACTTTCCTAACACTACTTCAGAATAAGAACAGTTTTTATTTTTTATTTATTTTGTCCACCCTTAATTGTGCAGTGGATGCAATGATAATTATGAAAACTTGTCCCCGGATTATTTTTTTTGCATATCATTTGTGGGTGGGTTTTTTTTATATATGAATAGTATTTTAACATATGCTAGGATGTGTATAGTTGAAGGATTTTTGCATTTCGAAGGCTTTTTTAAAATCGTGGTTTTCAAGTCTGGTTCCTGCACATTGCTATCCCTGGCATTCTGTAACCAAGGAGACGCCCTACTTTAAGCATGGCCCAGTATGAGTGTGCCTTTGTTAAAGTATTCCAGGTAGAGCATTCTGTGTGTTTTAAGGTGTTATTTAAAGCAAAATAATGGTCTTGGTGCTAGCTAAACTTTTACACTTTAAAAATGTTTAAAAGATGCTGGGTGCCAGGGCTAGTGCCTTTAGTCCAAGCTATTCAGGAGGCTGAAATGTGAGGGTCAATATTCAAAGCCAGCCTGGACAGGAAAGTCTATGAGATGCTTATCTCTGATTAACCACCAAAAGAGCCAGAAGTGGAGCTGTGGCTCAATAGTAGAGTGCTAGCCCTGAGGGGGGGGCGGGGGAGGGAAGATAGCACCAAGGCTCTGAGTTCAAGTACAGTAAATGAATGGATCAAGAAAATGTGGTATATATACACAGTGGAATTCTGTGCCTCCATCAGAAAGAATGGCATTGCCCCATTTGTTAGGAAATGGAAAGACTTAGGAAAAATTCTATTAAGTGAAGTAAGCCAGGCCCAAAGAAACATAGGCCCCATGGTTTCCCTTATTTGCAATAACTAGTACATGTCTGAGATAAGCAGAAAAGATCAGATAAGTTGATGTTAGGTGAAATGAACCCAAGATAAGTATTCAAATGTTTTTCCTTTCGTGTGATTGTTTCTAACACATTTATAAGATGATTTCTTTGTTGCTTTGTATGTCCCTCCTCCATGGTATAACCCCTGTTTTCACTGTATTTGAGGTTGGTATAATTTGTGGAGGGGAAGGGCAAAAACAAATTGTTTAAATAGGGATACAGGTGGACCCATTGCAACAATGAGATGTACAAGTCGTTATGTTGAAAAACTAACTTTACAACTTTGGTGGGGGGTGGGGGATGATGGGAAGGAGAAACAAAGGATTAAAAGAATGTACTCATTATCTTGCCCATGTAATTGTAACCCCTCTATACGGTATTTTCACAATAAAAAAAGGTAGCACCAAGGCTCTAAGTTCAAGTACAAGGACCAGCACGTGCACACACATGCACATGCGCGCGCGCGCAAACACACACACACACACACACACACACATGATGATTAAAAGAGAAAGTCATCAGTATAGGTATTTTAAAGGTTTTCTCCCTGTCAAAAATTTTTTTATTCTTCTAATTTCTCCCAAATTGTTGTATATGAGTTATATACACAGCATTAAGGAAAACAACAACTAAAATAAAATCAGACTAAAAAATTAGATTTAAAAATTTATTTTCAGCAAATATATTTCAAGGTCAGTTGATTGGTATTTACCTTACAGAATATCAAGTATATCTAAGTTATTTAGATAGGCCAGTTTAGGTTAAAACATAAAGGTTAAAGGTGTATCTCTGCTCAAGGCATTTGATGTGGAATGAAGTTTACTATAAAAATTACTTTTTTAATTTTTTTTTTTTTGGGTCCGGTCGTGGGGCCTGAACTCTGGGCCTGGGCGCTGTCCCTCAGCTCTTCAGCTCAAGGCTAGCGCTCTACCACTATGAGCCACAGTGCCACTTCCGGCTTTTTTCTTTTTGCTTATGTGGTGCTGAGGAATCGAACCCAGGGCCTCGAGCATGCAAGGCAAGCGCTCTACCACTGAGCCACCTTCCCAGCCCAAAATTACTTTTTTTAAATGTAATTAGGATGTAAATTTTTAAATATTTTGTTGGTTAATCATTAGCTTTAAAGTTTTTTCCTTACAACTTTTATGATAAACATTTTAAAACATATTAAAGAGGGCTGGGATGTAGCTCAGTGGCAAAGCGCTTGCCTAGCAAGTGCAACGTCCTGGGTTCGATCCCCAGTACCAAAAAAGAAAAGACAAAAAAAAAAAAAAAACATATTAAAGAAAATCATAGCCTGTGAGCCAGCTTGTACCTACACTCGAGATGGCTATCAATTACTGGAAACTTGAGATCTTTTAAATTATATAACTTTTGAAGTTATGTAAATTTCACTGGAGAATAGATATCTGTACAAATATAAAATCTCAATATTCTTATGGTACAGATTAGTGTTTATTAATAGCTCTTTACTTTTCAGTTGCTTTGTTGGTTTTTTTTTTTTGTGGGGGTGGGGGGGGTCCGGTTGTGAGGCCTGAACTCTGGGCCTGGGCGCTGTCCCTCAGCTCTTCAGCTCAAGGCTCTACCACTTGAGCCACAGCACCACTTCCAGCTTTTTTCTTTTTTGCCTATGTGGTGCTGAGGACTCAAACCCAGGGCCTCAGGCATGCAAGGCAAGCGCTCTACCACTGAGCCACCCTCCCAGCCCCAGTGCTTTGTATTCAAGACCCCTAGTGAAGGAATTTTAACTTTATAATGTATGTATGTTGTAAGCATATATATGTAGCATTGTGCAACTTTTAAAAGTAATCATATCTAGAGTAAGAATGATATTCGCAGTCTTTACATGCTCAGAGACATTTTCAAAGGGATAATTCCAAATGGAAAAAAAAATGCAATTAGTTTTTGTGTCTTTTTAACTGCAGTGGCCACATTGGAAGACTCAAATATTTGAAGGTGTTTGATTTGAATCACATCTTCCTGATTTCTTAAAATTCTTTGTAATGATCACTTACAGAGCTCCTGTTTTACCTAGGATTTTAGTGATTTTGTTCACATTATTTTTCAGATGCTATTAAACTTCAGCTGGTAGAAGCAGGGCTAGTAGAATGCCTGCTAGAGATCGTTCAACAGAAGGTGGATAGTGACAAAGAAGATGACATTGCTGAGCTTAAAACAGCTTCAGATCTAATGGTTTTATTACTGCTTGGAGGTGAGTCAGATGTTTTATGTGTATTGTGTTTTCTGTAGATACCATACTAGGCATTTCATCATTTTCTTACTAGCTGTTGATGTGATGATTTTGAAATCATACATATATCATGAAATCATAAATATATCATGAAAGGAATTACAGATGATGAATTTTAAAAAGAGAAGTTTTTACTATCCTCCAGTATTTGCAAGTGCTGTCATAAAGATATGCCACCAAAGCCAGGCACTGGTGGCTCACGCCTGTACTCCTAGCTACTCAGGAGGCTGAGATCTGAGGATCACGGTTCAAAGCCAGCCCAGGCAAGGAAAGTCCGTGAGACTCTTATCTCCAATAAACCACTAGGAAACCGGAAGTGGTGCAGTGGCTCAAGCGGTAGAGCGCTTGCCTTGAGCTGAAGAGCTGAGGGATAGCACCCAAGCCCAGAGTTCAAGCCCCACGACCAACCAAAAAAACAACAACAAAAAACAGAAAAGATATGCCACCAAATATGTAAAAGCTAGATGGCTACTTGGAAGCTTGTACTAAGTTTTCTAAACAAGTTTTCTAAACTCTGCCATCTAATTACCACTAAAGGCTTAGTACAAGAGAATCATTACTTTTCTCATGATGAATGTAGTAGTTTGTGAGGTGTATAGTTTCCCAGTGGGTTATTCACTTAGAATCATGGATTTGTTCCTCCTAATTTTATTTATCTTGTTTAGCTCTCTGTCTGATTTACTTCCAGATGAATCCATGCAGAAACTGTTTGAAGGGGGAAAAGGCAATGTATTCCAAAGAGTGCTTTCTTGGATTCCATCAAATAACCACCAGTTACAGCTTGCTGGAGCATTGGCAATTGCAAATTTTGCCAGAAATGGTAAATGTATTAATTCCACATTTTAAAATCAATGTTCTACATTTTTAGAATTTTTAGAAATGTTTCTGTGCTGTGTTCTTAGTTTTCCAGAAATCTCAAATGCTTAGGACTTTGTTATCAAACTTCATATTTTATATAGTTCAACTAAATACTGATAGTTTAAAAATCATGAGTAATGATCATGAAGAGCTTCTCTTGAACACCTGGCTTTTCAGAGATTAGTAAACTTGGATCCATTCTAAGTATGCATCTTTACTTGGCATTTAATTTGCTTTGCAGGCTCTCTACTTAGAGCTTTATATTAGAACAGCCACAGCCATTCCAATACCCGTCTCATACGGGGACACGCGATAAAAGGTTTTTTCCTAATAAGCTTGGCCTTAGCATTCCTGCACTGGTGGCCACTAATTTATACTCTTATACCCAATAAAACTTACGTAGAATGATCCTCTAGTTTAATGTAGAATATTTTACTTAGCTTAATCATATTTTAGAAGCTCCCATCCTCTGTTTATAAAATCTGGCTATCCACTCCAGAAATCTCTTACTGAGTCTAAGAAAATACAGATTGTCTTCTTTCAATACAGGTTATTGATTTTACTCCATAGTACAGATTAAATACCCCTATCTTAAAATGCTTGGGACCAGAAGTATTTCATATTTTGGCTTCCTTTCAGATTTGGAAATACTTCTGTGTACGTAATTAGATGTGTTAGTGACAGGACCCAAGTCTAAACATGAAATTTGTTATTTTCTTTATACCTTATTCACATAGACTGACAGTAATTTTGTATACCAAATGAACCTGCATTTTGAACATGGTCGATCATATACTCACAGCATCTTGTCAGTATCTAAAACTTTTGGATTTTGGAGCATTTTATATTTTTGATTTTTTTGGATTTAGGCTACTCAGATAATTATTGAAGATAAATGTGGAATAAATAGTAGTTCATATAATCTTTCTGCTCTGTAAATGTTGACTTGCTCTGTAAAATATGACTTGACTTCAGTTATAGTATCAGCATAACTTAAACATCCTTCACTAGAAGTAAAACTTGCTGGTAAACATTTTGAAAATAGAGTTTCTACTTGCTTTTTTTATATATGTAATCAAGACTCTTTAATTTTTTTTTAATCTATTTCCAGAATGTTTATAATCAGACTTCTCACTCAGGAAACAGAGATGTCTAACTCTGGTGAAATAAAGAGTTTGGATTCATTTTATTTGGAATATTTGTTTTCCCTAATGTAAATGGGTAGACATCAATTCATAGACAATTTAATAGAGGAAGAAAATTGCTTTTTTTTCCAGATGGAAATTGTATTCACATGGTAGAAAATGGAATTGTAGAAAGACTTATGGATTTACTGGACAGACATGTAGAAAATGGAAATGTAACTGTACAGCATGCAGCTCTTAGTGCCCTGAGAAACCTGGCCATCCCAGGTAAGGGAAAGAGTTGAGGCAATAATGCAGAAAATAAAACACATCATATGGGAAGGCACTTACTGTGTGGGACTTGTGGACCTCCTCTGACAATGAAAAGAAAAAATAATCATTCACATTTTCTTTCGGTCGTGGGGCTTGAACTCTGGGCCTGGGTGCTATCCCTGTGCTCTTCAGCTCAAGGTGAGCGCTCTACCGCTTGAGCCACAGCGCCACTTCCCGTTTTCTAGTAGTTTATTGGCGATAAGAGTATCACGGACTTTCCTGCCCAGGCTGGCTTTGAACCGCAATCCTCAGATCTCAGCCTCCTGAGTGGCTAGGATCATAGGCGTGAGCCACCGGCGCCTGGCACATTTTCTTACTAATATGTTAAGTAAGTTTTCTGAGACAATATAAAAGTAATCTTTACTTTGTGTGTGTGTGTGGGGGGGTGGTCTTGGAGCTTGAACTCTGGGCCTGGGCGCTGTCTCTCAGCTCTTCAGCTCAAGGCTAGCGCTTTACCACTTGAGCCACAGCGCCACTTCCAGTAATCTTTAGTTTTAAGACCAATATTCTATTACCTTTTGTGAACTCTTTTTAAGCTTTTTTAAGCCTCTTCAGGTGAAATAAGAAATGACATCAATTAATAAAATCTCCCTTTAAAAATGGTGATCTAATGAGTTTTTCTGTTTGTTTGCTTTTTTCTCCTATAAGCAGACATACCATTTTTAATAGTATTAATGTGTCTTTATATTAAAGGATTTGAGCCTTGAGATCATATTATTCCAGTAAGTGATACTAATGATGGTTAAAACTATTCTTTCTTTTTGAAACTACATTTCTGATAAAGTGAAATACTGTCGTAATAAAGGTCCAGGTTATATACATTTCATTTGTTTTGTATAACTTACTGTTTATGAATGTCTGTAACATTTAACAAGTTAAGGAGGTGATAAGAGAAACATTAAAGTTTCAGAGTTCTGCTTTTTGTAAATAAGATGTAAACATTTTCAGATTTTTCCTTTATAAATTACATAAGTAAATGTCATGTACCTATGGTTATACATACACACACATACAAAAATCTCATTCTTAAAATAATATTCTAAGTAAAATATTCTAATAAATGTATCATAGGGCCTTAACGCAATAATATATATTGAGTGTTTATCAAGAATGCTAACACCATTTTTCTTTTTTTCTAGTTGTTAATAAAGCAAAAATGTTATCAGCTGGGGTCACAGGTGCAGTTTTGAAATTTCTTAAATCTGAAATGCCTCCAGTTCAGTTCAAACTTTTGGGGACTTTAAGAATGTTGATAGACGCACAAGGTAAAAGAAATGCTTTCAAAGTTGCACTTTGGCTATGGTGTTCTTCATGTACCCCTACTTTAAAAAGAACTAACAAAAAAGCCACACAAACACACACACAAAAGCACTTTAAACATTCAGAATTATATAAAAGTAAATGTCAAATAAATGTTTAAAAGACAAGCTTATTTGTTCAGTTCTCCTGCTTGCTATAACTGAATTTGTTTGCTTGTTTGTTTATATTTTTTATTGGTCATGAGGCTTGAACTCAGGGCCTGGGCACTGTCCCAGAGCTCTTTTGCTCAAGTCTAGCACTCTACTACTTTGAGCCACAGCGCTACTTCCGGTTTTCTGGTGGTTAATTGGGGATAAGAGTCTCACGGACTTTCTTGCCCAGATTGGCTTTGAACCACAATCCTCAGATCTCAGCTTCCTGAGTAGCTAAGACTTTAGGTGTGAGCCACCAGTGACTTATAGCTGATCTTTAAAATGGAACTTATATTATATGTCTACTAGTATATTCAATCTGATTTTATGTTGGCTTATGATCAGTTTCTGAGGATTTTTGTGTTTTTACATTCCATAGCATTTTTACCTGATCTTCAGAATCATGTTTCCAGACAGTGGCACAGAATTTTTCAAATTCTGTTTTCAAACAGAGAACACTTACCCATTTGAAGAAACAGACCTAGAAACAAACAATGTATTTACTTATTTCTCAGGTCTTGCCTTTTCTCTGTATTGATTGCTTAGAGTTGTTATTAAAACTCCTTTGTTTCAATCTATCAAAGTACAGTCAGGCTACTAAACTTTTCCAAGAGAGTGTGAAGTCATTTATTTTTACATTTTGTGTGGAAGTCTAGAAGTTCATAAGAAAATACCTAATAGCCCGTCATCAACAAAGAGTATTTACAATGTTTGCTTTTGTAAAATTGTCATGCTTATTTTTTTTTAGACATGTAGTTTTCCCTGTACAGTGTGACATCTTTAACAATGGTTTCAGTTGATTGCCTATCAGTGGTTGTTATTTTTTGGTTTGCCTTCTTTTCTATAGCAGAAGCTGCTGAACAACTGGGAAAGAATGTTAAATTAGTAGAACGTCTGGTGGAATGGTGTGAAGCCAAAGACCATGCCGGTGTGATGGGCGAGTCCAACAGACTCCTCTCAGCCCTCATACGACACAGCAAATCAAAAGTAAGCTACTGGGCTGGGAATGTGGCTTAGTGGTAGACTGCTTGCCTTACATGCATGAAGCCCTGGGTTCAATTCCTCAGTACCACATAAACGGAAAAAGCTGGAAGTGGCACTATGGCTCAAGTGGTAGAGTACTAGCCTTGAGCAAAAGAAGCTCAGGGACAGTGCCCAGGCCCTGAGTTCAACCAGGATTGGCAAAAATAAATAAATAAATAAGTTACTAAACATTAATGTGACCTTTTTGGAAACTCATCATTAGACCCCAGATCAAAAGCTTATCTTCTATAAATAAAGTAATCAATGATTATTCTAGGAGAAAATGAAGATTGAACTTTAATTTTTTTTAAGTTGTATTCTATTGTAGTACAGCTTCGGAATCAGAGAGATGAGCTTGAATTATATCTCTAAATGGTCAAGTCTTTAAAGTCTTTTATCTTTAAATGGCCAAGTCTCTTCATGTCTAGGTTTCTTACTATAGAAAGGGCTATGAGGGCTGGGAAGGTGACTCAGTGGTAGAGCGCTTGCCTTGCATGCATGAGGCCCTGGTTCGGTTCCTCAGCCTTGAGGTGAAGAGCTGAGGGACAGTGCCCAGGCCGAGTTCAGGCCCCACGACTGGACACCCCACCCCCCCAAAAAAAGGGGGCTGTGAGGATTCAGTGAAATCATATATACCCACATACCCAAGTGCTGCCTGGGACATGAGAAGCACTCATTGAAGGGTGCTCTTGCTCCTCCTATTGCTATTTTTTTAAATATGCTGATCTCGCTGCTGTTACTTAGAAATTAAATGATACCCAGGTGGTATATGATGCCCAATCCATTTTCACGGCATTATCCAATCTAATAGTTACTGGCACATGGTGGGTAGTGAATAAATAAGCAGAAGAAAGGAAAAGATCACAATGGTAGGAAGCTAGTTAAGTGGATCAGAAACTGATTTAATACCTTCGGTATCTTTGCCTTTTATTTTATCTTTTATTATTATTGGCTTTATTGTTATTATAAAGGTGATGGACAGAGGTATTACAATTACATGCGTCAGGTCATGAGTATGTTTCCTTTCGTACAGTGTCTTCCCTTTCCTCACTCTCTCCCAGTCCTGCTTCTTTTTTTTTTAAACACTCTTTTCTAAGGTAAACCTTTTAAACAATTCATTTATTTTACAACTGCAGTCGTGATTGTGTATGGAAAGTCAATTTGGAATTCAAATTTGCCACTATTTTCATTTTGTTTATCTGCACAAGAAGGTGACAAGGAAAAAGAAATAAAGATATGTCTTCAGTTGCGTAAATCTCTTCATGTAAATAGCAGGCTTTTCTACCACAGCTGTCCCCAGTGGTTCAACTCAGGTGTGTTCCCTACTGGATGGTACATCTTGAACTCTTTCCCTGGGGAAAAATGGATGTTAACTAGCCCTTCCCATTACCTGTCTTACCCAGACCAGCTTAAAAACGTATACATTTTCATTGGCAACTATGGCAGCACCAGGGAGTATGTTGATAAGACAGCATCATCCATGAAAGGCAAAGGGATCACCTTGGATACCCTCTCCCAGCATAGCTGCTCTCTAGGGCATGTTTGTTTAGTTTAACAGTAAATATGTAGATGCTTGTAAAGTACAGATGTCATAAATATTATGTTTCTTTGAAAGAATTAACAAGTGAAGGCACAAATACATAAACAGCCAGTAGTCGGCTCCCTTTATTAACAGATTTATTATGTATGGCTTAGATCAAGAGTGATCTAAAACAATTTTCTTAATGTATAATATGTGTATTATATATTTTATAAAAGCCATTACCTAAAGCACCTGGAAAACAATTATCTGGCACCATCATAAAAAATAAAATTTAAGAACACCTTAAATTCAAGCTTTATTTTCCTGTCATGGATCCTGAAGTAGGTCTGCACATTTATTTCTTCTGGTGGCTTCTCGGCCTCTCTCCCCCTTGACAAGACATGCAGTGGTCTTTTTTCACTTAGGCAATTTAAGTTGTCATCGTTGGATGAATTTCTTTGAAGCTAAAAGCTTTTTCCTTTTCTTCTGTGAGAAAAAAAAAAAAGATAGGTAAAATCTAATGATTCACACAGGACAGTTAAAAGACCTCTCGAGTTACCAATACATCAACTGATGGTAATGGAGGGTTTTTTTAATATTTGGAATTAAAGTTTGTAATTCTGTGATATTTATTTATTGTAGGATGTAATTAAAACCATTGTACAGAGTGGGGGCATCAAGCATCTAGTTACCATGGCAACTAGTGAACATGTAATAATGCAGAATGAAGCTCTTGTTGCTTTGGCACTAATAGCAGCTTTAGAGTTGGGTAAGTACCTCAGTGACAAACTTATTTTCTCCTATTTTTATCTTGGATGGAAGGAAGTACAGGAGTGGAATTAAAGTCAGATGGAACCTTAGCTGGATGAGTTTTGCCAATATGGTATTTACTTTTTATCTGGATATACAGAAAATGATATTGTATAGGTTGTTGTCACAACTGCTTCCTTTGGCTGTACTTTTTAGTAACATTTTTAGGGTAGTGCTTTAAGTATAACTTTTAAGTAATATCTCCGGTGATGGCCACTTAGAGAATATAAAAAGACCTTTCCTGCAGGCTTTACAGGGAAATGATACAATTCTTACAATAACATAGCAAGTAGAGGCTGCCATTCTCCCCGTGACCTGGGCTTTCCCTTCCTTCCCTGCTGATTCCACTACTGATCCTCTCCTGCAGATCTTCCCCATCTCCGTGGCTGCTTTTGCTTTGTTGCATTCCCCTTGCTCTTAAATTCTCATCTTCAGTGTCACTTTTCTGGGGTTTTTTTTGTGTTCAAGTTCCCAAAAGCAGAGTCTAAATGGTTCTGTTAGTATCTGTCTAGCAAGTAGCATCCCTCTGGGCAGAATTCTCCACAGGAAGTCAGCTCATACACATCTAGTATGTGACGAGCAATCTTTGGCTCAAGAACCAAGCTCTAATATAAAGCCAGCCAAGGACAGTAAGTATTTCAGAGACACAAAGCCTCTGGCTGAAGACCCAAGGCTATTTTATATAATAACTGGGGAGTTAAGGGGTGGATCCTGTCCATCTCAAAGCCATATATGTAAATGCTGCAAACTGATTATATATGAATCCTGCTGATGGTTTTATATCTATAATTCTCACATTGAGGCAAGCAACTTGCCAACTTACCAGCCCAGGGAGAAGAAAACGAAACATCGATAAACATGGTATTCTTGCTGTAGTGTCAACATTCATTTAGATTTTAAGGATAAAAGCTTTGAATTTTTGTCATCTTAAGTGATTTATGCTGGATTGGAGTTATTGGTAGAGCACTAAGCCCTGAGTTCAAGCCTCAAACCAGCACTAAAAAGAAGAAATACTTATGCTTATTCTCAGTGACTACTCTGTAAGAAGGATGTTTAGAGATCCAAGCAGTTTGGACATAGAATTTGAGTCATATAGAAGTCTACAAACCTTTCATTGGGAGGTTTTGAAACAGGGAAGGAGACTTGTGATTACAAACCAAGTTCACTACCTGGTTTAAGGTGTCTCAGAGTAGCCAGACACCAGTGGCTCACACATATAATCCTTGCTACTCAGAAGTCTGAGTTCTGAAGCTTGCTGGTTCAAAGCCAGCCTGGGCGGAAAAGTCCCTGTGAGACTCTTATCTCCAATTAGCCACTCAGAACTGGAAGTAGAGAGCTGTGGCTCAAAGTGATAGAACACTAGCCTTAAAATCAAAGAGTTCAGCGACAGTGCCCAGGTCCTGAGTACAAGCCCCATGGCCGGCCGGAAAAAATAAAATAAAATAAAAAAGGCTCAGAGTAATGGAAAAATTCCAGGAAATCCTTAACCTTCCAAGCCTGAGGTGATTCTGATTTTTGCCCCTAATAACCAGACAAGCTGTAACACTGTCATCACCTTCTGATAGCTGAGCATTTGCTGAAGTCCATTTAACTTCATAATAGAACTACAACACATCCTCATGGTCTTATTGTTTCCAAATGGTCCCTTAAATTTCTTGAGCCCAAGATAGAAATAAGCTCATTGTACCTTTTTGATTCACAACACACTTTGAAAAGGAATTATCATAATCACCTAAAATGTTTATATAATAATATCAGACTGGCATTTTAAAAATTTCTGTCCCTTTCTTGAGGATAATTTTAGATTCATAGGCAGTTGTAAGAAATAACACAGATCACTTATAATCATAATTGCTTCCCACTTCCAATATCTTCCACCCTACCCTGACCCCTAGAACTCATTAATTTGCCTTTCACTACTAAAATTTTCCCTTAACTATCTAGTGGTCCTCATGAGACACTATGTTGAAATGAGCTATACAACTTGTGGGTGGGGATGGGAGGGAAAACCTGGGAGAGAGCGAGGGAAGGGATGACACTGTTCAAAGAGGAATGTATTCTTTATCTGACACAACTGTAACTCTGTAACTCCTCTATGCATCGCCCTTACATAGCAATAAATAAATAAACAAATAAATAAATAATTTCCCCTTCACAATTGTATATAATTAAATCATAAAATCTGTGACTTTGGGAGGCAATTAATTGCCTTTGTTGTTTGCTTGTTTTTTTCCTCAGCATTTATCTAATTTGTGTTATGCCAGATAGAATTCTGTGGTACATACTTTGACCAGTCACCTGTTGAAGGCATGTAGGCTGATTCTATTTGGGGGATTAAAAAGGATAAAGCTCCCTGAGTGTTTGTGTACAGATCTTTGTGTGTCCATACATTTTCACTTTTCTGCCTGTGAGTTCAGTTGCTAGGTCATCTAATAACTGCATGCTTAGTTTGCAGAATAACTGCCAAACCTTTTTTGGAGTGGCTGTACTATTCTATACTCTCACTAGCATGGACTGTCTGAGTAGCCTGGTTTACCCTGCATCTTCACCAGTGTTTACTGGTTTTGTAACTATTTCTTCTTGTAGTTATTCTGATAGCTTCATTGTTTGGCTTCTTTGTGGGTTTAATGACCTTTCCTTAATTGCTACTGACCCTGAATGTCTTCTCTTGTGTTTATTTGCTGTCCATTATATATATATATAATATATAACCTATATTATAACATATATATATATTCTTTAGTGAAATCATTATTTACATCTGATGCCCATTTTCTCTTATTCGCAGCTGGCACTCTACCACAGAACCATACCTCCACTCTACCATTTCTCTCTCTGTCTCTGTCTCTCTCTGAACTTCTGAGTTCTAGGAATTCTTTGTTCTCAAAGGTTTACAGTTCTGCATTTTGCATGTAATCCTCTACTCTGTTTCGAGTTAATATTTATATAAATCTGAGGCTTAGGTCAGGCTTCCCACACACACACTCCTCCCACCGCCATGATGTCTAATTGCTTTTGACCATTTGTGGAAAAAGTCCTTCCTTCATTGAATAGATTTTGTACCATTGTCAAAACTCAGTTGAGCATATATGCATTGGTTTATTTCTAGTCCTTTATTCAGTTTCTTTGATTTATGTATCTGTCTATATCTACCAGTAATTCTACAGTATTTTGATTCTGGTAGCTTCATAGTAAGTCATAGTATATCAAGTCAGAGAATTTTTCCCACTGTTTTTTATCAAGGTTCTTTTAGCTATGATGGGAAGCTGTGGTTTTCCACAAAATTTCCTGTGAAAGTTTGTCTGTTTTCGATAGAAAATCTTGCCGGGATTTTGAAGGCAATTTATTCTGAGCCTATTAATGTTAAAGATATATACACAAATATCTACAGAGGAAATAGATATGACTTACAAGATTTGTTCCAAAATTATTTGGGATTGATGAAATAGGATGGATGATAGCTCTTAAAGATGATGACAGTATGGATGAGTATGCCATCTTTTTTGCTCTTGTATTTGTTTGAGATTTTCCACAATACAGATGATTTTAATTGTTTCATACTAAAAGGAACGTTTGGTGTTGAATGTTAAGCTCAAGTCCTGAAATGTCTACTGAGCTCTAATTCTGTCTATGCTTCTCACAGTTTAACTGAATCTTGTCTATCTTGTCTTTTGAAAGTGTTCACATGCTTAGTTTCTAGGAAGAGGAAGTAGTGGTTAGCCTGAGGTTATAACTTACGCTTTGTTTTATATTTTAGGCACTGCAGAAAAAGATCTAGAAAGTGCCAAGCTGGTACAGATTCTACACAGGCTGCTAACAGATGAGAAGAGTGCTCCTGAGATCAAATACAACTCTATGGTCCTGACCTGTGCGCTCATGGGATCTGGTTTGTATTTCTTCTATCATTTGATGGCTGTCAACATGTGGTCTGCATCAAATATTAGTCATAGAGTAATAATAAATGGTGACTTTAAAAAGCAGTAGAAATGAATTTGTGGGGACATCATTTTTACACTGACAATATTCTCAAGAAATTCTTACTATAATAGAAGTATCTTATAGCAAAAATAGGCAAAAATCAAATTAAATCATTTTTCAGTAAGCCTAAAATGTTAAATTTTTTTTTTCCTGTTCTGAAGCTTGAACTCAGGGCCTGGGCACTGTCCTTGAGAGCCTCTTTGTACTCAAGGCTAGCTCTCTACCCTTTGAGCCACAGCACTACTTCTGGCTTTTTCTGAGTAGTTTATTGGAGATAAGGGACTTCCTGACAGGGCTGGCTTTGAACTGTGGTCCTTAGATCTCAGCTTCCTGAGTAGCTAGGATTACAAGTATGAGCTACCAGTATCTGGCTTTAAAATGTTATTTTTATATAAAAGGACAAGTTCTTATTTTTATAAGCTATAATACTAGCTAAGGACTTTGTTCAAGAAACCACTGGGATCCACTGGTCTGTGTTGCTTAGTCACTTGGACTGAAGTAAGTAGTGTTATTGAGTCAGAGCCCTCTACAAATGCAAATTAGACCCTGGTGGTTGCTGGTAACATTGAGATGCCTGTGCTCTTGCTGGTTTTCTGGCCAACTGTTCTGCCACTTGCTGAGAGAGGGGTGTTTTGAAGGCTTCAGCTATAATTGTAGATTTGCCTATTTCTCCTCCTCACCAGTTTCTTATTAGCATATTTTCTAACACTGTTGTTTGCTAATATAACTTAATATAACTTTAGAATTGCTGTGTCTTTTGGACTGACCCTTCTCTCAGGTTATTTCCCCTCAGACCCCAGCTGTGCCAATTTTCCTTGCTCTGAAATTTACTTTATCTGATAGTAACATTAGCTACTCCTGCTTTCTTTTAAATAACATTCTCATATCTTTTTCTACTCTTAGTATTAGTCTTCTGTGTGGTTATAGGAAGTGAGTGTCTTTGTAGACAATATTTAGTTGTCGTGTTTTATAATCCATTCTGTCAGGGCTTTTTTTCTTTTTAAGTTGTATGCAGGCATTCGACATCTTCAGCCATGCCCTCAGCCCTTTTGTTTATGTTTTCTTTTTGAGATGGGGATTCATTAACTTTGTCTGGACTTGCAGTCCTCTTGTTTGCCTCCTGAGGGTATGGAAAAATTATAGGCACTACCTCCATGCCCAGATTGCCAAGAGGCAACCCATCGAATGAGAAAAAAAAAATCTGTTAAAAGATTAATACCCCAAATATATGAAGAACTTACACAATTTACCACAAAAAGCCAAACAAATGCCTGGCGCTGGTGGCTCACACCTGTAATCCTAGCTACTCAGGAGGCTGAGATCTGAAAATTGCGGTTCAAAGCCAGCCCAGGCAGGAAAATCCGTGAGACTCTTATCTCCAATAAACCACTAAAGAACCGGAAGTGGTGCTGTGGCTCAAGTGGTAGAGCGCTCTCCTTGAGCTGAAGAGCTTAGGGACAGCGCCCCAGCCTAGAGTTCAAGCCCCACGACCAACCAAAAAAAAAAAAAAAACAAATTTGCCTTTTAATTTAGACCATTTACATTTATTATGATGATTGCTGTATAGGTCTTAAGTCTGCAGTCTCACATTTTGTTTTCTGCTTTTTGTTTCTCTTTTCTTTATCTTTCTCTGTATTGAATAGCTTTTAATTCCTTTATTCTCCCTTATTTAGAACGTAATTGTCTTAAATATTTTTCTCTGTATATTTAAAACTACACTGATATAATTCAGAGAGCTCTTCAAAAAGAAGAAATGTATGCAGTATTTACCCACTTTTTTTTTCAGTTGTGGGGCTTGAACATCTGGGCCCGGGCACCGATCCTGATCTCTCCAGCTCAAGGCCAATACTCTACCACTTGAGCCACAGCGCCACTTCCAGTTTTCTGGTTTTACCCACCATTTTTTAATTGCCTTTATTTAAAAAAAAAAAAAAAAAAAAAAGTGACCTAATGGCAGAGTACTTGTCTAGCATGTATGAAGCCCTGGGTTCAATTCCTCAGTACCACATACACAGAAAAAGCCACAAAGCACTATAGCTCAAGTGGTAGAGTGCTAACCTTGAGCTGAAGAGCCCCACAACTGACAAAAAAACCAGACTTCATTTCCTTTATGATTAAGCAACTCTTTCAGTCATTCTTTTAGGTTAGGCCTGCTAGCAACAGATTCTTTTAGTTTCTCCTCATTTGAAAATTGTATTTTCTTTGGATAGAGGATTCTGGGTTCATACATTTTTCTGTACGTGAAGAATATTGTACTGCTTCCCTCCACCTTTCTGGCATCCATGGTTTCTGGTGAGAAACCTACTCTGTTTTGTTTGTTATTTTTCCTCTTACAAGTAAGATGTTATTTCAGTCTCTTAAGATTTTTTTCTTTGACCATAGTATGCCTTAAAGCATGGAATTAAGTTTATTCTGTTAGAAGTTTTCTCAGATTCCTAATCTATAAGTTTGTGTCTTTTACTAACTATGAAGAGTCTTTAACTCTCTGTTTTCTTCCTATCCCAGATCTTGAAATCTTCAGTTGTAGCTCTACAGGGCTCTGAGGCCTTGGTATTCTTTTCCCAGTTTTTTTTTTTCTGTTGTTCAGATTGAGTCATTTATATTGTTCTTAAAATTCACTGAGTATATTACTCTTAAAATTCACTATTTCCTCTTCTCTTCCATTCCAATGTTGACTCTAGTTTTTGAGTTTTATTTGAGTCTAAACTCATGGAGTTCTGAAATTTTTATTTGCTTCTGATTTTTCTATCTTCTAGACCCTTGATTACTTCAGTCTTTCTGTGTCTGGCTTATTTCACTTAGCATATATTGTTAAAGCTCATCACTGTTACAATATGTGAGAATTCATTACTTTTTAAGACTGAATAATATTCCATTATATGTATATAGCACACCTTATCTATTCTTCCATTGCTGGACATTTGGGTTGTTTCTGTGTTTTCACTAAGTGAATAACATCACTGTAAATACATGTGAAAATGTCTCTTCAAGTCCCTGCTTTTAGGGTATACACATAGCAGAACTGCTGGATCATCTGGTGAGTCTTAGTTTAAGGAACTGTCATACAACATTTCTCTTTTGCTGAGAAAGGCCATTTTAATGGTTGTGAGGTAGTATCTTACTGTAAGTTTGATTGGCATCTTCCTAATTATTGATGATAGG
Organism: Dipodomys merriami; assembly: GCF_024711535.1. NCBI lineage: Eukaryota > Metazoa > Chordata > Mammalia > Rodentia > Heteromyidae > Dipodomys > Dipodomys merriami. The sequence continues at coordinate 17,827,531 of NW_027202826.1, forward strand.
AACTTTCTCGTGTGCTTTTGGTCTTCGGGAAAATGTCTATTCAGGTCTTTTCTACAATTTTTTTTTAAAGCAACTTGTTTGGCTTTTTGTGGTAAATTGTGAAAGTTCTTCATATATTTTGGGTATTAATCTTATAACAGATTTTTTTTCTCATTCAATGGCTTGCCTGTTGATATCCTTTGATACACAAAATGAAATCCAATTTGTCCAATTTTCCTTTTGCTGTCTCCACTTTTTTGGCATCATGCCCAAGAAACCTTGCTTAATCTAGTGTCATGATGTTTTGACTCCATGGATGGAAGGTTTGGTTTTAAGTTTATTTTTGTGTATAGTATACTGTGGCCTGAATTGAACTTCCTTCTTTTTCCTGTAGCTATTCCGTTCCTCAATGACATTTGTGGAAAAGACTGTCCTTTCCTCCATTGTCTTGGCACTTTTGTAACAATTATTTGACCATGTGCCAAGTTTTACTTCTGGGTTCCTTATTTTCTTCTACTGATCCATATGTCTGTCTTTATACCAGTACCACGCTGGTTGATTATGTAGGTTTTTATAGTAAGTTTTGAAATCAGGAAGTGTGAGACGTCCAGTTTTGTTCTTTTCAAAATTATTTTGTAGATCTGGGTCCTTTGAGATTCCATGTGAGTTTTAAGATGAATTTTTCTATGTCTACTAAAAGCTTGTTCAGAGATAAATTGTTGATTATATCAAAATAAACACATCAGTATGAGAAGTGCTGATTATTGTAAACTTACTGCACCTTACTCTTCCTAATAGTAAATTCTCTGTACTTTCCAATAATAAAGGTTAAATGGATGGAGAGAAAGAAGGGTACAAAATCTGAACCAGGTACCCAGTGTTACAGATCATTGTCAAGGAATATGAAGTATAAACTTGTTGCAAAACTAATTTAGCAGGTTCTAAGGAATTTTAGGAAACTTGGCTTCATGTTTGAAATGATAATAGGATTAATGTTGTCCATAACTGAACCTTTAGATCAGATAGTGTGTTCTGTTCATCATTAATCAGTCTTAGGACACAGAACTCAAAAATGTGGCAAATACAGTTGTTATTACTTATTACAGTGCATTTCTAAAGACATTACTAAGCTACTGATTGTATTTTTTTCCCCCAGAATTGATACTAATTTTATAGCTCTACCTCATCAAAATAAACATGGTAGTCTGTTTGGGGAGATGATGTCATAAGATTGGGACAACCTAACAGAAACATATCTTTCACCTGGTTTTTGTCTTCTAGAACCTCTACATAAGGAAGTCCAGGATTTGGCCTTTCTAGATGTGGTATCCAAACTTCGCAGCCATGAGAACAAGAGTGTGGCCCAACAGGCCTCTCTTACAGAGCAGAGACTTACTGTGGAGAGTTGAGGACAGTTCCTCGTCAGCAGGCACCATCCCATCTCTGATTTCCCCTTTGTCCTCCATCCAGCTGCCTCCTCCACTTCATTCTCTACCACACCACCTGTGCATGCGTGTAATGTTCCAATACCAATTGAAGAACTGCAGTAGGTACCTGCCTAATAAGATTTCTAAACCCATAGTTAGCGTGAACATGACTGTCAAAACAAAGTCTCCACCCATAACTGTTCTCTTGTACTCCTGTTGCTTGAAGCTACATTAAGTAGAATGTGCATGTTGTAGTCCTATGATGATGTAAACTTGGTACTACATAATGACTTGCTCCTCACATGCGGTAACCTACATAATAATGTACTGGTAAACTAGGAACAGAGAATGCACCAGGATCTGTCTAGCCTCTTTAAGATGAAATTGAATAGTACACATAGCTCCATATTTTGGTGCTTGGAAAGCACCAGTGACCAAAAAAAACCTGTATGACTGCTCACTCATTAGTCATACCTACTGATGTCTAGCAAATGGTACCTAGAGTAAAATAATTCCCAGTGCTCTCACTTTCTACCCTATGTTTTCCCCTTTTTCCTAAGTGTCATAGACAACTGAAACTACTCCCGACTTGGACTTCGATTTCTTAAAGTTTCTGGCTCCATATTTGACAGTCATCAGTAGCCTGATGTTGAAAACTTACGTGGTTTTCAGTGTGAGTAGTACTGAGGGATTAAACAATCCCTCTTGCTTTGTACCATCTCGGGTTTTTAGATTCTGATCTATGTTGTTTCACCTCACAACTTCTTCCATCCGTTAAATCAACATTGTCCAATACTGTCTTTAAAAGTCATCTGGCATTTGTTTTCAACTGAGAATATCTATCTGAGCATAGCTCATTGGAGAATGGACTATGGGGTGATTTTTTTTTTTTAATTTTTCATCATTCAGAAACAAGGAGTCTCATCTTTGGTTGTTGTAAATCTTGTGCTGATACTAACAGGACACAGGAGGAAAGATAAAGAAATATGCTTGTCTGGACTAAAGAAAGGAAGGCAGGTTATAAAAGCCATAGTAGCCAGTCCAGTCCATCCTGCAGATAGCCTCATACCGATCACTGTTAGTGTTTCCACTTTCCCCCTGAGGACTGCAGTAACCTCAGGCTGTCGGGAAGCCGAGACACGGAGAAGAGCTCCCTTGGCAAGATACAGTGTGCTCTTCACTGCCACTTCCACCACCAATGGGTTTTTAGAGCTTTGATACACAGTCTCTGTAAGCTAATCAGAATACCCCTATGACCCACCTGCTTTCTCCCATAGCCACAGCTGACTACTAGCAGCCCACGAGGGAATGTGGGCTCCATTGCAGAAGGACTTTATGACAGTAGAAAGGGCTGCCAAGGAGGTGATGCAGCTCGCTTCTCCCCAGTGGGAGGAGGTACCACATGTCTTTTTAGGGGGGCAGGGGTGATCTAAATGGGACTATGACTCTGTGACAGCTACAGTTCAGAAAGTCAAAACCCTAATGAAGTAAAAAAAAAAAAAACTTGAAAATAAGGGACTGTTGCAAGTGTTGATGCTACACGTACTGTAAGAATGATCTTGTTTATTGTCTTTCTCCTGGGCTGGATAGTGGACTCTATTTTGTTAGGTATTGAAAGACATCTGTAATGTTGCATAATAGACTGTCCATATTAATAAGTTAATAAAGAAACTATATCAAACTATAATGGCATTATTTGGTTTATTTACGTTTTAATAAGATTTCCAGCTCCTAATACAGTGTTTGCTTTTGTTGAGGCTATTTGTTGAATGAATTCCTATTCCCTTCAATTTTCCAGATTGCCTGAATTAATTCTAAATAGAATGAGGAGAGCTGATAAGAGGACTTTGAGATTAGATAGTTTGTCTAATTGCAGATAAAAGGTAAAGACTCCATAGTAGAATCCTACTGAAAAACATTATATACAGAAAACCTCAGAACACACATCCTAAAGTCACAAACTTGAGAGAAGTCCAGCAACTAATTCATCCACCTACTCGGAGCAGACCAGGTAGAATTCACATCAACAATACACAAGGAAGACCAGAGGGCTGTATTTATGCCCACAAGGGTCCACTAGATTCGCCAGTGTTCTGCTAGGTGACAGCAGTTATGCTAGCCTTATCTCCTGCTTTATCTAAGCTTGAGAGGCTACCAGTGAATTGGTTTGCTGCCTAATAAAAATGTATTTTAAGGGAGAGAAAACAGTGCAACAAAGCTTTAGCTATCCGTTTGCACCATTTCCAAGCATCACAGGAAAGCAACAAGAAGCCAGAAGGTGCCTGAGTGAAATTAATGTACTTGGGCAGGAAATGTAGTTCTGTCAGTGGTAGAAAGCTTTCCTCACACTCAAGACCCTGGGTCCAATCTCTAGCACAGCACAAAGGAAATGTGTTAGAAGCAAAGAAATACTAAGGCATTCTAACAATGTGTTAGAATGGCCCTCCTCACAGCTGCATTCATCAACTTGGAACTTTGCTTAACCACTTAGCCAGATTGTAATTTCATTGTGCTCCAAACCAAAATTGACAAACACTGGCCCAGAATCCAGTATTTTTCTTGGTAAAATGCATTTGGAGAGCATATCATGGCACAAATGGAGATGTGGAGCAGAGTATTCAAGATCCCACCTGATTTTCTCTGGATTGGGGTCGAAGGCAGCCCTGTCGGCAGGCACTGGCTGGAAGTGGTCTGAGCAACATACATGGGAAGAATTCAGAATGAAATGCTATCTGCAGCATCATTAGGGGGCCTCATCTAATTCCAGGAACAATGTCTAGCTATTAAAGCATTTTCTTAGGTGGGCATTTTACCCTGAGTGTGCTTTTACTCTGAGCTTAAATGCCCTCATTTCTAGAGAGCTACAGCATTTCTAAGCTGGCACACATACACACACACACACACACACACACACACACAAAGTAACTGGCTTTTGTGATACATGCCTATAGTCTTAGCCCTTAGGAGTGTATGTAGGAGGATCACGGTCCAAACTTGGCCTGAACAAAATTGTAAGGAAAAAAAACTAAAGGGAGAAAGGAATCCTCGCCCACACTGCAGGAGGCTTGTGGCAGGTGGCTGTGGCCGGCTTGAACTGGGCATGCCAGCCCACAGTCCCCACCTGATCCACATCCTGCCTTTGCCTTAACTCCACAGCCCCTGGAGACCTGTGCAGACACCACCCTGACCATGAACGTGACAGTGGCAACCTGGTGTGCACTTGATGCTGTCAGCCTGCAGAGCATGAGCCAGGGGAGCCGAGCAGCTGCACCCCTAGGACTTGACATTTGAGGACCTGTGACAGCTGCAGTCTCGCTGACAAGGAGCAGGAACTTGCAAACAGCTGCAAGCAAGCCATGCCCAGGCCTATGCCCACCGCATGCTGCTGAGGGGAGGGAGGGGGCGGGGCCGCTGCGCGCGCAGCAACAGGGACAGGGCAGCACCCTGCGGGCTGCAGGAATGCAGGAAGTCAGTGGCAAGGCCCTTCTCCCACGGTAAAAGGAACCCTGACTGTCATCGAGCTCGATGCAGTGCAGGGTCTGCTAACCTGAGCTTATTGCATCTGTCCTTGAGAACGCCACCCACAAACTGCACCTGCCAACCTCCCAACACCCAACACCCCCATTTCCTCTTCAAAGCCCAAACCCCACACAATCAAGCCACCTCATCTAAAAAGACTCACAAGATTAACAAGTTGTACCCCACTCCCAGCCAAGACCCCAGCGAGGAGATCGCCCGCAGGGCAAGGATGCCCCCCAATAAGCCGGGAGAAAAGCTGAATGGATCTGCATGCCTCAAGTCACCCCACAAGGCTGAAATAGGACCACAGCACGGGGGTCAAACCTTGCTGCTTCCATGTGTGGCCAACCCAGGGCCCGAAAAATGCCAAAACCTCTACCTAAAAGAAACAGCGTGAAATATCTTTCTGGCAGAAGCTCAATATCCAGTTCCTTCATCTCTCTTCCTCCGAGAACCTCAGCTTCATTCAAGTGTAAAGATCCAAGCTCCCAGCTTTCCAAGCTTGGGCTAGTTCATAGACATCCCCAGAAAGAGCAGCCCTTAGAAAGGGAAAGACCTGTTCAGAGAAGGCTTTGGGACCTCCCCTCCCCCCCCACCCCACTCACACTCAGCTGTTGATACCTGCGTGGGAAGTTCAGCACCCCCTCGCCAGCCAGAAGTACACACATGAAGCTGAGGGCATCTTCTATGCAGGCACAAAGATACACCACATGGGGTTATCAGCAGCATGGATGGACGAGAGAAGAGCCCCCCTTCCCCGAGAGCTTGCACACTGTTACACACCTACCCATGGAACCCGAGAGCTACACTTCAGGTCCTCAACACACTGAGGCCTTGAGTTACAAGGCTACTCATTAGCAGCCAGTATGTAGTTCACAGTGGTAGAATACATGAAGTCCTGAGTTCAAACCCCTACACCACAAACACACACACACACACACACACACACACACACAGTCCTTTAGCTCATCAGAGGTGTCATTTCCCCAGAGCAATTTATTCTGCACAGAACCCAGAACCCACACAAACAAATTCCACAGGGTTAGAGCACCTAACCACCTGATTTAACTCCATCCTTATCTTGATGCTCATATGCCCATGTGCCTGTCTGTGTCCATATGGCCCTCTTGGTAAGGCAACTGTCTTGCTCAATTCAGGAATGACCTCATTCGAGCTAATTACATTCACAATCATTTCCAAAAAGGGACCATGTGCTTGTTGGAAATGATCACAATCATTAAAAAAAAAAAAAAAAAGCAGGTACTAGGAGGTTAGAACTTAAACATAGGAATTCCTGAAACACAATTCAATGCACAATGAATTCCCTTCCCACAATGAAATCACCATTTCTGTCACCTTTAAGATCAAGACTGAAGCTGCCTGTTACTACCTGTAATCCAAGCTAACTCAGATCCGAGAATCACAGTTCATTTTTTGGGGGGAGGGGTCGGTCATGGGGCTTGAACTCTGGGCCTGGGCGCTGTCCATCAGCTCTTCAGCTCAAGGCTAGCACTCTACATAGAGCCACGGTGCCACTTCTGGCTTTTTCTGTTTATGTGATGCTGAAGAATCAAACCCAGGGCCTCATGCATGCAAGGCAAGCACTCTACCACCGAGCCACCTTCCCAGCCCCCGAGGATCACAGTTCAAAATCAGCCCAAGCAACAGGAAAGTTTGTGAGACTGTTATCTCCAATTAACCAGAAGTGGAGCCCTGGCTCAAGTGGTAGAAAACCAGCTTTGAGCCAAAATGCTAAAAGAATAGCATCTAGGTCAGCACATATAGACACATAGGGAGAGGAAGGGGTACAAACTCTTGAGAGAGACGTACAAACTCTCAGATTAAACAAGTTTCCTGGGGACCCACATGGGGGTGTGTTCAGAGGGAATACAAGAAATGCTTCCTGTGTTTTGTATTTGGTCAAGACTACTGTTTGTATGTAAAGACAGAGATGCAGCTCAGGACACTGTGGTCCTGGGCCACACAAGCTCTTAGATTCTAGCGCATCAAGTGGTACCAGAAAGGAGGAGGCAGATGGCCATGCTCCAGTGATACCACCCAGAGGACACAGCGCCTCCTGCGGTGCCTTGTAGGAACTGCACCTGAGACTGGGTGCCAGGGCCCAGCACGTACCTATGGCCACCCCGCCACCCCCAGTAAAAAACCAGCCTGCCTGCAAGATCAGGAGCTTTCCGAAGCAAGCCACACAGTTGATACGAGTGGGGAAAAGGAATGAAGCTACCTGCTCTAAGCAGATAAGATCAGATGGATACGTTCAGGATTCTGCACCCTGCAAATGCCTCTTAGGTCGTTTTGGGTCCCTGAGAAAGTAACACACTCCATCTCCAGTCAGCTGTAGTTCTCCATGGCTGACACTAGAGGGCAGGCCATGAAAACGTTCCTGTCCCAAATCAGGGGCTCCTCAAATCAGGGCCCTCCAAGCACTGTCTTGTTTGCAAGCTACTGTTTCTTCCCAGAGTCCATTTACACGGTGGAAAGCCAGCAAAAGGAGTCTACCCTTCTTCGCCTTGACCTCAGTTGGGGTTTCCAGAACACAAGGCACTGGCCAGGGCACTGGGCGTTTCATTTGGGTTAATAGATACCCGGGGGAGCTAATTATTGCTGTCATTGGTGTCAGGTTCACAAGAGATCTACCCAGCACTCTAGAGGTGGGTGTGATTCGTTCCTCAAATTAGAAAAGTCCTTGAAACTGCAGTTTTATAAATTATTTGTAGCAACCTCCCCCAGTCCCTACCAAAGGAAGGAAGGAAGGAAAGAAGGAAGGAAGGAAGGGAGGGAGGGAGGGAGGGAGGGAGGGAGGGAGGGAGGGAAGGAGGGGGGAAGAGGAAGGAGGGAGGGAGGGAAGGAGGAAAGGAGGAAAGGAAGAAAGGGAGGAACAACAAAGGAAGGAAGGAAGGAAGGGAGGGAGGGAAGGAGGGAAGGCGGGAAGGGGAAGAGGAAGGAGGGAAGGAGGGAAGGAGGGAGGGGGGAAGAGGAAGGAGGGAGGGAGGGAAGGAGGGAAGGAAGGAAGGAAGGGAGAGAGGAAAAGAAAAAGGCTAGGGTGAGTGTAATGATTGTAAAGCTGGCTTGGCCCCGGGTTAGTCTGGCTCCTCTTTCTTGCCTCACGACCCAAGTCTGTTGTCTTCTGGCTGGTTTTAGTCACATGTAGATTTTCCACAGTTGGATCCTGCCCTGATGCAGCCAGCAGTGCTGTGTGCTCAAGGTTGCTCGGCCTGCGCCTCTCCCTCCCTTGCCTGCTGGGAGTAGCTTGGAGAAGGAGCCCCAGCACCCGCTGCACAGGCTGCACAGGCTGGCCGGGAAACGACAGGCCAGGGTTTATGGAGAGACTCCCACTCCTTGGAGGTCTGAACAGGATTTCCCTGGAGAAGGAGCGCCGCGGGGTGGAACAAATGACAAAGATGGCTGGGGAGGGCCACCCAGGTCACTGGGCTCTGGTTCTCATTGTTCAGCCCGCTGGCTTCCCAGGGCCCAAGTCCAAGGGAGCCGGAAACAGGCCCTGAGAGAAGCTCCCCAGAACTTCTCAGCGATCCTGTCCCTGCCCACACCAACACCCGCCAGGAATGATCAAATGTTCTGCATAATGAGCAAAAGCCAAGAGACGTGTTCAAGAGCTGGCTGGCGAAGGGGGGGCGGCGGGGGAAGGGGGGAAGGGGGGAGGCCAGTGGCAGGAAGAGAACTGAAAAGAAAAGTCTGGGTTTATTCCCTGTGAGAAGAAAGAGGAGGACTTTTCCAAGTACTTTGGGATGCACTGTGACTTTTTAATGACTCAATTCCCACTGGAAAGCACCTCACATTTCTATATTATGGAATAATCCGTGGAGCAACAGAAATAAAAAGAAATGTAGTCGCCTCCTCCCCCTGAAGTCTACCAAGCTACACAGTGAAGAAACGTACCCCAAGTTTTGAGTTCTTGTAGACAAAGCATCTTTCCCTGTTGGCCAGTCCTTAAAGGCTAAAGAGAGTCAATGACCTCATGGAGATACTAAGTAACTTTGTTTTATATATTTATATATATATATATATATTTGATAATAAGTCCTACCTTCAATCCCCCATGATCAGTTTCCTCAAAAATCTAAACAATTCTTTGTGTTAAATAGGCAGGGAGGCCAGGTACTGGTGGCTCATGCCTGTAATCCTAGCTACTCAGGAGGCTGAGCTATGAGGACTGTGGTTGGAAGGCAACCAGGACAAGAAAGTCTGTGAGATTCTCATCTAAAATTAACCACTCAAAAATCAGTACTAGTGGCTCAAAGTAGTCGAATGCTAGTCTTGAGCAAAAGTGCTCAGGGACAGAACCCAGACCCTGAGTTCAAGCCCCACAACCACACACACACACACACAGTAGGCAGAGAGATAAGACAAAATGTTTCTCAAACAACAAACACTGGGACATACTGTCAGGATCAGAGAACAGGGCTTATTTCTCTTTGATCCTTTGCAAAGTATTGAGAAGTGATTATGAAGTGATACTTCATAACCAAAAGGCATTAAGTTGGTACTTTTCAAATGGGTCAAAATTCCTGCTTCAAGGAACTTTGACTGGTTTTTAAATTTCTTTTTCTTCTTTCTTTTCTGGAGTGGCTGGTTCTGGGGCTTGAACTTGGCACTGTCCCTTAGCTCTTTCACTCAGAACTAGTGTTCTTCTACTACTTGAGCCTCAGTTCCTCTTCTAGCTTTTTTGTGGGAAATTTAGTTGGAGAGAAGGATCTCATACACTTTCCTGCCTGGGCTGACTTTGAACCATCACTGTCAGATTCCAGCCTCCAGAGTAGCTAGAATTACAGGTGTAAGCCTACCAGCACCTGGCTTTGAGCAACTGTTTTCTTACTTTATTAATTAATTTATTTTTTGTCAGTCATAGGGCCTAAACTTGGCCTGGGCACTGTCCCTCAGCTCTTCAGCTCAAGGCTAGTGCTCTACCACTTGAGCCACAGTGCCACTTCTGGCTTTTTCTGCTTATGTGGTGCTGAGGAATCGAACTCAGGGCTTCATGCATGCAAGGCAAGCACTCTACCACTGAGCCACCTTCCAGCCCCCACCTTTTTAAAAAAAAAAAGTAAACATAATCTGTCCATGGAAGCTTCAGAGAAAAAAAAAAGCCTCTTGCTCCAGGCTGCCACTCCAGCACTGCAAAAGGCAAAGCCTGGGAATGTTTTACATGGCACTCAGGCGTCTGTAACCAGTGGGAGATAACCTTGGGGACAGAGCTCTCCGACAATAGGGTCTCTCTATCAGCCTCACATTTCCCTCCACCACAAGGGTTTACCTCTCCTTCTCCAAACTCAGAGGAAGGAATCAAAGCACTACTTCCTCAAATCAAAGCCTGCTTTCCAGGACCACTTGATCAGCAATGCAAATGTTCCAGCCCTATCTCAATCTACATTACAAATCTTGGGGTAAGGCAGGTGCTAGTAGCTCATGACTGTAATTCCAGCCACTCAGGATTGGAGGATTGGAGTTTGAAGCCAAACCCAGACACAAAAGTCTATAAGAGTCTCATCTCCAATTGTCCAGCAAAAAGCTGGGAGTGGAGGTGTGGCTCAAGTGATAGTACACCAGCCTTGAGCAAAAAAGCCAATCAAGAGCTTGAGGTCCTGAGCTCAAGTCTCACTACTGGCATAGAAAAGGGGAAAATAAAGTTCCTGGGGAAGGGAAGATGCCATCCTGTGAGTTGGTAGGACAGTAGAAAAGCACCGAATTAGGGAACTGCACAACATTCAGAGAGAAATAAGGACACGACTCCACGTAAGGTAGAACCAAGTTTATTAATGACAGCCTTTGATACAATCACTCTCAAGTGTAAAAAATAAAGGGCCATTAATTGGAAATTTAAAATTCGCCAGGACTTGCCAATGTGTGGCCTTTCACTGGATATGCCGAAGGGTGGGGATCTTGCCTGATTCTGAATCAACTGGTCAGATGGCGTTCACTGGAGAATGAGGTAATTAAAAAACAAACAAACACCAAAGTGCCAATGGGTCACGAGGGAAGGACATCACATGACCACAGGTGTAGTAAGGGCAGGGATGGAATAAGACAGTGGGAAATCCAAGGGATGGAACACCATCTATCTCTAGGTACACAGAGACAAAACACACACATGCAGAGTCTCACACACACACACACACACACACACACACACACACACACACACACGCACACACACACACACACACAGAGGGGAGACGAGATTTTAAAAGAATTTCTGACCTTTCTCTAAGCGGACTGACACATTCATCAGTCCACAGGGCTGAAATGGCAAACTGGGCTAAACTTCCACAAGAGCACGAGCTGGCTGTCCAGTTGCGTGCTGGCAGACGCGTCACCATAGTCAGATAGGCTTGTGGGTTTTCCAGTGTGGCGCACACTGAGATTGGAGAGCCCAGTCCCATATGCCAGCTAGACTGCAATCTGGAGGGCGGAGTCAAAGCTGGCCCCACCCCCTGGGGAGTGGGGGTCAGGGGCAGCAGCACCTGGAGGGCTGGGTTTCCTGCCTTGTGTCCCTCCCCTGCACCTTTACTCTGCTACCTCACACTCCTTTCCCGAGTATTTGTGCTTTGTCACCATCCTGATGGCCAGGTTGCAACTGCAGGAAGGAAGGGACTCCAGCCATGCACAACTATGCTTGCTTAAGAAAACGGAAACTGCAAGAAGTAGTGAAAGAAAAACCCCATTGAGCAGCTTTCTGATGGTGACAACCATTTTTGGAATTGGGTCTAACTCCATTTAAACAGGAAGACGAGGAAAGTATAGATGCCAGCAAGCTGGAACCTGGAAGAGACAGTACAGCCCATAGTATTTGCTATGGTAACAGCTGATCTCTGGGACAACATGCCACAACCTTCCAAAGCTGTGAACTGAAGGAATTGAACAGCCACCAACTTTAAAAAATATATATATATATCTGTAGGAAAGATGACGGGAAAGGGAGAGGGTGGATTCAGATTCACAGATCATGCAGGGAAAGAGTAGACAGAAACAATTCATCCCGATTGTTCAGGGTGAGTAAGCAAACACTTCAAAATTTAACAGGGCCTGGATCATAGCCTTTGCCTTCGGGAGACAGAAAACCAAACAAAACACAACCCAGAGGATGCCAGGGTTTCCAAAGCATCCAGCCCCTAATTTTGGTGGGGTTGAGGGTGGGGACGGTGAAGGAAGAATTATGAATACCTCTCATGAAGCTCCATTTTGTGGATTCCACGGATTGGTAAAGTTCAGGCTTACTTAGAAAAAAAAATCTGTTCTTCTCAAATATGGCATCATGAAGTCTCCAACACCCTTGCTGGGGTCCGCATGGGAAAACACACCTTCTGTTGGTGATGAGATGCTCCACCATGGCCCTTCCACGCGTGTGCCCCCCACATCGCCTGCTCAGGCCGGTTCCCGGAGCTCAGCCCAAGGGCAAGCTGCTGACACTTCCAACAGTTTCTTGAGATGCATACAGCAGGATTCGAACACACTGCTGCCCTCCCAGGGAAAAGGGTTGATGAGTCTTAACTAAGATGTGTATTTCTGTCCATCCCTCCACGAGGGCAGAAATCCCTCTCCCTGCTCGTCACAGTACTGAGATGGAGGACGCGGATGGATGCTCCACAAATCTAAGTACATGTGGTGTCCCCCGACCCGTTCCCCTCTTTCTTTCTTTCTTTTCCCTTCAGCCTATGCATCATCCATCCATCCATCAATTCATGGCTACAGTAGAGACTCACAGGCAATGACTTGCATACTGGTTATTTCTTTTTGTTTTCGTTTGTTTTGTTCTTTAATCTGTCAGTGAGCAGCATTTCCCAGTCCCCCCTCCCCACCAGAAAGGATTTCTTGGCAGCTCCATCGAGTGAGATTGCAGGACACCTCTATGATAAGGTCCCTGCAGCATGGCTAGGAGTCCGGCTAGAGGAGGGTCAGGAAGGCTGGCTCCATGCAGTGTCTTGCAGCAGCTGGGCCAAGGCGATACCAGCTCTACCAGCTAGCCCGGACGGCTTCGATATCACTCACCAAATTCTGGGCCAGACATATCCCGAAAATCTGACAAAGGCAAGAAAACACAGTCAAACAGTGTTCCTTCCCTGCACTTCTCCTTGGCTTTCTTTCTTTCTTTTCTTTCTTCCCTTCCTTCTTTCCTTCCTTCCTTCCTTCCTTCCTTCCTTCCTTCCTTCCTTCCCTTTCTCTCTCTCTCTCTCTCTTTCTCTCTCTCTCTCTTTCTTGCACTAGGGTTTAGAATTCTGGTCTTCCTAATTGCTAAGCAGATGCTCTACTCCCTGAGAGCGACATTCCCAAGTCCTTTTTTGCTTTAGTTATTTTCAGGTAGGATCTCACTTTTTTTTTTTTTCCTCCTGGAGCCATCTTAGACTGAGAGCCTTTTACTTGTGCCTGCTAAGTCACTGAGATTACAGGTACAGACCCCTATTCCCAGCTTGATAATCGAGATGCGGGGGGGGGGGTCTCACTAATTTTTTGCCAGGGTAGGTATACAGCTTCAAACTGCCTGATCTCCACCTCTCAAGTAAGTGTAATCTGATTTTGAAAAATTGAAATACAATCCATGTACAATAAAATGCCTCTTTACATGTGAATTATTTACTGGGGTTTCAGTATGTTCTAAAGCTATGCAACCATCATGACGACTAATGGCAGAACATTTTTATAGCCTCCAAACTGAACTCTGTGCCAAAGAGCAGTCGTTACTACCCTCAACAGCCCTGGAAACCAGCAAACTTCCTCCCTCCCTCCCTATTTTTCTCCCTTCCTCCCTCCCTCCCTATTTTTCTCCCTTCCTCCCTCCCTCCCTCCCTATTTTTCTCCCTCCCTTCCTTCCTTCCTTTTCTTTCCTTCCTCCCTTTTTTTCCTTCCTTCCTTCTTTCTCATTCCTTTCTCCTTTTCTTCCTTCCTCCCCCTTCCTTCCTTCCTTCTTTCCTCCCTTCCTCCCTTTTTCTTTCTTTCTCTTTCTCTTCCTCTCTTTCTCTTCTCTCCTTCCGTTCCTTCCTTCCTTCCTTCCTTCCTTCCCTTCTTTCCTTCTTTCCCTTCTTTCCTTCCTTCCTTCCTTTCTTCCTTTCTTTCTTTTCTTTCTTTCTCTTTCCTCTCTCTCTTTTCCTTTTTTTTGTGCTAGAACTACAGCTTGGACTCAGGGCCTGGGCAATATCCCTTAGTTTTTCCATTCAAGGCTGGTACTCTACCACTTGAGTTATAGCTCCAGTTCTGGCTAATTGAAGGTAAGAGTCTCTCACATTTGTCTGCCTAAGCTGGCTTCTAACTATGATCCTCACATCTCAGTCTCTCCTAAGTAGACAGGAGTATAGATGTGAGTTCACCAACACCAGGTCTCATTTCTTTCAATTACCTATCTGTGATCCTCCAAGAGAGGTTTCCCACCAACCACAGGAAGAGTCCAACTCCTGACACTGCCTAGGAGAAAATGTAGGTACCCTTCCCTTGCTAGCAGGCTTGATCAGAGATCAAAAGGGGTATATCATCTGTATAACTCCCAAAGGCCTTAACTTGTCACTGAACTCTATGCTGAGTTATCACAAGATAGAAAGAAACAATGGAAGACCAGCTAGCAAAGAGTGACCCAAATTATTGTCTCCATCTTAAAGGAAAAAAAAGTTTCTTAAAGTATTTCAGGATCTATGGGACTGGGAAGGTGGCCCAGTGGTAGAGCGCTTGCCTTGCATGCATGAGGCCCTGGGTTTGATTCCTCAGCACCACAAAAGAAAAAAGAAAAAAAGCTGGAAGTGGCGCTGTGGCTCAAGTGGTAGAGTGCTAGCCTTGAGCTGAAGAGCTGAGGGACAGCGCCCAGGCCCTGAGTTCAGGCCCCACAACCAGACCCCAATAAAAGTATTTCAGGATCTAAAATCACAACTTTAATAAAACACACATCAAATTCTCCAACCCTCCAACCCTTTCATGTGTCTTCAATGCAATGATGCTAAGGAGCCCCAAAGCTCTGGGCCTGGGAAAACTTCCCCTAGGGCAGCAATGCCCCAGGAGACCAGAGAGGATTCTGGTCTTACCTGCAACAATGCAATGCCTATGAAAATCCCAGCCACGATGGTCAAATTGTCCTGCAGCCACTTCTCAAACTGGGGCACACAGCCTTTTGTGTAGATTACAATCTGCTGGTCAACTTCCTTCACAAGAGGAGAGCAGAGAGGAGTTACCCATTTGTCACCATGACAACCGGAAGGTCCTCCAAACACCCCGTTGTGCTAAGTCGCAGGCTGAGCCCACACTTACTGGTTTTTGCCTGGCATCATAACCACACTGAGTGTTGATGACATCTTCCTGGGGGAAGAAGAAAGACAGAAAAGTGAAATTCACTCCTGCTAAAGAAAGTCCATCCATCCATTCTTCCATCCATCCATCCATCCATCCATCCATTCATACTAGCCCATTCTGTAAAGTGGAGGCAGTTAAGATAAAACACTGGGGCCCAAGGTCTATGTTCAACACTTTAGCTATGCACACCATATACATACTGTTATACTCCTCAGAAGTAATTATTAAAATATGTCTTGGAAGAAGGAAAATCAGAGCTTTGGGAGCTTTGTCAGAAAGGACAGGGGGTCCTTAATGTAAGAGCCTCAAGATTCAACCTAAAGAAATTTATGGGGTTTAGGGAACAAGCGGCAAAAAACCCACACACTTAAAGAACACAGTGACTATCTTCATATATGAAGTTCTGCGAGAGACTTTTACTGCTTCAGATGGTGCTGGGTTTGCACAAGAGATCTTTCATGGTTTCTCTACAGCTTTCTGTATTCATTGCATGGTTTTTCAAGGAGAATGTTCTGCTTTGAGTCATTACTCTTCAGACTCTTCTGGTTTTCCTGATACAGGGCAGGAACAAGAGGTAGGGAGCAAAGTGTGCTACCTGCTGGGCAGGCTGTTAGCGGTGTGTCCTCTCCTCTCCTCTCTGAGGAGCCAGAACTGAGCCAGTGGGACAGGAATCAGGGCAAGGGAGGAAAGCCCTCATGGTTCTAAGTTTTCTGGACAAGAACAGAAGCGGCCCAGTTGGCTGCTGGGACAGATGGCCTGAAGGAATTTCCCAGGCCCTACCTTGCAGGGAGAGCTGCGGTACTCACCTGCCCAGCTGAGCTCTGCTCATGAAGATGGGGTAGGCAGGGGAGAACACTGGGGCCAGAAGGGCCAGAGAGAGGAGGAAGCATCCAGAAGGGCTCAAAGCTAGGGGCATTCAAGGCGCCTTTCACTTAGGTGATGTTAACCCTTCTGATGCTTACAAGAGCTGAGTTTTCCGCCGTGTGGTATGAGGCTAATCCTACATGAGAATGGCTTGAGAACAACCTGTATGTGATACCTTTTGCAAAATAAAAACACCAACTGCATTACTGTGGTCAGGATGACATTCTCGAGTCTGGGTTTCAGCGGTCTGAGGTAAGGGATCTGCTTCAGCAGAGTCACACATCCTTCCCCTACTTTATGTCTGTGCCCAGAACACAGCGGGAAGAAATGGGTCACCCAGCCCAGGCCAAGACAGAGCTCACATGCGAACGTGACCACATCATAAAGAAGGGGAAGAAGAAGGGACACAGACCGGCGGCGGCCCACGCTGGCTCTGAGCTCCATCGCTGGGGAGCAGTTGGAGCTAGGTAGAGTTATTTATGCTTTATGTGCCTTGGTGTCTTCACCTCCAGAGGGAAACTAATGAAGGTATCTGTTGCTAGGAATGTTCTAATGGGCTAGCTCATATAAAGGCAGAACAGCGTTGCTGCCTAAAAGCCAGGCAATGATTTTTGTTCTTCTTTTGTGTTGGTCCTAGGGCTTGAACCCAGGGCCTGGATCCTGTCCCTTTGCTTTTTCTCTCATGGCTAGCGCTCTCCCATTTGAGCCACTTCCAGCTTTTCAGTGGTTTACCGGAGATAAGCATTTCAGGATTTTCTTGCCTGGGCTGGCTTCAAACCCTGATCCTCAGATCCCAGCCTCCTATGTAGCTAGGATGTTAGGCCTGAGCCACCAGTGCTCAGCTTAAGCCAGGTGATTTTGGAAGATCGGAGCACTGTCCCCACCCCGGGAAGTACAAGTAGTCACCAGCAGGTAAGAAGAGGTTTCCTGCACACAATCCTCTGCCCATTCCCTTCCCTCCCATGCTGAGCGTGACCCAGGAGGAGGCCTTGTGAGCTGGCAGTTGGGTCACTTACTGCGGGATCTTTAGTACAGCAAGAGAATGGCACGCCACATCGCTCTCGACTTGCATTGGAATCTGTGCAATTGAAGTAAATATTTAGGTTCCAATCATCAGCTCCAAAAGCCCCACAGCACTGCCACTAGAGCAAACAGGACACAATTAGAAGAGCTCCCCTGGGAGCCACCAGGCACCCACCCACCACAACCACACCCAACTCCTGCCCCTGCTACCCCCCAACCCTCCTCCTCCTCCTCCTCCTCCTCCTCTTCTTCCCCCTCCTCCTCTGAACTACTTGCAGCCAAACACAAAATGGCCCTTGTAATTAAGGCTGAAGGTGTGTAAAGATGTTTGGCATGTGACTTAAGCCACAGAATAAGACCGTGGATGGTTGGGGGAAGAAGAAGAGGGGGTACAGCAGGCCTGAATGGAAGAAGATCTGTTCGACTTGGGTTCAGTTAAAAGGACTAAACCAGGCAGCAGCCATGGCCAAAGGAGACAACTGAGTTTCACGTTTTCACCTCCACATTTCAGTGATTCTTAAGATTAATTGAAGTCTAATAGATACTCAATAAACTTTTTTTGGGGCGGGGGAGGAACAGTACTGGAGTCTGAACTCGAGTTTCACACTCATCACTTGAGCTATGTCTCTAGCCCTTTTTGCTCTAGTCTAGCTTTTTGTTCCGGCTAGCCTGAACCACTATCCTATTTGTGCTTCCCGCTGGCGTGACAGGCAGCCTTTTCTGTTGACTTAGGGGTCTTGAAAATTCTTTGCCCAGGCTGGACTGGGACAGAAATCTTCCTGACCATCTGAGTGGCTGACAGATGTATACCATCACCATGCTCAGCTAGCTATTGATTACAATAGGATCTCACAAACTTTTTGCTAAGGCTGTTTTCAAACCATGATTCCAATTTCTGCCTCCCAAGTAGCTAGGATTACAAGTAGGAGCAACCATATTTGGCCAACTACACATTTTTAAAGTATATAATTTAGTAAGTTATAGTGCATGTAGACACACACACACACACACACACACACACACACACACACACACACACACACACACACACACACACACACATCCCTCTCCTACCATCTCTTTGTATTTTGGGGGATTAGATAAAGCGCTTGCTTAGCATGTACCAGGCAGTGGGTTCCATGCCCAGCACCACACACACACACACACACACACACACACACACACACACACACACACACACACACACACACACACACACACACACACACAAACAAATAAAAACCCATAGTTAAACATACTTATTACCCTAAATTTTTAGAAGCTTACTTCAAATACATTTGCTTCTCTACTTAATCTTTTAAAAAACCAAGAACATGTGTTTCAATTTCAGCTTTCAAAAGTCAGTTATCTAATTCACATCTAAGCAAATGAGCTGGTAAATTTAGTGGGCCTTAAAGTGGGGAGTAATTATGGCGATTCCATTAACCCTTACTTCATTTACCTGGGAGAAATAGATATTTACATATAAATATAATACATTAATAGGAACATTAATATATTATCCATATATTAACTATGCTAATATATTAATATTATATATATTTGTGCTAATTCTGGGGTTTGAACACAGGGTCTGAGTACTCTTCCTTAGCTTTTTTGCTCAAGGTCGAGCCACACCCTCACTTCTGGCTTTTTGGTGGTTCATTGGAGGTAAGAGTCTCATCACCTTTTCTACCCTGGCTGGCTTTGAACTGCAATCCTCAGATCTCAGCCTCCTGAGTAGTGAGGATTACAGCTGTGAGCCACCAGCGCCCGGCCACCCCTTGAATATTTTACGGCTTGAAGGACCAATGGTTATTTGAAAACATAAAAGCCCAGGAGAGTAAAACCCAGTCACATGAAAGAACAGCATTTGTGAGCAGAGCAGACAGCATTTCCAGAAGACGTGGGGACGCATGCTCAGCAGGCTCATCTGGTCCTCTGCAGGCTGGGCTGTGCATCTTTAGCTTTGTTTGCAAAGCCCCACCAGATTTGTCATGCAAATCAGTCAGGAAAAATACATGGGAAGTTGTGAGCTCGCATCTATTATGACCTAACAAATCAGTGAAATCTGCTGAGGAGATGAAACAAGGCTTAATTTCACACCTGAGGTACAGCTGACTGCAGACAACCAGGGCTGCCACTGAACAAAAACTGACACAACTCAGCGGAAGCTCAGCACCTGGGCTGGGTTGAGCGGCTTTATTAAAGGCGGCCCTGGTCACTCTGGAAAATGGTCTGCTCCAAAGTTGGCCATTGGTCCCTGCACGTCTGTCTGCTCTCCATCCCGCAGTGTGCATTAATCAAGTGTGCTCAGATTACCTAATTCTCATATATTTTTAAAAAGGTAAACAGTGTAAGTTTATTTGAAAGAGAAAGAAAAGTCTCAACAGGAAACGAGCAAGGCTCTCTAAAGGGAAGGGGTCCCACAGAGGGGTCTGTGACCCAAGTTTGTTTTTGTCGTTCATGAGGCTTAAACTCAGGGCCTGGGTGCTGAGCCTGAGCTTTTTCATTCAAGGCTAGCACTCTACCACTTTGAGCCCCAGCTCCTCTTCTGGTTTTCTGGGGGGTTAATAAGCATCTCATGGACTTTCCTGCTCTGGCTGGCTTCAAATCACTACTCAGCCTCCTGAGTAGCCAGAATTACAGCTGTGAGCCACGAGTGCCCGGCCTGGTACCCAGGGCAGATATATTCACAACTGCTCATTTGTAGAGCAATGATACCTCAGGCCTAATAGGAAAGTCTGTTCACTTGTGCAAATGTAATAACATCACTATTGTTATTTTCATTTTACTGCTGGGAGAACAGGCCGAGGAGCTGCTAGTCCAGGGGCACTGAGACCCAGTGTCTCCTAGTTCCGGGTCGATATAACTTCGCCTGCGATAGGCCATGGGTCATCTGTAAACAATGCTAGTAGACTCAGCGCAGGGGCCAGCCCCTGTGGGGTAGACCAGATCCCCGGGGTTAAGCAGCAGTAAGCCATAGGAATTTTGATTTTAGCTCCACATTCATATTCTAGGAACTTTCTGGGTGAATGTCTAGAAGGTTACTCAAAGAGGTACAAGGAAGAATTTATAGTTCATAATAAAAGAAAACTTGAAACCTATACAAAAACAATGTTCTTCAAGAGCTGAGTTTTTAGAAAGGAAAGAAAAAGAAGAGCTCGTTCCTGTAATCTTAACTGTTCAGGAGGGTGAGATCTGAGAATCATGGTTTGAATCTAATCAGAGCAGGAAAGTCTATGAGACTTATCTCCAATTATCCACTAGAAAACTGCATATGGAGGTGTGGCTCAAATGGTAGAGTGCCAGCCTTGAGTGGAAAAAGTTAAGTAACAGTGCCCAAGGCTCTGAGTTCAAGTTCCAGTACCAAAACATAAAAAGGGGTGGAGAGTGAGCGGGTACCACGCCTATAACCTTTCTGCCCCAGAGTTTTCATATTCTTTCCTCTAATTGAACACAAATAGAAACGAAACACATATAATTCCTGGAAGTCATACAGCAAATGAGCAAATTGCTAACCAAGCAAACAAACTCTCCCCATACTGCAGAATGGCCTCAGGCAGTTTCCAAAATGCAGAAGCCAAAGGCACAATGGGTCATCCTGTAGAGAAGACTTTTTCCACTGGAAAATAAACTCAATTGAAACTTACATATTCCTGAGTGAAGTCTATGAGGTTCTGCAAGTCAATGTCATCTCTGTATGCTCTGATGTTGTTGTTTATAAAGAAATACAGCTGGTCTTTGATCCAGTCTTTGAAAACAAATGCCAAAACCCCAGCAGTGAGCTCCAGGAAGAAAATAATTCCAAGGAACACAGAAAACTAAGAGAAAAGACAGATACACAGAACAGTGAGCAGGGCAGCCCGTTCTGATCAGATGTGTTACTGGTTTTTGTCTAAAGAGATTGGTAATTACATTCGGTGATTGCATACACACAAGGCAGATAATCTTCAGTTGCTTCAGATTTGCTAATAGAATATTACACTTCAAGAAAGGATTTTTAAGAATTAAGAAAAAAAAGTCATTTCATAATCACATTTTAGGTCTCTGGTGTTCCATTTGATAATTAACCAACAAAGCCCAAAGCAAACACAAATAATAGGAATTTCTCATCAGAACCACATTAAAGCCTAATGAATTGCCCATGATTAATAAACTGGCATACACAGAACAATGACCTGCCCCTCTATCTACCAAGGCTTTTCCTAGCTTGAAAGATAGATCATCCAGTATTTTACAGTCGCCTGCCATTTCCTTCTGTGCCCTTGCTTCTCTACATAATATATCCCTTTTCTAGAAATAAAACAACGGTCAGGCATTAAAACTGCTTCAGTTTGGTCTTCGTACCTACCATACAGTGTAAAAGATCCATGCCCTGTGGAGGAAGAGATGATTGACACAGGAATAAGGCCCAGTCGTGAGGATTTCTGGGGAATGATAGCTGCACTCACCTTCCTCCAGGAAGCCCTGAGCTAAGGAAATGTGTTAAATAACATCAAACTGAAGCCAGGCACCACTAGAATCCTAGTAACTCAGGAGGCTGAGATCTGAGGATGGAGGCTCAAAGTCAGCCTGGAAAGTCTATGATACACTTATTTCCAATTAACCAGCAAAAAGCTGGAAGTGACGCTGTGGCTCAAGTGGTACAATATCAGCCTTAGCAAAAATGCTAAGGGACAGCACCCAGGTCTGGAGTTCAAACCTTCGTACTGGGTGCAAGTGCACACATGCATGTACACACACACATACACATACATACACACACACACACACACACACACACCCCAAAATGCAGCTGAAGGGAGCCTTCTGGCTAAGGCAGGTAATGGGAGTTAAGGAGTAGAGCCAGTAAGGCGCTGTGATGGTTTCTCAGAACTCGAGACATTTCCCTGTACCCAGGAGCCTCCTGCAAACAGATTTTCTAGGTCGCATTTCCTGTTCCTGCCCCAGGTTCTTCTCACCTCCTACCTTTCTCATCACCACCCCCTCCACCAATAGCTCTGCTAAAATAGAGACACGAAGCTGTGAAAAACCACGCGCCCACTGCAGTGGGCCAAGTCTTCTTTCCAGTGACAATTTCTGGTGACAGGGTCACACCCGCTGAGACAGAGAGGGTTCAGGCAATGTGTGGTTTTAATAGTCAGCTACAGACCCCAGGTAGCCCACCAAATGTACGGGGGTGGAGGGGAGAAAAGGGGGAGTTGGAGGGGAAGGTCCCAATGGAACCTCACAGTTGCTCATTTAATTTTTTTTCCAAATGTATGCATCAGTAAATGTCTTGTGAATGCCCAAGTAGTCAGGCTGTGTGGAAAGGTGAGCTTCGCAGCAAATGAGGATGAGGATGACCACCTCACCCTTTATGCCTACAAAGATCTTAGCCTTAAGTGACTGGGGTGGAGGGGACAGTGGGTGGGGCCAACAGTGCTGAAATCTACAATGCAAAGTACCTCCTACACAGGGTGGGAGGAGGGCCAGGAGGAAATCAGAGCCAGCTCTTCAGGAACCCACAGAACTCCTGCTCTTCTGCCCTAGAATTGTCTGCTGGAAATAAGAATTTAAATAGTTCTTAATGATCATTGGCAGTACCGATTATTTCAAATGAAGGTAAACTAGAAAAATGAACAGAGGGGGGAAAATCACATCCCTTTTGTTCAATACCCATTCTTCCTAGACTAAAATGATTCTCTCCATGTGAGTGCCCTCCAGAGGCATGTAAGTTCAAGTTCCCCCACAACAGGGATGATGAACTCACAGGTAGCACGCACACGCACATATGAGAAGTCCCACAAAGGCTTTCGTTAGATTGTTCTTGCTTCCATCAAAGTTAGGTAAGTCCACTTTCTGGTACTGGGGAATTTTCTCCTGGTATATCATGTACAGATTAAACAAATGGAATTCCAATTTAATCCAATTCTAATATTTGGGAGAAGCCTTCCATGCCTGGGCCTTGAGAGCTATGTCTCCAGCTTGTGAAGATCTAGGATGTGATGCACAGCCTTCTACAGGGCCTGGACCCAGCTGGAAGTGTGCGTGTTAGCTCTGTGACTTCCTCCGCCATTCTCTCTCAAGCTTCTAAAGCCATGGTGACATTTATGTCTCTCTAGTAGCTCTGGGTCAAGAACTGTTCTAGGTCAGTTTTTATTCGTTGTATTAAAAATAGAGAGGCCATTAGAAATATTCACTCATGTATTTTAAAGCCACAAGAGGACATACTTCTTTTCATTTTGAAAACTGCAGTTTATAAAATAACTACACATGAGGGAGTATGGAAGTTGCGTTGGTCTTAAAGTAGGTGATGCATGTTATTGGGGAGGGGGTGTATGTGTGTGTGTGTGTGTAAAAGGCAGGTAAAGTAGGCAGAGCCTTGGGAGACATAAGCCCATAGACACAGACAACAATACCCCTCATGGCTCATTAAACTTTCCTAAGACAAAGCAGCCCTGGGTGTTCCCTGTGCACAACTCACATGAACTTCCAGGGTAATGCCCCCCCAAACTTTCTGAGCCAGAATCAATTCAAAATGGGCTGTTCTGTGAGAAGCCCAGTGACTCCTCTTCCTAGGGATGATTGAAAACTGGTGTCAGAGGACAAGGTAGCAAAGCTGGGGCAGACACACACACACACACACACACACACACACACACACACACACACACACACACACAGAGCTGTGGGGATGAGCTCTAGGACAGGCTTTAGCTTTCAATGAGAATGGCCCTGGATGATGTTCTGTCAGCAAGTTGGAAGTAATTCCAGTAATAGGGAGAAGGCTACAAACACTGCTCTCTGGAAATTCTGTGTCTTGTTCTGTTCTATAGACTATTACCTGTGTAGCTATGACTGTGTACATAGGAGAGAGAGAAGAATCCCTTAGAAAAGAAATACACACACATGCACCAGCATGCACATGCAGACACACACACAGACCTTAGTCCTAATGCTACTTTAGGAACTAGAAGACAAACTTGTGTTGCACAATACCTCTATGGATAGCAAGAGGCTGGTGCTACTTAAATGATTAAGGAGGCTTGCCTAGAGCAGAGGGGGTAGGATCTAGAGTTCTCTTGGAAAAAAAAGAAAAGACTCAGGCCATTTTTGTTTACACCTTTGGGACAGTTCCCCGTCCTGCCAGTAGCATCCTCTTGGCCTAAGGTAAGAGTTTGGCTGTCAGTCTGAGAGCAGAGATACTTACAAACTTGAGGAGGAAAGTGTTTTCTCGTAGTGCTCCAATGCACCCTGCAAATCCCAAAATGAACATCACTCCTCCCACCACAAGGAAGAGCCACACTGGGTCAAAGCCGCCAAGGTCGGTGATGGAAGAGATGTTGGACAGAACTCCCTGGAAGTAGAAAAAAAAAAAAATACATAGACGCCATGGTGTGAGGGCAGCTCACCAATATATAAGGATTATTGCACTTGTCTTTGGGGATCATTTGTGTGTGTGTGCGCGCACACACGTGCATGTGTGCGTGCATACATGCATGCGCCAGTACTGGGGCTAACACTCAGGGCCTGGGAGATGACCTTCAGCGTTCTAGTTCAAAGTTGGTGCTCTACCACTTGAGCCACATCTCCACTTCTGGCCTTTTGGTGGTTAATTGGAACTAAGCTTCTCACTGACATTCCTATCCAGGCTGACCTCAAACATCAGTCTGCTAGGAAGCTAGGATTACAGGTATAAGCCACAAACACCAGGCAAGAGGTGTCATCTTTAAATCCTCTAAACAACATACGTTAGACCCCTGCCCACCTGAAAGCCTTAGGCATTTCTCAGGAAATAAGGGAAGAGACAGAGATTAAAAACAAGCACAGTGGCCAGTGATGGCCAGATCACTTTCAGGTTTTCCCAAAGAAAACCTACACACCAGAATCCACCCTAAATGTCTAAACGTCATGGGAGACCAGTCAGGCTCAGATCCCAGAAATCTACTTCCGTGGTTTGTGCTGATAAGTAATGTACTTACTTGTTAGGGGCATTTCCATTTGGAAAAAATAAAAGGATATTAATATTTTTTAAGAGTTATGACTTAGGAAAAAATCAAAGAAACCCAGAGGAAGTTTATTTCTCCATGAACAATGTCATTCCTTCCTGAAATCCTTATGTCAAGTACTACCCAGAATCTGTTAGAAATCATGCTTTGTTGCTTCCAAAATATCACTTACTTGTTCATTCATGTGGAGACAAGCAACTGTCATTTTCAAAATGAGTCTTAAATACCCAATATTCGCTTTTCTTATTAAATTTGTTTTAAACTCTCAAATCAAAATATCTCCAGAGTACCACAGTATCATTTGCAGTAAAAGCTTAATTTTAAATATTTGTTTTCAAAGCATTCCCAACAACCCTTCTAGAAGAATGGGGTCAGCAGTCCTCTGATCCATACTTGAAAATAGCATTGAGCCATTTGGGGTTGGGATGAAGGTCACATAATTATTTTGGAAGCAGAACATGTCCTCTGTGGTCCACTGCCCACCAAGTGAGCCATGGACTCGCTTCCCAGTTGGTGCCAATCAAACCTGACTATAGGAGTTTTGAGTTTTGATCCATTTTAAGGTGGCAGAAACATTTGGAGAAGAATATTTTGTTTGTTAGAATTTTCTGTTTGTTTCTATTGGGAGGGGGATCATTAAGAAGGACAACATTATGTTAATAATTGGCTGCGTATGAGCAATAGTTAGAATTGTTAGAAGGTTCCTAAACTATAAAGCTTAAACCTTGCAGAACAGGTTGAAGGCTTATATCCCAGAGGAAGGCCGGGAAGTTCTCCAGGCAGAGTGAATGAATGCTTCACCACCAGCTGCTGCAGTGACATCACAGAAGACAGCCACGCCCCTCAGGAGATTGCCCAGACCTATAGCTAGGCTCTGTTGAATTGCTTAGGCCTCTAAGCCCTGAATTAGGAACACTCACTCCAGGAGAGAATGAGGTCAAAGGAAAAAGCTAATTCTCCATAAAAAGAAGGAGGAGGAAGAGGAGGAGGAAGAGGAGGAGGAGGAGGAGGAAGAGGAGGAGGAGGAGGAGGAGGAGGAGGAGGAGGAGGAGGAGGAGGAGGAGGAGGAGGAGGAGGAGGAGGAGGAGGAGGAGGAGGAGGAGGAGGAGGAGGAAGAAGAAAGAAGAAGAAGAAAGAAGAAGAAGAAAGAAGAAGGAAGAAGGAAGAAGAAGGAAGAAGAAGGAAGAAGAAGAAGAAGAAGAAGAAAGAAGAAGAAGAAGAAGAAGAAGAAGAAGAAGAAGAAGAAGAAGAAGAAGAAGAAGAAGAAGAAGAAGAAGAAGAAGAAGAAGAAGAAGAAGAAAGAAGGAGGAGGAGGAGGAGGAGGAGGAGGAGGAGGAGGAGGAGGAAGAAGAAGAAGAAGAAGAAGAAGAAGAAGAAGAAGAAGAAGAAGAAGAAGAAGAAGAAGAAGAAGAAGAAGAAGAAGAAGAAGAAGAAGAAGAAGAAGAAGAAGAAGAAGAAGAAGAAGAAGAAGAAGAAGAAGAAGAAGAAGAAGAAGAAGAAGAAGAAGAAGAAGAAGAAGAAGAAGAAGAAGAAGAAGAAGAAGAAGAAGAAGAAGAAGAAGAAGAAGAAGAAGAGGAAGAAGAGGAAGAAGAAGAAGAAGAAGAAGAAGAAGAAGAAGAAGAAGAAGAAGAAGAAGAAGAAGAGGAAGAGGAAGAAGAAGAGGAAGAAGAAGAAGAAGAAGAAGAAGAAGAAGAGGAAGAAGAAGAAGAAGAAGAAGAAGAAGAAGAAGAAGAGGAAGAGGAAGAGGAAGAAGAAGAAGAAGAAGAAGAAGAAGAAGAGGAAGAGGAAGAAGAGGAAGAAGAAGAAGAAGAGGAAGAAGAGGAAGAAGAGGAAGAAGAAGAAGAAGAAGAAGAAGAAGAAGAAGAAGAAGAAGAAGAAGAAGAAGAAGAAGAAGAAGAAGAAGAAGAAGAAGAAGAAGAAGAAGAAGAAGAAGGAGAAGAAGGAGAAGAAGGAGAAGAAGAAGAAGAAGAAGGAGAAGAAGGAGAAGAAGGAGAAGAAGGAGAAGAAGGAGAAGAAGGAGAAGACGACGACGACGACCAGAGACGTCAGATAAAACACAGGCAGCAGTGCTAGGAGCCTGGCGGGTTAAAGTCTGCATGTTTCTGACTGTTCTGCCACTGGAAGGTATGATAATATCCTTCACATTTGAAAAGCTAACTATAGGAGAACAAATTATGAGAGAAACAGCCTTGATTTACATGGCACCAGAAGATGAGGCAGCAGGGAAGGAAGTGGAGAAAGATGTCACTTCCATCTTTTCTTTCTCTGGAACAAGGTCAAATCGGGCTGGCCTGGAACTCACAGCATGGCTCAGGCAGGCTTTGAATTTGTGATTCTCTTGAGAGCTGAGTTTTCAGCAATGCACGCCCCCCCACCCACAGCCTATGCCCAGCTAAGTTTTACCTGAGAGGCATTTCTTTTTTTCTTCTTTTCTTTCTTTCTTTCTTTTTTTTTTTTTTTTCAGTCATGAGGCCTAAATTCTGGACCTGGCACTGTCCCTCAGCTCTTCAGCTCAAGGTGAGTGCTCTACCACTTGAGCCATAGCGCCACTTCCGGTTTTCTGGTGGTTAATTGGAGATAAGAGTCTAACAGAGTTTCCTCCTAGGCTGCTTTGAACCATGATCCTCACATCTCAGCCTCCTGAGTAGCTAGGATTACAGGCGTGAGCCACTGGTGCCCGGCCCTAAGAGACATTTCTCACATCACCAGGTCTTAGCTACCCTTAGAAATATGGCTCCTGGCTCACAGGTAGCTGTCAGTTGTGTTATAGGAAGGACTGAGTGGATAGAAGTTAGGATTTAGTGACCATGAGGCTTCTTTTAATTTAGAATTATTCAATAATTTCATCTTGTTTTTTCTTTTTTCTTTTTCTTTTTGCCAGTCCTGGAGCTTGGCTTGAATTCAAGGCCTGCACACTGTCCCTGAGCTTCTTTGGCTCAAAGCTAGCTTGAGCCACAGCACTACTTCTGGCTTTTTTTGTTTATGTGATACTGAGGAATCAAACCCAGAGCTTCATGCATGCTAGGCAAGCATTCTACCACTGAGCCACCTTCCCAGCCCCTCATCTTTTTTTTTTTTTTCCATGTTGGTTGTGGGCCTGAACTCTGGGCCTGGGCGCTGTCCCTAAACTCTTTAGCTCAAGGCTAGTGTTCTACCACTTGAGCCACAGCGCCACTTCCAGCTTTTTCTGCTTATGTGGTGCTGAGGAATTGAACCCAGGGCCTCCTGCATGTAAGGCAAGCACTCTACCCCTAAGCCACCTTCTTAGCCCCTCATCTTTTGTTTAAGGCATTACTATAACTTGAACTCAGGGCATCATGCTTGCTAGCCTGGCACTCTACCACTGACTCATGGCTCCAGCCCCTGCATCTTGCTGGTTATTTTTAGGACAGGGTCTCCCTACATGGCTAAGCATGTGAACTTTGGGGGTTTGTTGGTGGTGGTGGTGGGGGGTATATTTGTGTGTTTTTGTATTTGTATCTTTTATTGTAAAGGTGATATACACAGAGGGATTACAGTTACATAAGTAATGAGTACATTTCTTGTCAAGCATTGTTACCCCTCCCTTTGTTTTCTCCCACTTTCTGTCCCCCCCCATTCCCCTTCCTCCCAAGTAATAAAGTTCATTTCCAACATAATGTCTTGTGAGTATCGCTGTTGCATTGTTCACCCTTGGTCCTTTGTCTCACCATTCTTTTACTGCCCTTTCCTTCCCCAAATCGGATAAACATATATACAAGACACAGGGCAGCAAAAATCAAAAACAGTGACAACCGGGAATAAACCAAAGCGGGGGGGAGGGGTGGAGAAAGAAAAAACAAATAACTTCATTACAAATAACCTCAGTACATTTTTTAAGAAACCCTCATTTCCATATTTTGGAGTTCATTTTTATTAGCATCATTTTATGTGGTCATATGTACATAGTTATTGAGCAATTGTGATCCTGTGATGGGACTATTATTACAAATGAGGGAAACCATGAAGCATATGTTTCTTTGGGTCCAGCTTACTTCATTTAATACAATTTTTTTCACGTCTTTCCATTTTCCTTATGAAAGAGGTGATGTTATTCTTTCTGATGGAAGCAGAGAATTCTGTTGTGTGTGTATATATATATATATATATATATATATATATATATATATATATACACATTTTCTACTAAGGGACATCTGAGTTGGTTCTTAACTATGGTAAATCATGCTGCAATGAACATAGTTGTGCTAGTAGCTTTAGTGTGACCTTGTTTGTGATCATTTGG
The DNA here is from genome assembly GCF_024711535.1 of Dipodomys merriami. Lineage (NCBI taxonomy): Eukaryota > Metazoa > Chordata > Mammalia > Rodentia > Heteromyidae > Dipodomys > Dipodomys merriami. Next base: position 17,856,903 of record NW_027202826.1, read on the forward strand.
ATTGTAAATGCCTAGGAATGGGATTGCTGGTCATAGGGGAGCTCTATATTTAGTCTTTTGAGGAGCCTCCATGCTGCTTTCCACAGTGGTTGAACCAGTTTACATTCCTACCAACAGTGTGGTAGCATTCCCTTTTGGCCACATCTCTGCCAGCATTTGTTATTTGTTTTCTTAATAACGGCCATCCTAACTGGGATGAGATGGAATGTCAATGTAGTTTTTATTTGCATTTCTTTTATGGCCAAAGATGTTAAACCTTTCTTCATGTGTCTATTGGCTATTATTTCCTCTTCAGAGAAGTTTCTTCTTTAACTTATTAATGGCGTGGTCGTTTCTTTGAGGATTTGTTATGGGGGGTTAATTTTTTTAGCTCTAGGTATATTTTGATATGAGCCCCTTGTCTGGTGCATAGCTAGTGAAGATCTTCTCCCAATCTGTGGGCTATTTATCTTGCTAACTAGGTCCTTTGCCATGCAGAAGCTCTGTAGTTTAATGTGATCCCATTTATCCAGCCTTTCTTTGATTTGTTGCATTTTATTTAGGAAGTTTCTACCTAGCACCTGAACTTTGATTTGCCTGCTTTAGGTTTTCATTCATTGCTGGGATCACAGACACACACTACCGCAATCAGCTTCCCACTGTGGAGATGGGATCTCTTGAACTTTTTCTTTTTCAGGCTGTCCTGAAACAACGATCCTCTGTAGCTTGGCATGACAGGTATACCACTGCACCCAGCTATAGGTTGAGAGGGGATCTTGACAACTTTTCTGCCAGAGCTGTCCTTGAACCTCAATCCTCCCTATCTCAGCCTCCTAATTTGCGACCACTATAGGCAAGAGCCCCGGTGCTTGGCTTATTTCACCATTTTTAATGGGCTTTTTGTGATTCACAATCAAGTGTGAGCAAATATATTATTCCCAAATACTCTTCCGTGATCTGCTGCTGCACATGAAGAGCTCAATGGACAATAGGACAATTGTCTGGGTACCACAAAAGCATACAAGCAAGCATCCATCCTTGTGTCTGAAATGTTAACATAAAGGCCAAAAACTACGAACCCCACCACCAGTAGGTTCATGGATCATTTGTCCTCTCCGGCTTTAATTTGGAGAATGACAAACTCATTTTAATCCTTACTCTTTCTAGCCTGCAGGGGCAGTTTTAATTGAGAGGCCTTCAACTGTTTCCATGGAAACAACAATCATTTGGGGGCCTAGCTGGACTGCAGATTCTACTCTTTAATTCTAAATCTCAGCAAAAGATGGGGCTGGAGGTAGATACTACTGAGATCTGGGAGAATAATATCCTGCCAAAGCAAAGGAAAAGTACCAAGAACTTCAATTTTAATGGATTCAGAATACACCCGGGTGGCCACAATTGTAATTCAAATCTCTTTTCCCCTGGAAGGAAAGAATATATCCTTTATTTATTTATTTATTTAATCATTTGATTGACAGATGAAATGCATGTCCTGCCTGGTGGTATACACACACCTGCAGTCAAGAACCAAAAGACAGGAGGATCTCAAGTTCAAGGCCAGCTTATAGTTTAAGGCCAGCCTGGATTACATATCGAGACCTTGTCTTAAAAAAAAAATATATATATATATAATGTATAAAATATGTATAGATCCTGCCTCATGTTTTGTGGTGGTGGTATTTGCTTTTTTGTTGGCAGTGCTGGGGAATGAACCTAGGGCCTCAAATACACTAGTGTTCTACTAAGTAACATTCCCAGACTAGTATGTTTTCAAGTATGTAAACATTGTAGAATGACTAAATCTGGTAGTAAATGAATGTATTGCCTCACACAGTTACTTTTGTGTATGTGTGAACACATTACACCCAGTTTTTGCATTTTTCCAAAATACCATCTATTAAGTGGAGTCACTAACCCAAATCGTGGAAGTAGGGATATCAGTGCCCACTGACCAACCCTTTCCCTTGGTAGGGGGCTCCTTCCTTGATGGAGAATGACAACAGATTGGCCCATCTGTGGGAGCCAAGGATCTCCTTCTGCCTAAGCCTCAATTTCAACATTTGTGAAATGATAACCCACATCATAAAAGTTATTGTGACATTAAGGAAATAATCCAAGTAAATCCAGACACTATGCTAAGTGCCTGGCACAATGAATTCAATCAATCCACTGTCGCCATCACTATTACATTAGAACTACAGGAAGCTATCAGATGCTCTAGAAGTACTTAGGAATGTTCAACCCAACTGCATTGGAGAAGAATCCATTTTGCTCTGAAGCACTTTACTCAGCCTGTGTCCATCTAAAGAGAGCTGTGGCCTGACCTGCTGATTGTACCCAGGGGAGTGACAGGAACTGGGACACACTAACCAGCTCTTTTGGGGGAGGGACTAAAAATAATCTAAGACACCCAGAGAATAGTGGGAGGGAGAAAACATGACTAAACAAAAGCTAGAAATAGCAGAAGCCATGAGCGGATGGAAACTACCAGGACACAGTAGTACACCTACAAAGACAGCGGATATAGTCAGAAATGGCAGAAAGCAATTGGGGACCCGTGGGAGCATCCTGGCAGGGTGTACAACCAGGAGCAAAGACAACTCTCTGCCGGGGAGGACTGGGCACACTAGCTGTCAATCATGTCTACCCTGTCCATCCTATGAGATCTGGCCGTCCTATGGTTTGATGAACATAGTCTATCTCAGTAAGAACACAGGAAAATCAGCCCATCTCTCCCCCCCACCACCATCTCCTCATCAGTCCTTCATTCATGCAGCTTTCTCACATGAAAGCAGCTTCTCCTGATGCCTCTGCAAGAAAAGGAATATGTTGTGAAGAAACAATTTCTTCTTGCAAGAGGTTTCTGTGCACAAGCAGAAACAAAAAAGGCAAACAAAGCCCCATAGGCTTCCAAGCCAATAAACTTTAGGAGTGTCTGTGGTTTTCTTCACCACCAGCACAGAGCAGCCTCTGTGTGCCACCTGGCAAGTTGCAGTTTTTTTCTCTGTCAACCCACACAGGGAAGAAATACAAAAATAGCACTAATGCACCCCGAGGTCTGGGACTCTTCTGTGTTTGCATATACAAGCACATTCCTTCCAACTGCTGGATGAGAAACAGAGGGGCAGGCATAGGAAATGTGTAAGCAAGGCCAGGCCAGATGGAACTGTCTGAGAGCTAGGAGACCGGGCCCTGATTCACCCACCACTCCACATAGGCCCTACTGAAGAGGACTGACAATGCCAACAGAAGCCTTTCTTCATTGAGAAACCATGACAAGATAGGACACATAGCTACTCAGAGAACTGGAAATGTGGTTTGGAACAATGTCCACAAGAAGATTAGGTCTGGACCAAGGGCCTCGGAGCAATTTGCCCCTACACAAACTCATCAGAGCCTGACAGCGGTGACTCATGTCTATAATTCTAGCTACTCAGGAGGCTGAGATCCGACGATCACAGTTAGAAGCCAGCCTGGGTAGGAAAGTCTGAGACACTCCATCCAATTAACCAGCAAAAATGCTGGAGTGGAGGGGGTGACTCAAGAAGTACAGCACCAATTGTGAGCAAAAAAAAAAAAAAAAAAAAGCCAAGCCAGTACAAAAGGTCTTGAGTTATCCAATATAGAAACACACACACACACACACACACACACACACACACACACACACACACACACACACACACACACACACACACACACACACACACACACACACACACACACGAAGACCAAGACCAAGACCCAAGACCCAAGACCCAAGACCCAAAAACAAGACACCATCCCCTTTAACATTTGCTGGGAGCGCAGCCTCAGGCTGCCCATTCAGGCCCATGTAGCACTAGCTGATAGGAAACAAGCAAGAACCTCTAAGGTAGGGGGAGGAGCTGCAAGAAGGAACAGGGAGCCAAGTCCACGGCAAGTGGGCCTGGGGAAAGAGAACATTCCCTTAATGTGAAGTGAGATGAGGTTTGGCTATTTCTTTTCTTTCTTTTTTTTGGGTGGTGGTGGTGGTGGTGGTATCAATCATGGGGCTTGAACTCAGGGCTTGGGTGCTATCCCTGAGCTTTTTCGCTCAAGGCTAGTGTTCTAACACTTTGGGACACTTGCAGTTTTCTGGTAGTTAATTGGAGATAGGAGTCTCACAGGCTTTTCTGCCTGAGCTGGCTTTGAACTTCGAACCTCAGATCTCAGTCTCCTGAGTAGCTAGGATTATAGGTGTGAGCTACCAGTGCCTGGCAAGCTTGAGTTTTTTGTTTTTGAACTCGTAAGCCATGCACTTGATGATATGCTTACTGGAACAAGACAGACCATAGGTTGATTTTTTTTCCAGACATTGACCAGGAACTGTTGTAGTTCCAGTTCTTTAGACACAGCACAGAACTTGGGGGGATTGCATGACGAATGCAGGAGAAGAGTCAATAAAATGAAATCCTTGCAGATGTCTTTTTAGCACCTCAGAGATACTTATGGTGGTTTCAAAGCTGGGAACCCATTTTTCTATTCAAGTCATCTGGGTAACCACTTCCACCCACTGCCTCCCTTTGGCGATGAGAACTTGACCTTTGCTACAGAAGCTTTCTGGGTCACTGAAGGTCACCATCCCTGACTTTCCTTCCGGAGAACACAGGAAGTTCTTCCAGGGTGAGTCTCTATGTGTGACTGTAAGAATCTGCAGCTGGAGGGTTCCAGAATGAACCCTTCAGTCAGACATTAGGCAGGGAATAGCCTCCAGGACTCTTCCCCTCCACAGAAAGGCCAAAGAGAAAGACATCTGGGTACAATTTCTCACTGTCTCTGCTGGAACCAGCATAGAACACCAGGTCTTTCTTTCTACCATGTGGTCCAGAACTCAATCGAGGCAGATGGCGGAGGATGAGAAGGGGGCTTACCGAGAGGATGGATTCCCAGTTTCATACCTCAGTTTCCCCATCTTTGGAATATAATACCGCCGTCCTCTCAAAGTCTAACCTGAGGGGACCCATGGATGGCAGAAGTGAACATGACACCCCTTTTGGAAAGAGCTGCTTTTCCTTTGCAGCACTTTACAGCTGATAACAAATGCCCTTTGATGGGTTGTGGCCATGCAGTGACCATTTGGGGGTGCCCACTGGGCTGGGGCACAGAGGAGGGGCTGCTGTGCTGGTGGAGTTTCCAGGCTGCTCAGTGGCAGCACAGGTAAGCCCTGGGAACCCCAAACTTCATGGTAAGGGTTGGGGAATGGCATAGTTCCTATTCCTAAAAAAGGCTGGGTCCTCATCCACTCCCAGCCCTGGCATCAAACACAGCAGGGCTGGCAGACAGTGTCCTCTATGTGCATTGTGGTACATCTTCTTCCCCTGGCCCCCCTGAAGAGGTTAGTAACAATAAAAGCAGGACATCTCAATTTTCTTGTGAACCAAGATCATCATGTACACATTCCGACTTTTACGACAGAAATAGATAGCTCTTTCCTGACAGCCAGAATTTGTGAATTTGCTATTTCTAACATTGTATCACTCCCTTCAGACATCAGCAACAAACCAGATGTCAGGTGACCTCTTGTTATCTACAAGAAGTGTCAGTAGACAGCTTCCTAGACATCTGGGGCTCGTGTAACTCAATGATGCAGTTGTATACTTGTATACTCACTGTATAACTCAATGATGGACTCATAAAACAGCCAGGGTTCAAAAGGGTGCTGTTATCACTTGTTTGATGACTTCATTTCAATATTTCTCTCTTTTTTAATTTTTTAGTTTTTGAGACAGAGTCTCACTACATAATCTAGGATGGCCTTCAACTTATGGTCCTCCTTGCCTTCCCTTCCTAAGTTATTAGGATCACAGGCATGAGACAAGATTCCTTGAGTACCAATATGTATCACTTAATGTCCTAGGCCTTACAGCCTAAAGGAAGTCAAAACTGTAATGTCATTGAACTTCCTCATGAGGAGAAACAGGTAATCCATTGTGTACACACGTGTGTGTGTGTGTGTGTGTGTGTGTGTGTGTGTGTGTGTGTGGTGTTTACCAGTCCTGGGGCTTGAACTCAGGGCCTGAGTGCTATCCCTGAGCTCTTTTTGCTCAAGGCTACTGCTCTACCACTTGAGCCACATCTCCACTTCCAGCTTTTGGGTGGTTAATTGGAGATAAGAGTCTCATGGACTTTCCTGACTGGGCTGGCTTCGAACTGCAATCCTCTGATCTCAGCCTCCTGAGAAGAATTACAGGCATGAGGCACCGGTGCCCAGATGGACAATCTATTTTTAAGAGCATAACTAATAGTCCTTTGAGGTATAAAAACACAAAGGAACAGGGATAGAAGGGCTGGGGACAGGTGAGGATGGCGCCTTGAACACACTGGAATGCTGATGGACAGGGTGGCCCTGGGCAGACCAGGAAAGAAAGTATGAATCTGGGTCTCGGGACAAGAGTGGCTTAGGCACTGGAAGTATGGCTAAAAGGCTCTGGGGTGGTGGAATGCTGGCAAGATGGTGAGTGGGGGGCTGTGCATAGGAGAGAAAGCGATGTGGGAGACAGGGCATGGCCCCCACCACGGCTCTGAGTGAGATGACAAGCTCACTGGGGGGTTTGGAGCAAGCAGAGACACAATCTGCCTTATATGTTTAAAAGGCAAGGAATGTAGCCACAGCTTGCAGACAGGCCTGGGCTAGGACCGGGGTACAAGAGCAGAGGCAGCGCGGAATCAATAATGGGAAGGCGGCACGCAAAGGCAGGAAGGCCAACGCGATGGTGAGCTCAAGGTGGAAGAGTGGAGGTGCACACAGGAAACAAGTCTAGCATCTGCTGACTGAGTGAAAGTGGGCCTGGAAGAAAAGAAAGAAGGTGTCAAGATGACCTGAGCAGGCGGAAGGAGCTCGATGCCATCTCAGAAGAGCAGGGTTGCTGGGGAGTGGGGGGACCTGGAGGATTGTCTTGGATATGTTCCTTTTCATCTTATGTTAATTCTCATCATGTGGTGGGCAACTGGGTATACAACCAATCTGGAATTCCAATGGGGGTCAGAATCAAGGTATGAATTTAGAAGGCAGGAATGATACTAGGGGCACAGGTTCCAACCTAGCTGAGATCTGCTCTCCCCCAATTTAGAGGTCTGAGATGCTAGCTGCGTTGTGCAATAGGAAAAGCAGGTATGTGTGAGCTCTTGGAACACAAGCCTGAGCTTTGTTCTACTGGCAAGGCTCCTAAGGAAATGACCTTCTAGGCTCTAGGACCCAGATTGGGATCCATAAGCAAATGTCAGGTTCAACTAGGTCCCTAAACTGGTTAATGGGAAAAACAAATAAAAAAACCCATGAAGGATACAGTTTATCTACATGAAAGGATGCAGGAAGACATTCTCATGCAAAACCAGATGGACTGGAAACTGCCAGGCCAAATCATGGACATGCATAAGTGAATGAGTGTCAGTTCCCAAAGAAATCTGGTGACCCATCACTGGAGTCTGTCCTTGGCCTGCTCACCCTATCAGGGGCTTTAATCAGTGGTACCAAGTGTAATTGCCATGTGAGTGATGGGAGCTTATTCAAATACACTACCCCAGGATCTGCTACACACCTACTGAATTTTAACTTCATATTCATGGGGGGTAAGGGGTCAGGCAAGAGTTAAAGGCAGGCCTGATTTACAAGGAGGAGTCTGATCGATATAGACAGCAGAAGCCACACAGAGGGGAGAAGGGAGTCTGGCAGATGACAGGTTCAGGCTCTAGAGTAATCGCAGAGGGTGGAGAGATGGCCTGACAGACCACTGGGCAAATACGCAGTCTTGCATTTGACTCAGAAAATCAGCCGGACGTGAGGTGGATGAGGGAAAGCAGCCTGGCTGGTGACTAAGATAGGATTTTCAGTGAACCCTGCACTTAGTGATTGACTGTGGGTGTCAAGGCATCTTCAACCGGGGGAGAAGGCACACAGCCCACTCATACTTTCTATGGCTCCCATGCGTTCTGTCAAAAGAGAACCACCAGGATGGTGAAGCATCTCCCGCCCACAGCCTGTGAAGACCACCCAGTGGGAGGATGTTTAGCCTGGAAACTCCAAAGGGAACAGACCACCACCTTAAAATACTCACATGTGGAAAGACTTATTCTGTGGGATGCAATGGGAAGGACTCAGAACTCACGAGTGAAAATTCATGGTACACAATTCCAATGTGCTGAACGTTTTTCAACAGGAAGAGCAACCCAAAGAGACAACTGAAACACAAACTCACTCGACTAGATTTACTGCGATCTATTAGCGAATGAAAGCATTTTATGTAAATATGCATATATTCACACATGCGTATATGCATATACACATAAAATGCATATACGATCCTTTCTATGACCACGTAAATTCATCAAGGACTGAATTATGTCGGTTCATCTTTGTCTTCCAGACCTAGTACAAGACCTATCACATGCTATGTGCTCAATAAATGCTACTTGAATGACCAAGTTCACTAGGGCTGAGGCTGCAGGGGATATTACAGAAGGATTCGATGCTACAGAATTGACAATGATCCTTCCACACAGCAGATCCTATGATCGCTGCAAAATCTCCAGCTTCACTAGAGACAGTCAGCAATTGCATCTTCAAGATCTATTTATTTCAAATTTAGATAAAATTACTTAACAATGGTTTCTAATATTCAACTAGGGCTCTGTAAAAGTGATTGCTAGTAAGTGCAAGACGCAATGAGTTCCGCTTCCAGCGCTCTGTTTGTAGTCCACACACATATGTTAAAGCCAGATCTATTAAGGAAATCCATCCCTCCCGCCCATGTTCCTAGTTCAAGGATTTGACTTTCAAGTGTTCTTTAAAGTAAACAGCCACACATCTTAGTCTAGGAACTTCCTGATTCACAAGCAGGACACATTTTACTCCCTCTTCCTGGAACGTAATCATTATAGATCTCTCTCACTTTACCCAGATCCCTACCCCATGGGCCACATCTCAGACAGGTCACTGCCAACAACTCCATTGAAAAGAAACTCATTCTCCTCCTATTCTCTAAGAAGCCTGACCCTATATCTAATGTTTCTTGCCAGACCTTGAAGTAGGGACACTGGATCTGGCAGGCACCATCTGGGCCACATGGTAGATGATAGGGTATTGGGTTTAACTGGCACCATCTTGTTTCATGGTAGAGGTAGGGAAGTCACACCTCCCAATGGATACGTGTGCCTGGATTCCTAGAGGCAGGGGTGGGGACTTGGACAATAGGTCACTGGACTTGCCAGTCTTGGGTCATGAACTCTCAAGCTCCCTAGGACCCTGCCCCCTAATCTGACCCTATTTAAGTCCAGACCAGCTCAGAGGCCATTACGCCATGCTAGCTGTATGTATGCCTACACCATGTACTGGCTGTATTCTATGACTAGGGCCAGGGCTCCCCAAGCTAGGTGGTCTCATGGCTGAAGCCCTTCTTTACTTCCCTTGCTCATGGCATTCTACTAAATAGTAACTGGATGATCTTGGCCAGGTCAGATCAGCTATCTTTTGAGAGCTGGTCTATTTACTATCAGCAGCCATCAAGAAAAAGGCCCTGTCCATTTCCCTCCCAGCACTATCACCCCTTTACCCTTGATATTTGTGACACATCGCCCATTTTAGAAGTATGCATTTTTTATCAGAGACATTTGGGGCAGCCCATGAAATAACAAGATGTTAATTGTACTTCAAAAAGAGGGGAAAAATAACCAAAAACCTTTCAAATGACCAAATGTCTATTTATTGCTAAAATAGACGATTAATTCATTTAATGCCTTCTAGCATCTTCTTCAAAGCTGAGAGAAATGGACTTTTACTAAAAGAGTTCTAAAAAGCTGTGCTATCTGGCAGTTAACCAAGCGGAGAGTTTCTAAAAGGGAAATTTCTGAGATTCCACCAATACAAATCCCCAAGCTTAACCAGGATGAGACAAGAGCTAATCATAATCCCAGAGATTAGCGTTCAATGTAAAAATTTCTGGAGAAAAAAAATATCTCTGTTTTGGGAACTTAATTTGTCTTACGCCATACAGAATCGCGTCCTGCTTCAAAAGGCTGCAGGCTTTCTAGGGAAGCTTATTTTTCATCAAGGTTATAGAAGTAGTTTGTAAGTAAGTAGGGAGTACCACATGTCCTTTTCTTTTTCTACGATGTTGGGGATCAAACCCAGGGCCTTGTAGAGTACAAGGTGCTCTGCCACAGAGCTAATGGCACCTATCCAAAGCTCAAGATTTACTTGGCGTTTTGTTTTATGTGGTTTATCTGAACATAATTTTAGAAATCTCCACTAGGATCTGAAGGGGGTTTTTTTGGTCTTTGTTTTTGTTTGTTGGTTTGATGGATCGTCTTAGTTTCTCTCTCTTTACAGTTTATACATTAAGGCCCTCAGAACATTTATCACATGAAAGGACTTTTGCTCAGGAGGGTGCAGGCTCCAGAGATAAGGGAATGGGCTTCTGGGAAAAGCTAAGCTAACCTCTTAGTTTACTGGAACTTTTACCCAAACCAAACACTCACTCTTTCAAGGTGGGAAACAGTGAGACTTTACCCTGTGGCCAAATACCTGGAGAGACTAAAAATACTGCAGGAGATTCTACTTCCAAACAAGGAAGCAAAAAGAAGCTTCTAGTCACTTTTGAATTCCAGCAGAGAAAGTGAACAGGATTTAAAAAAAAAAACAAAACAACAAAACCTAAAAGCTAAGGCAAGGAAGTGTAGTGGAGGTATGAATACAAGGTGTCCATCTCTTTAGGGTGTCCCTCAGAACAGAAACTGCTCACATTAGCTCATCACTGTAACTTAGATATGCTACCCCATATTTCCAGATGTTTCCTTTTACAACAATGTTTGGACCAGTCACTTTGCTTGCAAAACAGAAGCCCTATCACTTGAGACATGCCTCCAGCCATTTTTTAAAGTTATTTTTCAGATAGGGTCTCACTTTTGCCCTGGGGCTTTCTGGGTCCTCAATCCTCACATGCATAGAGGCATATTGAATAGCCAACCTGTTGGGCCTGGGATATTTCTCTTTTTTAAAAAAATATTTGTAAATGAGCTGTAAGTAGTTGTACAAAGGGGTTTCCATGCAACTGATCAGTTTATGAGTACAATGTATCTTGATCAATGCTACCCTTCCCATCATCCTTCCACCCACCTGTCTTGAATATTTCTTAGTACTTACAATTAGCATGAAGAGTGCATTTACCTGGTATTCAAACATGAATGTATATCTGGCTTCCTTTATGCTATGTCTAACAGGCTAAAAGATAATGTACTATTTAAAATATATTTATTATGGCTTGAATTATCTTCCAAAGTAGGGATACCCCCCCACACACACAATGAAACCGGTGTATGATCTTTATAAACATTATTGAAATTCTTAGGCCTGAGTGAGGAAATATCACTAAAAATATAGATCTCTAGCTAACTCATCAAATTCCAGCCACATTCTCTGTGGTAATGAATATTGTTACTGTTTTCGGACCTGTTTAGACAGTTTAGAATTCCACAGTTCTTTAGAATTCTAAAGTCCTTTAGAACCCCACATTTAATTTCCAAGAACACAATCTTCATGAAAAGATCCATGTTTCTTTTCCCCCTGAGGTGGTCAAAGGCAAAAGGAGACATACATACAGCTGTGGACCAACATACACGTGTTTGTGATGTTCAACTTACTTTTTCATTCCACGCCCACAGTCCAATTCCAAGAAATGTTATTCCCAAAAACTAAAAGAAAAAAAGAAAGCAGTGTAAGTATAAGATAAACACCATAGTTTTTATACATAGACAAAAGAAAGATTTCAATGAACTCTTGTCATTTTACCTACCTGGGAAGCAGCTTTTTCTAAAACCCCCAAATCATCTTTTAACTGTATTTTTTTCTTGTCTTTTCTCTTGGTACTGGGGATCAAACCCAGGACGTTATATTTGCTAGGCAAGTGCTTTGGCACTGGGCTCCATCCCAGCCCCCAAAGTATCTTTTAGAGGAAGAAAACTATTATAACCACTCCACCTAAACTTATTACAGAACTAAGGAGGATTGGAGACACTAGGGTGCTGAGAAGCCATTCAAATTATGAAGAACATTAATCCAGTAGAATCTTGAGTGAAATGAAAATTTATTGATAATGCAGGATGCCTTTGAAAGTAGAAGAGCAGGAAGTGAGTGGCTCCAGTGATCATTAGCAAATGGACACACAGGCTGTGCATTTTGAAGAGGTTAAGAGGGGGTACAGGAGCCCTATGTCCCTCAGCAAACTCTCCCTCACTCCTTCAAGAGGAGCAAGAAGCAGGGGACCAGCTGCTCACGCCTATAGTCCTAGCTACTCAAAAGGATGAGATCTGAAGATTGAGATTCAAAACCAGCCTGGGTAGGAGAAAGTTCATGAGACTCTTTTCTCCTGTTAACCACCAAAAAGCCAGAAGTGGAGCTTGTGGCTCAATGGTAGAATGTCAACTTTGAGTGAAAAAGCAATGGGACAGCTCCCGGGCCCTGACCTCAAGCTCCAGTACGAGTACAAAACCAAAAGGACCAAGCATCTTATGAAGTTCATTGTGATCCAAAGAACATCCTAGATTCTTGTTTGCCAGAAACTTAAGTTACAGTGCAGAGAACTTTTCCTTCAGGCTAATGAACCCTCAGTGTTCTCACTTCATGCCTCAACAGGCAGGCCTGAACAAACACAGTCCTGCAGGGGCTCAAGCCATCCTTGCCTACCTAGCCTACCCTCTGCCAATTAGCTGCACGGATGATGTGGGGGACAGGACAGAAGCAGTTGATGACTGAGAAAATGATATTTTAATGAACTCTTGCTGATCCCATCTGTTTTACCTTTACAATTTTTTTTTAAGTTGGCCATGGGGCTTGAACTCAGGACCTGGGCACTGTCCCTGAGCTCTTTTTCCTCAGGGCTAGTGCTCTACCACTTGAGCCACAGCTCCACTTTCGGTTTCTGATGTTTAATTGGAGATAAGAGTCTCACTGAGTTTCCTGCCTGGGCGCTGGCTTTGAACCTCAATCCTCAGATCTCAGCCTCTTGTGTAACTACAATTATAAGTGTGAGCCACCAGAGCCCGGCTCTCCTTTACATTTTTAACATCTCTTAAATCTGGACTTTTTGTTGTTGTTGTTGTTGTTGTTGGTTGTGGGGCCTGAACTCTGGGCCAGGGTGCTGTCCCTCAGCTCTTCAGCTGTAGGCTAGCACTCTACCATTTGAGCCACAGTGCCAATTCTGGCTCTTTCTGCTTATGTGGTGCTGAGGAATCGAACCCAGGGCCTCATGCATGGCAAGACAAGCACTTTGCCACTGAGCCACCTTCCCATGTTTTAATATTATGGTATCTCACTATATAGTGATTCCGTTCCCTTGATAGTCCTTCAAATGATAGCAGATCTCCTGAGACATCGATTGAGATACATGGTACAGAACTGTTCACTGACTGAGAGCCAAATAATGAGGGCATGGCTGGCCATGGGGGAAAGTAGATCCTACACCTCATCTCTTTCAAGAGCAAGTCTGAATCTCCTTTGCAAACACTGAAGTGAAGGGCAGGTGGGCAGAGTGACAGCAGCTTCAGTCTGGAGGCAAGAGCCCATACTGTTTACTTTGCTAACATCTTGATTAAGTTAAATGTCAGAAAAGCTGTCCACTGAGAGCATGTGCAGGGACCACGAGAGGGAGGGTGGTTATTTATTCTTTACAGTTGCAGGGAAAGCTGAAAACCATTTATCTGGCCAGGTTCTTACCATGCACTACAAGGAGTCCCTGATGGATTAGCCCATAATAAATCCAAGCAGGGGTTCGGGGCTGTAATCCTAGCTACTCAGGAGGCTGAGATCTGAGAATCACAGTTAGAAGCCAGCCCAGGCAGGAAAGTCCATGAGACTCTTATCTCCAGTTAACAGCAGGAAGTGGAGCTGTGGCTCAAGTGGTATAGCATTAGCCTTGAGTGAAAAAGCTAAGAGACAGCTCCCAGACTCTGAGTTTAAGGCCCAGTACTGGCACAATAAATATGTAAACAAACAAATAAATCCAAGCAGGGCTGGGAAAATGGCTAGACCAGTTATAAAAGGGACTAAGAAAGCCAACTAACCACTCTGAGATGTGGTGTTTTTAACAAACAGAACTTCCCTGACAACAGCGCGTGATCCGTTCTGCACCTGGGTATAGAAGAGCTTCATTTTGTCTTTGGTTTGGCAAAAACCCACTCCATTCTCCCCACCCTTGTCCTTATGGAGTTGGGGGGCGGGGTATGGGCACGTGTGTCTGCCAAGTTAAAGATTTTTTGTTTTCAACATCTTGACAGCAACATTGTGACCTGCCTTTCCACTACACGGACCAGAATAAGATTTCACATGACTTTCCAGACCCCAAACAACAACACAAGCAAAGCACAAAACCAAAACAATGCAGCAGATTAGTCATGTTTACAGACGCTGGGAAACTGACAAGGGAGGCACCGGCATTCAGGCTCAGACCTTCTCATGTTCCCAGTTCCCATCTCATGTGATTTCCAGTGCTAAAGCTCTTCCTAGACACCTGTGCGGTTCTCTGGTGGGGTGGGTGGCATAGGCCACTGTGGCTAACAATCCCTCTTGTTGTTGGAGAGAGTATGTGCGGAGGCCCCACACAATTGTAAAGTTCTTGTGTTTACTACATACCATGCACGGTGTTCAGAACTTTGTTGGCAATGTCTCTTTGAAAGTTTTCACAACAAAGGGACTACAACCCAACATGTCGGCTTATGAGTACAGCATATCTTGTTTAATATCACCCCTTCCAACATTCTCACCCATCCCTCCCGACGGCTTTGTACCATCGCTTAAAAGTAATAAGAAGGATAACAATTAAAGAATAAAGTTTTGCACAACAACTTTACTTTGAAATAGGCATGATTGTTACCCCTTTTTTAAGAAAGTAGGAAATGAGGTTCAGAGAGTTTTGAGAACTTGTTTCTTGGCACATGACCACTAAGTGAGGGCGTAAAGATTTGCTTAACAAAGGCATCCATCCCCCAAGAAAAAAACTGTGGCATTCAGGTTGGAATTATACAGGATATAATCAGGACATCATATTTCCTGCCCCTAGCAAGAAAAGGAGAAGTTGAAGAGGTAAAAGAGACAAAACTCATGTGTTCAACGGTTATAGAACAAGGCTCAGTGGCCTATAATCCCAGTATCATGGGAAGCCTAAATAGGAGGACATGATTCAAGGCCAAACTGGGGGGTGGGGGACGAGTCAGACCTTATGTCAGAAAAGAAGCCAGCTGTGGTAAACTTGCCTGTAATCCCAGTTCCAGGGGAGGTAGAGATATACAGTTCGCAGTCCTAGACCAGCCCCATACAAAAAGCAAAAATCATAGAACTCTACCTGGAAAATAAAGCAAAAAGGGCTGGGGGGATACACAAGCGCTAGAATCCCATACAAGGAAGAACGGTGAGCATCAGGTAAGGTGGAGGGTCAATTTTTTTTCCTCTTTACATAAAATTCTCTCTCCACTTGGCACTCTGCAAAACACATTTTGCTTTCACAAATCATACCAAATCGCTTGGAGACCGACCACTGGTTTTCCACAAAGAAGAGCAGGTTAACAAAAATAAACTAAAAATACAGATGTCAAAAAAAAGACCTAGAGATGATTTCCCTTTACAATCACCATTTCCTGCTTTGGCTGCGCCTTTCCAAAAGGGTTTAAGGAACTTGGAAAGAGAACGCAACTTGAAGTTAGGCAAAGCATCCGTACCTAGAGCCAGCAGAAAGAGTGAGGTGGAGCAGGGGCTCCGGCATACATACCTTCAGCGCTGCATCAGAGCAAACGCCCTCCCAATTACTCTCCAGCCCATATGTTTTGTTTTAAAATCAAGTCGTTCCAGCTTCAAATAATTAAACAGACAAGAGCCAAGAAACAGACAGGCACGCAGCACTTGAAGCACATGCAGTCTCCTTTCCCTCGTCCTGAAGAAAAGCCCATAAACCACCACACTGACCTCATTGTGAAACCCAGAGAGGCCGATTTACAGGGAACAGCCGAAGAGCAGCTTTCTCTCCTCTTGAGACAGAATCAAAACCAAATCCAAGACATTTCCCCACAAGGCAACAGATGCAAATGTGCACTACAAATGTTTCTGCACCCCATTTTTTTGATGCCGAATAACAATCATTTTGCCAACTGTGGCTGAATATTAAATCTGAGTGAAGGTGCTGGTTTTGTTCTGTTCATTGTTTGAGATGCAACCCAGGACTTCAGACATCACTAGGCAAGTGCCGTACCACTGAGCTACAACCCGGCCCTAAAGTTCTGGGGTTCTTGTTGTTTGTTTTAGTGTGTGTGTGTGTGTGTGTGTGTGTGTGTGTGTGTGTGTGTGTGTGTGTGTGTGTGTGTGTGTGTGTGTGTGTGTGTGTGCATGCGCGCACCAGTACTAGGACTTGAACTCAGGACCTAGGTTCTGTCCCTAAGTCTTTTCACTCAAGGCTGATGCTTTACCACTTCAGTCAAACTCATCTCCTGCTTTTTGCTGGTTAAGAGTCACATGGACTTTTTTTTTTTAGCCTGGGCTTTTGAACCATGATTCTCAGATCTCAGCCTACTGAGTAGCTAGGATTACAGGTATGAGCCGCCAGCACCCAGTCTAAGGCTCTGTTTTGAAGATGAGTGAGTTCCAACAGGACTACTCTCCAGTGTGGGAAATCCAAGCTATGGAGCACGTGAAATGTAGCTAGTTAGAGTTGAGATGCCGGGAGTTAAGAGCACACTGGACCTGAAGATGTAGTATGACTCAAAAGAATATAAATAACTCATTAATGGTTGTTTTGTTGTTTATTCCATGTTAAAATGGTAATATTTCAAACTTATTGGAGAATTTATCAGATCTATCAATTAAATCTTGTAATTAATTTTGCCTGTTTCATTTTTCCTTTTACCATTGGAAAACGTAAATTACATTTGCCACTTGCATGATATTGAATAATAAGGAGAATCTGAACACAGCAATCCCATGCACTTATTAGCATCGATTTACAGATGAGAAACCATGCTTAGAAATAGCATGTATTTCTCCCAGGAACACACAGGGAGATACCTGGTTTGAGTTGCTCAGGAAATCAGACTTCTTAGCCCAAGCTCAAAGTATCATAGTACATGGCAGGTCCGGTGGCTCATGCCTGTAATTCTAGCTACTCAGCGAGGTATGAGAATGAGGATCATGATTAGAAGCCAGCCTGGGCTGGAAAGCCTATGAGACTCTTATTTCTAATTAACTACCAAAAAGCAGAACGCAGAGCTGTGGCTCAAGTGGTAAAGTGCCAGCCTCAAGTGAAAAAGCTAAGGGGCCGCATCCAACCCTGAAGTTCAAGCTGTGTGTGTGGCTGGCACGCACACAAACACGTGTACAGAAAATACACATGCACACACGCGTAAAGTACAGGTTGACTGTCTTTTATCCAAAATGCACAGGATCTGAAGGCTTTCAGATTTCACAGGAATATTTCCATAGACTTTACTGCTGGCATGTATAGAATACAAAACTCCAAACCTTTTTGGCATCAATTAGCACCCAAAGAGTGTCAGGTTTCAGACTGGGGATGATCTTACCTGTGCTCTCCTAGTGTGTATAAACTGTCTGCGGAACCTGCTCAGGGATAGGGAAATGTAATGAACTCACCCAAAGGCTCTAAACTGCTCTTTGAGTATGGGATCCTGAGAGGTATGTTTCTATGGCGTGGGATAGTGGCCGTCAGTGGGAGCAGTAGGTGGTGTGCGGATGGAAGTTGCCAGACTAGGCAGAACAAGGGCCAGCACAGCTGGGGAGAAAACGGCCCAGGAGAGGGGCTGAGTTCTGAAAAGGCGCATCTGGTCCCCTTCCCAGGTGGAAGAATTCTTCCAAGTCAGCTTGAGAGACCACTCATCGCCTACAGTGATCTCACAGACCAGTAAGAAAGTAATTATAATCAAATAATCAGAGTCCAAAGTAAAACCTGCCCAATGGTGTTACACAGAAGAAGCAACTAAGGTCCAGGAAGGTTGTAAGATTTGAGCCAGAGAACCCAGAGTTCTTAAGTGAGAGTTCTGAAAAATAATCAAGAAAAGAGGTGCCCAGCACTGGTGGCTCATACTCGAAATCCTAGCTACTACAGGAGGCTGACATCTCGAGGATCGCAGTTTGAGGCCAACCCAGGCAGACAAATCTGAGACTCTTATCTCCAACGAACCATCAAAAAGTTGGAACTAGCCAGGTGTTGGTGACTTATGCCTGTAATCCTAGCTACTCAGGAGGCTGAGATCTAACATCATGGTTCAAAGCCAGCCCAGGAAGGAAAGTCCATGAGACTCTTATCTCCAATTAACCACCAGAAAACCGGAAGTGGCACTATGGCTCCAAGTGCTTGCCTTGAGCTGAACAGCTCAGGGACAGTGCCCAGGCCGAGTTCAAGCCCCATAACCGACAGAAGAAAAAAAAAGTTGGAACTAAATGCTGCACTGTGAGTGGAAAAGTAAGCGACAGGTTGAGGCCCTGAGTTCAAGCCCCAGTACTGGCACAAAGAGGGGCTCATGGACTTTTTCTTAGCTACGTTCTGATTCTGCACTCTGACAAACCCCAGTTCTGGAAGACTGGTGGCACAATCCACACCAGTGTGCTAAACACTAATAAAATACACGTCATGACAGAATAGCAACTTATTTCAGTTATCCCCAATGGGGATATGGCCATATCAAAGAAGTAAGCGAGGGCTGGTGGAAAATTCAATGCACACAAAGTCAATCCTGCTTTTGCCACTGGGTCCTGGTGTCCTCATTTGTTATACACACTGTCCTGAATCCCCATGATAAAAAGGCAGGGCAGCTAAAGATTTCAGAAGAAGGCATTCCTCATCCAGGCCTGGTCAATGTTTGCTGCTAACACTGTTTTCAGTGGGGCGTGAGCGTACTTTGCCTGCTGATCTCCAACTCCACCCTTTTCTGGTTCTAAGATCATGGAAAGGCTCTTCTTTCACATGACAGCAGCCATCTAATGGTTTAGGTCAATCAGGAAATCACACAGACTAAAATTCTGCTCTTCTGGAGTTGACACGCTAGTCGTCAAGTGCAGGGAGAGAATGAGAATGAAAGGAGAGATATAGAAAGTACAAGGCAACGTGAAAGTACCAAGGGGCAAGGAAAGTCTCCATGAAGTAAGCAACACATCAGAACATGATTCTAACTATGGGATGGTGTAGGAGGATGAGGGAAGAGGCGATTGGAAGGAAGGATGGACAATGAAGTTGGCACAGAGTTTTAAGGAAAGTGTTGATCAGCAACACACGGCAGGTGGAGAGGGTAAAAACAGTGGACAATGGTTCTGAACAAGGTCTGATGTTAACATGGCCAAGACATCATGATGGAGACTCTGGGTGCAATGAATACTGATGATTAAAAACATGAAGAAAAAAAAAAAAAAAAAGGACAGGAGCCAGGCACCGGTGGCTCACGCCTGTCATCCTAGCTACTCAAGAGTCTGAGATCTGAGGATCACGGTTCAAAGCCAGCCCAGGCAGGAAAGTCAGTGAGACTCTCATCTCCAATAACCCCCCAGAAAACTGTTAAGTTCACTGTGGCTCAAAGTGGTAGTGCCTTGAGCAAAAAGAGCTCAAAGACAGTGCTCAGGCCCCGAGTATAAGCCCCATGACAAAGAAAGAAAGAGAGAGAGGGGAGGGAAGGAGAGAGGGAGGGAAGGAGGGAGGGAGGGAAGGAGGAAGGGAGGGAGGGAGGAAGGAAGGAAGGAAGGAAGGAAGGAAGGAAGGAAGGAAGGAAGGAAGGAAGGAAGGAAGGAGTGGGTGCCACTGGAGAGAGGCGAAAGAGGATAAATACAGTAAAAGTTTATTTGCATGTAGGAAAATACAGCTGTGAAACCTTGTTAAAAATGACTTGGGGAAGTGGGGAGTGGAAAAGAGGAGAGCAATGGAGGGGGTGAGGGTGAGAAGTTGTATGGATGTGTGGAAATGTTACAAGGGAATTCTACTTGTACAACTAATGTATGTTCATAAAAAAACAGCATAATAAAACCTAGTATTTTATATAACTAATATATTCAGGAAAGGGGGAAGGAAGGAAGGAACGAAGGAAGGAAGGAAGGAAGGAAGGAAGGAAGGAAGGAAGGAAGGAAGGAAGGAAGGAAGGAAGGAAAGAAGGAAGGAAGGAAGGAAGGAAGGAAGGAAGGAAGGAAGGAAGGAAGGAGGAAGGGAGGGAGAGTGGGAGGGAGGGAAGGGGAGGAAGGGGAGGAAGGGGAAGAAGGCAAGAAAGAGAAGGAAAGGAAGGAAGGAAAGAAGGAAGGAAGGAAGGAAGGAAGGAGGAAGGAAGGAAGGAAGGAAGGAAGGAAGGAAGGAAAGCAGGTAGGCAGGGAGGCAGGCAGGGAGGGAGGGAGGGAAAGGAAGGGAAGGAAGGCAGGAAGGCAGGGAGGGAGGGAGGGAGGGAGGGAGGAAGGAAGGAAGGAAGGAAGGAAGGAAGGAAGGAAGGAAGGAAGGAAGGAAGGGAGGGAGGGAGGGAGGGAGGAAGGGAAGGAGGGAGGGAGAGAAAGGAAGGGAAGGAAGGCAGGAAGGAAGGGAGGGAGGGAGGGAGGGAGGGAGGAAGGAAGGAAGGAGGGAGGGAGGGAGGCAGGCAGGCAGGCAAGTTGATTGGCAGATGATAGGGGAATGGGGGGCCCAAGCGAAGTGAGTAGTTTGTCCTGGGCCCTGTGGCAGAGGCAGGACCAGATGGAGGAGCAGCATGAAGAAGTGGAGGGTGGGAATAAGATGGTGGGAAAGAACTCAGGCTGTGGTGGGCTTCACAGGCCACGGTAAGAACTGTGGTGTCTCCTCTGAGACAAAAAGAATTCAGATACTCTTCTCTCTGAACTTCCTTATCACTGGCAGGAAGGGCCCTTGTTTAGAGGGCACTCTGTCCGACTGTGTCCAACTGTGGCCTACTGTAAGAATGTCGGGGGCTGTGTTAACAGGTGTGTGCACCCACGCAAAGCAGACACATCTGCCCTCAGCCTAATTCTTTCCTCTGAGACTGCCAGGATGGAATATGTAAGTATCCCTGCACACTCAAAACAAACACACTTTGATTCCCTTCCAGAGCAATTCTGGTTCATGAGTTCTGAGGGTGTGCTTCAAAAGTCTTGAAACCCACTAGTTTTGCAATTATGCATGAAAAGTTTTTCCCTTATCAGGGCTCACGGGTAGACTAACTTTACCACCTTTGCTTCTGGACCGTTATACCCGTCCTGTTGTGGAATCTTTCTGAAAGAATGCGAGGTATCCGTTATAACCGTTAGCTCTTCTCAGTCTATATTTCCCTCCCTGGAAATTGGTTCCACCCACTAGGGGTGGTCCCTGCAGTCCCCTTCCTGAATCCACTAAAGCCAAATCAGGACTCAAGAACAGCTAGCTATTCATCCAACACCAGGCTGAATCACATAGCCCCGTTCTTAGGAATCTGGAATTGGATACAGTAGATTCTGGTGGCCTCAGTTTCCATAGGACAGAAGAGATGGGAAGATTGTAGGAAGAGTGTTCAGACATGGAGAGCAAAGAGTGACCGAGAATAAGTCGTGTTCTTGTCTACTTCTGGCTCTTTCAGGCTGTACTCCCTGATAGGGTACGCCATGCAATGCCCTAGGATTTCTATTGTCAAGAACCCTCTCAGCTGCAGCTACTCTGGGAGCCTTCTGTTGCTTGCAACCCAAAGGATCTAAGACATAAATAGGAGAACAGATTAAGGTCCTCATGGTTTGTTCTCTGAAAGCTCACTGTGAACTCCAAACCATTCAGAGGCAGGCCCCCAAAGCAATGGTGCTGGCACTCATGGTGTCCTGGCAGAGGGGGTGGTTCCTTTTCCAATAACTGGGTAGAAACAACAGCTGTTCTGAGGTGTTCCTGTTACTTGGTGTGTGAGTGACTGTGTATAATTCAGCCACATGCCATCTGAAGGGAACAGCAGATCTGTGCTTGCTTGTTGAATTATGGCAGCAGAATGCAAAACAGCTTGATTCTGAGGAATGAATCCTGAAACCGTATCTCACAGGAAAGCTTCCCTTTTGGAGGTCCCCAAGCCTTAAAGACCTATATCCTTTCCTCTTGTTTCCCTCCCACCCCAAAAGGATGAGGTTCTTTGCCCTTGCAGCACAAGGAGGAAGGCCAGGGCACCCTTTAAAGAAACATCTGCCATCAGGGACAGTCTTGTTTGGAAACTCCTCTGTGAGGAGTTTGGGGTTGACATTTTGGCAAGACCTAGTAATCTGAGATGTGAAGGGGAAGAAAAGGGGAGGACTACGCGAGCAATAAACTGATATTCTTGGAAATCACCCAAGCAATGCAGGCACGTAAAGAGGAACATGAAAGATTAGCTATCCACTCTTGGATGGAAACGGAGGCTTCACGTGTACAGGCCACTAATCTTTGCTTGTCTCAGAAAAAGAAGGCTCACCCTGCCGGGGCTCTTCCATCTGTAACCCCCTGATTAGAGACAGCCAGGGCTGAAACACGCAGAGGGCCGTCCTGATGCTGAAGACTGAGGAAGGAAGGCATGAGAAACAAGTTATCTGTAGACACACATCAGCCTTTGTGGGAATAAACTCTAGCTGTTTACATTAAACAGCCAAGAGGAGCGGGGCTTGCTAATGGCATCTTTGAAAGTTGAGTATTCTCAGATGCACAGCTTTCCTGTTGAAATATCTTGACCAAAAAAAAAAAAAAATACATGAGTTAGGCATGAGTTAATTGGAATAAAAGGCAGAATAGGATTAATCTTTTTGAAAGCACTAGTAGGATTATAACATTCAATTTCTTTAATGAGTATCTTCCGTAGACATCAGGCACTGTGCTAGGTGCCAAGGGTAGAAAGGTGAATGAGCCCACAGATGATTTCCTTCCTTAAAGAGCTAATGGTTGGCATAAATGCAGCCACCTCAAGTGCAGTGAATGGAGCCTTCCCAGAGTCACAGAAGGGTTGCCATAGAAACACAGAGGCCATGGGATGGAGAGCGGGCAGAGGAAGCTTCCTGGGAAGTAAGGAAATGTATTTTAAAGGGAAGGCAGTGATAGACCCTCACCAGAAGACACGCCAGCTTATGCACAAGGATCAAAGCCTGAAGCAGCATGCTTCTTCCAGAATCTTCCACCAGGCTCCCAGCAGGCTGAAGTTCCCACCCTGAGCAACACACCAGGGGATGTGTTAGAATTCAAACTTCTAAGATCCTTATGGTGGGCCAAGTTCTATTTTACAACATGCCCTTAAGGTACTTGTGATGCTTGGGAAAGTAAGAATTTCTAGACCAGAGTGCTAAGCAGGGCTGTGACCAGCATGCTGTGCACTGTGGGTACGCAGAGACCATCAAGCCTGGGGATACCAAATGAGGAGTTTAAGCAAAAATAGTGACAGGAGCCAGCCAGGCACTGGTGGTTCATGCCTGTAATCCTAGCTACTCAGGAGGCCAAGATCTGAGGATCACAGTTCAAAGCCAGCCTGGGCAGGAAAGTCTGTGAAACTCTTATCTCCAATAAACCACCAGAAAACTGGAAGTGGCGCTGTGGCTCAAGTGGTAGAGCGCTAGCCTTGAGCTGAAGAGCTGAGGGACAGCGCTCAGGCCCAGAGTTCAAGCCCTATGACCAACAAAAATAAATAAATACATAAAATAAAAACAGTGACAGGGATCAGATTTGCAGGGAGTGTGACTCAGCCTGAGAGGTCATTATACAATTCACAGAGAGAAGGCCACCTGCTAAGTGAACAGAATGAAGACAGAAGAAGAGGAGACCCATTGGGACTTGGTGACAGGGAGAAGGGCGTAAAGTTGATAGCAACCCATCAATCAGCAGGTCTGGCTTTGAACTCCAAATACATGAATGTGGGCAAGTGCCCACATTAGAGGCATGGATTTCCCTGAAGCTTTTGTTTGGTGTTGGGATTTGAACCCTTGGTCTTGCTCATACCAAGCACATTGCTCTGCCACTTAGCACCTCACCTGCCCCTCCCCAGCCCTTCCTAGACTTTTAGCTTAATCAACGTGGTAGGCTATTGGGGTCGTATTGAAAGCAAGGAATGCTAGAAGGGAAGACTCCTTAGAGGGGAAAATTGTATTTATTCTTGGTTCACTTCTTGATTTAAAAAAAATTTTTTTTGCCATAATGGATTGTAAAGATCAGACTGGGAGGCTGGGAAGGTGGCTCAGTGGTAGAGCGCTTGCCTTGCATGCATGAGGCCCTGGGTTCGATTCCTCAGCACCACATAAGCAAAAAGAAAAAAGCTGGAAGGGGTGCTGTGGCTCAAGTGGTAGAGCACTAGCCTTGAGCTGAAGAGCTGAGGGACAGCGCCCAGGCCCAGAGTTCAGGCCCCACGACGGGACTCCCCCCTCCCAAAAAAAGATCAGACTGGGGCAGGTTAGCACCAAGCGAAAGGTAGGTACTGATATGGAGCTGTTCCAGAGGGCACGGCAAGGGCCAGGCTGCTCCTGCACTGGGAAGAGTTCAGGTTTCACCACTTCCTGGTCATTGAACCTGTATTGCTGGGTCTCTTTCTGCTTAAACATGGCGAGTAGTGGCATCTACCTCATTAAGTCTGCTATGGTTTGAATAGGCTCCTAGGGTGTGCTATTGGGACTGTCTGTGGGCCTTTAGAAAATGCCAGGTTCACGGATGGTGTACCCTTAAGTCCTCTCCTCTCCTCTCCTCTGCTCTCTGGGCTCATGAGATGAGTGGTTTTGCTCTGCCCTGGGCTTCCCAGAACCTTAAACCAAAATAACCCTTTCCTTTGGATATGTCAATTGCCTCAGGTAGTTTCTTATAGTAATAGGAAGCAAATACAAGGTCATGGAGAAGACTAAACAAGACAATACATGGAACAACGGCTTAACAAAGAGCAGGGCACCTTGAGAATGCTGAATAGTACTTGTTTGTAGTGGTAACAGCCACATACAGAGCCCTAGAGCAAAAGGGAGCAAGGTACCATCCTAGAGCACACTAGCATCGATGTAGGAGCATGCGGAGTCAACGTGAAGCGGAGACAGAGGAGAAGTGGATAAAAAGTCATTAAGAATCAAGACACTGAGGTGCCCCCAAACCCAGAGAATAATTACACACTAGAGTCCAAACATAAAGTGCAGGATTTGATAAGAAAAACGTTCAAACAATGGGACAGCCTGTGTCCCATTAACCTGACATTAAAACACAAGAGAGAATGGGCAGCAGTCAAGAAAATAACTTCCCTTAATGAGAATTAGCCCCACACCCCAACACCGCCACTAGACACAAGCCCCTGTACCGGAGTCACCTTTGTCCTGCCCTAATGATTCTCAGAATCTCCTCTCAGGAAGGCAATTTGGCAATGGATTGCAAAACCAGTGATTGCTGGGTACCAGGTAGCCTTCAGTGTGGTGTGAACCTAAGGTGAACTGGCTCTGTCACTTTGCTCAGGTAACTGAGTGTCCTCAATTGGAATTAAACACCTGTCCCAGCCACACAGAACTGGGTTATCAAACATAGGGAAGAGGGTTTTAAAAAGGGTAAGCTATATAGATACATGAAAGGATTAAAATAGCACACTCCATCCATCTGCTAACATCACAGAGATAGACGTGGTAGCTATTTGGCTCTGTCATCCGGCCCATATGTTGCCCTTAAAAACTCAGTACCATCTTGGGGAGACATTTTTCATAGTTTTGCACTCTTTTGGCCTTCCTGTGTAGCCCAGTCTGACCTGGAACTTGCAATCTTCCTGCTTTGGCCTCCTGACTGTTGGGATTATAGCCATGCATCTATGCCATGCCCATTTCCATGCTTCTTCATGAGTAAGACAGTTGGAATTTTTCCTTCAAGGCAAAGCCGCATCATAGACAGCTAGGTTGAGAAGATAAGATGTGGTCTCCACCTATTAGATAGGCTTGCTGCCCATTATAGAAGACTCACGTTTCCTTAGCCTAGGGTTCGTCTGCAAAGCGGTGTCACCTGACCTCTCTGCATTACCCTGGAAGAATCCGGGCCCAGGGAAAGCTCACAAGAATACTGTCCTAATGAAGTCGTATGTCTCTGCCCTAGCATCCAAGGATCTGGGGCAGGAAAGCTGGTGAGTGAGCATATAGGGGATAATCTCAGACCCTGCAGGGCTCTGGTGCCTCACACTTGTTGCTACTACTGTGTTACATTACAGGCTTGGTGTTTCCTTGCCAGCCAATGCTGGTGCTTCAACCCGCGTTCTCTGACTGGCTGTTGGGGCAGTCAGAGCTCAGGTTGCTGGAGAGATACTAAGTAAAGACCATTTCTTGTGCTTTCTGAAAAACCTAATTCAAGGTTCCTCTCTGCACCCATATGTTTTCAAATTTTGTTCTGTTTACTTTTCATTTGCTGTTATCTATCTGATTTTGTTGGCGGGGGCAGGGGTGAAGCAGGGGAGGCAATGGTAGGCACTGAATGCTCAGCCTCCCCACTCCTGAGCTACTTTAAGGCCCTCTTCTTTTCTGTTCTCTTCTTTTCCTTCCCTCTTTCTCTCTTTTCCTTTCTTTCTTTTTCCTTTCCTTCCTTCCATCCTTCTTCCTTCTTCTCTTTTTTTAGGTGGTACTGGGTTTTGAACTTAGGGCTTCACTCTCACTTGAGCTATGCCTCTGCTCTGACTTTTTGCTGGTGAATTGGAAATAGAGTCTTGCAGACTTTCTACCCAGACTGGCCTGATTCTCCAACCTCCAGATCTCAGCCTTCTGAGTGAGCCACTGGTACCTGCCCCCTCTTTTCTAAAATCCATTAAGACATTTGAACATGTACAGAGGTAAAGGTGTCGCTCAACAGATACGTGTCAATACAAGATTCCTTCATTTTAAAATGCTCTCATTTACTGTAAATACTTAAAATTCCTAAGAAATGATTGATGTATGATATATATTTTAGTAAATGGGTTTTTTAACTTATAGATAATTGTGTTTTATTTATATATAGACAGAGAGAGAGAAAGAGAGAGAGAGTGTTATATAGTGTCTGCCTAACTTATGTGTCCCCTCCCCATGAAGGGCTCTTCTCTACCTCTGTCTCTCTCTCTCTCTGTTTCTGTCTCTGTCTGTCTTCTGTCTGTCTGTCTGTCTCTGTGTCTGTCCCTGTCTGTTTTCTGTCTGTCTGTTACTGTGTCTCTGTCTGTCTCTGTCTCTCACACACACTACTCAGGTAAAGCGACACTACATAAAACCATATTTGGACTCCCCGTACCCAGTTAGAATTCAGAATACTTCCAATGAACTCATATCGACAGCATTAATAGCAAAAGCTTCTAAGAAGCCATGTTTGAGAACTTTAAGTTCATATTAAACTAGGAATGAAACTTCCCCTCCTGGGCCTTTTGCTACTTCTTAAGAACACCACACATGCTTCGTCCTAGGAAGATGGTGTGAACAGCCATCAGAATTTCTAATCCGGGACTCAGCCAGTCAAGGGAAGAATGAAGGCAGGTGTCTTCATTTCAAGCACTTCTTTACAGTCCACATTCACGCTTAAAATTCCCTTAATAGTTTTACTGGCTTGACGTCATCTCTTGGATCCTTTATAGTCAATCAAAATGTAAAAAGTCTGGAGATGAATGCAGGGTCGGAGCAGCCACCCTGGAGATCCCAAATTCATTGATTATCATGTGAAAGAAGGCCTAGAGGCAATTAGTCCTTTGTTGTGGATGACAAATAACCTCCGTATAAAATGCACTGCACACTGAGGCATCTTTGATCATCTCACTGGCTCAGGGACTCACAAAGGAGGGGGGACGAGGGATGTCTGAAAACAAAAGGGCAGCCTGCCGGCACCATTTAGTTATTTATTCTGTATGTTCAGCTCAGTTTTTCCTCTTTCCAACTTTTCATGACACTATAAAAAGAAAAGGAATGGATTCCTTTCAGCCAAGAGCATCTGCCCAGCATACTAAGAGGTACTGGCTTCACACACAACCCACCCACACCACCAGATACCAACCCACGCTCTCTATTTAGGTATGGGGAAATGGGTTTTGACAAATCAGTCCTTCACAAGAGTTTCTTTTCTTCCAAGAGTTGGGGGGACACAGACTCTTGGAAGGTAATTTGCATACAGGACCGGCTGCAGCCAACCACTCTCAGCTTCAAGATGGAAGGCTCATTCCCAACTGGCACTGCTTTGGAAACCATCCATGTGCGTGCACTCTGGAATTTTCCCATTGTGTTAGAATTGTTTGGGAGAGTCTCCCGCTGAAGAACAGCAGGAGGGAGATGAGTAAGCTGTGTTTGTTCCCTCTGGATCAAAGATATGCATACCTTCTTGTTCTCTGAGTAAAAGCAGCATGATTTTAAAGTGGTTGGAAGAGGGCTGGGGCAGTAGAAAGTGGTAGGGCAGACGCCCAGCAAGTGTGCAGGCCCTCAATTCAAAACTAGCAAAGAAATAAGATGGTTTGAAGATGAAAAATTATGTGCTACAGATCAAGTGCTTCTAACATGATTTAGGAATTCAGGGAAATATTTAAAAACCAACGTGGAGACAGGGATTGTATCATAAGAAATTAAGACTGTTGAACCTTTCCTTAAGGTAAAAGAAAAAGTATATAAAAGGGCTGTATAAATTATGAATAGCAAGCATGACTCTGAGTGACAAGCCTTGGTTCCATTTTGGTCCCAGTATTCACTAAATGTGATGGTGGGCAAAAAGTTCTACTCATTTTTCTCACCTGTAACTGCAGGTGACACCTGTCTCTACTCAGGACAGAGGGGACAACTGCAGTCACATCATGCGCTTTGGTATACAGTAGGGATGTCTCAAATACACAATGGTTGCAACTAAACACTTAATGAGGCCCAAGTGCAGTGCTCAGGTCTGTAATCCCAGCCTACTTGGGAGGCCCAGGTTGGAGGATTTTGATGGGGACAGCCAAGGCAAAAGCACAAGACCCTCCTTGGGGAAAATGAACTTCAACAGCAAAAGCGGGATGCGTGGTTCAC
Organism: Dipodomys merriami; assembly: GCF_024711535.1. Classification (NCBI taxonomy): domain Eukaryota; kingdom Metazoa; phylum Chordata; class Mammalia; order Rodentia; family Heteromyidae; genus Dipodomys; species Dipodomys merriami. Next base: position 17,885,809 of record NW_027202826.1, read on the forward strand.
ATCACAGAGTGCTTGCTTTGAAACCACAGGGCCCTGAGTTCAAACCCTAGTACTCTTCTCCTCCCATAACATAATGGGAAAAGTTTGTTACTTAAGTATAATACAATGGTCACTGTTCCCATAATAAAGAAAGTATCATGTCATTTATGCCTTAGTCAATCACTCTAGCAGATTTTTTAAAAAATCAGAACAGAAAGAGCAGACATGGGGGGGGGGGGCGGGGAGGGCAGGGATTACAAAGAGGATTTTAAATCTTTCTTTTTCCCTCTTGTAAGAAAGTTCTTTTCATCCTCGATATAAGATTTCATTTAAAGCTGTCTAACTAGAGAAGGTCACCATGGGAAAGTAAACCACTGACAGAATGTATTAGGTTCCGATCATTTATCATGGTAGTATAATGCTGATGAACACTAAGTTGGTTGCAAGCCCATGATTTGCCCTTGAGCTCCAGCCAGCAGGGAAGGAGGGCTTGTGCGGTGTGACCAGTGAGCGGAGACCCTGAGTGATTAATTAGTGCTTCCTGTCAATCCTCTCCCACAGGCTTTCCGACAGTCATGGACATGAGTCAGCCTTCCTCTTCTCAAAGCCGACTTCCATGTGAACATGACTTTGTTGAGTACTTTAAATATTGAAGGAGGATTTTCTCCAAATCTCCTTTAAAACAAATCCAGCTTCCTTGGACACACATTGGAGCTGCAGTAAATGACCAGTAGGATGGGAAAGAAATTTAAATAAGGAAGGGAACCGTAGACTCCAAATTAAAACTCAAAGGCCCCGGAAGTGTTTGGTGCTCAGAAGAGAAAAGTTTGCCTATGTATGAACAGACATACTATATTAACCTACGATTCTGCCAGTCTTGAAAATCAATATAAAAACTGTGTACCAATAACTTTTCCAGGCTTTACTATGCAGTTGTCAGTGATTATTTAAAAATCCTTTTAACGTCCGTTCATTAGATGCTGAGTTATCTCTTTTTTAGATCTATAGTTTCCTAGATATCTCTGGTACATATTTTCTCAAGGCATTGTCTGAAGATAGATGTTGATACTGGCTAAGTCTGTTAGTTTATGTAGCTGGCTATATGGGTAGTTCCCTGGCATCTATTCCTACATCAGTCAAGCTTCTGAAATTAGATTAAGAAGGGAAAGAAATAACTTTCCTAAATTAAATCAGTTCCTTTAAATGAGGTCGACCTTTGGACAGATAATTTGTGTAAACATAGAATGGGTCCTCTCCGCTCTGAATCTCATCATTACTCAGGATCACAGAGTAGGCTACAAGTGTGAGAGACAGTATATAATTAAGATTATAAATATTCTAGCCACATCAGCATAATATTTTTTTTCCTTGTAGAGAAAGGCCCTAATACCAACATATGAAATGCTGTATGTATCTACGCTCCATTAGAGGGTCTTTGCATCAGCAGGGCTGCCACAGAAACAGACTGAAAAGTATCATATGCTATAAAAATGCAGGTCTCATAGGCAAGAGTCATTATCTGTTACACACTGCAAAGGTCCAAGGTTTAAGAGCTGAGGCTGGCTGAATCCGAGAGGAGACTGGTTTTTGCTTAAACGCTGCTGTCAGAGCAGAAAAGAGCCTTTGAGATCTAGCAAAGTCATGTCAAGGAACCGGAAATTGAGAATTTCCTTGGAGAGCTTGGAATCCCAGTCCCAACCTAATCTTCTTCTTTTTTTTTTCCCACTCTCAGATACGTAAGGGATCTAAAGCAGCAGCCCAACAAACCAGCACTTGCTATCTGAGCAGTAGTCATGGAAGGAAGGAAGGAAGGAAGGAAGGAAGGAAGGAAGGAAGGAAGGAAGGAAGGAAGGAAGGAAGGAAGGAAGGAAGGAAGGAAGGAAGGAAGGAAGCAGCTGGTTCCCAAAGGTACAGATATATTTGAATGTTATGGCTTTTGAACATCAGCACAAAGTAGACAAGCATCCAGAACACTGTGCAATTTCCTAACAAATACCTCTGCGGGCTTCAGCTGGTAGGATGCCCTGCTACGTGAGCAGATTGATAAGTGAGGGTACCACAGAGTTCAAACCCTCATCACAGAGATGTTATAAATCAGTGATTAACATAAAAGCCAATTTGCCATAAATGTCATGAGTGAGACTGAGAAAAAACAGGTTCAGAGAAAGTGCCAGGTGCTAATAGGAGGGACGATTTCATGATGAGGCATAGGTCTCAAGGGAGGGGATAAAATGTCAAGCAATAGAGATGGAAACCTTCTAGACCTGAGGTTTTCAAAGAGCAGGTCACAGCCTCTGTGGTATCAGGTTAACGGACCAGGAGAACATTTTCTTCCTCAATGAAATGGAACAGGATGCTACTGCACGTGGCTAGATGAAGCACCTTTCAAGCTTCTGTTTCATCTGTAAAATGATGTTCTTTTTTGTGCCAGTATTGGGGCTTGAACTCAGGGTGCCGAGTTCTTACTCTGCTTTTTCACTCAAGGCTGACACTCTCCCGCTTGAGCCACATCCCATTTCTGGCTTTTTACTGGCTAATTGGAAATAAAGAATCTTGAGGCTTTGTCTGAACAGGCTTCAAATCCCAACCCTCAGATCTTAGCCTCCTGAGTAGCCTGGATCATAGATAACTGTGTACGATAATGCAAAATGATTTTCATGCAAAGGTCTTGGCCAAAAAGTTTGTTCTCTTTTATGGAAAAGAGAGAGTGATGTTATCATTTGGCTAAAAAAATAAGGACTCGGTTATGCAGTCATAATTCTAGAGTACAGCATAAAATATAGATTTGATACTGTGAGAACAAAGAGTAGTTATAGATTTTTAGGTTTTTAAAACAAACCTTTTTTCTGTTTAAATTTTATTGATACTTCTGGTTTTTAGCATTTTTTTATTCATGTTTTGTTTGATTTCAAGTTACCTCTGTGGATCAGTACGAGACAGTAAGAATGAGAGTCCTATTAGAAAATCTGCCCAGTAAGGCCTGGTCCTGTAAGTCCACAACTCAGAATGTCTAAAAGGATGCAAAATAAAATTATGACATGTTCAGATATGGGCTTCAGGAATGTCAGTCTTAACTTTCAAAGCACTAACATGAATAGACATTCCACAACTACATCATCAGATGTGTTTCTTTTGATCACTCAATTTCAAATTATAAGATCAATTTTAATACACTAAATCTCAGGCAAAAACTCACCAAAACCAAGAGTTAAAAACCTGCTTTTTCTTGACTAATCCAAAAAAAAAAAAAAAGGATTTGAGCCAAGGTTCTTATTTCTCAACAGCTACATCAATATCCTCTTACTTCACTTGGCAGCAATCAAGCTAATGACGGCTATCACTTCAAAAATGCTTTGAAGAAAATACAAAAATAGGTGTAAGTGAAGAAGCCTGCCCGAAGCAGAAGAGCTCACATGAAAGAGAGAGCCCACTGCTTTCCCAGAATCCCTCAGTGCAGCCTTGTGTCTTCGCCCCAGATGTCCTACATCATCTTATCGACCACGGGAGAAATCGGAAGGACCACTGGTGTGAGCTGTGCAAAGATCAGAGCTCCCTGGGAAAGAAAGGAAAGGCTGTGGGCAAAGCAGCTATTACCACTAGAAGTGATGGGAAACATGCCCACAGTCAACTTCCTAATGTAAAATGGATGAACAAAATGATGGTAGGTGCTGCGCTTAAGGTAAAGGGGAAAAGTAAGAAATGGGACTTAGCTCTTTCAGATGAATAGAATATAGGAGAGTGGTATATATAGCAATGAAAGAGAAAGTCTCTTCCATTCTACTGAAAGTACCTCAAACATACTTCTAAGAAGCTTTTCCATGTACAGAATCCCAATAGGCAGAGAAACCGGAATGCATTCCACTGTCCAACACAGTACCTGGATAGAAAAACAATTACTGTCACTCAGCCAATCAGAACAAGCAGCTGGGCCAAGGCTTCTGCTGTTTCTGTACATCCAGCCTCTGAGTGATCAATTCAGAGAGTCCTGATTAGTACACAGTCTCCCTTTCAAAGGAAATCAAGTCACAAGTCTTCGAGGTTGACTTAACTTATTTTCATTAAGATAAAGTCATCCTTAAATATGCAAAACACAGAAAACTGGTCTAAAATTCCAGTCAAATGTATAAATCAACTACAGCGAACACAATTAAGCCAACAAAACTGAAATTAGCTACAAGAGTGAAAAGTAACAGATGATATTTTGGTGCTGTCACTAAAAACATTGATGTGGCATCCAGCCTGGTTCTATATTTAATCTCTTTGGGTATTTTGACTTTCATAAATGTTTACATAAAGAACACCTGTTTACATAGAAGTATGTTGAACAAAATAGCAAAAATCCCTGAGGCCAGATTGGGATAATTAGACCTCACACTTAACCCAAAGCCAGCTGATTAAGAGGAGGTGTCACACAGGAAGAGGATCTTGCTCATTGCAACCGATGGCGTTAGCATCGCAGTATGACTGGAGCTGGCATTGAGTAGGCACAGGATCCAGTCACTGCTGAGATGGGAAACTGACATTTTCTTCCATGTATTTCCCAGCAATGCTGATGACAAATTGACCCTGCTGCAAGGGACCCCTGCAAGAATTAAAGCTGTCCGCTTCCCTGCTGGAAACAGAAGTGTGGTACTGCAGATCATTCGTCCTTTACCTCATCAGCTACACCGGAAGAGAAGTTCTATTAGTGTTCACGCTTCTCTACAGCACTGTCATGGGGACAGTGGGGGTGCTCACCTTTTCCTGAATTCTGAGCTGGGGTGACCAGGTTCCAGCTGATGGCTTGAGAAGGGGTGCTATGCAGCCAATTGTGAGGGACTCTGCCCAGTGGCCCAAGATTGTACCTCCAATTCTTTGAGATATTGGGTTGTGTGGTGGCCTGGCACAATTTTCCCTGCATCCTCAGCAAAACAGGATGACTGGGGCTCCAGCGCTGGGGCTCCAGCATCTACAATGGCAGCCCACAAGATGTCAGGGGCAGAGGCCCCGCCAGGGCCACTGGCGGGATGTGGTCTCTTCTAACATAGGATTCACATCCATGTGACTACTACAACCTGTGACACAGTCAGCAGACCTGTGGTCATAAATATTAAGTAGGAGCTACTCCGTGAAAAACCAGTTTGGTATTGTGTGTAGTCTTTGGACAAATATTACCTTTTATTCAGTATATGACATAGAAATTCCTTCAAAATTAATATTTTATGTGGTGCTTTGAATCAGTTTACACTGAAATATTTATCAACATGTACTGTGACTGCCTTGTGCTGGAATTTATTCAAATGTATTCCATTTTCCTACTTGGTTTTCTGCTGATTTTTACTGACAAATTCCCTTTGAACGTACCAGAAAAGAATTCATTCTAATTTATGTTATTACAATTCGCTTTCGCATTATCATTCCTTCACCAAATTATTGTGCATATATGTGCTCTATTTTTCTTTAAGAAAAAGCCCTGCAGCTGGGTGCCACAGGCTCATACCTATAATCCTAGCTACTGAGGAGGCTGAGATTTGAGGATTGAGGTTTGAAGCCAGCTCAGGCAGGACAATCCATGAGACTCTCATCTCCAACTCACCAACCAACAAAAACAAAATCTGGGAGTGTAGCTCAAAAGAAGTGGTAGAGTGCTAACCGTGAGCAAAAAAAAGCTCAGGGACAGTGCCCAAGCCCTGAAGTCAAGCCCCAGTAACAGCAGGACAGAAAACAAAAACAAAAAACTGCACGATAGAAATGTCTTGTAGCTGCTACTCACCCCTAGCAATGTTCCACTACCTACTTAATACGATGCAAGAGTGAGGCTGTAGCATACGATGGCTTTTCTATGTTATAATCTCCACAATTCTGAATTTGCATAAACAAAATACTTCTCTCACTTGCCTCCCCCCAAAAAACTTGGTAAATCATGTTGAAGTACTTAAATCCCTTTCCTCCGACAATTATTTAAAAACAGAATTTAAATTTATAGGGCTGTACCTCATTCTAATCTGAAACCAGCAGAATGAGAAAGCCAAGAAGCCAACAGCCGCTCCCAAGACCCAGCTTCCATCTAGTCCTAAACGATCCCATCTCAGGGACAACAGGGCCTCCCCTTCCTCAAACACCAACCAAGGATAGCTCGTTGCTGCAAGGGGCTGAGACCTGAAGCTTTGATGCCAGCCAGAGCAGACAAGTGTAGTGGAGCTGTAGTTCAAATGCCAGAGTGCCAACTTTGAGCTCTTTTTCCTTCTCCTTCTCCTTTTCTCTCCCTTTTTTCCCTCCATGGAAAACATTGTTGTTTACTTTACAAATCGTACTGACAAAGTTCAAAGCCGGCTCGATGCTAGCAGCTGGTAGGCCATACCTGGACAACTGAAGCTCTCTGTGCATCACTTTGTCATCTGTGAAAAAGCAGATAACGGTTCCTTGCCTGACAGGGGTATTGTGAAGACGGCACGCCTCCATGTGTGCAGTTAGAACACAGAGGAAGTCTCATACAAGTGTCATGGCACCAATACACCTGCTCACATCTGTTCCCAGCAATGGCCAGGTTGAAGCCAGGTGAGCTGATTTCCTTTCAAACCTTTCTATGCCCGTTGTTCTTGCTTTGCATTTATCCTATCCAAATATCACAGGAAAGCCATTAAATATGAATGTCCAAAATAGCTCTTTCTAGGGCTGAAGAGGGAATTCAGCGGTAGAGTGCTTGCTTAGCATGTGCAAGACTGTTGGGTGGATCCTCAGCAATACATCATACACAGACACATGCATGCGCATGCACACGTGCACACACATATACACACACACAATTTCTATAAACGTTTCCATTAGAAGATCCCATGAAAACTGTCTGCTGTTGAGTTAGATATGGGAGAAACAACTATAAAAAGCTGGAAAATTTCCAGAAAGCATCAACTTAAAGAACTTTACAAGCATCACCAAGTCCTTTAAAGATATATAAATGAATGCTGTGGCTGGTAAATTATGGCTCCAAGTTGACACAAGAAAGATTCATCAGTCAGAAGATACTGCCTCCAGGAAAAAGCCATAGGCCTCTATCAAAACATTCTTAGTACTCACAAACGTTCAGCAAGTGACAGCCCACTGGGAGAGAGAATATCACGTTTCCATGTGCACAGCAATGTGGGGGGGGGGTAAGGGGGAGTGTACTTTAAATCGTGCCTTTTATGCTCATGTAGGCATTGGGCAGTTTCCTACCCCAGTTTTTGACAACAGGGCTTCAACTCTGTGTCTGTGTAAGATGAACCTACTAGGTCATAACATTTCTATTATGTAATAAATATGTATCATATCTGTTGCTAACTGGGAATTTCTTAATCTATCTAGGTAATATATGTACATACGAACATGTAGACATGTACCTTAAGAATTCTTTTTAAAATTTTTATATATCTTTGTTGTAAAAGTGATGAGCAGTAAGGTAATGAGGGCATTTCTTTTTATTTTTTGTTCGTTTTTTTATTGTAAAAACACTGTACAGAGGGGTTACAGTTACATGAGCAAGGTAATGAGTACATTTCCTATCGAGCATTAAGAATTCTGAGACTGTGTAAGGTCTGTAGAAAGTCTTCTCTTTTCCCCTCAGGATGAACACACTTTGCTAATACCTAATGCATCCCCTATTTATCTATGCACTTGAGACAACATTTGATTTCTCCACTCTATACAGTTATTAAATCTTAGAACCCATTAGGGGCTTAAATATAAAGGAGTGATTACCTAGTTCCTAATTTAATTAGCAGGCTACAGCCAGCTTGCACATGGCAGATAAAAGGCTGTGGGGGAGGGGAGGGTGTGCCCTCAACTTTTCTGGCTCCAGACCCACAATCCTCTTAAAACTCCCTGGCAGAAACCTTTCACCATCTGGAGTGAACGGAAGCCCAAAGTGCCCATTGTCCACTGCCCATCTGTGGCTGTGTGGGTGGGGGAACGCGTGTGCGCATGTGTGCAGGGGACGCCCTGGGCCTGCGTCAACCCAGACGCCCAACCTCGGGTCGTCTGGTACATCAGCGCTCCCCATTCACAACCAAGAGGATGAAAGGCGTGCTGCATAATGCTGCTCCGACTCTGGGGTTGGCCAGATCACAAAATGAAAAGGACTGCCCACCCATCGGGGTGGGGTGTCACGTCTCAATTTTGTTGTTCATCATGAGAGTAACCAGTTCAGAAAAGAAAAAAAAAAAAAAAACCCTTGGGAAAGCAGATAAGAGAGGGAGGCAGGGAATGAGATCAAAGGAAATGATCTCTAAGTCACGATACAAAGGGATGGCTGGAGAAGAACCTTTTTTCCAGAGAGATCAGAGAAGAAGGGAGGGCCGGTCTTCTAACACCAGGCATGAAGGATAGACAGCGGAGCAGGCTGCAATGACAAGTTCTTAGGTACAACACCACTTTCATTGCAAACGTCATACGCAGAAATACTGTGTCAGGGGAGGTGTGCGGCCACCCCCTTGCTGACCACAGGGTTCCACTGCACAGCCCTCTGGGTGGGCACTAAGTAGATGCCCAGGACATCTAATGACCAGTGCCTCTTTTGGCAAAGGGTCAGGAGGGGTGACAAGAGGAGCCGATGAGCGTCAGCAGATGCACAGCTAAGCTGAAACTACCACAGAGAAGAGGCTCTCTTTTTCTGTTAAGAGGACATAAAACCAGAGCAGCTGGTAGCTGTTTCTGCCACGGCTTGGGGCAGGCTTGCCTAAAGAGGAAGCCAACACAGAAAGGCAGAGCAAGAGATGGTGAGAAAGAGATTTCTAGTGTCACTGGAGCAGCTGGATTCGGCCAAAGCCCAAAGCAGCACCCCCAGGCTTTTCCAATACTATTTCCTGCTTGCCTATGCCAGTTTGTTTGGGGTTTCTGTTGATTATTTTAAAAAAATGTTTAGACAGTTCAAGGTGTAAATGTTGCCTGTCATGTATGCTTTTTTGTTTTTGATTTTGTTTTTTTTTTTAAATTTAATCATACTTTTTTTAATCATACTTTTAAAAAGTCCACATTCTGAAACAAAGGATTTATACCTAAGCTTGTGTGTGTGTGTGTGTGTGTGTGTGTGTGTGTGTGTGTGTGTGTGTGTGTGTGTGTGTGTGTGTGTGTGTGTGTGTGTGTGCCAGTACTGGGGCTTGAACTCAGGGCCTAGGTCTTATGCATTAGCTTTCCTGCTCAAGGTTGGTGCTCTACCACTTGAGCCACTTCCACTTCCAACTCTCAGGGAGGATAATTGAAGATAAAAGTCTCACAGACTTTGTTACCTAGGCTGGCTTCAAATCATGATCCTTAGATCTCAGCCTCCTGAGTAGCTAGGATTACAGATGTGATACCATCTGCTCTTAATGAGATCCAAGTACATACACACGTAAATACTAAGATCCAGTGTTAACAGTTTTAAGAGCAAACACTGGCTAACCTAGTGAAGGTTAAAATATGTCTTGTAAACACCTGCTATTAGTATTATTAGTACCATAGTAATTAATATATTAATTTATATATACATTTATGTTAATGATACATTAATGTCAGATATATATGCATTTCCTACATTTTAAGGTAAGTATTCTTCCCACCTCTTTTAAATAAGGAGAAAGTGACTCAGAGGAGTTCAGAAACTTGCCCCACACCACAGCAGGTGGTAGGATAAGATCCTGGACTGAACTGTCCACTGTTACCAGAACATTTGTTCTGGGACATGAAGCTCCTTTCCCTTTGGAGTACCCCAGCACTGTGGAAAGTACACAAACTTGGTTCTTCCAGGACACATAAAGAGGCTCTGCCACTAAGGGGTACCCCTGAAGTGACCCTATTCCACAGAATCCAGGGAAGAGGTCCTACTGCAGGCTACAAGCAATGAGTGAGAAACAGCACTGCCCCTCAGAATAGAAGATGAACTCTCAGAACACAGGGTGAAGAACGGTGAGAAAGCTTTTCAGTTCTCTATATGCGCATTAACATACTCCATAAAATATATTAGATCGTAGGTCACTGTCATACCCTGTTTTAAAACCACCAAGGCAGAGCAGAAGGTAGGGCGGAAGGCCATAAAATCACCGGAACCAGAAGCCACAAGGGTCAGGTAACAGAGGAGGAAGTTACAGCCAAATGGCCCCAGAGGTGAGAGACGTGGCATCTGGCCCATACACTCTCACCCCAAAGTCCTTTAAGTGAATCCCTCTGACTCCCTATCTTTGGGACCCTTTTCTTTAAATAATACAGACTGAGAATCCTTTCAGAGAATCCCCAGCACCTGATGCTCAATGCAGCCATCGCAATGGAAACGTGATGCCAGCCACACAGACACAGAACGGGCTGGACCCCAGCTAAGCAACACACACAGCACGGCGGGGAGAGTTAGACCAGAAAAGGAATACTCGCAACCTAGAGTAAGCAAAAAGGAAGGGGCCGCAGGGAGATGCTGGGGAGGGGGGGAGGAGGGCTGACTTCTGACTCCACCTCAGCTTCCTGGCTCCTCTCCGAAGGAAAAGGAGGCTTCTAGAACTTTTTATTAAATCGCTGTCATAAATTGCTTCAGGGAATAAGGCAACATTTTTTTTTATCACTTTCTCTCAGCTTCCAAATGGCAAGAGGTGGGCCTGAGCCTGCTTCAAAGTGCAGAGCCAAAATCAGCTGGCAGCCAGTTTCTAGTCATTAACTGTGGGACTGGCAGGGCCAAGAAAGCCCATTTTATTACAGGCTCATGCATAATATATTTTGTTTGAACGCTGTATGGACTAACTTCATTCACAGAAGCTAACAAGTCGTCCTCCAGCTCAGATTCCTCTGTGGTTTTCCTAAATGACACCCCTCTTCTTCGCCTGCATTCCTTACTCTACCTCTGGAAGTCCGGGGTCACTTCCGGTCAGCACACTGCTCTTTTCTTTTGGTGGTTCTGAACTTTCTGTAGAGTCGGGGGTCTCCCTGGACTATCAAAAGCTAGGAGGTCTCTTTCAGGGAAAATGCACATCGATATCAAGTATAAAATATACATATAATTTTGTTAGGACCTGAAGGGGCACAGACACCCGAAGATCTTTCCATGGCCCCTTATAAAGCATTGGGGCACCCAGCTAAGATCCATTAAGATCTAGTCCATATCTCATCTCAGTTTTGTTTGGGGAGGAGGGAGGACAGGGAGGGGGAGGAGAATACTGGGGATCAAACTTGGAGCCTTGTGTACCACTGGTAATCATGCTACTACTGAAGCCCACATCAGGCCCAGGTCACATTGCATAGTGTTAATGACATCATTACATATGAAATGGGTCCATCTATGGAGATAAGTGCTTTCTTTCAAATATTCAAAGAAGCAAAAAACAGGATGTTGATATTACCGCCTGGCTTCTGTTACTCTTCAGAGATGGCCAACCAGGTAAGTATTGAGCATTCCATTGCTCAGGATCCTGCTTAGTGCTGGGAGATAGATAAAACTAGAGGACCCGGTCTCTTGTTATAAAATAATGCGATGAAGTAGTCATGGGGGAAAGAAAGTTAGTACATAGTTTTATGCTAACTTATCTGGTGCCAGCTATTCATGTGTAAGAAATACTTATTTATGTGTATATATGGATGTGCAGATTTTTAACCATAGATAAGACAATTTTGTTTTGTATGCCGCTCCTGGAATAGGAATCAAGAGTTCATTCTCCACTGAGCTTTTCACTGCACACCTGGCTTTCTGTATGCTTCCCTTCTTCTTATTCAAATATGTAGATTTGCCTTTGGGCAATATGCTGGTGCACCCAGTGTGGGAAAGCCAGGACATGGCCAGTCCTGGTGATCCTAGCCATTTGTCTACTTTGCACATCTCATTTGCAAGCCCTGTGAGAGACTCAACCGTGAGATCCCTACGCAAGTATCTTCAAAGCGAAACTCACTGGCAAAGGTAGCAAACTGGCAAAACCAAAACAAAACATTGCCAGGAGCTGCCAGTGGTCACTCTGAAATCACGTGGGCTCAATACTCTGCCTGGGGATAAAGTCAAAGGCAGGGGACAGCAGTACATGGAGCCCTGGTAGCATGCCTGGATCACTGCCTACGGTGGTCCAAGTACATGAGCCACTAACCTCCACAACACCATGGCTCAACCTTCCTGTTCTTCTCTACCCTCCCCTCCAGCTCACTCAGCAATCTGGAAGTACAGAGCTCTGCACATGTGACAGATTTAAAACCAACAGCCCACCTTGGTCTTGATGTCTCTATTATGCTAGCTAACAAATAATAGTGCTTATTAAAAGTACACGCTATGAACATTTATTGAATAGGTATTAAATTTAAAAAGCTTTTTTGTGAACTAACATCTTACAATGTAATAAGTGAAGTATATTAAAAATAGGATGTATTAAAAGTAAAATGGCCTAATTTGGTATCTAAAAAGTACTAGCTAGAGTAAATAAAACCGAAACAATAAAGAATATCTTTGCACTAGACTAAATCTCTTAGAGGAAGCACATTGAAAGTTGAAGGCCAAAACACTAAAATGCATCTTTACCAGGAAGTGAATATAATACATTAATGACTAGATAGTTTGAAAGCTGTTATGTCTAGGGAGAAAATTAGAACAAAAAAAAATCAAAATCATTTCCCAGACTGTCCACCTAACTCATATTATATCCTGATAATGGGAAAAAATAAATTTTGCTTTAAGAAATAAAAGACAAGGTAATGATACAGGTTGGAAATAATGACACGTTTCTCCTTTAAACCACTGCAAAAATGGACTCACTCCCTAAAAAAATTATTCCTATGCTTTATGGGGGAAAAAAAGCACCTTTCAATAGTATAATAGCAGTCTGTGTATTTTTAGACATTTCTTAGGCTCACAAGATCAGAAAATCACAACGAGCAACCAAAAGTCCTTCTAAAGAGTGAATTACAAGAACAGAATCAAACCACGGAGGGCGTTTTCAAGTAGATTCTGTAAAACTAGAGAAAACTGTTAGGTAACCAAACGCTGCCATGGCACAGAATGCAACTTTGCAAGCTGCTAAACAAGACACAGTGTGCCAAACCAGCAGTCTGAAAATGGGGGTGACTTTGTTCTTCTCCAGGGACATGTGACATCTGGAGACATTCTTGGTTGTCCTATGTGGGCTAGTGTGCTCCTCAGATGGAGCACACTATCATGCCCATCCTAGACACTTCCCTCTGTCAGCTGGGACAAGGTGGAGAAAACCTGTGTCAGACTCAAATCCCTTGAGCTAGGCCTTGTACAGATTTCATAGCACACTGCAGACACACAAAGAGATGTTTAGCAGGACAAAATAAAATGGGAGAAAGGTACCACCCTCTATTGAAGAAATAAATAGGCAACAACTTCACCTGCTATTTCTTTTTCTGCCATCACAGCCCTTTTCAAGTCCTCATGCAAATGACATAAACATACTATAAAGCACCAGAAACCTAGTAGGGTATATAGTTCTATGTGAAAAGTAATTTCTGTTATTTCTATCAAGCTCATATGCAATGAAATCTCTCTCTCTCTCTCTCTCTCTCTCTCTCTCTCTCTCTCTCTCTCTCTCTCTCTCTCTCTCTCACTCACTCGCTCGCTCGCTCGCTCTCTCCCCACCCCCATGTCCATCATGGAGCTTAAATTCAGGGCCTGAGCACTATGCTTGAGCTTTTGTGCTCAAGACTAGCACTCTACCACTTTGAGCTACAGCGCCACTTCTGTTGTTTTGGTGGTTAATTGGAGATAAGAGTCTCCTGACTTTCTTGCCCCAGCTGGCTTCGAACCACAAACCTCCAATCTCAGCCTCCTGAGTGAACCACCAGCACCCGGCTAATTTCTTTTCTGATGGTACTTGGTGTGGGGAGGAGGCGGGGTGGGGGGGCAGGGGAGCTGTCACTCTATCACTTGAATAACATACCCAGTCCTTTTTGCTTTATTTAATTTTCAGGATCTGGCATTTTGGTTTGGAGTGGGCCTTGGACTCTGATCCTCCTACCCCTGCCTCTAAGTGTAGCTTGACTGTACTTGACCCAAATAAAAATTTTTAAAAAGAATAAATACCTCCAGGTCAAATCCATTATTTTCTAGGAATCACATCAATCACAGCCGTAACAATGATTCCTATATAAAATACCGACAGGAACACCTTGATCACTGTCATCCAATATATTTTCAGAAACAACTTCAATACCACTCATTAGTAGTCCCCATATTTAAATAAGGTCAGATGACTTCTACACATTTTCTAAACACAGCATCTGATTCAGCTTCAGTCATTTGCTTGGGTCCTCACACTAAAACTATGTTTTCCTAATTTTTGTGGTTCTCCTTTAATTTTCCTTGTCACTACACTAAAAACAGCTAAAGCTTTCTTTTTTAAAAGCCTAGACAATGTGTTCCTGCCCAAGGCATCACCTGGCAGCCTCGAAAGTCTCTGTTCTTGCCCCACTGGGAAGACAACAGGCCTCCAGCCCTGGAAGTGCCACCGGGCTGAATGGGTTTTCATGGGACATAAATCACTTTCTCCCTACCTGCCACTTGCAAGGCAGCTTCTCACGAGTCTCCTAACTCTCGCTGTGTCTTTTGTGACAGGGATGAACAAGGGGACTGTCGGCCTGGGCAGATAAAGAGCATGGTCCCTGTGGGTACAGGCTTTTTCTCTCTCTCCGAGTACTTCAGTAAAACCACAGTCACATCCAGTTCAAACTACATTCACATGCTTCCTATAACTGGAGCACTTAGATTCTTTTAGACTTTAAGTTTTATTAGCTTCATCCAGATAGAATCAAATAGAATAACCCTATTTAAAGCATGAAACTTGTATAGGTTTTCTTTCTTTCTCTTTTGTCTTTCTTCCCCTTTCCCCTCTCTCTCTTCCTTCCTTCCTTCGTGTGTGTATATGTCTGTCCATCCTTTTCAGTACCAGCACTTGAACTCAGTGCCTCATGCTCTCATTTGACTTTCTTGCTCATAGCTGGCACTCTACCACTGGAGCCATGCCTCTAGTCTGGCATTTTGCTGGCTAACTGGAAATGGAATCTTGTGACTTTTTCTGCCTGGGCTGGCTTTGAACCAGGATCTTCCAGATCTCCACTTCCTGGGTAGCTAGGATTATAGACGTGAGTCACCAGTGCCTGGTCCCAAGGAGGATATCTTAAACCCACTTAATTATTATTTTAAAAAAAATAGTGAGCAATGGCAGCATTGTTGGAGCGACACCAATTCACTGCTCTTAGTTCTGTGCATTTCCAAGTGGAATTACATGTGAGTCTTGCAGGGATTGCAAAGTCACCTGGTGTTCTGTAGCTCTGGTCATAAGCAGTTGAAAATCCCAGGGACTGTGGGAAAGAGACACAGTAACAGCCCTCCAGTGGCAGTCATCCTGGGCACCTGTGTTCCATCTGGACCTGTGAGCCAGTGCCCATGCCTCACCTGGATGCCCATGAAGACAGAAACTCACTACAGTGAGGTGCTCCAATCATAGACTCCTCTGAGTGGATCCATACAACTAGGGTTCCAATAGGCATGGACACCAAGCAACTTGATACAAGCTTGGAATCAAGGCCAAGCAATTCACTCTGGAGCCCAAAGGAAACACCAGGAAAAATTCTTCAGCTTTAGCAAGAAGAGAAAGAAATGGGCAGAGCAGAGATAGTCAGCAGCTATCGGCCAGGTCTGCTTTAGGGACAGGAGAAAATGGTGTTGATTTTGGTGTTGTTGTTCCGGTACTAGGGCTTGAACTCAGGGCCCAGGTGCTGTCCTGTAGCTTTATGGCTCAAGGATGGCACTCTACCACTTGAGCCACAGCTTCATTTCTGGTTTTTTGCTGGTTAATCGGAGATAGTCTCACAGACTTCCCTACTCATGCTGGCTTCAAACTACAATCCTTAGATCTCAGCCTCCTGAGCAGCTAGAATTATAAGCAGGTTACACGTGCCCCGCTAGAAAGATGTTTTTGCTTCACTCCAACTCCTGAGATTGCAAATCTTTATAGCCCATGCTTAGAATTCAAAACATTTTCTAGGGTTGAACATTTCCCTGAACCGAGGAAGAACAAGAATTGGAGGGGCTGCTTGTGCTAAACACAAAGAGAGGCTAGAGCCCTAGCATTTTCCAGTCAGTCTCTGAAAGGACTTGTCCAGCTTGGGGGGGGGGCAGAGGGGATCAGCCCCAACATGTCTTACAGAAACAATACCCAGTAATGAGCAGGAGAACACACAGGAAGCACAGTTCAGTCCTACAGCAAATGACCAAGCTCAAGGCCAGAGCCTGCCGTGCTGTGGCAGGCTGAGCAGCGGGCGCAGCCCTGGGAAAGAAAGCTAGCACGGAGAGAGGAGAGAAGTGGAGCCCAGAGACATAACAAATCAGTGCTAAGGACCACAAGCAGCCGACTTATTTTCTCCCGGGGGTCTGGAAATGCTAGTGGCCTTAACAGCGGGAGCCTAGACACTAAGGAGGCAGGCAGATAGCATCTCCCTGACAAGCCAGAATACTGTTATCATCAGCCTGGGGGGAAGGGTTACAACATGACTCAAAAGAGGGGAGACCTCTTAGGCAAGGCCCTAGAGATGACAGGAGATCCCAATCAGACACAGTATGTTCCCTACAAATACACCTTGGCTCCAATTCTAGAATCAAACACTGGAGGCCACTGTGGCAGAAACAGCCATGTGGCAGCTTGGTCATGTGCAGGAGAGAGCTCAGGCCACTGCTTTCCAGAGGGTGAGGATCCTGAGCTGCCAGAAAACAGCAGCCCCCCCCTACCCAGGGGCTCCCCTGGCTGATGCTTGCAAAGGAGCAATCAATAAATGATTTATAACTGGCACAAGTGTCTCCTCCTCTTTAGTGTCTACCCCGAGCTGAGAAATCCCACAGGAAGAACTCAGTGAGCTTCCATGGTCTCTGCTCAGGGAGTGAAATGTGGGGAAGGCATCTTCCCCCTCAAGGAGCTTCGGGCCCGTCCATAAGCTGAACTTTTTTCTGAACTGGGCATAGTGAACATCTTTCAGTGGCTCAAAATCAGCTTTGTTTGTAACATACATACAGAAAGGGTTGTGGAAAGCTTTATTTAAATGGGTGTGCTCACAACCACCAAGTCAGCTCGTTCACATGTAGCCATACGTTGTGTGACATTTTGTGACACCTGGACAGACATACAACAGTGGTCCTTTAGGATTCCACTGCTCAGAAGCTGGGTGCCAGTGGCTCACGCCTGTAATCCTAGCTACTCAGGAGGCTGAGATCTGAGGATTGCAGTTCAAAATCAGCCCAGCAAGAAAGTCCATGAGACTCTTATCTCCAATGAATGACCAGAAAACTGGAAGTGGCGCTGTGGCTCCAAGTGGTAGAGCACTAGCCTTGAGCAAAAAAGCTCAGAGAACAGCTCTCAGACCCTGAGTTCAAGCCCAACCACCAACAGCAACAAAAAAGATTAGATGGCTCAGGGACAATGTTGCAATCTTAGTTTGAGCAAGTACATTCTATGATATCCACACAAAGACCACAAACACACCAGCCTATCATGTCACACTTCTCAACCTAACCTGGCTGCCAAGTGACACATGACTCTTTTGTAAGGTTGGGAGAAATTAAAAGTAGCTCATTTATTGGGGAAGGCGGGTGCATGTTACCATTGACAAAAGACTTTCATACACTGTCTTACAGAATCTTCTAGAAACCTCATGAGGTCGTGGTTTGGAGAGTGGAGCTGATGTTCCCTAAATGTGACCAGGATATAACCAAGAACAGAGGTGTTCAGACCATGGGGAGCACAATAGGCAGAAATGGGGGAGAAGGCAGGACCCCAGGACTCTGAAGGACTTGGCTAGGCAAGGTCTCGGTATGTGTGTGGGGGTGGGGTGGGGCACAGATACAGACACAAGCTGGCCTGGTTGGGGGTGGGGGGTGGGGTGGGGAAGGTGGTGGGCCAGCAGTCAGGGTGATATACTGGGAACACTGGAAGTTCTGGTTAGACTAAAAGGGTCACAGCTGACATTTAAGCTCCAGCTTTGCAAAGTCACCCTTAGACACACAGAGCTCCTAGGCCTATAAAGTAAAAAGTACTAAATGTAGAAGAAGGGTTGATCATAAGGACCAATGGTCAGACTTGAAAAATGAAGGGAAACAGACCCGCCTGGCATCCTCAGCAAGATCCACGGAAAAGGGGCGTGGGCAACCCCAGTCCCTGGAGGTGTCAGGCCCTCCTAGCAGAGTTGGATCCACAAGGGAGAAAGACAAAGGTAGCCGAGCCAACTCCCTCCAACTCCCTGCACCCCACTGCAGGCCCCCTGACTGTGAAAACAAACGCCCGGGACTTAACCCAATAACATCTTGACACTGAACTCCTCTTTGCTTTTCTTCCATCCACGCCAGCTGAGCATCTGATTGTGATTTGGCTTCCCCCCGCAGGCCTGCTACAGGAAGAGAATGTGAACGGTCGTTCCCACACCAACAATCTCAGGCTGTGAAGTGGAAAGAGAAGCAGCTCTATTCTCACTGAAGTCAGTAAGCTGCAATCTGATTTTTCTCCATCCACTTCCTGTTAGCACAATTGGGAGATTAGCTCTTTGCACACTGAAAATCAGGTTTCTAGGCCTATGGAGCTGAAGGTCATCAAGGGACCAATGATGCTCACGAGAGCACACTGCCTGCAGAACTTCGGGGAAAAATCCACTCTGACCACCACGGGGCACTCTAATAGGAGAGACCCCAGGAGCATCTCCACCTATGGGACACTCTAACAGAACAGACTCCAGGAGCATCTGATATGCCTACAGCAGACCACAGGTGATTGGGGAAGTCATATCATCAAGTGACCTGGAAGGCCAGAGATATAAGGTGACCAGTAGTATATATATGCTACATTAAAGATTGTAGGAATGGAGAAAGAAGAAGAAAATACAACAGAAACATAAGTGGTTAAAGAGATGCAAAGATGATGCTAAGCATTTCTATGTCAGAGACTCTGAAAGGGGCCCCTATCTATACCAAAAGAAGGAGGAGGAGGAGGAGGAGGAGGAGGAGGAGGAGGAGGAGGAGGAGGAGGAGGAGGAGGAAGGAGGAGGAAGAAGGAGGAGGAGGAGGAGGAGGAGGAGGAAGAAGGAGAAGGAGGAGGAGGAAGAAGGAGAAGGAGAAGAGAAGCCACACCTGGTTTTAGGCTGAGATGACACTCTGTTAACCATATCCAATCCAATGACTGGTTAGAACCATAAAGGTTTTAATCAAGTAGGCAGTCTCTCCATTCATTCCACAAACATTTGCTGTGTAATATAAGTGGCCAATTCTTGGGGCTCCTGCCTGTGCAGATTCTGAAATTCAGTAGGGCAGAGAGGTTGACTGACCATCTTAGTAAATACAGAAATGTAATCATGGAAGTATGAACATAGCACTACAGAAATGTCTAAAATAGTGAACAGAGAGGGAGAGAACAAAATTTGTTCAGGCAAATCATTTAGCTCATTTTTAGGAAAACAAATTAATGTTACTTTTTTTATTTTTTGGCGGGGGTGGGGGAGGGGGATGGGAAGGAGATTGTGATACTAAGGCTTGAACTCAAGACCTGGGCACGTCCCTTAGTTTTCCTGCTCAAGGTTAGCACTCTACCAAGTGAGTCATAGCCCTAGTTACACTCTTCCCCCCTTTGGTGTTTAATTGAAGATGCAAGTGTCACAAACTTTCCTAACCAGGCAGGATTATAGGAGTAAACCACCAGCACCCAGCCTGATTTGTTGTTGTTGTTTTTTTGAGAGCAGACATGTAAGAATTTATTGGTAAAATGTCTGTAAGGAAAAAAGAGTAGAAGCCAAAAAAAAAAAAAAGGTAGGCACCGTCAGCAGAATATAAAATAGTTCAAACTGCTGTGAAATTGAATTTTTCCATCTATAGAAATGTACATTTATGTCCTTTCATCCTACAAATGGTGGAAAAGAAAACAGGAGGACTAGAAATTGTTACCTGAGATTGCAGGCAGCAACATGAACAGAAACTCCCAGTAATAAGACAAATGTCCATGTTACAGAGTGTGAAGAGGGAAGCATCTCATACACAGGCCAAAAACCCAGGCCTGCGGAGCCCTGTCTACATAAACCCACACAAGGCTCTGTTTCATTGTCTGACACATTTACAAACTGCAGCTCACATGAACAGCTGAATGCCCCATTCAGTGAAAATTTAAAAACCACTAAGTCTTGGAGATAATGAGAAAAGCAAATTTACAAAGCAAGACAATACCAGGGTATGGATTTCTTGCAACCCAACTCACTGTTACCAATGAATAAAGTCAAGTTGTACAACCAAGGAAAACAAGCAATGTCTACCAAAAACTGAGAATTCTGGAATCACACAATCTTTCTCAATTACATGACAGGGGGAAAAAAAACAGCTGGAAAATACAGAACTGGAAGCACTGAATGACAGATCTTTGTTAAAAGAAAAATGCAGAGACAACCACACAAAGTAGAAATAAACAGTCTGGATGAGAGCTCACACTTCTAGCCTATGGTTTTCTCCCTCAATGCCATCTTTTCCTCTCATCTCAGTATAATTTACCTGCTGTGTGTGCAGAAGACTTGAAGATTTGGTAAATATTTCAGCTGTGCACTCTGTAGTACTGACGCCTTCTGATACATTGTGCTTGCTGCCTGCTTATCACACTGGCCAGCACTCAGATTAGGACACTGGAGAATATGCATTTTGTTCATTACAAAGACTTTGCGAACGGACAGTTGTGGAGTGGACTTCACAAGGTGACTGCTCTACGAAGGATCACACACTTTGTGACATAAGGCTAATTGTGCTTCCATTTTTACACTGGCTCACAGGAAGTTCAGAAGACATTTGCAGCTTACTTTGAGCAAGTTCAAATGCCCGCAAGGGCATTCTATTTACCCCCTTATTTTACCTTAGTGAATTTAGCAAATCTACTTAAAAACAACAAAAGCTTAAAAAAAATCTACTAATGGTATTAATACCAAACATTTCACGTGTTTATGGTCCTTATTATTAGACATTGTGACTCTCTCCCACCTCTCATCCCCTATTAGACATGGAAACAAGAGCTTCTGCATGCTTCATGTTCACTCTACCACCAAGCTACACCCCCAGCCCCATTTGGGCTCTTAAATCCCATATCTATAGATACAGAAGCATACCTCTCTACCCATGATGCATTTAATATGTATTTGTGTGCAATTGTCCCTTATTATTATTAGGAACTGGTTCCAGGAACCCAATGACTAGAAAAATCTATAGATGCCTAAGGCTCTTATGTAACATAACACACACACACACACACACACTCTCTCTCTCTCTCCTGGAGTACTGTATCCTTTCTAGATGATTAACATTCTACTACATTCTATATTCTACTACTAGTTAGTAGCTGAACTGGATTGTTTGGGAAATCATAACAAGGGAGAGGCCTGGATATATTAGATATAGCTATGACCCTTTTCCTAATTTTGAGCCATGGTTGTTCCAGTCTGCAGATATGGAACTGATAGGCACAGTGCATTATTGTCTGTCTTACATTACTGTAAGATACTGGATTTTCAACCAAATCATACAGAGAGGGCAGGAACAGTGGTAAATGGCTTGAAAACCCCTGGGGCAAGACCTGGCACATCTTGGTACTCTACACTCCTGCCTTAATGGCAGTTTTAAAAGTCATGATTTGTCCAAATAATATTTATCAAAATGAACTCCAGGAAATGGAAATGAGGTTTTTTTCTTCTTTGCTGCTTTTTTGTTATTACTGTTTTTCTGTTTGTTTATATGTCTTTGGAAGTGTAAGGAGAGGCGCGAAATGGAGGGCAAAGGTTGAAAAAATGCAGCACTGGCCCTCACTGGACCCTATGATGAGTATGAACTATACAACTTGTGGGAGGGAAAAATTGGGAGAGAGTGAGGGAAGGGGTGACATTATCCAAAAAGAAATGTACTCCTTACCTAACTTGTGTCACTATAACCCCTCTGTACATCACCTTTATAATAACCGTAAAAAGTAATGATTTGTGTTGAAAACCAGCGCGCACACAGACCCAAACCTTTCACTTCTCATAGTAGAAAAGGCCCTCCAATTGCTAGCACATCTTATTCTTTGTACTATAGATCTGCCTGGTCAATATGGCATATGCAATTTCAGACCACAAATTTCCAACAGCAGCAGAGTGGAGAGGGGGAAGAAATGTGCCCACATGAAAACACGTGGTGTCCAAGCCAGCTGGGAGCCAGGGCAGCCTCGCCTGAGAGGGGCCAGTCACACAGAAGCTCACAGCAACAGCAGCAAGAGGCTGGCCTGACACTGGTGTCCTGGGGGCAGCCCGTGCCACGGCCCAGGTCTCAGCTCCTTCTGACCCCACTCCATCCCACTCTATCCACATTTTCCTTCTCAACAACGGAGCCAAACTGCCTTGCTCAGGATCTCTGAGAGATAGCTGCTGAAAGTAAGTCCTAGAGAGGAAAATACACCCTTACCTAAACTCTGATCCTTGATCAAGAACCTGCCCTTTGTACCATGAAGGCCTGGCACCAGCACTTGGGCCAGGATGACAGCACTGGGGGCCGGGGGTGGGGGGGTGGAGGTAGCCTGTGTGGTGAGAACATGAGGCCCTGAGTTCAAGCCCCAGTACTTACACACACACACACACACACACACACACACACACACACACACACACACACACACACACACACACACACTCACTGCTGACACTTAACAGAACCTTACAAAATGATGTGGTCTTACATGAGCTGAGGGTTTGGGTTTGGTTGGTTAGTGGTTTCATTGCCTGCTTGCAGTGCTGGGGCTTGAACCCAGGGATTTCTATACTCTAGACCAGTGCTTGGTCTCTGAGCCTTTTCCCCAGCCCTCCAAGCTTAGTAGTTATTACTCTCCCCCTTTTAACACCTGGGCTTCCTTTCCTCTTTACCGTTTAGATGAAGATGGAGATGAAAAGATGCTTCTTCTCCCCCTTCAGCTGGAACAAGTTTCTCTATGGTGATAATCCCCAGTCCAGAATGTCTAACCATGAGACAAAGCCACAGCACAAGCAGGTGAATTGCTTAGACTTGGGCCCACTGTGCAATTAGCCTATAAATCCCCATCTGTCTCTACGTCCTCAGAAAATTTACCACATCCTGGCTTTTTAATCAATGGCTGAATGGGTCACATGTTCATTTGCCCAAGGCAAATGCTACGCCTTTTCACATGGGATAGAGGGTGACGGGACTCATTACTAACCCTCTTTCCTTTTGGTGTAGGAAATGTTTCTCTTGTTTTCCTCATGCTTGCCTACACAAGCAGCACTAACAATTTCTAGAAAGTTCTGTAGAAGGGTTCCTACAGACAATGAGTATACAGGTGGCATAGCTCCAGAACTTAATTTTTCCTTTGTGATTTCAACTGATGAAATGAAAAGAGATACATACCAACACATATATCTCATATGTTTATGATATGTATTTAAATATAAACAGAGCCACATTTTTAGTCATGAAAGATCAACTTTTAAGTCAGAGTAACTCCACCCTAACGCAGACAACTAAACGAATGTAAACCCTTATTAGAAATGGTATGAAAACAGTTATACATTACCCTTACTAATGAGAGGAAGAATTCTCAAACTCTTAAGTATTAACCTCGTATAGCACCCACTGAGAACCAAATACAGCTAATAAGAAGCAATGGTATAAAGTATTCTGGATTTTAGTCTGCATTAGCTTATTTTTGGTGCATAATATGGATAAAAATTATCTCTCAAATGTGCCACCATTTTAAATAACACAGCAGGGAACAGGAAAGCATGTAAAAACTTAGAAATACCTGGGCTCTCGAGGTGCCATTGCCACTAACACAGCCGCTGGGCCATGGAGAACACAATCCTTCATGCATGGCCTCTCAGGACATTACTGAAATAATCTCACCCACGGACTGCAGATGCCAGCATAAATTATAGTTAGGGAGCTGGCCCACAATGTCCTCATTTTTTATTTTAAAAGCCAAGAGGGACTGACAAGATTAATGATTCCAGTTCACTGGGACAAGCATTTGTTGGGCTGAATTGCATGGTACAAAGACAGAGTTTGACTTTCCTCATTTCTCATGTTTTTTTTATTTTTATTATCTTTTCTGTCAGTTGTGGGGCTTGAACTCTGGGCCTAGGCACTGACCCTGAGCTCTTCAGCTCAAGGCGAGCGTTCTACCACTTGAGCCACAGCTCCACTTGCGGTTTTCTCGTTAATTGGAAATATGAGTCTCGCGGGCTTTCCGGCCTGGGCTGGCTTTGAACCGCAATCCTCAGATCTCAGCCTTCTGAGTAGCTAGGATTATAGGCGTGAAACGCCGGCATCCGGCCCTATCCTAATTTCTTAAATCATGAGTCCTCAGGATAACTCTGGTCACCCAATATGCCGACCTCTTAAACCTCTGAGGTCCTAGCCCATCATAGTTGACCTATTCATTGAATTTGAACTCAATTATCTTCCCTTTTTCAACAGGTAACAGGGGCAGGTTGGTCTTGTGGATCAGAGTTTAGTTAAAGGTTCAGTTCTTCATCTGCACCAATAACAATCACCTCTCTTACACTCATGTAATGAATTTAAGACCCACTCCTGAGATTTTGCAAAATTACACCTCAGAGATACTGAACATTCTTCTAGAGACTTCTTTAAGTGAGGCATTTTTCTGACCCAGTCTTATAAGGAACACTGCCAGTGTAGCCAGACCTTGATAAATTCAGCCCAAACTCTGGGGTTCATGCAAGTATCCCAACCAGTGCCTCCTCTCCCCCACAGAGTGTCCCAGCACCTCAGTTAAAATCATTGCCACAACCTGGCTCATAACTCACACTCAGCTCAGGTTTCGTCTTTTCTTATTCTGGGTATCTGTGACTTGTTAACTAACACACAGGGGGAGTTTATCCAAGGACCTGATCCCAACTGCCACAAACTCACAGTAAATACTACGTTAGGGTTTCTCGAGTGTCTGTAATCCAGTTAAAACAGCCTTTGCCCGCTTTCCAAAGTGTCTAAGTTCATCTAAATACAAAAAAAAAAAAAAATACAAAACACAGGCCACTGTGAAGAGTAAGTACTGGCTAGGAGAACAGAGTAGAAGCTGGAATGTCCTGACCAGAGCAAAAGCCCAGGAGTAGAGGGCAGGAGCTGAGAGATATGAAAGGTGCAGAGGCTGGGTCCAGAGCACAGTAGAGAAAGACAAATGGGTCCACAAAATGACGAAGCCTGGAGCACCTTATGACACAGAGAAAGGCTGACTAGGTAAAAACACAGTACAAACTAAACACAAAAAGAGGGGAACGTACAGACACAAGCAAGTGAAAAATTACTCAACATATCTCAATTACCAGGGTAATATCTCCTTCTCCTCATATTTATGCATGGGTATCCTTAATGTTCACAGATGGCCTGAGCACACACAACATATCTGTACTATGATGGGAAGTTAGTTTTTAAAGAGCTCATCCTCAGTGGCTCCTAAGGAGACACTACCAATGCTGATCCTTGTGTGTGTGTGTGTGTGTGTGTGTGTGTGTGTGTGTGTGTGTGTGTGTGTGTGTGTGTGTGTGTGTGTGTGTGTGTGTGTGTGTGTGTGCTGGTCTTGGGGTTTGAACTCAGGGTGTGGGTGCTCCCTGAGCTTCTTTTGTTCTACCACTTGAGCCATAGCACCACTTCGGGCTTTTTCTGAGTAGTTTACTGGAGACAAAAATCTCACAGACTTTCCTGTCTGGGCTGGCTTTGAACAACAATCCTCAGATCTCAGGTTCCTGAGTAGCTAGGATTATAGGCATGAGCCACTAGAGCTGG
Organism: Dipodomys merriami; assembly: GCF_024711535.1. Lineage (NCBI taxonomy): Eukaryota > Metazoa > Chordata > Mammalia > Rodentia > Heteromyidae > Dipodomys > Dipodomys merriami. The sequence goes on from NW_027202826.1 coordinate 17,911,541, forward strand.
GTTCTAATGCTGATTCTTCACAGTGACTAAACCTCTCCCTTAGGTCTTCACACCTATTTTCAGTTCCTTCTGCAAAACACCTGCGTTACCTACTGGATAGTTTTACCAACCATAGCCATTGGGGTTAATTCAAGAACTTCTTTCCCTCCATATTGGAAAGCAGAACAAGAAGTACTATCCTAGGTCTCGGCCTTCTATAGCTTGATTAACAATAAAAATCTTTTGACTTTTTTAAACATGCTTTTTCCCCTTTAAATAAAAACACATTATATATTCCACAAGACTCTGGAAACATTTTCCTCAGAAATGATCATATCCTGAATATTGTGTGTTTGGTGCCATCAGACTTTAAAAAAAAAATCACAAGGAGCTTATTTTGTATCCTTTCTCTGCCTCTGGTCATCTAAAGTATTTTATCACCTCCTGGGTGTTCACATAATGTACAAGAAGACAAAAAGGAAAGATCAAACAGTGCTTTCTATTTCTCCTATACTTCACATATGATATTACAGCACTATTAAAACTCTAAATATTAGGGCTGGGAAGATGGCTCAGTGGTAGAGCGCTTGTCTTGCATGCCAGAGGCCCTGGGTTTGATTCCTCAGCACCACGTAAGAAAAAGCCGGAAGTGGTGCTGTGGCTCAAGTGGTAGAGCGCTAGCCTTGAGCTGAAGAGCTGAGGGACAGCACCCAGGCCCAGAGTTCAGGCCCCACGACCGGACCAAAAAAAATTAAAAAAAAAAAAACTCTAAATATTTCTGCTCACTCCAACTCAACCTACAACTCTAGAAAAGTTAAGCCCACAATATCCACAACTTTTGCCATTTATTTATTTACTTACTTATTTAGGTAAAAACCATGGCTGAGTGTGGTAGCTCATGCTTGTAATACAGTTACTGGGGGTGGGGGGTACCAGGGCTTGAACTCAGGGCCTGGGTGCTGTCCCTTAGCTTCTTTGCTCAAGGCTAGCTCTCTACCACTTAAGCCACAGCTCCACTTACAGCTTATTTTCAGTTAATTAACCAACAAGAATCAACCAGTAAGTGTCTCATGGATTTTCCTGCCCAGGCTGGCTTTAAACCATGATCTTCAGATGTCAGCCTCTTGAGTAGCTAGGATTGATTACAGGTGTGAGTCACCAGTGACCCAGACACAGTAGCTACATTCTGAGGCCTGTTTCCCAACCCTTCATTTCTAGAACTAAGAATGTTTTTCACAGATGCAGGAACATGGTTCTTCAGGGAGCTAGCTAGCCACCTTGCATCAGATCACAAGATTCAACACACATCCTGTCTTTTTGGCACTTATTAATTCGGGAGAGTTAATTAGAAAGTGAAATTTATTTTAGGAAGGGAATGCAAAACAAGTATGCCAAGTTAATCAATTATGCGAGCTGTGTGGTCAGGAAGCAGCACCACGGCTTCCCCTGGGAGGCGGAAGCCCATCACCTCTACCTGTGGGAAGCTGTGGGGAGGTGGTCCTATCTGTGCCCTAGGTACTTAGCTGAACACATGATCCTGGAATGACACTCAGTTCATCATTCAAAGACGAATCTCCTCCTAGCTCTTCTCCAGAAATCCAGTCTCTGCGCTATTTCCCTTCTTTTAACCAGTATTTAAGACTATGTACTACTTGTCAGACCCTGGGCTGGGCTCTGGAGATAAGACACATTCCCTTTCCATTTTTGAAAGCAGAGAATAACTCTCCTTTCTTTAGAAACTCCACTGTGCACTTTAGACTTGAGAGTTTTACACTGCACTGGAGACCAGCGTGGGCTGGAGGGGGACTGGCAAGTCCCAGAGAAGACACAGGTATTATCAGGGATCACAGCAAGGACACTGATGCTCACACCTGACCAGACTCCCCACATCCTCCCTCCATCAGGAATGTTTCTTTGGTTAGAGACCCAGACAAAATAGCACATTGTCTCCAGTCTTCTTCTCTCGAGTGGATAATAAAGACTCTCTCTCAGCTTCCAAACAAGCACTTACTTCCCACCCAGTGGCCATGTCAAGAACTCTTTTCCTTTGAAGCACCCGCCATACACCAGCTGCAAACTTTGGGGGGATGAACGCCTGCCTCTCAACTGTGTACACCCCTCCACACATGGACTGCGTTCTCCTTCTCTCTTTACTGCCTAAGAATACACTCTAAATCACGGATGCCAAGATAGTAGAAGACCTATCTTCTTCTGGGAGAGGGGGGTGGCAGCGGTCAGCTAACGCAGAGCACCTGCTGGCTCCGGGGCCTGAGAAAGGACGTGTCAAGTGCATGTGCAAACCCACAAGCTCAACTCCCAAAGGAGCCCAAGGCTGTCATGTCCTTTGCCAGCATCATCCTACAGGGTCATCTTCCTGTGTCAGAACCCCAGAAGCTCTACCATCAAAGATAAACGGATCTTAGCCCCGCATGCCTGGGCCCAGGTAGAGCATTTTTACATGTGAACCCAAAGCATTGCTGGAGTCTGAGCCATCCAATAAACTGTTTTATTTGCGGGGGGAGGGAAGGGAGGGAGAAGACTGTTAAGTGTAACTATTTTTTGAACCACTTGTTTGAAATAACATAGTTTACTAGTTTTCCCATGAAAAGTGTAAGATAACAAGAAAATTGCATCTCGAAAGGAATGTACTTCACACACAGCTACTCCCCCCAACCCCCACCCCAGTTTCCTGGCTTGCTCCTCAAGGGTTTCTTCTAATCCTAGCAATGGTATGCTGTGACATCAGCATGGCATTCAGCCTTATCTATGGAAGGCAAAAGCTCCTGGGATGTATTTATTCAAGTCAGAGCTTCGTAAACTATGTGAAGGGCAAACATTCAAAAAAAAAAAAAGCAAATGCTTTAGTTCCAATCATTAGGTGACATTATATATATATATATATATATATATTAAAAATCTGAAAAACGTGCAATTTCTTTGTATTAGATGCCAAGTAAAGATTTTTAAAGACCACTCCTACCCCCCAAAACCCCAAGGCAGGTACCATTCTGCACCTTTAAGGGAATGAAGCACATGCAAACATGTTGATGCATGGCTAGGGTAGTATCTGCTTCATGACATTTTAGCAATACACAACAGAATTTCCTTCCATCAGCAATTCATCCAGGAAAAGCTTCCAGAGCTATTTGTCTATGTTAGCTGAAAGCAAAATTTCCATTACCCTCCTTAAGAAAAATAACCTCTTGCTCATCACCATGATAAACCTACACATATTTCTGTGAAGATTCCACAGAGGCTCGTGCCTCTGGGCAGCTACTTTAGCTCATGATCACCAGGCCAGGGCAAGCAGGGGCTGATGAGAGGGTTGCACAGCCAAGTCTATCTGACCCAGCAGTCTGCCCAATCCCAGCAGGTCCAGCTGTCCATCTGACCTCTTTTACTCCCCTGCAAATGGGAAAGATTCAGAGGGTAAAACTACCCTGGGGTTATACTTGCAGGGCAGGACTGGAGGCCCATCTACCTTCCTGTCCATCTTGCTTTCCTGGAGAGCAGGGAAAGAGAAACAACTGAACCTTTCAGGTAAGGCTGGGACAGATGAACAGCCCCAGAGAACCAGACCAACACGAAAGATCTGCAGAGTATGCCATGCATAGATAGCTAGCAGGCAGCACTATCTACTTCACTCAGAAAGGGCTGGTGTGCGTGCGTGTGTGTGTGTGTGTGTGTGTGTGTGTGTGTGTGTATGTGTGTGTGTGTGTGTGTGTGGTAAGCATGTGTGTGCACGTACAGTGCTATAGTCCTCAAGGACTGGGCACTGTCCCTGAGATTTTTTTTCTGCTCAAGGCTGTCACTCTACCACTTGAGCCACAGCTCCACTTCTAGCTTTTTGGTGGTTAACTGGAAATAAGAGTGTCTCAGACTTTCCTGCCCAGGCTGGCTTTTAATTTCAATCCCCACATCTCAGTACTAAGGAGTATAGGTGCCAGCCACAGGTGCCCAGCTTCTCCCTAATTTCTGTGGAAAATCAAAGCTTCTGGCTAGTTATCTATCTTCTTCTCTATCTGTCTCCACTTCTCAAATCCTTCCTGCTTGGGGCAAAGTGAATGACTTCAATCTGGAAGCGTAGGCTGACCATCAGAAATCCCAAAGCCAATGAGAAAATGTATTAGAGTCAGTAAAGCTAAAAACCACCCTCAGGAAGCCCCATGCTTCGAAACTTTGTCAACTCCTCCATCTTCTATGCAACTCTGTTCTTCATTCTTTTCTCTCATTCTGAATGAGAGAATTCCTCTGTAGAGTATTAATTACTCTGCCGTAATACTCCCCAGACAAGAACACTATAATACAATAAAGTCCAAAATGGATTACCTTTTTATTTACTAGATTAACAACTTCATATTTCACAACTGTACCTTCAGCACCTATTTTTCTGTACATTAGTAAGAAAAAAGCAATTCTTTGTCTTCAGCTCAACATCCACCTTAAAAACAAACAAACAAAAAAACCAACCTTCATTCAGGAGAAACCATGTGAAAAATGAACTATGCAACTTGAAGGCAGGGATAAGAGGGGGACACTGGGAACACAAGAAGGATGACATTGTCCCAGAAAGAAATGTACGTATTACCTGATTTATAAAATGGCAACCCTCTCTCTACAACCTCTCAATCGTAACAATAAAATTATATTTTTAAAAGATTACAAATATTTCAAAATAATCTGTACAGCCAGAAATTTGCTTCTAACTGAGATCGCTTCTGTTTTGTTTTTGTTTCGGGCTTTTCTTGTTGTTATGGTTTGTCTAAGAGACCCACCGCATGAAACTAAATTACATGACTTTTCCCAAGACTCGTGGTCGGCGAGGAACCAGAAGAAAACATCTCAGTGCCGACCAAAGCATCTATCCCTGGACAGTAGCTAACAAGCTGGTTGAAATTGCTATGTTGTCTAGGACTAAATTCATACAGAACCTCAAAGAAAATAAATGCCCATGACCTATGTAGCAGAGACCTGCTTTGTTAGTTACTTCAGAAGAGATGTGCTTTCCACATCAACAGCCAGGATGAGCCACACTTTTGAGCCCAAGTCTCATGGACATCATATTCACCGTGACCTCAACCCTAACACTAAGTTTAATGATCATATTGTCGTGGGCAAACAGCTCTATAGAACCGTTTTCATTTTTGTTTGCTTATTTGAAGGAGTTCCTCCAACTGCTCATCAAACCAAGTGGGAACTGCTTTGCTATTGACTTATTTCCTACATCCCTGAAGTTCTGAAATGGGCTTACCCGGGATTCTTCACAATGTCCCGCAGTACTAATAATTCCAGTATACTGCAATCATAGGCCCCTGGTGACACGGAAGGTTCCAGAAGGCAGGGATCATGTGGACTTCTTTACATCAAAGTATGAAAAGTGAAGAAAAGTGTGTGTGGTACCAAGGGACCCCCCCCACACACACACAAGTGATACAAAATGGCTACAGTTGGTTGTGTGGGGAGAAGAAGGCAAATGTGCTTACCTTAGAAAATGTGATGCTAAGGGGGAGGGAAAGTGGGAGAAAAATGAGGGAGGGGGTAACAAGTTGGACAAGAAATGTACTCACTACCTTATGTATGTAACTGCAATCCCTCTGTACATAACCTTGACAATAAAATTAAGGAAGAAGGAGAAGAAGGAGAAGGAGAAGGAGAAGGAGAAGGAGGAGGAGGAGGAGGAGGAGGAGGAGGAGGAGGAGGAGGAGGAGGAGGAGGAGGAGGAGGAGGAGGAGGAGGAGGAGGAGGAGGAGGAGAAGGAGAAGGAGAAGGAGAAGGAGAAGGAGAAGGAGAAGAAGAAGAAGAAGAAGAAGAAGAAGAAGAAGAAGAAGAAGAAGAAGAAGAAGAAGAAGAAAGAAGAAGAAGAAGAAGCCGGGTGCTGGTGGCTCACGCCTGTAATCCTAGCTACTCAGGAGGCTGAGATCTGAGGATCGCGGTTCAAAGCCAGCCCGGGCAGGAGAGACCGTGAGACTCCTATCTCCAATAAACCACCAGAAAACTGGAAGTGGTGCTGTAGCTCAAGTGGTAGAACGCTCGCTTTGAGCTGAAGAGCTGAGGGACAGCGCCCAGGCCCAGAGTTCAAGCCCCACGGCCGACAAAAAAAAAAAAAAGAAGAAGAAGAAAAAGAAGGAGGAGGAGTGGGAGGAGGAGAAGGAGAAGGAGGAGGAGGAGAAGGAGGAGGGAGGAGGAGGAGGAGGGAGGAGGAAGGAAGAGGAGGAGGAGGAAGAGGAGATATTAGGGTGTGGGGTCTGGCAGTGCGTGCAGATCAGTGGTAAAACATGGCTTCCCATGTACATTCCTAGACTGGATCCCCAATGGCACCAAAATGAACATATAATTAAAACCTCTAGAGCAGCCAACTACTGGGGGCTCACACCTGTAATCCTAGCTATTTAGGGAGCTGAGATTGAAGTCAACCCAGGTAGAAAAGTGAGATTCCTATCTCCAGTTAGCCACCAAAAAACTGGACATGGAAGTTGTGGCTCAAGTGGTAAAGCACCAACCTAGAGTGAAAAAGTCCTAGTGAGAAGGCAAGGTCCTAAGTTCAAGCCCCAGTACTGGCTCCCAAAAAGGATTTGTGGACCAATCCAAACTTGTGTACTGATCCAACTTTGTACCAATTCAAATTCAACTCAGCAACTGAAAAAGAAAGGTAAGACACAGTAGGTGGGAAGTCAAGGCTGTGTGTACAATTCTATTTTCTACTTCAGTTTTGTCTTGGATTTTCACTTTCCTCCTTGACACTCTCGTGTAACTGTTCCTCATTTTCTCTCCCCTTCACCCCTACTGACCCAAAGCCTTCCTTAAATGAACACTGTGTACATGGCAGAGCAGAGATTCTGTTTTGCTGGTTGGAAGGAGAAAATCAGTCAAGTAATCCTGCCCAACTCTCCTCCCGATGAGAGAGAATGGAGTGTGTGTAAAGGTAAGAGCTGGTGGGCCACACAGCAGGAAAGACCCTGGACAGAATCTCAGCATGACTTTGCTGTAGGACCTTGGCCAGCATCAGTCTCTTCTTCAGAGATGGGGAACCAACACCCAATCACAGGGTCCTGAGAGGAGCGGCAATAAGAGCCTATCTGTTAAGCCTAGCCCCCACTAGGCTTAGCACTTGCCCCTAACTGTCTTCCCCATTGCTTCTCCACCCTCTCCCATCCAGTTCCACTGTACAGACTTTCTAGTTCAGAAACATATACAAAAACTTCAGGCCTGTGCTGTCCTTCCTCCTCATGCATGCCCAATCTCAAATAACTCCCTAGCCTAGGTCTACCATCCCTACTATGCCTTCTGGCCCAGAACTTTGTGTTTTGGGTAGCTCTAGAGTCTGAACTCAGGGTCTCATGTTTGGTAGACAGGCACTCTACCATTTGAGCCATATCCCCAGTCCTTTTTAGCCTTTAGTTATTTTTTTCCAGATAGGGTCTTGCTCTTCCTCAGATGAACCTCAGAACCCAGTCCTTTTACCTAGGCCACATGCAGAGCTGGGATTACAAGACAATAGCACTACACCTACCCTTTTTGGGGGAGGGGAAGGGGACAGGGCTGGCCTTGAACAGTAATCTTCCAAATCTCTGCTTCTTGAATAGTTGAAATTATAGGTATGTACTCCCATGCCCAACCTCTGAGCTTGTTTGAATACTTTATGGGGAACTATTCTTATTATAAAGACATTGGAATGAATGATGTCTTGTGAAAGATTGTTCGATCATTCATTCATCCAAGCAGTCAAAACGTTCATCTTTTTCTGTATAAAGGATCCAGCTCCTGGGTAAACATATGTTTCAAAGTATTACTGAGATCAGAGGTCACATACTACACTCAGCTCTGTCTCCCAAGTACCCCTTAGCACACAGCACCAAGGAGAATCGATGCATAGATAAACCCACTTGTTAGCACTTGAGCCGAAAGGTAAGAAAACATATTTACAAAGGAAGAATGAATATCCAAAAGTACTTGCAAAGACATCACACACAGCGCCTGCTATTCCACGAGCACTTTCTAGTTCAAAGTCACAACCAGCATCCTGTGCTATATTTTTAAAAACTCATTTCTTTACTAAAAGTCTCTTTGCAAGGGTTCTGCAACTGCCTCAGGCTCACTTGTCCCTATCCAAGTTTTGAGAAAGAAAATGTCTAAGAGACATTCTATTTCCTTCTGCTGCAGGTCTGTTGCTGCTGCTGCTGCTGGCAGGGTAAAGGGACTTCAGAGAGATGGAGTTTAGCAAGAGAATTGAATGTGCCCTGAATGGAAAGGTACATTTCTGACAATTTATTCTCACAGCACCCGAGGCTCTAGATTCAGTCTAATTCCTCCTTCCAACAACAAGGGCCAATGAGAGGAGATTGCACATCTGAGGCTACGCGGCCTCTTCCTTATACACGTTCCGAACTGCCTGCTGTTTAGCTTCACAAAGAAGAGCGTTCTTCGCCCAGCTTTACCTCAAGCAGACCTCAGAGCAGATGAAATCAGGACAGACATTACAAGAGCACTAGACTTGGAGTCAGGAAACCTGAATGTAGTCCAGAGTCTACCCAGCCAGCTCTGTGACTTGGGTAACTGGCTCACCTCTGGTCAGTCTCTCCTGGCCTGTGACACGGGGCATTGCAGAAGGTCCCTCTTGCCACTGGACCATACAGGCCGTTCATTCAGGTTGGAAGATGTGTCCATGTTGCTCTCGATAACGCTTTTTTTTTCTTTGTTCTGGTGCTAGGACTTGAACTCAGGGCCTGTGTGCTCTCCCTTAGCTTTTTTGCTCAAGGCTAGCACTATTCCACTTGAGCCACAGCTCCACTTCAAGCTTTTTTCGTGGTTAATTCGAATCTTACAGTGGCTTTGAACCATGACCCTTAAATCTCAACCTCTTCAGCAGCTAGGATAACAGGTATGAGTTACAGGTACCTGGATACATCTGGCTTCTTAAGTCTCCTGAAAAGTTGACCAGAAAAAAATACAAGCCAGTAAACAATGTGGAAGAATCATGTTACTTAACCAAAGCATTGGAAGAAGCAGAGTCCTCCAAAGCTATCGACTCATAGACGATTCTTCTCACACCAGGCCTGTCAAATGCATTTGCAAAGAGAGCTCTTTTTCAACCAATCTGAAGTTACAAGAGACCACACCATTATCTTCTTTGTAGGTCTAGGCAACACCACTTTCAACTAATTATAAAGCACTATTTCTGTGGGCTGGGAAGGTGGCTCAGTAGTAGAGTGCTTGCCTCGCATGCATGAGGCCCTGGGATTGATTCCTCAGCAAGACATAAGCAGAAAAAGCCGGAAGTGGCGCTGTGGCTCAAGTGTCAGAGCGCTAGCTTTGAGCTGAAGAGCTGAAGGACAGCGCCCAGGCCCAGAGTTCAGGCCCCATGACCAAAAAAAAAAAAAAGCACTACTTTGAAAATGTTACCAGAAGAATGTATTTCTCACTTTTTTCCTTCCCCTCTTCTCCTCTACTCACTCCTAAAGACATTTGGAAAAAAAAAAAACCAAACCTTTCTCCTTTCCTGGCCTTTTCAATGTGAAGAAACCAGACTATAGATTTGCTCCAGGCTTCATGCAAGTTCTGAGCTGGGGCACTGTTGCCACGGTAACAAGTTAAAAAAAAGGTACAGCTAGGTCTAGGACATTTAATATGTAGATGAACTGGGTCACCCACTAGTCATTTCACTAATAGGAAAAAAGGCAGATTAAATGCTCTATTCTTTACCCTCCATTTATACTGGGAGAAATTTATTTGAGGCATTTACAACAGATAGAGTGATTCTCCTTTGGCACTGTGGATTCCAAAATACCAAACTCCGGAGAGTTTGTGACAGTTAATCAGCTGAAAAGCAGCTTCTATCCAGAAAGTCTAAATGGAGAAAGGGAAGGAGGTCCTGGAGCTCTGAATCTAATTCCAGACACTTGTCTGGGCAGCTCCCTTACAGACTCACACAATGGCACAGCCCAGCCCCCCCCCCTTGCCAAGCCCCCACACAATGAGCAGCTACCATTTTCATTCTGCTCTCTCCCCCAGGCCAGCCAGTGGCATGCACAAGAAACCCACAGTTCCTGTGCTGGAAAAGCCACTTTGGCTTCCCAATGGAAGAGGGAAGCCAAGGAACCGGTGCCCCGTGCCGCCCCCATGGACAATAGCAAGGGAATTGAATGCGCTGGTGGGTCTTCCTGTGACGGGCATCCTCCAACAGCCACCATGCAGCTAAGCAATCAGGTGTGCCAATGGGTGCTCCCACACCTTCCTGCAAGGAAAGTGGAGGGGCTTCCTTCCCAAGAAGGGAGGAGCTCATCCACTCAAAACACAGCAGTGAGAAAAACAAGTAGATGCTCTGGTAGGGGACATGGGCAGAGGTGACAAAGAAACTGTGCACCAGCCATCCAATCAGAGAGCCCTGAGGGACAAAAGCAGAAGCCTAGAGCACCCGGACACCATCTTTTCTAGGGTTTGGAGAGGCACACCAGCACGCACTGCTTGGACAGCCATGCTGCTCATTTGTCTCACAACCTCAAAGAAGTGTAATTGTTAATGTCTTTCTAGTCTGGTTGCCTGTTCCTCAGACACAAGCAAGACTGAACAGACACTCTTTACCTAGAGTACAGAGGAACACGGCACAGTACTCTCCACAAAGACCATGATGTTTAGGACTGGCCCACAACTCCATCTACTGCCAAGCTTTCTTACAAGCCAGTTATTTCTTCCGATACTGGTTTCTTCAGCAGTGTTGTTGTTATTTAATAGTACTGGGGTTTGTTCTCAGAGTCTCACACTTGGACACATCCTCAGTGCTTGTTTTTTGCATTAGTTATTTTCCAGGTTAAGGTCTCACACACTTTCCTGGACAAGTCTCTGAGAGCAATTCTCCTAACTTTACCACCTGTGTGGCTGGGATTACAGGCGTGAACCACCACACTGGCCCTCAGTTTCAGTTCCTTTTCATTTTCTGTGTAGGAGGGCTTCATCTATACTCGACACGCACTTCTGTCACTGACCTACGCGCTGGCTCTCACGTTGAGTTCTTCATTGAATCCCATGCCAGGCTGCCCCGCTACCCAGCACAGGAGAGAACCACTGTCCACTCCGAAGTAGATATTCGGCATCACACTTTGTACTGTCCTTTCGTTTTCCTGTTTTGTAGAACAGAGATGTCTCCGAAAGTTAAAAAGCAATTAACTTCCGTAAAGCCTCCAGGATGAAAAAAAAATAAAATGACATTAAGTTTCCAAGACATCGCTGAGGTATTTTTTGTTTTTTGTTTTTAAGATGAGCTAACTATATTAATGTCATATGCATAGGGTGATGGACACTGAGTGATAGAAATCTATTTCCAACACGTGTCTCACTATGTAAAGAAAGGACAGTGTTAGGTGTTAATACACACACACACACACAAAACCTCACTTTTCTTTTCCTGAGCCTATCCTTTCTGAAGAAAAAGTTTTAAATTACCATTGTCAATTTTATTTTATTTTATTTTATTTCCAGTCCTGGGCTTGAACTCGGGGCCTTAGCACTGTCTCTGAGCTTGTTTTGCTCAAGGCTAGCAATCTACCACCTGAGCCACACCACCACTTCTGGCTTTTTCTGTTTATGTGGTCTGAGGAATTGAACCCAGGGCTTCATACATACTAGGCAAGCACTCTACCACTAAGCCATATTCCCAGCCCACCAATGTCAATTTTTTAAAAGAATTTTTTTCTTTTGTCTCTAGCTTTGAATACATTGAGTATAATTACTTCTCTTTTCCTAGAGGTCTTTGGATTTATTTCTACTCTCTGTTGTTAAAAAAAAAAAAAAAAGCTTCCAGTTTTCCTATCTTTTCCAATGTTTTGAAATAGAGGACAAAGATAATCAGATTAAATGCTGGAAAACGGAGCCTACGAAATCCACTTAGATATGCAAAGACATAAACTCATCCTGGGGCATATTTGTGTCCTAGAAGGGCTACACCAAAGGGAAATTTAAGCTTCATAATAACTTGGGTGTTCTTTAAAGACTTCAGATGTTTCTTCTCTAATGCGGACACCAAAATTGTGTGAATACTCATTGAGTTTACATTTAATAACATCTTATACTTGCAGAGTGCTTTCTTGGGTTGATTGGTTTTTTGTTTTGTTTTGTTTTGTTTTTTGGTATCTTCATTTGTAATGAGTTGCTTTATCCTTTTGATGAAAGGATAAAAATCTATCTAGGGATTAAATTCTAGGGATTAAAACTCCAAGACTGGTGTCTAGACACAAAGCTACTGCCACAGACGTTCTGTGGAGGAGAACTCAAAGCAGTAGAGAAAGTGATGTGTAGCTACTAGAGTAGTATTGAAAGCAGAACTACACCCAGATCCCCATGACACTTCCTCCTCGGTGCTCTCCATGGGAGACTAGCTTGGCCCTAGACTGGAGTCTACTGTAATCCACACCATGGTACAATAATATACCAGACAGTACATCACCACACTATGAAAACTGGCATGGCCAACACAGCAGATGAGGGAGAGAAAAAGCATGGTTTTGCATTAAAATATTCCTTACAGGTCATCTAATCTCAGAGAACGAAGACTGATCCCAGTCTAGAGGCCCCTGAGACCCCAAAGGTGGATGCTGGACAGCTAGCCCCTGCTCTGACTTAGAGACAAGGCCAGAAACATTCCCAAGTGTTCACTTATGGCTCTGAGAACGCTGTGACAAAGGAAAGAGACAGGGCAATCACCAAGGAATTTAATTCCCTATAAACACCAATTTGGAGTAATTGAGGAGGGGGGTGAGGGTGTCTTTCTTTCCTCCTCCGGAAGATCTCTTTACATTAGCTGGAAAATTATTTCCGTTCTCCAATTGCTAGACCCACAACTGGGAACTCACAAGCCGACCATATGCAGAGTATCAGAAACTGGCTTGAAACAGAAACACTAACAATACAATTAAGCTTTTTACAAATACTATTACCTCGTGCTAAGTAAGTGTGTTTTCTCTGACCAGAGTGTAAAATGTTGAAGCAAAATAAACAGACTTTCCATCTGGTGGTGTCCTTAGATGCACATTGGGAAATGTCTCCACAGAAGAGGAGTTTTCTCTCTGTACTCCTTTTCTTTTAAGAGTCTCTGAGATATTTCTACAGCACATCAACCTCCATGTATACAGTTGTATCTCCTTCCTAGTTTTCAATCCCAAGAAAGAAGCCTCCAATGAGCAAGTTACTATGGGCATCCCATACATGTATTTGATTTTAGTGACATCACTGTGTTGTAAAGCAAAACCAGAAAATGAAGCTGGACCATCTCCATCTCCAAAGGATCATGGGAACAAGTCAGTATCTGTCTTCATCATTCTCATCATTCAAGCAATTTACACAATGAATGTGATGCTACTAGACATAGTGACAGGTCAACCAGACCACAGCCAGGATGATGCCTGCCCAGCAAAAGAAGGCAACGAACTTGGGTTTACCAAATAGCCTACTGTGTGCTAGACACAATACCTCCTAATACTGTCACTTATCTACTTCTCCAGAAAACTCTTTGGAATGAATAGTCTCACTTCAAGTTCAAGAGATGAGTTAAGTGGCCAAGGTTGGTGCTGATCAATACCATGGATCTTAACACAGATCAATGGAACTCCAAATCTAGCATCATTGCTTCTCATTACCCACACTAGCCACCTCAGGAGATAAATGGCTCCTATTTAGCCTTCTTATCAGCACAAAGAGAGGTGAGAGTTGAGCTTGAAGAAGCAGAGACAAAGCCAACAATCTAACCCGCATCTCTCTAAACCATACAGCTCTAGGTAGGTCATCCACTCTGGCAATGCTGTTGAACCCGGTTCTGGCTCCAATCTACCATGTCCACGAACAGACTTAAAAACCCATCTCAGCACACAGTCAATAACCTAATGCCACTCCATTTGTTTTGTTCCATATGTACAAGATATAGAAACTTTCAGAGTTAATTCCCTTTCATTTGTGGATATCAAATTTAGCTTTATCTTGACAAGAAAATGAGTATGAAATTTTGAGACCTTAGACTATAGTTCCTCAAATAGAATGTTCAAATAACCGCCATCCATGTAGGACTCTGAAGGGAAGCAGGAACCCACAAACACACGATGAACTTGGAAACCCACTGATCTCAGAGTGAACAACTTCTCTACCTTTGTGTCCTGAGTCAGAGCCCAGAATTAGGATCTTTGTCCTGCCAGGCTGCTAAACCTGAAGCGTTTCCCTTCATTTCAGGTAAAGAAAAGATAGCCCATTTGTCAAAGTTCAAAGACAGGAAAACAGGAACTGCTCGGTGATTTGACATAAAAGCTGGGCAAGAGGAAAACATGTCAGAAAAGAACTCTGATCTCACATTATTTATACTTCTTAAACAATAAAAGCACTAAGTTTGCCAAAGAGCTACAGGAAAATCCTGTTAAAACACACTCTAAAGAGATTCCGGCAGCTTTCTGAATAACACATAATCAGGAAGACTGCTTAGAAAAGAATGAAAGTGGGCTAATAATATAAAAGTACAAATAATTCCCAATTTCAGATAGACTAGAATCTAAAAGGTCATTTTTAATTGATTCACTGAAACTTGGATTGTTTTATACCTATAAAAACAAGATCATGGGGGTGGGGGAGAGGTGGGGAGGTAGGGAGGGAAGGGATGGTAGAGCAAAAACAAAGGAGGAAGCAACAATGCTCGATAGGAAATGTACTCATTACCTTACTCATGTAACTGTAACCCCTCTGTACAGTATCTTTACAATAAAAAAGGGGGAAAAACAAGATGATAATTACAAATAAAATTTTATAAGGAATGCCTCAAATTGATTTTTCACAGAAACTTTTGGAAAAAAAACCAACTTTGATATGTAATTTACTTAAAATACAAAAGACATATTTTGCATGTAGAGCTAAGTTCTGAGTTTTGTTTCTTTATTGTTTTGGATTTTGACTTGTTTTTGTTTTGTTTTGGAGACAGAGTGCCACTATGTATTCTAGGCAGGCCTTGAACTCTCAAGCCTCCTGCCTCTGTCTACCAAGTGCTGAAATTACAGGCATGAATCACCATGCCCAGCCACATCATGGTAATTCCTAAATCATGGGTAATTCCTAAATGGTTTCCCAAAGTATTTAACTAAGTGTATATGCAAGTGTGGGATCCAAGCACTTTGGAGACTAAGGCAGGAACTCTTCCAGTTCCAGGCCAGACCAAGCTCTGTGGCATTGACGCAATTGAAAACAATATTAAAAAAAAAAAAGTTCAACAAGGACTAGTGGCTTACACCTATGAACCTAGCTACTCAGGAAGCTGAGATCTGAGGATCAGGGTTTGAAGCCAGCCAGAGCAGACACATCTGACACTTTATCTCTAATTAAGCAGCCAAAAGTAGAGCTGTGGCTCAAGTGGTAGAGGCCAGCCTTGAGTGGAAAAAATTCAGCAAGAGAACAAGATCCTGAATTCAAACCCCAATACAGGTACATGTGTGTGTGTGTGTGTGTGTGTGTGTGTGTGTGTGTGTGTGTGTGTGTGTGTGTGTGTGTGTGTATATATATATATATATATACACACATATATATGTATATGTATTACATGTGTGTATACACATATATATGGCAAAACAAAGTGACTGTTTGACGCTATGATTGATGACAGAAATTGAAAACTGACCTACAAGGACTTTTAGCCTGTAGCAGGTCAGATAACATCACCATCAGTGTGATAAGAAGAAACCTATGGTCAAGGAGACAGGTGAATTTGCTCCCTAGTTTTGGCAACACTAGAAGCACATACCCTGCTTCAAATTTTCCTTCGGAGAATGCCCCAGGGTTGCCTGAGCATGCGCAGTGCATACCCCATGAGGCTAACTAAGTGTCCCATCCGGAGCTCCGTTCTCCTTCCCTTACTCTTCCCATACAAATGGAACTCCCGTCCCTCTTCTTGAACTGCTCCTGTAAAGGGGATCAGGAAGGAAACCCCAGCACACAGAGCCTTGCATACAGGTCTCATGACCCACACTGTTAAACGAGGGGATTTAAATATCTTCTAATTCCACAAGGCCACTCTTATTCCACAAAGTCACGTGAACTGCAGGGGGGTGGGCAGTGTCGTGGGGAATATCTCTATCAGGTTAGAATAGGAAGTTCACAGTGTTTACAGCTAGACCTGTCTAGTCATATTCTCCATCCCCCACATTATTTCTGTCTCTCATAGTTTCTTTCCTTCTTCTACGCCGCTGCGCTCACAGATTCTCCACAAATCCCCTTTTCCCATTACAATACACAGCAGTGACATCATGATGGGTACATGTGTTAGCTGTGTGCTGTGTCTATATCACAGTCAAACCTTCAATCACTGGGGGAGGGGGGGCGGTGACAGGGGCTTGAACTCAGGGTCTCCTGCTCTGGCTTAGCTTTTTTTTTTTTTTGTCCTGGGCTGGTGTTCTATCACTGGAGCCACATCTCTACTTCTGGCTTTGTGCTACTTCACCAGAGATAAGAGTCTCTCAGATTTGTCTGCTGGCACTAGCTTTGAATCAGGATCTTCAGATCTCTATCTCCTGAGTAGCTAGGATTACAAGCTTGAGTCACCAGTGCCTGGCAGCTCTTCTAATCATTTTATCCTCTGGTTCCCTTGGATTTCACCATACAGGTAGTCTGCAACACAACACTCTCAGTCCTAGGAACAAATACTTAAACAGTGTGCTGAAAAGCTCTGGCTATAGCTATGTAACTTCTTCTAAAATCCCTACAGGACATCTATCTTGGGCCTGTGATAATGATCAGGTTTTAGGAGGTAAAGCACAGAAGCAATTTTGCTATCAAAGCAAGAATGCAGTCCAGGAATTTTGAACCTAAAACTATGTATGAATTACCTGGATCACCTCAGTACATGGAACATATCACCCCAGTGCATGGAACAGGAATAAAATCTGTGTCTGTGTCCCTGTGTCCCTGTCATCTGCTAGATCAGTCCTTGGAAATAAAGTGACCAGAGAACTGAGCTACCAGCCAGGAATCAGACACCACCCTTCTGGCTTGCACACCTGTAGAGTCAAGGGACAACCACTTGCAAGTAGTTTAAAACTGCTTCCGTCAAGTGATGTTAAAGCTCCTGGACCATCCACAACAACCTCGCTTGGTGGGCTGATACTGAAGCAGACTGCGACACGCTGCCTGCTGCACTCTGTGGCACCCTCTTCTCACCCTCTGCTACTTACTCTGCAGCTGGAAAGCAGCGCCAGCCATCAGAGCACAGGGCAGCCACAAAAGCCCTCTAAATCACTTCCGAGTTGTGCAGACGCCACATCGGCCCAATCCCAACAGGCACTTGAGACACGATTACTTTCTTGAGTTTCTGGATTGAATTTGGTCATTTCCAGCTACCACGGTGATTAGCCTACCACTTCCTGTCCCCCTGTCAGATGCTCACTCTGACTTTTGGTTGTGAGCCAGAATGGGGGAAACGACAAGGGGTGGGGCATTAGCCATTTCAATCACCTGGTGACAGTGATGCAGACGTCTCTTACTGCCCAGGGAAAGCCATGACCCTCACCTGGGAAATAAAGCCAAATTCAACGCCTAGATTAACTCTCTCCAATCCTATCACCCAGACAACCACAAAAGGTTATTGTAGTCAGATCCTGGGCTTGAGAGAGCAGTGAGTTCAGGAGAACAAACACTTGCTAATCCTAAACAGATTCTAACACTCAACGGAACAACAGAGCTCTCACTTCCGTCCCCCTAGGTTCTGAAGAGCTCAGGGGATCAGCACTGGGTTGCAGCAAAGCCCACTGGGAAAAGGCACAGAGTGAGTACTGACTGAGTACTATTGGCTGACCACTGCACATGCTCTCATGCTCCAACTTTTTTGTTTGGTCACTCATGGGGCTTGAACTCAGGGGCTGGGCACTGTCTCTGAGCTCTTCTGCTCATGACTAGTGCTCTACCACTTTGAGCCCCAGCATCCCTTCTGGTTCTCTGGTGGTTAACTGGAGATAAGAGTTTCAGAGACTTTCCTGCCTGGGCTGGCTTCAAACCGTGATCTCAGATCTCAGCCTCCTGAGTAGCTTGGATTACAGGTGGGAGCCACCAGGGCTCAACTTTTCATACAAACGAGTAACAATGAGCCCACTTAGAGAAACAGAGCTTCCCCAGTGTCAAACCCAAGTGATGAGAAGTAAAAATGAGAAATAGTTACCGAGCACATGCTTGGGCCGTTCTTGGGCTGTCTATGACTTATCTTTTCATCTCTAACACAACCTTAAAAAGGGGATCTCAAAAATTTTAAGAAGTCTGCTCATGGACACCCAGCTAAGATCCCTCACCTCTTAGCTTTCCCTCCTGCAATGCCCAACCAGACACTTTCAACTCAATCCTTCAGTCAGGATTCCACAAGTGAATTCACATCAAACATAAGAGAAATTGCTTAAATATTTCCATTAAAGAAAGTTCATGAAGAAGTAGCAATCAATGACAGTGGGTTATTGTTTGTTCTATTTCCTCTCCCTCCCCCTTCCCTTCCCTACAACTAAGAGCTGCTTGTCTACTGACATTGTCATAAACTCCTAGTTTGAATGCGTCAAGCAAGTATTTTAATGTAACCTTGAAGTAAAACTGAATAACCAACATGGTGAGGGGAAGGGAATACCAGCTAACAACCAACAATACAGCTGCAATTCAATTATGGGGGTGCTAATGAACTCCCTGAAGAGAATGCTTCAGCTCCTCCAAAAGCTGGCTCAAGACTGCGCCATCCACACCAACCACTGACATGAAACAGGGCAGGTAAGAGCAGCCTGCAGCTCACACTGGTAATCCTAGCCAATCATCAGGCTGAGATCTGAGGACCATGGTTCAAAGCCAGCCTAAGAAGGAAAGTCATTGAGATTCGTATCTCCAATTAGTCTCCAAAAGGCCAGAAGTGGAATTGTGGCTCAAGTGGTAGGCTTGAGCAAAAAAATCTAAGGGGCAGTGTCCTTGAGTTCAAGCTCCAGTATCAGTGCGCGTGCACACACGCACACACGTACGCACACACACACACACACACACACACACACACACACACACACACACAGCACCTAGCCCCTACTTATTGTCCTGGCTTGGAAGAGCCTCCAAAGAATAATCTCATAGCTATGTATTCTAATTCCTGGCAGTTCACACAGCCCAGCCTGCAGAAAGACAGGAAGAAGCCACATGTGGAGTTTCCCCAATCTAGTGAGTGTCCACACAGCCCCTCCCATCACAACCCACCCTTCAGTGAGAGTGGAAAGCAGCCGGAGGAGAAGTACCCGGATCTGTGATAAAGGAGCCAAGCGTGGAGACAGGAAGTAAAATCTTAGATGTTAACCCCAGGACAGTGTTTCGCCTAATGACTCACTCTGCTTTTTTCTGTATGGAATGGCATCCCTGGGCTTTGAACTTGGGCTTTATCCTTGCTAGGCAGATCCGCTTTGATTTGAGCCACATCTCCAACCCTTTCTGTTTCCTCTAGTTTTTCTCTTTTTTTCTTTTTTTCAGGTAAGGTTTCATGTTTTGGATCTCAATCCTCCATCTCTGACTTCCAAGTAGCTGGAATTATAGGTATGAGCCACTAGGCTCAGCCCATAATTTACTTTCTCTGAGAGAGAATTTTAATACGCATCATGTCTCTCTTTATACCATATGTATAAATGTAATGCTTAGTTGAAACATCTTCATTAGGCTAACATAGCTTGGAATAATTATCGTTCCTTTCCTTTTATCATTTGTTTGGATTTAATTAGTCCTACTGTCTATAAATATATTTTGATTCCAATCTTGCTTTAAAACTTTTTGCCTATAATGAGAGAGAAAGAGAAAAAAAAAGAAGCTTCTCTGTCATGCCTTAGGTGGAATTTATGTATAGCGTACGCAGTCATAAAGTAGCACTTTTTTCTCTCTTGAGGATTTCACGAAAAATCATTTTAACTTTGGAAGCCTGTTCATTACAGCATAATGTGCGAGACAAGCTGCCGGAGTGTGAATGAACAACCTGTTTGGCTTCGCAGGCTTCTCGCTGACACCGTGCGCCATCTCCCTTCCTATCGCTGACAAAGATTCCTGTGACAGGAACCTTTGCTTCTTCCTCTAGTCACGTGGATCCCCTGGAGAACATCAATTTCTTTTTTTAAAGCCCTGGATGGAACTTCTTCCCTAGAACACAACATGCAGACTCACACAGTGGGCGCCATCTGCTTTCACAGATCCCCAGCTCCATTGAGACTCCTTTTTATTATTTTTTTTTGGATGAAAATGGCAAGTAAAAAAATCTCATCCTGCAGCCATGTCGGCCACATAGCTCTTCTGTGTCCCCCACGCCCACCTCTGGAGTATCGGTCCCTTCCTCTGTCTCAGTGACACCACCAGCAGGCCTTGTTTCTGGGATTTCCATGCTCCTTACACTGGCAAGAGACAAATGAGGCCTAGGTCTCTTGCCCTGGACCAGGGCTCCAGGCGTTTTCTTCTATGGTAGGAGCAATGGGTTCTCTCCAAGGTAGGGAATAAAAACACTTGAACATTCTTATAGCCGAAACACATCATGTAATGGCAAGATCTTTTTAGCCACAAACAAAGTCACACCCTGTTTCTCTCCTCAACCTTACTCTCTGGCTTGAATTGCTTTGGACTTTTTCCATTATGTTTTTAACTTTTTTTTTTTTTGAGACATGCTCTCATTACGCAGCTCAGGCTGCCCTCAAACTCAAGATTACCCTGCCTCAGTTTCCTAACCAAGAGTTGGTATTACAGGAGTGCCTTACCACAGCCAGCACAAAATCTGAATACTCACATGATCTTTTTTCTCTTTTTTCCAATCTCTTTCTAAATTGTTTTCCTTGCTTCCCCAGAACAAAAAAACAAAGCAATTATCAGTAAATGGTATTTACTTGTATATTGAATAAGCAAACAAGTAAATGCTTTATCTTACTACAAACCAAAGCTTCTATCATGCCCTTGTATAAGAATTACATTTGGAGGGTTTTTTTTGTTTTGTTTTTTTGCCAGTCCTGGGGCTTGAACTCAGGGCCTAGTCACTGTTCTTGAGCATTTTTGCTCAAGACTAGCACTTGAGCTACAGCTCTAATTCTTGCTGGCTTTTTGGTAGTTAATTAGAGATAATAGTCTCATGGACTTTGCTGCCTGGGTTGGGTTCGAACTGTGATCCTCAGATCTCAATATCCTGAATAGGTAGGATTATAGGCATGAGCCACTGGTACAGCTTATATTCAGAATGTCTTATGGAACAAATCAACATTAGGGTCCAAGATTGCAGTGGTTTAGAGGGTAGTAGCAGGAATGGTAAAAATTAGTCACATCTAACACTAGACCAACATTTCAAACCCAGATGTCACATTCAGCTCAACTAAAAACAGAAATTTTAAAAAATATAACTGCCCAAGCAGCTGGGAACTAGAGATATAGAGTGTGTTAGGGAAATTCTCCCACGTTACTTCATTCAAATCAGAGCAGAAGATGCCATAGCTAAGGAGGTGGGACAGGAGACAGGCCCAGTGCAGAGACAGAGGTGATGACTGAGTCATCTGGATGGAAGGAATGTCAGATGAGGTCCCTGCCCGTCCCTCTCTCCGAGTCCTCACAGGTAGAAATGATCACTCAGGTCAGGTGTTTTCAGGAACCCGCGCTGTGTATCAGTGGTGGTGGCAGGCAGCTCTGTATCCCAAAGGACCTTCTCCATCAGCTTGGGACATAGTGCAGAGTTTCTCTAAAAACCTGTCTTTCCCCCTGGAGTGTTAAAGGACATTTCTAGAAGCTTGCTCACCATGATCACCACCAATTCTCAGTTCAGGGGACTCTAATGCCTCCAGAATCCCCTTCCCAAGATGACAGGGCAGAATTTGCCCCTTGCCCCAAAACACAGTCCTGGTAGAAGTCAGGAATCTAGAGCTGAGTTTGGGGGAAATGGGTGTGAACCCAGCCCGAGGAGAAGAACACCCAGAGAGGCAGTGGCTATGTGACAGATTTTGCTGGCCTCCTGGCCCCTAGCCTTCCCTCACTGAACCCAAAAAGGCTAAGAGAATTTCCAGTTATTAATTATTGCTCTGTGTTCTATCTCCAGCCTGGGGATGGGGGTGGGGAGGTGGAGATTTGATGACAGGTAACGAATTTCCATCTTTGCTGGAAGTTCAAACTAAGCCATAAAAGTAGGCTGTTTGTCTTGAGCAGGGCCGGCTGTGGGCATAGTGCAGTCACCATCAATCACTGGTCCACACAGTGCTCAGCATGTGTTTGTTAAATGAATGAACTATACCTGAGAAACACTTTCAATTCCACATAGAAAGCAGTCAAATCATTTTCAAGCGATAGCAGATGTATGGGAAACTGTTTAGTGGTAGCTCTTCAGTGGTGACCATACCACCATCCTCATGGAGAAGGAACAGGACTTTCTGTGGTAGATGGCCTCTCTGCTTTTCAGTCCACTCAGCTGCTGAGGGTGGTAGCTACTTTTGAGGCCGAGGCAAGAAGATCAGATAAACCCAGAAGTTCAAGGCCAGCCTAGACAATGCAGTGAAGCCTGGTTTTAACCTGAATCAATATTTAAAACTTCCCTAGGCAGAGCCAGGCATGTGACCCTCCCAGGCAGGGACCATATTTCTCAAGATCCCTGGATGCCAGCTTTCCTCTAATAGCTATGATACCATGTGACTTCATATGATACGTCTCACTGCAAGGCAATCATCTTAAAGAAACAGCTGCTTGCTGGCTAAGACCCAGTGAGAAATGGCAGCCAGTTAGACATCCCCATGTGGAAAAAGGCTGCCTCGATTACTTTCCTCTGGAAAGACCTCTGCTCCGAGGTCTCTCATGCTCAGGAAGATTCTTGTCACAGTGGGCTAAACCACACTCTAACGAATTCCTGAAGGAAACAGAGAATCTGCATCCAGTCCAGCCTGTCCCAGTTTGTCTGGACATGCCAGAAAGTCTCCTTTTCTGCAGCTTCTTCCTTTAAAAGCTGGAAATAAAAGTCCCTGCTGGATCTTATTTGACCAAGAGTCAAACAAAATGTGAAAGTACAAACCTTCTGAAGCTATGGGCAGTCTCTAAGCATGGATGGCTGTAACAACACCCGATATGCCATGCTAGTGGGAAGTACGGCTCCCCAAGGAAACCAGACTCACCTGCCAAGCCAGAACACTCCTTTTTTTTTTTGACAAAAAAGCTGAAGTATGAGTCAGTCTAGTAACAAAAACACTGAAAAAGCCGGGCACTGGTGGTTTACTCCTGTAATCCTAAATACTCAGGAGGCTGTGATCTGAGGATTGTGGTTTGAAGCCAGCCCAGGCAGGAAAGTCCGTAAGACTCTTATTTCCAGTTAACCACCAAAAAACCTGAAGTGACATTGTGGCTCAAGTGGTAGTGCACTCACCTTGAGCTGAAGAGCTCAGGGACAGCGCTTAGGCCTAGAGTTCAAGCCCCAGGACTGGCAAAAATAAAGAAGGAAAGAAGGAAGAAGGAAGGAAGGAAGGAAGGAAGGAAGGAAGGAAGGAAGGAAGGAAGGAAGGAAGGAAGGAAGGAAGGAAGGAAGGAAGGAAGGAAGGAAGGACAGATGGGAGGGAGGGAGGGAGGGAGGGAGGACACTGAAAAATGTCAGGTATTTATAAATACGATTTAACTGCACTGATTACAAAAATATGTCCATTAAAACTAGCAACAAAATAGGGAGCTGGTAGATCACAGACATTTGAGAATCCACCCTGGGCAGACAAATCTAAGAGACGCTTATCTCCAATTAACCAGCAAAAATAAACTAGAAGTAGAGTTATGGCTCAAGTGGTAGTGTCAATCAAAAGTGAAAAAGCTAAGCAAGAGCATGATGCTCTGAATTCAAGCCCTAGTACTGAATTCAAGCCCTAGGAGGGAGGGAGAGAAGGAGGGTGGGAAGGAAGGAGGAAAGGAAGGAAGGAAGTCAGCCAGCAAGAAATGGTAATGATACTTATAAATCCCAGCACTCAGGAAACTGAGACAGGAGGATATCAAGTATGAAGCCAGCTTGGACTCCATAGTGAGACTCTGTTTCAAACACAAGCAAACAAACAAAAAAAAACAAAAAAACAACTA
Source organism: Dipodomys merriami (assembly GCF_024711535.1). Classification (NCBI taxonomy): domain Eukaryota; kingdom Metazoa; phylum Chordata; class Mammalia; order Rodentia; family Heteromyidae; genus Dipodomys; species Dipodomys merriami. The sequence goes on from NW_027202826.1 coordinate 17,935,580, forward strand.
GTAAGACAAAAAAGAAAAAAGTGGGGTGACATCATGGGATATCAAGAGGGTGAACTATGGCTCCAAGTCCTGTCTTACCAGATAAGAACAGGGCCATTCTAGGTACAGGGTCCAGAGCTCGTTGAGTGAGCTGCCAGTCAGGACAATCACCAGCCATAATGGCAACTCCAGAGGGTCTAGAAGAGATTAGAAAGATGCTGGCTGGACTTGGCTTAAGTGACTTTAGTGAGAAATGGAAGGCACTCCTCCCTCTGGGCTGGCCCAGCTTCATACCCTGGCCTGTGCCTGGGAGGAGAAGACGTGGCCTGCATTTCAGTGCACTCTGCCCATCTTTGCCCTTGGCCAACAGTGCTAGGGGCAGAGAACCACCTCATGGGTGCACACGGGGACCCTGTCCAAGACTGGAAATGCACGGGGCATCCATTATCAATAATAGTAATGCAGCTGGACCTACGCCTGGGAACCCTGATTCTAGAAGAGAAACCACCAAAATCCCTTCACTACAAACAGATACGTTTCATTCTGAAGAATTAACTCAGCCAATGTTCTTTCTCCTATCCCAGCGGGAAGAAGAGGAAGTCAACTCCTAAGCTTTACAAAGACAGCTGGAGCTGAAGGCTTCCAGCCCAGACCTCCAAGCAGGTGACAGCACTGGAATGAAAAGGCTACAAGAGAATGACCAAACAGCGAGGGATTTGCCAGAACAATGGTGCCGCGTTCAATTAAATTCTTTTGCTTAAATTTATCTTCCAGTTCTTGTCATGCTTTCAGGGGAAATCCATTTACAACACCCCAAACAAAGCCAACCGTCACCCTGGAAGGTAAGGAGAAGACCTACACCGCAACAGGGCTGTAACTGGAAGGCCATTCTTCCTTTCACAGGACAGTGAGGCAAGTCCTCCTGTAACCACAGGACTAAATAAAGGAGCACCAAAGAGAACAGCTGAGAATGACTGCAGGCCACACCCCCTTCCTCCCACAAGCCCAGCCCAGCTCCTTAAGTCCATCTCTTAAGTCCCCTCTGCAGGAAGTACCGGACATGCTCTTGTTGGCTCCTTCCTCCATTCCCAACACCTCCTCATCCCTCACTTCTGGGCTGCAGTAACACCTGAAGTACCTCCCTTCTACCTCAACAGGTCTTCTTGTTACAAGGAATCAAGGTTTATTTTCATTTTCTTCATCACTGTTGAGCAGCGTATGTATTTTCAGAAGGAAGAAAGGAGGGTAGACTAGACCAAGCATTAGAATCTGAAGTGGAGGCCCAGCCCCTGGGGATAAAGTCACAACCCCAGCTGGAGTATGTCCAAAATCTGTTTGGTTTTGTTTCTTCCGTTTCAAAGGTGATTTAGAGGCACAATGCCCTTTCAAGAGGAGTTACTAACTTGACATTTTCCTGGCAAAATAATGAACTGAAATACCAAGTAAGTCACTCCATATGAGAAAATGGAAGAAAACTTTACAATCATGCTACAATTTCTGATAAGTTGCAACTCTCCATAAAGCAGCAGACTTACAAATGGTACCTGTGCGGCACCCTCCTGACGGTATTTCCAGCTAGGTTTACCGTACCATAAATGATGGTAATAAAACCTAGCCAGGATATTATCATTTCAACAAGCACACAGAAAAGGTAGTCCGTGGATGCACAAGAATTCCACTTTAGAAGCTGCAGACATTTTCTCCATAATCCCAGGCTCTCCAATCATGCAAATGTGTCCTTTGCCAGGCTCGAAGGTCCAAAATCCCTTCCTTCATAATATATACACAGTCCCTGGCTGCTTGCTTCCTTGCCTGTTAAAATGACAGTCTCCCCCCATAAAACTGCCTAATCCCTATTGTAGATATCAAAGCTTTGGCCAAACAACACCAAAAAAGACAAATGGTGATGAAATAATCCAGTCTTGCCTAAGGTATGTCTTGATGGTAATTACAGCACAAATGATTACAGGTTGATAAAGAGAAATTGCACAAAGGGAAGGTCTAAGAAGGCTGAATTCAAAATGCATGATCCTTGTTACTACCAAATACCATTTCAAATCCACCTGCCAGCATCCATCTTAGGCTGTATTTTCAACACTGCTTTCCTATTTTAACCCTTCCTGAACAATTATCACTTGCAGCTCTCGTCTGGCTGACTATCCAGCCCCGCACATCTTTTTATCCTCTCTATATTTCTGAAGCTGGTTTTCTCATAAAATGGTTCACCCTGAAAATTTTCCAGAACCACTACCAAATGCAGTAGCAATTACTTCATTTTAAAGAAAGTTGTATAGCCCTGGCTTGACATCTCTAAACAGAAATGGGTTTTACAGGCTTTCTCATTTTTTAAAAGTCATTTAGTGTCATTCCACTGTCGTTTCTAAGTACTGATGCAGAAAACGAGTTGAGCTGCCTGAAACCTTAGGAACTTCCAGGACTGAGTGAGAATTCTGCTTCAGGTCTCATTCCTCAGTACTATTACTTGGCCCCCCAGGCTCCTCATCTTCAATCATAGCCTTTCCCAAGGGAAGAGGCTGGTCCAGCCAGAATGGAAGGTTTCTACCACTGGGATGTTCCCAATCTCAACTGATTGGACCAGACGTGACTGAGGACAGCCAATGCAAAGCCAGTCTGGCAGAGCCTCCCAGAGGTCACAAGAGACCTGAGCCATTCTCACCTGCTGAGGCTCCCATTGAGGTTAAAAATAAAGAAATGACAAAACGTTTTAATGCCTACATTGAACAAATTAACATTTCTTAACACCCAAACACTTATGACTAATTACGCTCTTCATAAGACAGTTACAAGATTTATAAAACATATTAACTCATAGTGTACTACAGGCAGAATGATTGTTAATGAGAAGCAAATTTAAATGTGGATGATGAATGCCATCTTCTTTCACTCCTGCCAGCCTGTTTCTGAAACTGAAAGTGTAAGTTCAGGTGGAGACAAGGCAGAAGCAATCAATTGGAGGCCCTTTGTGAGCACAAGTCCTAGGATAAGCAACTTTGCAATCAGCCACCACCACCACCACCCTCTCTGACCACACACACACACACACACACACACACACACACACACACACACTATGCCTTACTGCCTAACAGTATAAGACAACATCTAATTAAAGTTCTCCTTACACAGCAATGATGATAATTAGCTGTATCCATCAGTCATCCTAATAGAAATGTCAAGGAAATAGCCGTCATAAACCCCTGCTAGTGGCACCCTCAATGTATCTTAGATCTAAACCCACCTGCCTGCAAAGTGTCTGTGAGCCCACACTGCGTATTGTTAGATCAGCTACAGAGCCCTACCTTGGAGGGTGCCATACCATAACAACCTCTGCTACAGAAGCCCAATGTGACTTCGCTGAGAATCCCTGAGAGGCTGCCCTTGTGAAATTTACACAGGCATGAAAACTGAAGGGACAAAAGAAAAACAGATAAGCACAGGGGACTGGTCCAGCACCCACCACAGTTGCCAAAATCCATGGAGGATCCTGTCCTTCATAGAAAATGGCACCATATTTGCATATAGCCTGTGTGCACCCTCCTTAGTCTTAAGTCACCTCCAGGTGACTTATAATCTTTAACACAACATAAATCCTCCTTTAATTGTCCGTATACTGTGCAGCTCAGGGGACAAAGGTGAGAAAGGTCAGGCTCAGCACAGACCTGCAATGCTATCTGAACTCAGCCCACCCAGCCTTCCATCCTCTCATTCCACAGAGCCCCCATCACTCCCATACTGTACCCCTGCTTTGCTCTACACATTCAAACCTCAGACAGAAGGAATTGTGGAGGACGAGGCAAGAAGTGACCCCTTACACAGAAACCTTCCAGAGCCTGAGCCCCGCTCTTAGGGAAGCTGTCCATACTAAAGAGAAAATTCCAGGATCCTGAGATGTGCTCTGTCCTAACTTTCTCACTTCAACATGTGGCTGACATGGCATCATAGCCCCTATTAGGTCTGCAGAGAGTTCATATGAGAGAGATCTTTACCATTGGTTACTTTGCTAAGTGTTGTTAAATCAACACACACACACACACACACACACACACACACACACACACACACACACACACACACACACACACACACAAATAACTCATTCTGAGGCAGTGCCAAGATGAACAGAGCACACCCTCCTCCCTCCGGGAGTTCATGCTGCAGCCTCCATGAAACATTTGGGGGCTTAATCTCCTCCCAGAATAATGGGTTGACCAGATGGCCGCTGCTCCCCTGTGAAAGTACATCTCTATAATTCTATGCCATGCTTCTGGGTTTTATCTTTCCAGGACAATTGTCTGTCCCAACAACAAAAGGGACAAGACCATTTACATAATGCCAAGACAGAAAATGTAGGCCCTTCTCTCAACAAAATAATGATGTAGCCTCTAATTTGCAAACTTCTGATTGCTAGACGTACAGAGATGACACCTAAATCCTTGGGGGGAGGGGGAGAAGAAAGAAAAAAGAAAAGGTAGCATGTCTAACTTTGTGAAGAAGTAACATTTGTGAAACAAACACTTCAAAAAATAATGCTGAAATACACAGATACCTAAAAATTTAATCAGAGTTGAGTATTAGACATCATCTAGTCTAGACTGGGTCTTCACTTCATAGATAAAGAAGGCCAAGATCTGGGTGCTGGTGGCTCATGTCTGTAATCCTAGCTACTCAGGAGGCTGAGATCTAAGGGCTGTGGTTCAAAGTCAGCCTGGGCAGGAAAGTCCATGAGACTCTTATCTCCAATTACCCACCAAAAGGTTGGAAGTGGAACTATGTTCCAAGTGTTGAAGTGTTAAAGTTGACCAAAGAAAGCTAAGCCCCAGAAGTCATACAAAAAAAGAAAGGAAAAAAGAAAAGAAAGAAAAGAAAGAGGGGGAGGGAGGAAGGAAGAAAGGAAGGGAGGGACCGAGGGAGAAAGGAAGGAAGGAAGGAAGGAAGGAAGGAAGGAAGGAAGGAAGGAAGGAAGGAAGGAAGAAAGGAAGGAAGGAAGAAGGAAGGAAGGAAGGAAGGAAGGGAGGGAGGGAGGGAGGAAGGGAAGGAGGAAGGGAGGGAGGGAGGGAGGGAAAGAAAAGAGAGAAAGAGGGAGGGAGGGAGGGAAGGAGAGAGAGGAGGCAGGTAGGGAGGTAGGCAGGCAAGCAGGCAGGCACAGAAAGATAAGTAATTTGCCCAAAAAATATACACCTAATGAAGATAAATACTAGAATGCAGCCAAGAATGATTTAAATATTCCAAAAAGGTATCTGAGGATGTTAGCAATGTCTGAGCTACATCCTATTCTCTGGAAGCTAGTGTGTGCCTAAGAGGCCAGCCAAGCCTCCCACAAAGCATCTCGACTGCTCTCCCCAAGCTGGAAGTCCACACTGCCCAGCAGCACATGCATGCAACTTTGGCCTTCCTGTTCCCACATAGCCATCCATGCCAGAGACAGGGCAAGTCCTGCTCAGTAGCCGACACCCTTCTAAAACATGCCAACAGCTCCAATGTGGCTGTGGTCTCAGATTCCAGGCCTAGTTTCCCACGTCATTGTTGTTATTGTACCACAGTCACCTCATCAAACCCCAGGCAGTCAATGCTAATGGTGCCAGCCCACCAGCAGAGCAGTGGAAGCTGCCCTCAAGACACAGCCTTCAGACCTCACTTCCTGTGCTGGCAAGCAAGCCTGTATCCACGCCAGTTCAGGGTCTGGCCCATAGTTTTCAAAGCTCATTGCTGGCCAGGCCCCAGAACTCTAAGAAACCATCTGTTACCAAGCCCTGCCTCCTCCTACTCCACTTCACCACAGGCGACAGCATCTGCCACCACCCTAGGTCTTCAGCACTGCAGATAGGGGACTGTAATCCATGACCTTGACAAGAACCAGGCTCATGCTGACCCTGTCCAGAAACAACCAGTTTTCAATGAAACACCCCAACATGAACAATCCTACGCCATCTTTGTGAAAGCAGGAAACTAGCACACATGTGAGCAAAAGGTCGAAAAAGTATGTTCAATTTCCAAAGCCCCAGAATCTTGAAGCATTTCTTCCCTTCAGTTATCATTTCATTATTCTGTCCTAGATGCTTTCAGAAGCAAAAGTCACAAATATTACACAAAGACAAGACAGAGGTGAACACACTCTGATATTTCACATCTAAAGCAGCATAAGCTTACTTTCCAAAGAGAAGTAAAACCGGAATTAGATGGAAGGAACATTCTTTAAAAGCCATTCAAGTATTGCTATATATAAATTCCAAGTAGACCCCAAGCAATTACAGCCATAGAACTGTCTAATAACTAATATTGATTAGCGAGCATTCACGTGGTAGACTACCCTAGAATCTATACATGCTTGCTCTCGCTAAATTCTTTTTTATTCCTCCCCTCCCCCTTCTTTGAGCAAGGGAGACATTTGGAGAGTGACTAACTTGCCTAAGGTAATATCAATAAAAGGTGACTGGGTCGGGGTTCAAACCCAGGTCAGACGAGTCTAAAGCTGTGTTCCAGTATTACACCATACTGCCTAGAGGTCTTTCCCATGTAGATGGGAAAGCTAAAATTTCATTTTAATTTATTGTGCAGCATTCCCTTGAATTTTAAAATGACTGCCTTGAAACTTTACAAGCGAAGAAGAGAAAGCTGCACTCATCCACCTGGTCGGGCGCACAGCTGTGAAACAGCTGGGCAGAAGCCAGGGGCCCACATGAATCATGTGCCTGGCAAGGTGAGATGGGCCTCTGTCTCTCAAAGAAATGCAGAGCGAGGAGATGGGAGGGAGGATCGCATTTTAAATTCCACAGGGAGCGTTAAATACACCTAACAGCTCCATCAAGTTCCCAAAAAATAAAGACTGTACCCCATCCTCCACACATGCCCCTGTGAGTGTTCACCTATGGGTGTTCATCTACTTAAGCCTTGCATTTCTAATTCTGTGGGCTCTACACTGAGGAATCCATTTGGCCTCGTTGCTGGGTTGTTGGCTCTGGGTCTCACGTGCATGTCAACAGTCACCAGGGCAGGTTCACGGCCATTCTGGCACCATGAGGCAGAAACTAGAAAGCCAGCAGCCATGTGGGCACAATTACTGTCAGTCACACTTGGATCTGCTCTCCACACCGGAGATGTCTTTGGTACAAGTTAATAGCTTACCTCACTCAGTTGTTTTTTTTTTTCTAATCCTTCACAGTCAACTTGCATCATCTTACCCAGCTTCTTGCCTAACTAGGAAGACAGAAATCAATCAAATTGTGACTCAGAGGAGTGGTGTACAAAAGACGACAGTGAAGCAACACTGAAGGATGAAGTTCTGCCCATACAGGCTGATCCGAAAGGAAAAGACCATGAGCGGCTACCACGGACTTAGAAACAACAGACCTTTATGTCACCCCTGGGATGTGGTATGGGCTGGCTCCCTGCTTCACACCTGGGGCCTTTCTCGGCATCCTCACAGGATGGAAGGAGCCACAAGCTCCCCTGGGTCCGCTTTCCTAGACGCAGCCAGCCCATCTCCCCAGGGTTTCCTGCCCACGAAGGCCCCAACTCATAATACTAGAATATGAAGTTTAAGCCAGATGCCACTTGCTCATGCCTATAATCCGAGCACCTCAGGAGGCTGAGAGCTGAGGATCAAAGTTCAAAGCCACGTCAAACAGGAGAGTAGGTGGGACTCTTATTTCCAATGAAGCAGCAAAAAGCCCAAAGTGGGGCTGTGGCTCAATACATAGCTGCTATCCTTGAGCAAAGCAAATGGGGCGAAAGGGCTGGGAAGGTGGCTCAGTGGTAGAGCGCTTGCCTTGCAAATGGGGCGAAAGCACTGGACTCTGAAAGAGTGACAGGAATGAATGAGCTTTCACGTAAGAGGGTGACTTGGGCTTGGGAACAATGCACTCGTTGTGCTTTTTGAAACATTCAGATGGGTACTCTGGGTGGAGTGAGTACAGATTTTAGCAAAGAGCGTGGTGGGCTGTAGAGTTAAAACTTGAGTCTCAAGCAACAATGGAGAGATGGAGGGTAAGCAAATGTGATCATGTTATTCGGCATACACTATGTTGAAAAATGTGCTATGCAATTTGTGGGCAAAGACAGGATGAGAAAAGAAGGAGAAAGCGAAGGGTAACATCATCCACAAAAGAAATGTATGAAAAGGTAACCCCTCTGTCCAACACCTTAATCATAACAATAAAAGTCTACTTTAAAAATATTTCTCAACAGCACTGACCACCTGAAAAAGTCCTCCAAAAATGATAGAAAGTAGAGAAAAGGAGGGGCTTAGTTTGAACTTTTAAAAGCTTCAGAAATGAAGGGCTGGGTAAAAGGAAATGAGTCTATAAAAAAAATGAGCATGATAAGTAGAATTTAATCAAATTATAAGACCAGAGGATTAAGAAAGGAGGACACTGGCAGATAAGAGGTTCACCAAACGCTAATAAGAAACAGGAAAAGGTCCTAAAGTCTGACACTGGGACAAAAAAAGATAAGTACTTACTTACTTTTCCTTACTTTCTTACTTCTGGAAGGGAGGACTGGGCAGTAATGGAGAGAGAAGGTTTTAGTTTTCTCCGTTGGGTAAGAGGTTAAACCACTTAACCTATTATCACTGCCTGTGAATAAATGCTTTTCAGTCTAGATGTCAAATTTGCCCTCTTTTAGGGGAACTGCAGGGGGAAAAAAATTGAGTTATGTTCTGTTGTTCCTTGAAAGCATCTGAACACTGGACAAGACAGTTGGACACCAACCACTTCAAAGCATCACCAAGACATCCACAGCGATTAAAGCAGGAGAACATTATCATTCCTCTACACACTCTCCCTGCAGGTATTTAATTACAGAGTCAACTCCCAAAATGAGAATCCTAAGAATAAATCTATAACAATATCCTCTGTCCTTTTGAAGAAAAAAAAACAACACAGTTTTTCCCCCCCATCAAAAGCCACAGCTCCAGAGATTATAAAAATTCTCCTAACAAAAGTAGCAATTAAGAGGGTAAACTAATCCTTTCAGGACTACAAAGCAAGGAACTGAAATAATAACTTTGTACTATTGTAAACAAAGGACCGTGGGGATTAAGGTGGGATTCAGGAAGCCAGTCCTCTTCTCTTTCCCGGGTGGAATCAGACTCATCTCCCAACACTCAGGCAAAACACCCAAGCACAAAGTAGCATTACACTAAACCGCTTTATTTGAACACAACACAAACACACACTCGGAACGAGCCTCTATAAGATTTAATTTTGCCAAGTGACAGAAAAAGTTCAGACAAAGTTGAGCAATTGATATACTTAAGGTTAAGTCTGTGTGAGGCAAATTCCACCTGATTATCTTTTGCTGCCTATGAAAAATTATGAAATTGGTTCCAGTTATACTATCAAATAATAGTCATACTAAAAACAGTAATGAACCAGGCAGGGTTGATGCTGGCAGTAATCCCAGCAATTAGGTAGATGAAACAGTTTCAAACTGGCCTAGGCTACATAGCAAAGCCCTATCTCAAAATCAGCAGCAATAATTTTTTTAAAGCAAACAAAGTAATGAAGTCACTGGATTAGCTATAATTAGCCATATTTGACATTTAACACACAATGTAGCTATGGTCTTCAAATCCTTACAACTCAATAATAGCTACTATTATCACTGTTTTACAGATAAAAGTAATGGATGTAGGAATGGATGTAAATCTTGTCTCTAGTGGCACAGATTAAGAGGCGAACTTAAAAACAATGATTTAAAAAATCCCTACAATATTAGGAATGTCTCTTCCTCACTAGATCTTCATAGCTCACAATTTTTAAGTTACAGCTGGGCACAGATTTAAGTTTAACATAAAAATGGCAACATGTCGAAATGAAAGATGCTAAAGTTCCCCCTATCTTATTAGTTACTTATTAAGTCACATTGTGTTACTGAGAGCTCTACGAGAATTTATTGGATTTAATTCCCTTTTCTTAAAACAAATAAAAATTTCCATATGGAGAGTGCTCTTCACATAAAGCAACAGTGAATGTTTTATAAAACAGTTCCTACACAAACTAAGAAAAGCTCTTTTTCATTTTTCTCATCTAAGTCCCTGCTTCAGAGGCCAGTTTGATGATGGTACTTGGAGAAACTATAGGAATAGTCACTAATGCTAATTAGCACTTAATGGAGTAGAGCCACACATTCACTTGAGTCATTAATTTTCACCAAATGTTCCAGAAGCAAGTAGGAGCAATCCTTTTTGACCAAGACAGAGAACATCCGTATTAGGGCAACCTACTCCCCAAGTGTTGATCATAAATACAAAAGATTAACACCACACCCAAGCCCTGAAATTCCTCCAATAAGAGAGAGGCATTTACGAGCACATTTCCAGACATGTCCAATAACAACTCTCATCCTCAGAAAAAGCAATCACTGAGAATGTGTTGAATTTCAGAGGCAAAATATAACAGGACCGCACTGAACTACAAAGATGTTAACGATAACAGTGCAAGGAGAAAAAAGCTAATAATTGCTGAGTGTTTGCAGAATCCCAGACGTCTTTGTAAGCACCCTTATGGGTGTTACCTCTGAACCTCCACACCGAACTAGAGAAATACATGTTACTAATCCACCCATGTGACTCACCAGAACTAGAGTATGATTAGAAGCCAGTCTGGTTCCAAGGCTCATGCCCCTGACCTCGACATTACCCAATCAATCATGGCATGGCTTGTTTTCATGGTCCACCCAAAGACCATGCAAGCAAGATAGAAGGGACTTTACCATGGTGAAAAACTAAAAGTCCCTTAAGGCTTCGCTTACAATGGTATTTCTAAGGCCAAAGAGCCAAAAATCCTTTTCTATCCCTGCACCTCTGGGACAATGCAAGGCCAGGGCCAATCTAGTCCACTGGTATCTAAATTACTCCCTTGCTATTATCTATCTTTAATGACTTCATCTAACCTCTTCCCTTAATCCAATTTCCTCTTAAAACATTTAATAGCTTCTTTGTGAATGAATCCTATTAATAGCATTTATTCATTCCTTCTGAAAACCATATGTTTGGAAGCAAGAAAAAGATGTCGGAGTTTTATGTATACTTCATAAACTATACACCTTCTCTTCAAATAAATGGCTCAGCTCCATCAGCTAAGTTTTGGGAGAAAGTTTGCACTATCACATGTTTTTGAGTCTAATAATATGTTTGCAAAACATAAAGCAATAGAAGTGAAAACACTTCAGATCTAAGTATCTCTAAAGGATTTTTCCATAACCCAATTATTCACTCATTCCAAAAATTACTTGCTACTGAATTTACCAACCTGTGCTTCAAGGACCATTCACATAAGGATCATCTGGCAGTAGTTCTAACAGTATACATATATATGTCATACCTGGGGAATTCTCATTTCCTATGAAGCAAGCTGTGACACCCACAAGCATTTCAGGTAAGTCTTACATGTTCTAAAGTTTGAGAGCTGGGGTGTAGCTGAGTAGTAGAGTGATTACCTGGTATATGTGAGGCCCTGGGTTTGAGCCTCAATAGTGAAGTATTTTTTTATAGAAAAAAATAAAGTTTGAGCTGGGTACCAGGGCTCATGCCTGAAATCCTAGCTACTCAGGAGGCTGAGATCTGAGGATCACATTTCAAAGCCAGCCCTTGCAAGCAGGAAAGTCTGAGATTCTTATTTCCAATTGACCATCAAAAAGCCAGAAGTAGAGCTGTGGCTCAAAGGGTAAAACATCAGCCTTAAACAAAAAAGCCAAGAGACAGTGCCTAGTCTCTGAATTCAAGGCCTAGTACCTGTGTGTGTGTGTGTGTGTGTGTGTGTGTGTGTGTGTGTGTGTGTGTGTGTGTGTGTGTCTGTGTGTCTGTGTCTGTGTCTGTGTCAGTGTCTGTGTCTGTGTCTGTGTGTGCTGATGCACATGGGTGCGAGCACACACACAAATACACACATACATGCATGCACACACAATAAATCAATTAATTGGGTCTGATCATCTTTGAGTCCCTTCTATGCTGGGCAAAGAGTTTAATCCCAGTCTTTCTGAATTGTTCTCTCTGCTTCCATCCTTAAGTCTGCCCCCACAACAAACCCTGCCATTCTCTATACAACAAAGAGATCCTTTCAAAGGCACAAGTTGATCACGTAGCCACTCTGTTCAAAACTCTCCAACTCTCTTTCCCCGGCCCCCCGTCAGCATCCATAGCCCAGAATCATCTCCTGAATCACCTTTCAGATCCTTCTCACTGTCAGCTGTACCTTCCAGGCCACCTCCTCCCCACACATGCAGACCTGCCTCCTGACGCACCCACACACCAGACAGGCTCCCTAGGCCTGTACGGTAGCTGTCCATATCACCTGCTATCTTCTTCCTCAATGTACACAGAAGTCCAAAACTAGAGCCATCCCTTAGTATGGATGAAGGATTGGTTCCCAAACCCCCAGAATATTTTGAATGTCCAAGTTTCTTATGGGAAATGGTGTAGTATTTGCATATCACCTATGTGTATTTGCATAGGTAGCATTTGCCAATCACTTACATGTATCCCTCCACAGACTTTACATTTAAATCACCTCTTTATCATAGTGACAATGTCAATGCTATATAAATATTTCTCTACTGGATTGTTACGGGAATAATAATAATAAGATTAAAAAGTTTATACATGTTAATACCTATGCATTTTTCCCCCTTTGGTTATCTTGATCTTTGTTAATTGAATCCACAGGTGCAGAACTCATGAATTTGGAGGGGAATCTTTATTGACTGGTTCAATGGATCAGTAAATGGTCAAAGACAGTTGATGAACGGAGAGTTGCAGCATTGTAGAAGAAAGGGGGGAAAACCCAGCCCTCATGGGGGTAGCTTACCTTTCCCTCAGGGAATAGTACAAGCTGGTTTGTTTGTCTTGGGTTGTTTTGGAGTAGTAGAGTTCAAACTCAGGGCTCTATGCTCGCTAGGCAGGCACTCTACCTCTTGAGTCTTACCTCCTTCACTGTTGTGAAAGACAAGGGAGAATGAAGACCGACTGAAGGCGCTGGATAGGAGACACAGTGCTGAACTGGATCCCTTTGCTTAATAGGCATTATTGAGACTATCTGAGCAAACTTGAAAGGCATCTACACAGGAAAACTATATAGCGCTTCCTCTTCTTTTAGTATTCTTGCAATATTCTCCTAAGTTTGAAATTATTCCAAAAGATAAAAGAGGTGCTGGAAGATTAAAAAAAAAAAAAACCTAGGGCTGGGAAGATGGCTCAGTGGTAGAGCGCTTGCCTTGCATGCCTGAGGCCCTGGGTTCGATTCCTCAGCACCACATAAGCAAAAAGATAAAAAAGCCGGAAGTGACTCTGTGGCTCAAGTGGTAGAGCGCTCTCGCCTTGAGCTGAAGAGCTGAGGGACAGCGCCCAGGCCCAGAGTTCAGGCCCCACGACCGGACCAAAAAAAAAAACCTAAAATCACATGATTTTGGTCATGCATCAAATGCATCAAAAACCTGTGAATGAAGTACCCAGTGAATAAAAGTAGGAGAACTATTTCTTCTAAATGTTTTTACCCTGCTTACTCTCCCAATCCTCTGAAAAACAACTTGGGGCTATTTCTTCTGGACTTGAATAGAGCCCAGATATGGTCATTTTGCTCAAAGTACAGAAATAAGGCCCTTGGGTTACATTGGAAACAGAGTATACAGTAGAACTTTGGTCTGTAAAAACTGTTGTACAAGTGGTAGGGTGCTAGCCTTGAGCTGAAGAGCTCAAGGACAGCACCCAGACCCAGAGTTCAGGCCCACGACCAACCAAAAAAAACAAAAAAACTGTTGTAAATGACATCCCTCTTCTCCCTCCAGAGTGCAAATTTGATCTCCATAGGTTGCTGTAGCTCAAAACATGCTTTTTACATAAAAATAATGATTGGGTTGGAAACAGAAAAGGTAACTCTTTGGATTGGACTACTGTTGTGAGCCAGCGAGATTAAATATAAAACGAGGGGAGAAAGCAATAGCACTAGGTTATAAAGGAACACATTGGCATAGATTTGTGGAAACTAGAAGTTGCAGACAACATGCCTGGAATTTAGATACCAGTATTAGGGACTAAACACTCATTCAAGTGTCTACAGTTCCCCTGACAGGGGAAATCTCATTCCAACAAACACTACGGCCACAAAAAAAAATCTGAGAAATCCAAAGCAAGTCCAGATGGTGAACTCTATAACTTGAGTAGTATGGAACAACTAACTGCATTCCCCTTTTCAAACACAAAAACACAAGTACACTGGATGATACCTCTCTGGACAAGAGAACTTGGTGGTAGTCCCCCAATCTTCCATCATCAAGTATAGGACTCACTTTAAAAGAAGAAAAAGCAAAATTAACCCACATACAACTACCCTACAGTCCAACCAACCAGCCAACAAGTAACTGAAAGTAGGCACGTGTTCAATGTGACAACAGGAGTCGACACACGATGAAATACATCTCCCAACGGCCCAAACTTCCCTCTGTATGTGGGGTCCACCACAGTCTGATAGAGGTTTGTTTGTTGGTTGGTGTTGAGCAGTTGCTATAGGCTGAACTCAGGGCCTTTGAGCTACACCTCCCAGCTCCATGCTTTGTTTCCTTTGGCTTTTCTTCCAAATTAAAGTTGAGACATTTCACATCTTTAAAATGTAGAGTTCCGGCAGCTCCTGGAAAATGGTTAGATCTGACAATATATATTGTTTGGTCAAGCAGGAGCAGGAGGAAAGCAGCTAAACAGGGCAGAAGGCTGTGGACTCTTTACCACACTTTCCCTTTACTCACTAATTTCCACCTCAGCTATTTGCCATGGCTGATAAGCTGATCACAAACAAACCCTCCAACCCCTCTGTGATAAATTAATTAACCCCACTGTGAAGTGTGTGTAAGAAGTAAGAAAAAGATTAAATGTTTAGCTATGAGAAAAGAGGTAAAATAAAAATATAGGATGAAAGTGATCAATCTTATTTCTTTCTGAAAACACAATAGCTAAAACCCAAACTGAAAATATATACCCTTCTACACTTAACCAAGTACCTGATTGCTTTTCTTTCTTTCTTTTTCTTTTTTCCCCCCTGTACTAAGGATTGAACTCAGGGCTTTGTGCTTCTTGCTAGGCAGGGACTCTCCTCTTAAGGCCAAGTCTCAGCCCTTTTTGCCTTTGTTATTTTTCAAATTAGGTCTTTTGTGTAAGTCAGGGCTGGCATGGAACACAATCCAGTTAGTTTCATGTAGGTAAGAAGACAGATGTACACCACTGTGTCCAGCAACTGACTGAGAAGATATAGGGTTTCACAATTAGGCCTGAACTGGCCTCAAGTCTTGATCCTTCCAATCTCCATTTCCCAAGTAAGCAGGATTACAGGCACGAGACACAGTGCCCAGCCACACAACTAATTAGGAAAATCATTTGTCAGTGCCCTACTAGAAATAGCTTAGCACTCAAAAGAACTTAGCAATGCTTTATCTCTCCCCAGAGAAGCCTTTTCTGTAATCAATAAATCCTCCAACTCACTGCTTCTTGTCAGCTCAGCCTAAACACTGCCATCTCTGGTAAACCCTAAAAAGAAAGAGTAGTAAGAATAAATATAACCATCAAAATGTTAAGTCAATCACGCCTCTAATCCTTGCTACTGGGGAGGATGAGATCTGAGGATCTGGGGTTGAAAGTCAGCCTGGGAAGGAAAATCCATGAGATTCTTACCTCCAATAAACTACCCCCAAAAAGCCAGAATTAGAGCTGTGGCTCATGTCATTAAGCAAAACTGGAGCTCAGGGACAGTACCTAGGCCCTGAGTTCAAGCCCCAGGACTGACATACAAAACAAACAACATGTTAAGTCAAGATGAAAACATGAGATGAGAAGCAATGGGCTACATTGTCTTATCAAGGACAAGACACATGGAAACTCAGGAAACTTCTCATCTGCAGTGTGAAAAGTAAGTCCAGACACCTTTCAGGGTCACCGGAGGAACTGAGTTACAAAAAGTTCCAAGTGGCCCCTCCACGAGAGCCCACCACATCTCCGGTGCTCATAAGGAAAGGAACAAGCACCAGGTTGGTATGAATTTCATACCCTGGCTTAGATTTATGATAAATTGTGTTGCTCTGATGGACTCCGGCCTTGTTTTCGAACTGAAAACAATGTCTTGTCATAGAATCCTCCACCCAAAGCATATTCCATGATTACCAATTTAACTTCCTGCTAAATCTCAAAAGTCATTAATAAAATGTGATTGCTCAAATGGGTTATGGTTAGCACTCTACAAAGTATTTAATAGGAAAGAATTAGCTGTAAGCCACTAGCCAAGTGGTGAAGATTTATCAAAATAATTATCAGGTTTAAAGAAAATCCCTCGAGCTGAGGAGGGGCGGGGGGAATGCAAGATTCCAAAAAAATTACCAGTGAAGGAAAAAGTCTGGTCCCCTGCCCAAAGGTGGAGTCTATTCATAAGTAAACCATAAGGAATAAATGATGAGCTACTACCACGAATTTGCAATTTCCTATAAATAAGTAATAAACAGCAATACATTTTTAATCTAAGTTTTAAGTATGTCTCGTTAGACTTAGATAAACACATTAATAAGACTTAAGTAGCCAAGCCCAAAGCTTCCCTGAATGCTTGCATTTTGTACTAACTACCTGAGATGCTTGCTACTGGCTGGCGTTGGTGCCTGGCCTCGGGGACTGTAGAGTACTGGTCATGGAGGCTAATGGGGCTCTGAGTATCAGCCACATAGCAGATGAGTTTCAAGAAGGGTTTGCCCAAGGCAGGCCTGCAAGGGTTCTCAGAGGGAATGAGTGAGAACAGGATTAAAAACCAGACCTTGAGTAGACCACCTATGGCTCCCTGTTCTGCCCATCACATTCCTAAACCGTATCAGGCACAGTGTTGCCGACCACCCACCCATCCTCAGCCCTCCCGCCTCTTCCTTGTCTTCACTTCTCGGTCTTCTCTCCTCCAAAGCAGTGCATGGTACTTGTGCTGCAGCCCCAGACAGGCACATTCTGCAAACATCCCAGGACCAAATGCAGACTACACACACCTCTCACCCAGGGGAAAGAGCTGTACAAACCCCAGACACTGACACGGAGCCCACAGCCTGAGCCAGGGATGTTCACTCAGGTCTCCTCTGCGTGTGCATTCCACAGTTGGGAACACCCGCGTCCACTTAAGATCCCAGACTTCTCTCGGGACATATCTAAAGAGTTCTGTGCAATGGGTCTTTTATTAGGTCAGAACGCAGTCAAAGCCCTCTTCCCTTTGAAATGAAGCCTGGTGACTTTTTTTTTTTTTAATCAGTATACATTACTTGTACAAGAGGGAGTTTCACAGTGACATTTCCACACATGTGTACAGTATATCCCAATCAGGACACTTCCATTACTCATCCTTATCCCTTTCCCCTCTTCCCAACACAATCTCAATGAGAGACCTGGTGACTTTTAAAAGCCCTGCAAAGTGCTGGGCTTGGTGACGCACGCCTGTAATCTTAGCACTGGGGAGGTTGAGACAAGAGGATCTTAAAATCCAGATCGGCCTGGCCTGCCTAGTGAGATTCTCTCTCTCTCAAATCTCCTCATCTTCCAAAAACAAAACAAGGTATCAGGGTTGAGGGCATGAGGAGGAAATGGTCAACAAACAATTAAAAGAAAGAAAGAAAGAAAAGGGGGGTTAGCTGGAAGACACCAAAGAAGGGACGAATGTCCTCACAGATTTCTGTGGCTCTCTTCTGCTCACTGGCTGTGACATGCCATCTGGAGTCCTCCATCGATGACAGGCATTATCACAGCTCTGCTGGATTAGTTCTGGTTGGCCGAGAACATGAGAGATGCCAGAACTCAAAAAAAAGTCATTAGAGAATTATTACCTCAGCTCACCTTTCTCTTCAGCCAATCCAGACGCCGGCTGCCGTAGATATTTAACACTAAGAAACCTCTGAGAATACTGTGCTGAATCATCCAGCTGACAAACCATCGCCATCTCCCACATCCGCAGGCAAGCGCCAGCCCCCTCCCGTCCCCGCCCGCCTCCCCAACCCTCAACAAAAAGAGAGAGGAAGCCAGCCCATCACCAGGGCCTGGCTTCCCACCTGACCCCTCACATCACGTGATCTTCCCCATGCCCATCCGTCCCTGGCCATCCCCATCCATCACCCATCCTAACAGTGGCTGTGCCATCCTGGCAAACACCCCTGACAGTGTCTGTGTTGGGGGGGGAGGGGTCCCTGTAGGCCTTCCTGGAATGCTGGGACCTCTAGAGCCCACAGGAAGGAATCTACTGCTTCAAATCTGGTCCAAATGATGCCACAGAAGCTGACCTGATGGGGGCTTTGTGCTGTTCTGTTTAAAGCCTTAGGCCACAAAATCTGATTATGTGTGTGTGTGTGTGTGTGTGTGTGTATGTGTGTGTGTATACATATATATATATATGTATATACATATATATATACACAGACAAGTCACACACACACACACACACACACACACACACACACACACACACCCTCCTCCACTCCCAACCCCTGCAGGACGCAGTCAGTCATTTGAAAGTGTCTTGCAATGCATGCTCTCACTCACTCTTCTGAGCCTTCCCCCAGGTGGACAAGTGTCAGTGTCAAGTCAAAGAGGAGAAAAGGGAGTCTCCAGGGGCCTGGGCCAGAGCAGAGCTTAGAAGCCTGGGCCTCATGCTGCCTTTTAGGTCTTTACTATCATTACTATGTTTTTAAGTCAGCAAGATTGCCTGGGAACTTCTGACTTCTTCGAGTGCTTGGATGAGCAGAGAAGGAGCCCATGTATGTGGGTGAGTCCCACGGTGCCCCAGTGAACACGTGGCTCATTCTGGAATGAGATCAGTTTCTCAAGCAAGCGCCGTATGGCATCCTCCAACCCTTCCCATCCAACCTGTCTGCCTCCGGCCCATAGAAGAGCCTTCACCCAGCTAGCTGGGTTGATTTTCCATCTCTCTAGCTGCCATAGTACCTCCCTCCACCACATTCCAGCCTCCCAGGTGCACAGACAATGTGCACTTCAAAATGTTTAAAAAACACACACACAACCAAACATGCTTATCCATGCATGCCGCCCAGTTCTAGGACAAAACCTGTTTCCAGCCAGGACTGGAATGATACAAGAGCACCCAAAACCTAGCTTTCCTGTCCTAGGAGTCTGCCAGTGGAACCTTGTACCTGACACCCTTCTCATTCACACACACACACACACACACACACACACACACACACACACACACACACACATAGATTTGATGCCTCACACCTTATCCTAGCTACTTGGGAAGCTGACATTGGGAGGATTATAACTCAACACCAGCACAGGCAGAAAAGTTTCTGAGTTTCCTCAACTGATGGGTGTGCTCATGGTCGCTCATCCTAGCTACAACAGAAAGCCTACAATAGGCAGAACACAGTCCAGGCACACCATTACACAGGAAGTGAGACCCTATCGTAAAAATACCCAACACGAAAAAGGGGAGGGCGGTTTAGCAGTAAAGCAAGTTCGAGGTCCCACATTCAATCCCACGTTCCAAAACAACAGCAACAAAAAACACCATACATGATGTTACCCCAAATAAATTAGCAACTCTGACAGCCTGAAAGTGAACACCATTAATAATTACACAGGGACAACACAAAGAAAGGACTGCTGTCGTGTACAACCAAGTCCTATGGAATGCTTGGGTGCCCCTGCCCTGGGTACCCAGGCCCCCCCACACCCACCCAGCAATGATGCATCAGCAGAAGCTCGTCCTCCCCAAAACTCAGGCTGATGCAGCCTACAGACCAAATCAAGCAACCACCGGAATGTATGATAATGACCTAGCTTAATCATGACAGGTGTTCTAGGTGGTATGGCAGGATTTTCCCAGGGCTCACCTATGGAAAGGGGCGGGGGGAGATAGTTTGGAGTAAAAGAGCAGGAAGAGGAAGAGAAGATAAACCCCAAAGTGGCCCCAGAGAAAATCAGAGAGTGTATCAAGCTGCACTGCAGGCAGCAGCCAGCACAGAGGTCACTTGTAGGACGGAAGTGTCACTCTCCAAGAGAAATGGGACAGGTCTATTCTGGCACAGAGCAAAGCGTGGACCACAGAGGGGAAGGCGAGAGGCAGTGGGCAGGAAGCCAGTGCCAGGAGAAAGCTGGAGGTTGGACTAGGAGGATGTCTGCAGAGGGACTGGGGACTGCAAAGTGACATTTCCACACCCTGGCGATGGGGAGAAAGATACCAATGTTCTGGTCAGCCAGAAGAAGAAGAAAAAAAAAAAGCCCAAAGAAAAAACAGCAAAGCCTGTTTCTTATGTAACACTAAATTGCCTTAGGGTGGCCTTGTAATGTTGTTCACACAGCTCGAAAAAAAATCCCTGGTGACAATGTTCTAAAATGAAATGCAAACGCTACCAGTTTTCCCACATCCACAAATCAATGAACCTCTCGGTAATCTAAATAAGACTGACTCACCTAAACAACTCGATAATCCTCGGGGTTTGCAGCCACCCAGGCAGCATGCCACCTGATAACAGAACTGAAGATGACGGTATTCGAATTCTCAGTGACACGGGAAGCTGGCCTTGATCCTCAGAGCGAACACTCAAGTCCTTCCCCCCACCTAAGGATTATCCCCTGTGCCCCCTGCCCCTATGTGTGTCATTCGTTTCAGGAACAATTTTGTTTTTCAACAGATGCCAAAAAATAACTGGTACTCACCCTTTGAGAGAATCCGACAAACACAAATGGACAGCAAAGGTTAAAATGACCATGACCCTCACCCCAAAGATGGGATTGTCATGGAAGATGTAACAAATAGCGGCTTATTAAATCACAGATTCCCCAACACTTATGATGGTCTCAGTTCTCAGTAAAATTACTAACAACTTACGTCACGGTACTCTCCAATTTCACAGGGGAAGGAAAAAAACCTACCGACAGGTACCTGAGCCTCAGCAAAGCAGAGGGGGTGGGGGAGGGAGCTTACCCCAGGCTACAAAGGAAAACACCTGTGACCAAAGTCTGGATTACACCGGAAACTGCCACAACCTAAAGTTTCTAGAATGTTCCATTTCACATATTTAAATACTGTGAAATGATATACACCAAAGTGTTCCCCCCCCCTTTTCTGGGTAGTTATATTGTCTGCAATCAAACCTGTTCAACAAATGTGGTCACCTTGCATATACTAAAATAAAATGTTTGCTACAGTCAGGCACTGGTGGCTCATGGCTGTAATCCTAGCTTCTCAGGAGGCTGAGATCTAAGAATCATGGTTCAAAGCCAGCCCAGACTATTACCTCCAACTAACCACAAAAAGCCAGATGTGGCTCAAGTGGCAGGGTAGTAGCCTTGTGCAAAAGAGCTCAGGAGCAGTGCCCAGTATCTAAGTTCAAGCCCCAGCATTGGCACCAAAAGAAAACAACAACAAAAATGTTTGCTCCAAAGTAAATCTCAGGGTTCTAATGGGGCACGTTGGACAGACCACAGCCCCGCCCATCTGGCAGCTTGTAAAACTCACAGTGTATCCACCAGCTTGTATTTTTAACCAGTTAAACTCACCTTTGATTTTTTTCCCCCCTTTAGAAAACAAACAATGTTTTCTGCATCAAAGACCAATCCATGGAAAATAAGGTGTCCAAAAGGGAGACGACAAAACAACAGAACAGAACAGATTGCCAGAGTCAAACAGAGAAAAGGTACCGTGTGGCAGTCTGGCACTTCTAGCTAAGCATTCACCAGCCCCTCCTGCTCTCAGTGCCATCCAACTGGCCAGAAGAGAAATGTAGAAACTCCTTCCTGCTCTTCGTGTGTGTGTGTGTGTGTGTGTGTGTGTGTGTGTGTGTGTGTGTGTGTGTGTGTGTGTGTGTGTGTGTGTGTGTGTGTGTGTGTGTGTGTGTGTGTGTGTGTGTGTGTGTGTGTGTGTGTGTGTGTGTGTGTGTGTGTGTTCTTTTTTTGGTTGTTTTGCATTTTTATTGTTGTGGCTATTGTTGGTTTTTCTGGTTCTTGGGAGTGAATCCAGGAATTTCCATATGCTAAGCACAGGCTCTCCTACGGAGCTACATTCCCAGCCCTGTGTATTTCTAATTTTTCACTGTCCCTGAGCATTTTCCAGATTTTTCATGCTAGCACTCTACCATTTGAGCCACACCTCTACTTCTGGCTTTTGGGTGGTTTATTGGAGGTAAGAGTCTCACGGACTCTCTTGCCCAGGCTGGGTCTGAACCACGATCCTCCGATCTTAACCTCCTATGTAGCTAGGATTACAGGCAAGAGTCATTAGCACCAGTTATTTTTAAATATTTATGGCCAAGAGTTGCAAAGAAAATATGCTGGAAGACTGAACAGCTAACTAAGGTTTCCCTCAACCATCAGGTAGACTAGAGGAAGTTTAGGGCAAGGCAGAGGTCATAATCCTGAAATTCGCACTTGAAAGAATAACAATAAACAGTCAGGTGTGATGGTTCATGCCTGCCAGCTACTTGGATATAGGAAAACTGATTCAAGACCATCCTAGGACAAAAAAGATAGCAAGACTCCATCTCTAAGAACAAGCCAGGTGTAGTGGTATGTGCTTATATCCCAGCTACAGAGGCAGAGGTAGGAAGATTGTGGTCTACAGCTGTCCTGACCAAAAGTTCAAAACCCTATCTAAAAATTAACTAAAGCAAAATGGATTGGAGATGTGGCTCAAGGGGCAAAGGGTTCTGTCTAGTAAACATGAGGTCCTAAGCACAAAACCACAATACTGCCTAAATAACAACACAAATAAGAGTAACCTCAGTGTTAGTGCTTTAAACTTGTGACATCTTTATTCTTCACCAACTTTTTCTTTTCTTTTTTGGTGGTCATGGGGCTTGAACTCAGAGCCTGGGTGCTGTCCCTAAGGTCTTTCCTAGTGCTCTACCACTCTGCACCATCGCTCCACTTCCAGTTTTCTGGTGGTTAACTGGAGATAAGAGCTCAGAGACTTTCCTGCCCAGTCTGGCTTCCAACGCAGATCTCAGCCTCCTGAGTAGCTGGGATTACAGGTGTGAGTCACCAACGCCTGGCTAACTTCACAGATTTTGATAGTGGACCCATATATTCCACAGAATACAGAAATGGCAGGCACATCACTGAAGGCAGACAGCGCAAACCAGGAAACATAAACGAATTCACAATGTGACAACTGCCCTGAAACCCCATTTCCTGTGAATGATGGGAAGGAACCCCATGGGCTGCGGCACCGCAGAGACTCTGATGCATTGAGTTGAGGTATGTAAAGGTGGGGAGGGGCGACACAATCAGATTCACCGGTGGCTCACACCTCCAATCCTAGCTAATCAGGAGGCTGAGATTAGGATAGAGGTTCAAAGCTAGGCTGGGCAGGAAGGTCCCTGAGACTCTTCATCTCCAATTAACCAGCTCAAAGCTGAAAGCAAAGGTACAGCTTAAGCAGTAGAGCGCTTGGCTAGCTGAGCATAAGGCCCTGAATTCTATCCCCAGTATCACCAAAGAAGAGAGACAGACAGGGAGAGAAGGCATTTCGAATACTGAAGAAAAGTTCATGTAAACACGTCTTTATTTCCTAAAATTATTTACAATAAAGATAACTTTACATACATACAATGATCTCTATTAACCTGCGCAGTTAAAACTAGCTAACACCTCACAGGTATAATTAAAAGAAAGGGAAAAGAAGACTAAAAGAAATCTGATTCGCAGACTCTTTATCTTAATAACAAATACCCTGGACTCAAGAATCAAGGTAATGGTCAACAGACTATTTATTCACAAATAACCCCATAAATACATACAATTTTTATGTGAGTGAAAAATAAACAACACTAGGAAGGAAGAATTAATAAGACTATGACCTTGAACATGCACAAGCAAGTTTATCACAGCCTAGTGAATGAGCGTCTCTTTCCGCTTCAAGCTTCTGGTCACTCTTCTGTCCTTGTTTAAGACCCTCACCAGGAAGATCCTCAGGTCCCCACCACCAGGTGACAGGCCCAAGTGGAACCTACCTCATCATCAGAATGCTTGAGGCCATTCTATTCTAAAAGATTATCCACTGTCTATACCACTTACGAAACCCTCGAATGTCATATTACCCCTCTCCTGGGACAGCTGTGCCATTCACAACCTTGGGTAGCTGTCTGTGATGGCTCTCAGGGATGGAGTCTTGCTCTCACACAGATATTTTCCCATTAAAATTCCCTCCCTCAGCTGGGTATAGTAGAGCATACCCATAATCCCAGCAGTCAGGAGGCAGAGGAAGGAAAATCCTCAGCCTGGGCTACCCAGCAAGAACCTGTTTCAGAGTAAAATAGCACACCACAAATTCAGTCTCCGATCCCTAAGTTTTGGTTTTGTTTTTGTTTTGTTACTCAGTCCCTGAATCCTAGCTTCTAGTAGTGTTCTCCTGGATCTCAACTAACAGCCACAAGCAGTGAAGACTTTACCTATCTTGAAATGAGGGGGAAATATTATTTAGGATTAACTTCTGACTGAATACCAGTCGAGAGGTACCTTGGAAACAAGAGGAATGCCGTTTCAACATCTTAGTCTCCTTATCTAAGCCCTGAAGCCCTCTTTCCGCACACAATCTTCATTTCAGCCTAATTGCTACTAGACACATTATTCTGTTGGTTGGAAAAATGGAGGAAAAATCTAGTTCAGATAAGAAGTAAACAGACTTCTGTAGATAAATCATAAAGAAAAAGCATCACAAAGAAAAAGCATACACCGAGGGGGGAAAAAAAAACACTGTATAGGACAAATATTCTTTCTTGGCTCTTATCAGTTGCACAACTGTTAATTATAAATGCTTCTCCAAAGCCTCTGCCCACATGGAGGTGAGCTTCTTGTCACTGTCGCTGACTTGGTTAACTGATGGCCTAAAAGCAATGCTCTCCGTAAATACCAAAGAGCAAGCGTAGGACCCGGCCTCCAGTCACTTCCAGGCAGGGCCATGCTGTTTCTGAAACTAGCTCATCCTGTTCCTTCCTAACTCCACTCCACTGTTTTGCCCAGACTTTCCCATTGGCAGCGCTTTTTCCCAGGTCCAGCTGTTCTGGCCACCCCTATCTAGATCTCCTATGGCCCACTAGGACCTCCTAGAGCTCCTGACATGGTGTTCCGCCAGAGTCCATTACTCTACACCCTCAGTTGTCTGTTTTATTTCACCTGAGCTAACCCAGGATTCAGTTCTTGTTCAAGATGCCACAGTTTCTTTCAGTTCCCCAGAGACACACAGACCAGGGTCTCAATGGATCTAAAAAAACTGAGGGGCTCTGAGGAGACCCCCCCCAGCATCTTCCTAACCACACTTAAGTGGGGGGGGGAGCTGATCACTTCCTAAATGGGACCCACCTTGGGAACACAGGGAAGTGGAAATATCTTTAACTTGTCTGCAACATACCTGTGTCATGTGTGAATTTTATTTTTCCCTACCTAGAGCATTAGAGATCAGCCAGCTACTGTTTGGAGGAAGCCACAGCCTCCTGGGTCAGAGACGAAGGACTTCATCTTAAGGCACATCACGCGTCCATCCACCCACCTCTGGCCCTGAAGTGCTTGGGCATCTCCTGCTTTCCCAGCACAGAGTGAGCGAGCCTGCCCTCGGTCCTCCACAGATCTCATCATGCCCACACTGCACACACAGCCCGAAGCAAAGCCCAGCCAACGCCCAGGAGCAGAGCTGTCTTGACATCTTCATGAAAACACGTGGAGGTGACCCGGGAGGTGAGTCCAAAGAGGCAGGCTAGCTATGGGGAGGGCACGCTGAACCCAATGCCCTCTCTTCTAGGACACACCCATAAGTATTAAGTCCTCCCCAGTACCTCCCCTGGCCACTCTGCCTTGGAGGTGATTAGTGGTCAGCTTGTAGTTAGGATTTCTCCCTAGGGGTAGATAATCCCCGGGGCCAGATCTAACCTGACCCTTGCACAACAATCTCCTGGTTAGGCCTCTTGCACAGGTGCTTCAAACCATAGCCCTGCAGCTTTATGCATGCGCAGATCCTTTCCCCAAATTTGCCAAGTCTTGTGTGCTAATTTCCCTGGATCAGTCCACTATTGTTAATGAACTCCCCCCACATTCTCCTAGAAACTTAATTGCACGTTTGCTTTTGAGCCACCTTAGTTCCAGGCCATCAATGTACTCTCCCTCCCTCCCTCTCTCTCTCTCTCTTTCACACACACACACTCTCTCTCTCTCTCTCCCTTCCTCCTCCCCCCCTCCAGTCCTAGAGCTTGAACTCTGGGCCTGGGAGCTACCCTGAGCTTTTCACGCTACCACTTGAGCTACTTCCAACTGTGATTCATTGGAGATAAGAGTCCCGTGGGCTGCACAGGGTGGCTTCAAATCAAGATCTTCAGATCTCAGCCTCCTGAGTAGCTAGGAAACAGGCATGAGCTACTGAGCCCAACTCTCTACCCATCTTTTAAGCTCTTTCATTTACCTCTTTGTGTGTGTGTGTGCATCTTCACTCAGTTCTTCGTTGGAGATGATCAGAATCTGAGCTCTTTACCAAACCTGTGTGCATGACCTAGCCTTCTGAGGTTCCCGATCCCCGCAGCTCCTTCCCTCCTCCACAACCCCACGACAATTCTTCCTGTCACTAACTACAAAGGCAACACTCTTATTGGAAGGGGACTGTGACACACTGACCTGTTCATGCCCACAGATGGGTCTGAAGCCTGGCTTCTACCTCTTCTCTTCTTCCTGTCTGTTCACCTTTCCACCCTTAGCAACCTGCCTATGCTTAGAAATGCAGTCATGATGGAGAAATCAAGAAATACTCAGATGAAATGACAAAGGATGGTCTCGATCCAGGCCAAACTTTCACTGCAGGATCCCTCATCCATATCATGGAAGGAAGAGACACCACTAATGATAGCTCAGAACATAAAAAATGATCCGACCAAATTCCCCTTTGGCAAATTGACACAATAAGGAAGGGATTAGCTTCAAGGAGGGATATGTGTTCTCTCTCTCTCTCTCTCTCTCTCTCTCTCTCTCTCTCTCTCTCTCTCTCTCTCTCTCTCTCTCTCTCTCTCTGTCTCTCTACATATCTCTGCCCTCCCCTCTCTCTCTGCCTGTGTGCGTCTCTTATACACACACATCAGTGCTTTCTTTTAGACCTAGAATTTTACTTCTCAGACAATGGAAAACAATTGAGAATGCCAGATGCCTTCAAGTTCAGCAGTTTCCAAACATCATTTGTGTAAAATTAATTGTGAGCATGTGAATACAAATTCAATTAAGAGAATCCATAATTATCATCAGAAAAAAATTATATATTAATAAATTAAGCAACTTCATACACATACCGATTTATGCAAAACCAATTTTTTTTCGGCAGTGGGGCCCAGATGGATGCTAATTTTGTTCCTCGGTTAAGAAAATTACTTTCTTTTTATTTTTTTTCAGAAAATTACTTTTGAGTCAGTCAAGTACCTTAGTTTGAACAACAGTTACTGAGCACTTATTATATTGTAGGTCGTTTTACAGGCATATTTGTATGTTATTTTATTGAAGCGATCATGTACTAGATACCCTACTATTACAAAAAGAATAGAGTTTGTTTTCCCCTCCTGTGGCCTCCTCATGACCCTGGAGGAAAGAGGTAAGAAACGTAGGCATTGGGGCCCATACGCAAGGAGAGTTAGACCAGCCAGAGTGAGCAATTGCAGCCCAATCTGAGAGGAATGGATCTGAGAAGGGGGGACAGGGCCACTGGCCTGTCTAGAAACCCTGCAGCGCCAGTTGCCAGAACGAAGGGCGGAGATCAGGTCTCTATCCACAGAAGGACCATGGCCAACCACACTTGAAAAGCAACCAGCTGTGTCACACAGAGTGCATGGAGCCACAGAGTGCAGGTGCCTAGCAAGGGAAGCTGAGACTGGGCCCTGAGCATCCTTTTTTCAGGGATATCAAACCATACTGGTAGAGTGCTTTGCTCCCTCAGAACTGTGTGGGCAATCACCTCACTGACCTTTGTCATGGACCTACAACATTCTTTCCTTTTTTAAAGCAGTACTGGGACTGGAACTTAATGCCTTGTGAGTGCTGGGCAGGCACTCAAGCACTGAAGTCCAACTCTAGCCCTTTGGGCTTTATTATAATTTCTCAGATGGGGTCTTGTGCTTTTGCCCAGTGTGGTCTCTGTTCATGATCCTCCTATCTCTATCTTCCATATAGTTGAGATTACAGGCATGCACTCCTACACCTGGCCTGGGATTACTCTCTTTTCAACAGTTCAGAGTGGTAAAATAACTGCCCCACATCACATAGCTTGGAGGTGTCAGGACCCACATGTATCTAAACCTAGAAAGTCTCACTTTAATCAAGGTCTTAAACACTGAAATCTTCTTTGCCCAGCTTGGGAGGATGACAGAAATATAATAAATATCCCCTTTAATGTATAACACACACATATGTATGTATGTAATCTTATACTCTCTGGAGCTCATCCACGGAAAACAACAAAATGAATTCCATGGATATGTGCATTCAATAATTACAAAACAAAACCTGACATTGAATTTGTAGATGATGTTTATCGCCACGGAACCTTCAAACTCCTAACAGCTTGTTTCGATGAAGCAGGAACGATATTAGAGAAGACAAAGAATTTCAAATGACACCCAAACCATCAAGCTTAATCTATTTGATGTGCAATCTTCTGTGAAACTTCATTGGAAACCCTTGTGTCTGGGCTAACTTCAAAGCTATACATGGAGTCCACAGGAGACACTGCTCATTCCTAGGCATGAGAACAGTACTTCATAAGTTACCTGAAAAGTTACTTAACCTAAGAAGGTTGATGGTAAGCTAAATGACTATATTTTTTAAAAAACTATTGAGTAGAACTAAGTGGATTCAAAGTTCTGGCACTTGGAAATTTGGACAATCTGGGGTATACAGCCTACCAACAACACGGGCAAAATGTATGATCCTCAGGCAACTTTTCCACGGGCCTCAGCTAAACCAAGGATTCCCACCTGCCCCCTTATAGTCTATCCATACCAAGTGAGGCTCAGAACACTGCAGGCCCCCAGGCTGCTGGGCCTGCAAGAACAGCAGCTCTGCTTCCTATTTTATAAATTAAGGGCTTTGCTTGAAATCTTCATTGAGGGGTGCAATTAGAGACTCCACTGTTAAAAGAGGAGAATAGATAGCAAAAGGCAAGTGATAAAAGAAGTCCAAATGATTACTAACATCATCTGCAACATATAAATGCTAAAGTTACATAACCAGGCCTACATAAGACTAATTAAAGCATAGATCCAAAACTCAGGCCCTGGCAGAACCAGCCAAAGAACAATGAATTAAATATTTGCACAGGCATTCTTGTTCAAAAGAACTCCAACCTTTCTTCCCACAGGTTAAACTTTTTAAAGGCAGAAAATTCCAGTTACTCAACTGCAAAACTCTTTGTCTGCTCATATCTAGAATTAAAGCTCCAGAGAGAGAAATTCCATAGGAAGGGTCCTTAAAATTAAAAACTGCACTTTGAAAGGCTCTCAGCAATAATTAATGAGCCACTGGTTACTTCCAGCGACGATGCAATAACTGTGTGATTCTAAGAGTCTATTTTCTAGTCTCCACTGAAGAATCAAAAATACAATAGGTTGCTCTTTTGGTTATACAGTAGATGTCAGAATTGATATCTAGATTTTATTTTACACAAAAGTGTAATTACCTCTTCCCCACCAAAAAAGACAGGTGCTGGTGGTTCACACCTAGCTGTTCAGGAGGCTGAGATCTGAGGATCACAGTTTGAAGCTAGCCCTGGGCAGGAAAAGTTCTAGAGACTCTTATATCCAATTAACCACAAAAAGCCAGAAGTAGAGCTGTAGCACAAGTGAGAGAGAGGTATCCTTACGCAAGAGAACTCTGGAACAGTGCCCAGGCCTCAATACCAGCACAAAAATAAAATAAAATAAAAACAGGCTTTATACAGTTTGCATATGTATAAGCACACTATGATAAGGAAATTTTAGTCTTATGAATGAAAATGTACTGCGGTCATAAGGTGATTTAGATCATTCCTTTTTCTTTTTGCCAAAGAAAGCACATTATTCATGCTTTACAAAAAGAGTCTGAAAATATAGATCAGTATTTAATAGCCATTAAGGATATATATATAAATAATATATTTTTTAATCCAAGGATATACCTGACTATTTAAATGGAATAAATATACATTTCACAAAATATAAGAGCGGATCCAATGGTTTCTTAGGAGACTCTTCTCCTCTTACTTCTCAAGTACCTGAGTCAAGTATCAGTGGCTTACACCTATTATCCTAGCTATATTTCAGATGAAGATAGGGAGGATTGTGGTTTAAGGCCAGCCTTGGCTAAAAAGTACATGAGATACTCATCTCAATCTCTAGTTGTGTGGTGTGTGAGTATCATCCCAGCTACTTGGGTGGGAGGCTTGCAGTTCCAAGCCAGCCTGAGCAAGGAGTTTGTGAGACCTCTGTCAACAGACAAGGCTGGGGGTGGTAGTGTTTAATCTGTCATCTCGGCTATGGCAGGAATAAATAGGTGAATACTTGTCCAGGCCAGACTGGACATCTAAAACAACTACAGCAGAAAAGGCTGGAGGTGTAGGTCAAGTGGAAGAGAATCTGCCTAGCAGATGCTCTGAGCTCAAAACCTTACCATCAAAAATCATTTATTAGTTAGCTACTGCACTTGTATTTAAGAAAAGGTACACAAAAAACCACTTTCCAACTTCTCTGAAGTTTAAGTCCTCACAGGATAGAAACATTAAATCTCTCAAACATATATGCTGATAATATTCAGGATGAAATGCCACACAGAGCTCTATCATCAGGGTATCTCTTCACGCAACTTCATTTTTCAAAAATCAGTAGAGGGGCTAGGAAAGTGGCTCAGCGGTAGAGCACTTGCCTTGCATGCAGGAGGCTTTGGGTTCAATTCCTCCGTACCACATAAGCAGAAAAGGCCAGAAGTGGCATTGTGGCTCTCCAGCGCTAGCCTTGAGCTGAAGAGCTGAGGGACAGGGCCCAGACCCAGAGTTCAGGCCCCACAACCAAAGAACCAACCAACAAGCAAAAAATCAATAGAGAGGGGCTGGGAAGGTGGCATAGTGGTAGAGTGCTTGCCTAGCATGCATGAAGCCCTGGGTTTGATTCCTCAGTACCACATAAATAGAAAAAGCCAGAAGTAGCACTGTGGCTCAACTGGTAGAGTGCTAGCCTTGAACAAAAGAAGCTCGGGGACAGTGCCCAGGCCCTGAGTTCAAGCCCCAGGACTGGCAAAAAAAAAAAAATTAAATCAATAGAGAAAGCTAAAAGAAATGGTACCAAAGATATACAATTTCCTAAGAATTAAAATTCTGCTATGAACAATCATTCACTCACGTGGACCATCACCTTCATCACTGGTCAAGATGGGCAAAGCCAGCGGCCTGGAAATACACATTCTGTATCAACACATTCTTGTGTCTACAGTAGGTGATGGGAAGAACAACACTGAAAACTAAGAGCCTCATGCTTTGGAGTTTTTGTTTCCCAGTTACTTAACACTGGTGATTCCCTCCTTTAACAGTGCAGGATTTTTCAAATGCCTACAGGAGATTTATTGATTAGACTTTTTTTTTCTGGTTGGGTGAAATTGATGTTTGTATCCTTCACAAGGTACTGCTCTGTATGCTGAAAACAATCTATCCTGGGGCAAGGGCTGGGCAGCGAGAAGGGAGAAGGGATCCCATAACGTCAATGTCTCTTGTCAGTGATGTAATGGCTGATTTCTCCTTTACATTAAGGAGCTGAGCTGGAGATGGTGGCCCATGTCTATAATCCTAGCTACTCGAGAGGCTGAGATCTGAAGACTGGTATGAAGCTAGCCCAGGAAACACAAACCTGAGAGCCTGTTCTCTCTCCAATTAACCAACAAAATGCCAGAAGTGGAGGCATAGTTCAAGTGATAGTGCACCAGTCTTGAGCAGAAAAGTCGAGCAGGAATGTGAAGCCTTCAGTTCAAGCCCCAGAGCTAGCACAAAAATATAAGTAGGTAGGTAGGTAGATGGATAGATAGACAGACAGACAGACAGACAGACAGACAGACAGACAGACAGACAGATAAATAGATCAATATACAGTTACAGTTAAGTACCCTTACTATGGTAAGGGTACTTCAGTCTGGTAAACTGCAATCCTCATAGGTGATTACCATAGGAACTTGAAAAACATTATGTTGTGTGTTTTGGACGTGGGTGTTTGTGTTCCTGAGTGCATTTGAGTAGGAGTTTCCAATTTTGATGTAGCTGAACCAGAACAAAGTATTGTTAGGATTGTAGTGACTTTCTTCTCCTTAAAAAGAAAAGCTGCATGAGTGTTGCCACATTGCCTTCACAAGAGAAAAACCAGGAAGAAAGTGCCCCATCCTAAAATTGTGTCAAATGCAAACACTCATTTCAAAGTGCAAGGTAGGCAACAGCTGGCGGTGAAGAAGACAGTAAGAAGCCAGCTGAGAGATTTTCTAAGCATGTAAGGGTTAACTTCCTGCAGGCTTGAGAGATTCCATTTTCCAGCCTTTGTTTATTTCTAAGATCTAACTACTCATGGGAGTAGGGGTTCCCCAACTTTTCAAAAGCTGCTTATACGTACCCCAAAAGAAAATGAAACAGGCCGACAGTGTCATAAGCCCATTTCCCCCTGCCCTCCCAACTTCAACTCCTTAGAACCAGGCAGCTCAAAGATTTTAGTTCACAAACCCAGGTCTTCTGCTTAAACACAGTGTTTCTCAGGAGTAAAAGTCCTAGCGATCTAGGCTACCAGAAGACACAATCACCATAAATAAGAATGTCCTTTCCTTTCAGTTCTTTTCATCTCTTGCACTAGGCAAGAAGAAAGTCTTCATTTGCCACCAGAATGTCAAACTTGTTAACCTCAGTTACCAAAGCAAACAGGCCTGACCAACAGGCCCCAATAGCTGCCTACAAGGTAAATAAAGGCAACTTATCATCATGGTTTTCATTTGAATCGTGATATTTGTTTTATATTTCCTTTTTAACTAGTATATTTAGGATTTTAACAAGCAAAGCCATTTAAAAGAAAAAGAGTAAGTTTAAAACTAACTGGATCCTTGAGACTCAAAAAGCAATGAGCAGGTGGCTCACACCTATCATCCTAGCTACTTAGGTGGTTGAGATCTGAGATACGTGGTTCGAAGCCAGCCTCAGTAATAAGTCCTGGTGAGTGAGATTCTTATCTCCAATTAACCATCAAAAAGCCAAAAAAAGTGGAGCAAGTGTTCAAATAATAGAGTGCTAGCCTTGAGCCTTATAAGTAGTACAGGATGGTGCCCAGACTTTCAGTTCAAGCGCTAGTACCAGCAGATCAAAAAAAAAGTGTAATCAGTGGGCCAGAAGTATGGCATCAGCTGGAAGTTTGTTAAAGGTACAGCTCTCATCTCTGTCCTACTGATCTGAATACTGGGATGGCACAAAAGTCTGTCCCAAACACTGTGCATAGTTGCAAATGGCCACCTTTTGGGGCCTACTGCTTTGGACCACCAGATGACCCTTGATCCTTCAGACACTAGCAGTCAGAAGGTAAGGAGGTGACTTGGTTTGTGCTTTCCCACTGGAAAGCAGCAAGCCATGCTTGAATGATGGATAAACAAATCTAACCCAGCAATTTAAGGAGGGGCAGGTGTCTAGGAAGCTAAAGATTACTATCAGCTGGACACCCATAATTCCAGTAGTCAGGTGTCTGAGGCAGGAGGATCTGAAGTTCCGGGCAAATCTGGACTACCTAAAGAGGTCTTATCGCCTAAAACAAAGCAAGGCTGGAGGAGTGGCTCAAATGGTAGAACACCTGATTACTATGCTCAAGGTTCTACACTTGAACCTCAGCTCCACCAAAAACAAAGAAACAAGATTATTATTGCTATCCTTTTATAAAATTCTGCAATGCAAGATACACCACTCCTTTTAACAAATG